>NC_132924.1:110653760-111262926 GCF_047675955.1 Chlorocebus sabaeus | reverse complement strand
TCTTTTTGTCTAATTTTATACCAGTATCATGCTGTTTTTGGTTACTATAGATTCAGAGTATAATTTGAAGTCAGGTAATGCAATGCCTCCAGCTTCAATCTTTTGCTTAGAATTGCTTTGGTTATTTGAGCTCCTTTTTTGGTTCTGCATGAATTTTAGAATTTTTTTAATAGTTCTGTGAAAAATAATGTTGGTGTTTTGATGGGGATAGCATTGAATCTGTAGACTGCTTTGGGTAGTATGGCCATTTCAGTAATATTAATTCTTCCAGTCCATGAACTGGGATTTTTTTTTTTTTTTCCATTTGTTTGTAGCATCCCCAATTTCTTTCATCAGTGTTCTCTAGTTTTCCTTGGAGAGATATTTTACCTCCTTGGTTAAATATAGTCCAAGGTATTTTATTTTTCTTTAATATTATAGCTATTGCAAGTAGGATGTCTTCTTGATTTCACTCTTAGCTATATTGCTAATTGGTGTATAGATATACTCCTGGTATTTGTATATTAATTTTGTGTCCTGCAACTTTACTAAATTCATTTATCAAATGTAAGAGATTTTTGGTGGAACCTTTAGATTTTTTCAAATGTAAGATCATGTCATCATCAAACAGGGATACTTTGACTTTCTGTTTTTCAATTTGGATGCCTTTTACTTCTTTCTCTTGCTCAATTGCTCTGGCTAGGACTTCCAGTATTTCATTGAATAGTGGTGGTGAAAGTGGGCATCCTTGTCTTATTCCAGTTTGTTGGGGGAATGTTTTCAACCTTTCCCCATTCTGTATGATGTTGGCTGTGGGTTTGTCATACGTGGCTTTTATTAGTTTGAGGTATGTATATTCCTTTTATGCTTAGTTTGTTGAGGGTTTTTATCACAAAGGGATGTTGAATTTTATCTAATGCTTTTTTTTCACATCTATTAAGATGATTATATGGTTTTTGTCTATAATTCTGTTTATATGATGTATTACATTTATTAATTTGCATATGTTGGACCATCCTTGCATCCTATCCTTGGTCATCATGTGTGCTGTTTGATGTGATGTTTGAATTGGCTTACTAGTATGTTGTTGAAGAATTTTGCATCTATGTTCATCAGGGATATTGGTCTATAGTTTTCTTTTTTAGGTCACATTCTTTTAAGACTCAAAATAATTTAGAGCTCCAACAGCTTAGATTCTGAATTTTTTCACATATCCTTCAGTCCTAAATCCTAGACCTTTATCAGTTGTGCGGTAAGTGTTATTTCAGAAAGATATACAATACACTCTTGTCTACGTAATGCTAACATGACTCTTGTAAAAAAAGTTCTGGTCATCTCAGGTTCCCAAAAGCTGGCTTCTCTTCCTAGTTTGGGAAAAGAAGCAAACTAGTTATAGTTCTACAGATAACAAACCATGTGTGCCTAGAACCCCAAACTATGTCAAAAGAACTGCCCAGTTGATGAGGGTCAACAGGCTATTTAATGAGAACTGAAAGCTTTAAGTCTCTTTTACTAATTAGTAGCAGATGCTGTACCAGATGCTGAATGGGGACTTACAGAGGGCAATACATGTATATATTAAAAATATATTCTGTAGTAATCAATCCAAATAATATCAGCATTTACATCTTTCTGCTGGCCTGTGTTATGAATAGCAATCCATCAAAGATCAAAGGAATATTCTTTTATAATCAACCATATTCATTATGCCTAATATTTTGTTTCCTCCATGGCATAATTTAAATCATCACTTCCAAACTATTTGTTTTCCAATTACCAGGTATGATGCAGTTTTTTCAGTTATCAGGTCTATGTAGTTTTCCCCAAGGGCAAACCAGCTCTTTAAATATATTTTCCAGTGACCCTGGGTCACTAGATTTTCCAGAATAGAGCTCTTTGGGTAAGGCAAATTAAGCAGTGGCAAACTTGGCTGGGACACTGAAGCGCAGTCTCTGAGGATGCAGGGTTGTGACATAACAAACTCCTGGGTTGGGGACTAAGGTTAAGGGTTAATGCAACCAGGAAATCTGGAGACTGTCTTCAGAGCTGCTAAGAGAGGTTTACGGCAGGGATTCCTTCCTTCCTTCCTTCCTTCCTTCCTTCCTTCCTTCCTTCCTTCCTTCCTTCCTTCCTTCCTTCCTTCCTTCTTCTTTCTTCCTTTCTTTCTTTCTTTTCTTTTCTTTCTCTCTCTCTTCCTCTTCTTTCTTTCTTTCTTCTCTTTCTCACTTTCTTTCTCTCTTTTTCTTTCTTTCCCTTTCCTATGGTACTGATATGGCAGGGATTTCCCTGGCAATTACCAGATGTCTTCTGGCTTCTGCAAAAGCAGCTAGAATGGGCTTGCTCTTCCTTACACCCTAGCCACACTCTGAATCTAAGGGCCCCTGTGTTCAAGGTCACTCCTCAGTGACAAGCACCTTCTAATGTGGTCAGTGGGTGGATGGGAGAGCGTAGGCTGGGGAACAGGACCATCAAGGGGCTCAGTTTCTTCCTCCTCACTGTTTTCGTTGTCCTGGCCTAGTTTGGGTCTTTGGTGCCAGGGATCCTGATAGAGCTTTTTTAGTTTGTCTGGACAATGTCTGGGGTGAATACCAAGAGCCAGAGTGAGATAAGACTCCACATGTCTTGAGATGAGCTATTGGCTGAAACCCAGAGAGGGGACTAAGGCTTCTTGGAAGTTCTATGAGATCGAATGCCCTATTTAGTAAAAGGTTCAGTGTTAAAATATAAATGTAATAGTATTGAAATGTAGACTGTGTCCAGCCAAGGAAGAAAAAACACTGAGGACCGTAAGTCAAAGTCTGTCTTTGCTATCCCTCATAGTAGACAAGCGGCAACAGGCAGATCACTAAATCTCCCTGTGGCTTGGTTTTCTCTCCATAAAACAGTAATAGGGTTATGGTGAGGATCACTGAGACAGCACATGTGGAAACAGAGAAATACATGCAAAGATGTTCACCATTATTAGCACTTTCTGTCTCACAGACACTTTAAAGATTGGAAAAAAGAAAGCTTCTCTCAAGAAATTAGCCCAATACAAACCATTTAAGATCACTGGCAAGTACAGCATGATTTCCCACATTCTCCAAATGCTAAACTAAGAGGTCAGTGTTGGTTTTGGGGGCTGTATTAGCCAGGGTTCTCTGGAGGGACAGAACAAATAGGATGGATGTATATATAAAGGGGAGTTTATTAAGGAGTATTGACTCAGACAATCACAAGGTCCCACAATAGGCCGTCTGCAAGCTGAGGAGCAAGGAAGCCAGTGTGAGTCCCAAAGCTGAAGAGCTTGGAGTCTTATGTTTAAGGGCAGGAAGCACCCAGCACGGGAGAAAGATGTAGACTGGGAGGCTAAACCAATGTAGTCTTTCCATGTTCTTCTACCTGCTTTTATTCTGGTCACACTGGCAGCTGATTAGATTGTGCTTGCCCAGATTGAAGGTGTGTCTGCCTTTCCCAGACAACAGACTCAAATGTTAATCTCCTTTGGCAACACCCTCACAGACACACCCAGGAACAGTACTTTGCATCCTTCAATCCAATCAAGTTGACACAATATTAACCATCACAGGGGCATTTCAGCAACACCATCAACCCCCATATATACAGCACCAGATAGTATCTCCCCCTCGCTGTTTTGCTATACAGATCGGCATGAGAGTTTTTTTTTTTTTTTTTTCTTTTCTTTTCTTCTTCAAGACAGAGTCTTGCTCTGTCACCTACACTGGAGTGCAGTGATGCGATCTCACTGTAGTCTCCGCCTCCTGAATTCAAACAATTCTCCTGGCTCAGCCTCCCAAATGAGAGGTGAAGCTGGCTGGGCTTCTGGGTCTGGTGGGGACTTGGAGAACTTTTCTGTCTAGCTAAAGGATTGTAAATGCACCAATCAGCCCTCTGTGTCCAGCTAAATGTTTGTAAACGCACCAATCAGCACTCTGTAAAATGGACCAATCAGCTCTCTGTAAAATGGACCAATCAGCAGGATGTATGTGGGGTCAAATAAGCGAATAAAAGCAGGCCACCCGAGCCAGTAACAGCAAATCGTTTGCATCCCCTTCCGTGCTTGGGAAGCTTAGTTCTTTCCCTGTTCACAGTAAACCTTGCTGCTGCTCACTATTTGGGTCTGCACCACCTTTATAGGCTGTAACACCACAAAGGTCTGCAGCTTGACTTCTGAAGCCAGTGAGACCATGAACCCACCGGGAGGAACGAACAACTCGGGACGCACTGTCTTTAGGAGCTGTAACACTCACTGCGAAGGTCTGCAGCTTCACTCCTGAAGTCAGCGAGCCCAAGAACCCACCAGAAGGAGGAAACTCCGGACACATCTGAACATCTGAAGGAAGAAACTCCGGACATACCATCTTTAAGAACTGTAACACTTACTGCGAGGGTCCGTGGCTTCATTCTTGAAGTCAGTGAGACCAAGAGCCCATGGGGAGGAACCAATTCCAGACACACCAAGTAGCTGGGATTACAGGCATGCGCCACTATGCCCAGCTAATTTTTGTATTTTTAGTAGAGATGGGGTTTCACCATGTTGGCCAGGCTAGTCTCCAACTCCTGACCTTGTGATCCACCTTCGGCTTCTCAAAGTGCTGGGATTACAGGCGTGATTCACCATGCCGAGCCGGCATGACCGTTTTAAACATTTTTAACACTGAGGAATGGAATGCGCATGTAGAAAAGGGAATAAAACAGCCAGGTGCTGTGGCTCACACCTGTAATCCCAGTACACTGGGAGGCCGAGGTGGGTGGATCACCTGAGGTCAGGAGTTCAAGACCAGCCTGGCCAACATGGTGAAACCCCCATCTCTACTAAAAACAGAAAAAAATTGCTGGGCATGGTAATAAACATTTGTACCAGCTACTCGGGAGGCTGAGGCAGGAGAATCTCTTGAACCTGGGGAGGTGGAGGTTGTAGTGAGTCAAGATCGTGCCATTGCACTCCAGCCTGGGCAACAAAAGCAAAACTCCATCTCAAAAAAAAAAAAAAAAAAAGGAATAAAACATAATTTTGCCAGCTTGGGGTCCTTCGAGAAGCAGGGGCCAAGAAGGGGGTTAAATGTGCAAGAATTTTATTAAGAGAAATACCTTTGGGAAAGTAAATAGAGAGGGAATCGGAGAGGCTTTGGGGAAAGGCTAGGGCAGTCATTGTTCCCCTGCGAGTCTCAATCAGAGAGCGAGCGAGCGAGGTGGGTAGATTTGTCCTAGATTGACCTGAAGTCTAGGGAAGGTTTGGCAAAGCTGTTGGGGAGCCCCTCAGCTAAAGTTGGTGGTTGCAAGCCTCGTGTACCTCCCAGGATCTGTTCTGCCCTGCTCTACCTGTTAATCTCATTCATGAGTGGAGCAGCTTCAGGGCCAACCCCATTGTGGGGGTGGAGTTGGCCTTGCCCCAATGCTGCAGTGGGGTTCTGCATGCATCTGGGCCTTCAGTCAAGTTATACTCCTTGTAATAGGAGGGCTGGGTGGTGCGTTCTCGTAGCCTCCACAGTGAATGTTGAGTGCAGTAAATATTTATAAGGCAAACACTTATCTAATTATCAGCTGGATCAAGACAGGAAATTTCAGAATATCCCTGTGTTTAGAAACAACATCCGGCTCAAACCCCTCCTTTTCCATGGAGGCAACTAGTGTTCTGCTTTTTATGAATGTTGGTCACTTCTTTTGGTCACTTGCCATTCTTTGGTGTTTTGCCAATCATGCATTTATTCCTAAACAATAGTTTAGTTTTGCTTATTTTTGAACTTCATATAATGGAATTAGTATGTATGCTTTTGTGTCTTGCATTTTTGCATGATATTAATTTTAAGATTCATCTATTTTATCGTGCATATCTCTAGTCTGTTTACTTTTATTGCTGTGTGTATTTCATTGTTTCAACATCTCACAGTTTGTCTATTCCAATGTTTTTCCTGCATGGGCTATTGCAAAAAATATTGAGTATATAAGACCATCAGGATACATGTATGATATCAAATATTTTTGTGAAAGAAAGGTCCAAAGGCAGCCAGTGTTCCCAAGAAGAACCCTATGCTTGGTACAGGAGGTGCTGACCAGCTCACTAAGCACATTGCATGCAAGAGCTCAGAGCACACCAGACTGTCCCTGTTCCCTCTGTACCGAGCACAAGTAAACCTTTCTTAAAACTGCTTAACAGGCTGGGTGCGGTGGCTCACACCTGTAATCCCAGCACTTTCGGAGGCAGAGGAGGGTGGATCACCTGAGGTCAGGAATGGCAGACCAGCCTGGCCAACATGGTGAAACTGCATCTCTACTAAAAATACAAAAATTCGCCGGGCATGGTTGTGGGCACCTGTAATCCCAGCTACTTGGGAAGCAGAGTCAGGAGAATCGCTTGAAGCTGGGAGGCAGAGGTTGCAGTGAGCCAAGATCACGCCATTGCACTCCAGCCTGGGCGACAGGAACAAAACTCCATCTCAAAAACAAATGAACAAACAAAAAAACAAACAAAAAACAGACTGTTTAGCCATGCATGTGTCAGGCATGCCCCCAGCTTTTTGTATTTCAGACCCCATGGGGCAAGGGTCTGGGCCTAGCTTACCACAGCCCAAAAAGGGCTGTATGTGACCATGCTGCCTGGATTGGATATGAAGTGCATCTGCTAGTTGTGGGGACTGATGTCTTGCAAGGGACTGGATTTTGTGTTCTCACTCATCTTGCTGTAAATAGATACTTGACCCTGGTGTGCATGTTGTCTGACTCATGCTCTGGTCTCTTCCCTGGGTGGCACTTGGCCACATTCATATCATATTTTATTCTGTGGCACCACCTGACCACCTGGTAAAACAGTTCCTGTATAAATATCCCAGTGCATGCCAGGCGCAGTGGCTCATGCCTGTCTCCACAGCTATTTGGGAGGCTGAGGCAGGAGAATCGCTTGAACCCAGGAGGCAGAGGTGCAGTGAGCCAAGATCTCACCACTGCACTCTAGCCTGGGTAACAGAGCAAGACTCCGTCTCCAAAAAAAAAAAAAAAAAAAAAAAGGAAACAATTAAAATATATGAATTGGCTGGGTGCAGTGGTTCATGCCTGTAATCCCAGCATTTTAAGAGGCCCTGGCAGGCAGATCACTTGAGCTTAGGAGTTCAAGCCTGGACAACATAGTGAAACCTCGTCTGTACCAAAAAAATACAAAAATTAGCTGGGCTTGGTGGCATGTGCCTGTAGTCCCAGCTACTCAGGAGGCTGAGGTGGTAGGATGGCTTGAGCTCTGGATGTGGAAGTTGCAGTGAGCTGGGCAATAGAGTGACACCCTGTCACAAAAAACAAACAACAAAAACAAAAATGAATTGATATTGTTAAACCTAAATCTTCCTTAAAGTTAAATTTTATGAGTTTCAAGAAAGATTTCCATTTTCGTGATTTGATATTTGAATGGAAACAAGCCATAGTTAATCTTATTCAGTGTTAGGTACAGTAAGTTCCTCTTCAAAGAGTTGGCTTGTTCAGCTTCGTTGTTCTTTGTTCTCTATTTTCAAGCCTAACTTCCTCATTCTTTGTACCTCTTCTTGCCCGTAGTTATGGTAAATAACCTTCCAGCTAGCCCTAATCTGTAATTCACATCTATTTCCTTGATTACTTGCTCTGCAATTGTCCTTTCCATCAAAACTACCCCTCCAGCCTTTCCTGTGCCCTAACATGCCCGGACATACCTTGTGCTCTAACAAACAGCCTCTCCCTTCCTGCCTGGTTAGCCCTATTCAATTTTAAACAGTAGCCAATCAAGTCAGCTTAGATTGTGTGATTGGACTCCAGCCAATGGGGAAAGGACACAGTTACAGGAACTGCTGCATTAGGGATAAAAACCCCTGCCCTACCCCACTCGGTTTGCTATCGCCATGGCCAGGATTGCAAGCAACACCCTTCTGCGGAAGCAAATTTGCCTTGCTGAGAAATCTTTTGTTCGAGTGCTGGTTTTCTTTATGACCTCGAGCTGTTATTTCTAACATTCAGTAACAACCGCTAAGCTATAACCTAATTGCCCTTTTCTGTTATCCCTAGTCTCTCACCTGAGGTCCCTTTAAGTCAAAAAATCTGAGGAGAAATAATTACCTGTCAAATATGAGTGACAAATGCAAACTGTGACTGGTAGGCACTGAGTCCTTAGCTCAGTGCCAGTTTGGGTCTGATTTGTTGTTTCAGAAGCTGAAATCTTACAAGTTTTGGCCTCAAAGATTTGTGGTGCCAGCCTCCTGGTGCTCAGCACAGGATATGTTCTTACCCCAACCAAATAGAAAGAGGAGGCTGAATTAACCTATCCCATATACATCTCAACCCAGGCCCTGGGACTCATCTGTATTGTCAATGGGGGGACATGGAGGGGGATTTTAAAAAAAAGAAAGGCCAGGCATGGTGGCTCATGCCTGTAATCCCAGCACTTTGGGAGGCTGAGGCGGGTGGATCACCTGAGGTCAGGAGTTCAAGACCAGCCTGGCCAACATGGTGAAACCCTGTCGCTACTGAAAATACAAAAATATTAGGTGGGTGTGGTGGCACATGCCTGTAATCCCAGCAGCTTGAGAGGCTGAGGCAGGAGAATCACTTGAACCTGGGAGGCAGAGGTTGCAGTGAGCCGAGATTGCGCCACTGCACTCCAACCTGGATGATAGAGCGAGACTCTGTCTCACAAAAAAAAAAAAAGATTGATGGCACTACTCACTGCCTGCAGTGGTTTGATCAGAAAGTACACCACTTGCATGCATAAGTTTAGATGCAATTTTTGAAGCCTATGTATTTATTGAGTAATTATGACAGATGGAGGAAAAATGACATGTTCTTACTAGTAGTAAGTTAAATTCTTGTCTAAAATTGTTCAAAACATGAAGCACAATTAAATTATTCTGAAGCAATATTTTTTCAGAAAGCAGGATTTTCTTTCGGTGTGATTACACTCTGTTAATTACTCTCTTATTCTATGTTTAGAATGAAAAGGTGGGCGTCATTACCAAGTGCAGCTGGATTAACAATAACAGCCCGCCCACAAAAGAAGGGGAGGACTTGTCTTAGACCCTATTAGGATCACAAGGCCTTTGTAAGTATACCAATCAGACTTCCTTGAACCTTGGAGACGTCTCTGAGAAATAAATATTCTGTCACTCTGAAAACATTCCTGAGGTGGGTCAAGCATGACCTAATCATAACACAATGGATTCCTTTTATGACCAACAGGAGAAAATGCTCCATGGTAAAATGAATGCCTTGCACTATCTACATTCATTTAAATTTGAAAGCCTGGGAAATTCACTACCCGGCATGGATGACTCACCCACTAACGAAAATAGCATGAAATACACGCTGGTAACTGCCAGTGACTTCTTTCCATTCATTTTTAGGGAAGCTCCAAGAGACAGTTTCCTCTTGGGACTTTTTTTCTGTGTATCTGCTTAAAAAGCGTTAAAAGAGATTTTCTGGAAATTGTATTTTGCTATTTGCTCCTGTCTTTCTCCTTTTCCTTCTCCTTCTTTTCCTCCTCCTTTCCTCCTCTTTATTCTCCTCTTTTCCTTCTCCTTGGGCATTTCCATTTAAATTTAGGTGCAACATTCTGTGCAATCTAGGACCGCTCTTGGTGTGGGAATTGAATTTGGGTCACAGGTGGAGGCTTTAGCCTTACGATGATGAAAAGAATATTGCAGTAGCATTTAGAAGAACTAGATTGGTTCTGTTTTAAGTAACAGCACTGGAATTGCAACTCAGGTTTTCTGATTTCAAACCTTGTACTCTTTCAAACACACCATTATTTCTTCTGTTGATTTTTGTCCTGAGATCATTATATCATTTGGATATCAAATTTTAAAAATTAATTATTTTTTTGAGACTGAATCTTGCTCTGTCACCCAGGCTGGAGTGCAGTGGCATGATCTTGGATCACTGCAACCTCTGCCTCCTGGGTTTAAGAAATTCTCCTGTCTCAACCTCCCAAGTAGCTGAGACTACAGATGCATACTACCACACCCAGCTAATTTTTGTATTTTTAGTAGAGACACGGTTTCACCATATTGGTCAGGCTGGTCTCAAACTCGTGACCTCAGGTGATTCACCCACCTCAGCCTCCCAAAGTGCTGGGATTACAGGTGTAAGTCACTGTACCCAACCTGGATATCAAATTTAACAGGCAACTACTAAATATTGTGGGGTTTACCACTTGGAGAAAGTAGATTAGGATAACAGGATATAAGAGAAAGTAGATTAGGATAACAATTTTCCTGGGACAGGTGGGTTAGGGTTGGGGTATATTCAGAATAGTTATTCCCTGAATCAGTTGTATTACTCAGAAATGCCTATTTTGGCTTCACCAGAAGGAAGGCAAAGGTGAAGTCTGGAGAGAAAGAGAAGAAAAAATATGTTAGAATAAACAAAATGAAGGTGTGTGAGTTGAGTGTCCCCCAAAGAGATATGTTGAAGTCCTAACCTCTGGTACCTATGAATGTGATCTTATTTGGAAATAGGATCTTTGCAGATGTGATCAAGATAAAATGAGGTTGTACTGGAGAAGGGTGGACTCTAATCCAATGACTGGTATTCTTATAAAAAGAAGGAAACTTAGACATGGAGAAAACATCATGTGATGATGGAGGCTTGGGGTGATGTGTCTACAAGTCAAGGAATAGCAAACAGGGAGCTACCCAGGCTGGGTGCAGTGGCTCACACCTGTAATCCTAGCAGTTTAGGAGGCCAAGGTAAGAGGTTAGCTTGAGGTCAGGAGTTGGAGAACAGCCAGGACAACACAGTGAGACCATATCTCTATAAAAAATAAAAATAAACTAACTGGATGTGGTGGCACACACCTGCAGTCCTAGCTACTTGGGAGGCTGAGGTGGGAGGATTGCTTGAGCCCAGGTTGAGGCTGCAGTGAACCATGATTGCACCACTGCACTCCAGCCTGAGTAACAGAGCATGACCCTGTCTCAAACAACAACAACAACAACAACAACAAAAACAAAACCAAACAATAAACTATCAAAAACTAGCAACAGGTGAGGAAGGATGGAAGGATCGCAGGATCTCACTTAGAGTCTTCAGGGAGAGTATGGCTTGCTGACACTTTAAGTTAAAACTTGTAGTTTCCAGAACTGTAAGACAATGAGTTTCTGTTGTTTTAGGCTACCTAGTTTGTACTTTGTTACAGTAGCTCTAGGAAATTAATAGAAAGAATTAGAAATGCAAGTTGAAAAAAATCCGTGGAATTTGTTGAATGAAGTGACTCAAGACTATGAAAGAATCATGCTGTGTTTATACTTAGATCTCTCAGATTCATTTCTTTATCGACTTGCATTTTGCAATACTAAGACAACACCTAGATTAGGTTTCCGAGGTTTTTTGATAACAGGGAAATCTTCTTTCTCAGTAACTATCAGCAAACATAGGAAGGGAATCTTGTATCTAAGAAAACGGAATATGCAAACATTAATTTTTTTTTTTTTTTTTTGAGATGGAATCTTGCTCTGTTGCCCAGGTTGGAGTGTGCAGTGGTGCAATCTCGGCTCACTGTAAGCTCTGCCTCTTGGGTTCATGCCATTCTCCTGCGTCAGCTTCCCGAGTAGCTGGGACTACAGGCACCCGCCACCACGCCGGCTAATTTTTTTTGTATTTTTAGTAGAGACGGGGTTTCACCGTGTTAGCCAGGATGGTCTTGATCTCCTGACCTTGTGATCTGCCGGTCTCAGCCTCCCAAAGTGCTGGGATTGCAGGTGTGAGCCACTGTGCCCAGGCTACTTTTTAAAAATGTATATATTTTTGAGACAAGCTCTCACTCTGTTGCCCATGCTGGAGTGCAGTGGTATGATCATGGCTCACTGCAGCCTTAAACTCCTATGTTCAAGTGACCTCCTTGTCTCAGCCTCCCAAGTAGCTGGGACTACAGGCATGTGTCACCACTCAGCTATTTTAAATTTTTAAATTTTTTTGTAGAGATGGAATCTCACTATGTTGCCCAGGCTAGGCTTGAACTTCTGGCCCCAATTGATCCTTCTGCCTCAGTCTCCTAAAGCGCTGGGATTACACACATGAGCCACTGAGTTTATCTAATGCTATTTCTTGACTTCAGTTTTAGCTATTATTTATTGTCATTCCCCTATTGTAGAAAAAGAGGCCTTAGCTCTTGTAACCATAATACCTTTGTCTTCTTTCTCTACTCCCAATACTAGTATTTAGTTTCCAAACTCATTGTCAGAAGTATAGATCTCTTCTCAATACATTCATGCATATACACACACACACAAAAACACACACACACACAAACAGAAATTGGTGAGAACAAGTGACCTGATCGAGCAAGAGTGGAGGACATGAAAAGACATTTCACAAAAAAGAAATACAAATGTTAAAACATTTATGAAAACACGTTAAATCCAATTCGTAATTAGATGAATGCAAATTAAACTGAATTGACCATTTTTCACTGCTCAGATTAGCAAAATCTAAAAGTTTTACAATGCATTCTTGGCAAAACTGTTGAGAAACAGGCTTTTTCATGCATTGCTGTTGTGATTGCACATGTTATAAAAGAATCTATATGTAGGGAAATTTGATAATATCCCCCAAATTACGAATGCATTTATTCTGTGACCTGAAACTCCTACTGATGAGCATTTATCCTAGAGATATACTTATATAGCATCAGGAGTATATCAGATTATTTGTCACATTAAGGAACATTAAAAAGAAAATAGTAGGCCGGATGTGGTGGCTCACACTTGTAATCCCAGCACTTTGGGAGGCTAAGGCAGGCGGATCGTGAGGTCATGAGATCGAGACCATCCTGACTAACATGGTGAAACCCTGTCTCTACTAAAAATACAAAAAATTAGCCAGGCATGGTGCAGGCGCCTGTAGTCCCAGCTACTTGGGAGGCTGAGGCAGGAAAATGGCATGAACCTGGGTGGCAGAGCTTGCAGGGAGCCAAGATCATGCCACTGCACTCCAGCCTGGGTGACAGAGCAGGACTCTGTCTCAAAAAACAAATAAATAAACAAAAAAGAAAATAGTAAATAATGATGTGTGTGTGGAAGATGGTGGTCAGGATGGATGGAGACATGGATGAAAACAGATTTTTTATGTTATTAAAAACTATATGAATGTACTGCCTATTGTAATTCATACATAATATATTCTTATGCAAATGAATAGCTTATCTGTTAAAATACAAGTTGATAAATATCAATAGTCTTCTCTCTCTCCATACCCCCCCATCCATCCATCCATCCATCCATCCAGTTTGAGACATTGCTGATATTTGTTCTGGATTTCTTGTCCTCTTTCCTCCCTCTCCATTCTGGATGACTTGTCTTCTAGTCTTGTTTTATAGTTGTTGTTTTAGAGAGTCTGCCCAGGTACAGTGTCTTACACCTGTAATCCTAGTGCTTTTGGAGTCTAAGGCAGGAGGATCACTTGAGGCCAGGAGTTCAAGTACAGCCTGAACAACATAGTGAGACCTTGTCTCTATAAAAAAATATACAAATTAGCTGATGTGGTGTGTGCCTGCAATCCTAGCTACTCAGGAGGCTGAGGTGGGAAGATTGCTTGATCCCAGGAGTTTGAGGCTGCAGTGAGCTATGATCACACCATTGCATTCCAGACTCCAGCCTGGGTGACAGAGAAAGGTCTCCTAACCATCATTTTCAGAATTTCCATTGTCTCTCCTCTGTGCTCGGCTCTGTTTATTAAACCCTATGTCTTATTTTCCTTAGTATTCTCCTTTGTTTGGGTAGAGGCTGTTTTCCAGTGTTTATAGAGATTTGGCATGTAAAGAAAAAAAGTTTTTATTCTGTCCTCACATTGGAGATATATATATATATATATATAGTCTCTAGGCTGCATATGATTTCTGCTATGAATTCTGAAGTCATTGCTTCATCATTTTCTGGATTTCAGTGTTCCCACTGAAATCTGATGCCAGTCTGATTCCTGATTCTTTTACTTGATGTGTTTTTTTTTGTTTGCTTTTTTTTTTTTTTACCCTTCTCTGCAAGTTCTGAGGGTCTTCTTTTTGTCCCTGGTATTCTGAAACGTCATTGCAATGAGGCTCGGTGTAGTTTCCCTCTCATTTGTAGTGCTTGTTTCTAGGGGACTCCTTTTGATCTGGAAAGTGGCTTTCCTTAGTTGAAAACAATTGTTGCTGTTTTGTCTAGCATCACTTTCTCATGTTAAAACTTAGTTTCCTTTCTCTGGAATTCCTATTACTCAGCTTAAATCCTAAATTGATCTTTTAATATTTGTTACTTGTTCTGTGTTCATATCTTTGCCTTTTGCTCTACCTTATGGGAGATTTCCATGGCATTATGTTTCAACCTTCCTATTGAAGTATTTACTTCCACTTCCATATTTTTAATTTCTAAGAGCTTTCTGAATGTTTCTTTTTATACCTTCTGGGAAGAAAAGGATTAGCAGCTGGTTTGTAACTTACTCTACTTGACTTGGAAATGCCAGGGGGAAAAAAAAAAAAAGGACCAAGTTAAATCTTCATGCAAACTAGCTAATGGGATAGCATCTACAAGCAGAAAGAGGCCTCATTTCTGGAATGCTTTTACCAGGATGTACCTGCTCTGGCTAGGGTGCTTTTGTTGTGCAAATCTGGAATCCATGCATACATGGAGGCATGGCCCACTTGAAAATGTCAGTGTCTGCTATGTAATTGCCACAGTATAAAAAGAAGATTTTTGTCAATAAAATAACTCTATTTGTGTAATGGATGTCTTATATATGCTACTTAGAACCTTACATGTTAACTCTGGACTAGAGAATGTTATAAAGTGGCAAGGAAGGACTGGGAATCTGCACTGATCATTTCAGGCTTTTCCAGGTTTTGCCTACATGTCATGATCACCTGTATCCTTTGAATAATTAGGTTTTTTGTTGGTTTATTTGTTTGTTTTGAGACAGAGTCTAGATCTGTTGCCTAGGCTTGAGTGTATGACACAAACATGGCCCATTACAGCGTTGACCTCCCTGGCTTAAGTGACCCTCCCACCTTAGCCTTCTGAGTCGCTGGGACCGTAGGCACATGCCACCATACCTGGCTAATTTATTTTTATTTTTTTGTAGAGATGAAATTTCACTATATTGCCCAGACTGGTCTTGAACTCCTGGGCTCAAGTGATCCTCCTGCCTGGGCCTCCTAAAGTCCTGGGGTTATAGGCATGAGCCACTGCACCTGGCCTAATTAGTAAATGTTGATACTGGCTAAGATCTCTGATTCTTATTTTTTTTTTTTTTTTTTGAGACGGAGTCTCGCTCTGTCGCCCGGGCTGGAGTGCAGTGGCCGGATCTCAGCTCACTGCAAGCTCCGCCTCCCGGGTTCACGCCATTCTCCTGCCTCAGCCTCCCGAGTAGCTGGGACTACAGGCGCCCGCCGCCTCGCCCAGCTAGTTTTTTGTATTTTTTAGTAGAGACGGGGTTTCACCGTGTTAGCCAGAATGGTCTCGATCTCCTGACCTCGTGATCCGCCCGTCTCGGCCTCCCAAAGTGCTGGGATTACAGGCTTGAGCCACCGCGCCCCGCCTGATCTCTGATTCTTATGAGTTCAATTTGATAATCTCATCCTTGGGGTTACCTCAGCATCCCATTTCATATATTCAATATATTCTCTTTTCTCTTTGAGGATATCAATTAGGGTTTTTATTTTTTATTTAATTTTTATTGTTTTAGAGATGAGCCTTACTCTGTTGTCCAGGTTGGAGTCCAGTGACATGATCATAACTCACTGTAACTTCAAACTCTCAGCCTCAGGCCATCCTCCCTTCTCAGCCTGCTGATTAGTTGGGGTAACAGGCATAAGCCACTACAGCTACCCTCAATTATGTTTTTAAAGTCATGTTTCACTGGCATTGTCTCTATTTCCATCCAATTCCTCTCTCTTTGTGTTTGTTGGGATCTCTTTGATGTCAAAAGCTTTTTCCAAGTGTCGACTGATCCTTAGCTGTTCATTTATATTTCAGACTTAGATATTGTGTGGATGAGTGTAGTTTTTAAAAAGGAGATTTCACTATAGGATGATCAGGGAGGGCCATTGACTATTGTTCAGGAGACTCCAGGTGCCAATATTTGTCTATATGAATTTCCTGTGGACTGGTCAGTGTTGAAGGTGAGGAAACCTGCACTTTCTGGATTGGGGGCTGTGTAAGTTCTTTGTTCCTGCTGTAACAAATGACCATAAGTATACGGCTTAACACAGTGGAAATGTATTATCCTACAGTCCTGGAGGTCAGAGGTTGGACAAGTCTCACTGGGGTAAAATCAAGGAGTTGCAGGACTGTGTTCCTCCCTGGAGACTCTAGGGAGCATCTGTTTTCTTGTCTTTTCCAGCTTCTAAAGGTTGCTCCACATTTCTTGGCTGTGGTCCCCTTCCATCATCAAAGACAGCAATGGCCAGTAGAGTCTTTCTCATATCCTGATACTCCTTCCCTCCTCCTGTCACTTATTAGGACCTTTGTGATCACATTGGATCCACCCGGATCATCCAGGGTTTATTAGCAACCTTAATTTCACCTTACCATGTAACATAACATGTTCACAGGTCCTGTGGATTAGGATGTTGACATCCTTGCCAGGCCATTATTCTGTCTACTGAAGGGGTATATTCCTGGTTAGTATCATTCTGAAAGACAAGTAGGAGAAGGAGGCTGGGAGAGAGTACCAAGTATGTGGTATGTGGACTATTACTTAGTTCCCCTTACTCAGCTAGCATCTTCAACTATGCCTGCTGTCTGAGTTCAGAGTGCAAAGCAAGATCTTCAGAGAGTTAATTTTCAGTCTTCTTCAAGGGTAGGGGCAGAGTAGTGTCCTCACTTTCTCAGGATGGGAGGACATTTAATGCTGTTTCATTTTCATTTAATTCAAAATACTTCAAAATTTCTCTTAAGACTTTCTTTGATTCAGTTGTTATTTAGAAGTGTGTGCCTTAATATCCAAATATTTCAGGATTTTTCAGCTACCTTTCTGTTATTTTTTAAAGAGATGGAGTCTTGCTATATTGCCCAGGCTGGGCTTGAATCCTTGGGCTTGAGCAATACTCCCACCTCAGCCTCTAGAATGGCTGGTACTACAGGTGCATATAACCATACCTAGCTTTATCTTTCCATTATTAATTTCTAGTTTAATTCCATTGTGGTCTCACAGCATACTCTGTATGTTTTCTTTTAAGTTTGTTGAGATCTGTTTTATAGCCCAGAATGTGGTCTATATTTGTGAATGTTCCATGCGAGCTTGAGAAAATGTGTTCTCTGTTGTTGATGGATGACATATTTCATACATTTCAATTAGATCCCGTTGATTGGTGCTGCTGTTCACTTCAGGTATCTCTTTACTAATTTTCTGCCTGCTGGATTTGTCAGTTACTGATAAGGAGGTGTTGAAGTCTCCAGTTGTAATAGTGGTGGATTTGTCTATTTCTCCTTGCAGTGCTACCAGATTTTGCTTCAAGGATATTGATTCTGTTGTTTGGTGCATACACATTGAGGATTATTATGTCTTCTTAAAGAATTGACTCTTCCATTGTTAGGTAATATTTCTCTTTATCCTTGATAAATTTTCTTATTCTGAAGTATTTTATCTGAAATTAATGTAGTTACTCTTCTTTTGGTTAGTGTTAGCATGGTGTATCTTTCTCCTTTTACTCTTAATACATGTCTCTATTTTTAAAGTGAGTTTCTTGCACACAACATATAATTGGGTCTTATTTTTTGATCCACTCTATCTGTCTGTCTTTTCGTTGGTATATTTAGACCATTCACATTTAAAGTGATTATTGAAATAGTTGGATTAATATCTACCATATTTATAACTGTTTTATACTTGTTGTACTTTGTCTTTTTCTTTGTCTTCCCTCTTTTACTTCCCTCTTTTACCTGCTTGGTTTTAATGGAATATTTTATATGATTCCATTTCCTATCCTCTCTTAGCATAATACTACACTTTTACATTTTTTTCAGTGGTTGCCCTAGAATTTACACTGTACATTTACAACCAATCTAAGTCCACTGTTAATTAATACTATGCCACTTCACAGGTAGTGCAGATGCATTATAACAAAGTATTCCTAGTTCCTTTCTTCCTTCCCTTAAAACATTGCTGTCACTCATTTCACTTATCCATACACTATAATCAAATTATCATCAAATTGCTATTATTATTTTGAACAATAGTTATTAGATCAATAAGAGTATGAAAACTAAAATATTTTATCTTTCATTTATTCCTTCTCTGATGGCTTTTCCATTCTTTATGTGAACCTGAGTTTCTGGCCTAAATAATTTCCCTTGTCTCTGAAAAACTTTAAAAAAATATTTCGTATAAGATAGATCTACAGACATCAAATGATTTTATTGTTTAGCTAAGAAAGTATTTATTTCTCTTTCCATTTTTGCAGGGGTATATTACTGGATACAGAATTTTAGATTATTGGTTTTGTGCTTTCACCATTTGATTTATTTTTAAATTTATATAGATATACTTTTTGTTTTTTTGAGATGGAGTCTTGCTGTGTTGCCCAGGCTGGAGTGCAGTGGCACGATCTTGGCTCATTACAATCTCCATCTCCCAGGCTCAAGTGATTCTCCTGTCTCAGCCTCTTGAGTAGCTGAGACTACAGGTGTCCGCCACCATGCCTGGCTAATTTTTGTATTTTTAGTAGAGACGGGGTTTCACCATATTGGTCGGGATGGTCTTGAACTCCTGACTTCAGGTGATCCACCCACCTTGGCCTCCCAAAGTGCTGGGATTACAGCTGTGAGCCACCGTGCCCGTCCATGTTTTTAAAATTGTAAATGGACAAATTATAGTTGTATCAACACTTTAAATATTTCACTCCACTCTCTTCTTGCTTGTGTGGTCTCTTTCTTTCTTTCTTTCCTTCTTTTCTTCATTATTTTTCTTCTTTCTTTCTTCCTTTCTCTTCTTTCTCTTCTTTCTTTCTTTCCTTCCTTCCTTCTTTTTTTCTTTCCTTTCTCTTTCTTTTTCTTCCTTCCTCTTTCTTTTTCTTTTTCTTTCTTTCATTTCTTTCTTTCTTTCATTTCTTTCTTTTCTCTTCCTTCCTTCCTCTTTCTTCCTTCCTTCCTTTTTCTTTCTTTCCCTTTCTTTCTTTCTTCCTTTCTTTCTTTTCTTCCTTTCTCCTTTCTTTTTTCTTTCTTTCTCTTTCTTTCTTTCCTTTTTCTTTCTTTCTTTCCTTTCTCTTTTTTCTTTCTCTTTCTTTCTTTTGTTTCTTTCTTTCCTTTCTCTCTTTTTCCTTCCTTCCTTTCTTCTTCTTTCTTTCTTTTTCTTTCTTTCCTTTCTCTCTTTGTTCTTTCTTTTTCCCTTCCTCCCTCTCTCCCTCCCTCCCTCCCTTCCTTCCTTCCTTTCTTCCTTCCTTCTCTTTCCTTCTCTATTTTCTTTCTCTCTTTCTTTCTTTTTCTATGTCTTTCTTTGTCCCTGGCTTGTAACTTTGGGAAGAGTTTTAGCTTTTTTCCCTCCGTTTATATGAGGTAGGAAGCTAAAAGTGGCTTAATTGCTTATTGCCCTTCCACAAGATCAGATAAGGCTTTAACAAAGTACTTCCTTTTGAGAGAAGGCTTTTGTTATGGAGAACAGAAGTTTCTGGGCTTATTTCAAAGTGGTTACTTCTTCTCTCTACCTGCCCTACACATGAGGGGATTTTTCTATGTTCTTCATTATAGGAACCTAATGGGACTTCTGGAGGAAAACTCATGGAAGCATCGGTGGGGTGGGGGGGTGCCTGAGATTGAGCCCATAATAGTTTTTAACTCGCAGGCTGATCCACACTCAACCTCCAGCACTTAGTTAGTTACAGTTTAAGCGTTCCCACAGGCTTCATCTCTGTCAACTTCTGCTCCTAGTAAGCTGTGATTCACCTGTCTCTCCAGCTTTTGATGTGGGAGTTTGCTCTGTGACCTAAGTTCTCGGATGGTTCTGAGAAGAATTGCTGAATTTTAGTCTACAACAGCATCTTTTCTTGTTGTAAGGATGGGAGTGATAACTTCCAAACTCTTTACACATTTGTTTGAAAAACTCAAATCATTTTTCCTCGCACCACCACCACCACTACCACAACAGAGAAGACTTCTGCGACCAAATGTGCATGGGTTTTCCCCCATGCCCTAAGAAACAGACACCAGCTGAGTGTCTTTGAATTCAAGTCACTTGTGGTGCTATCTTCCTGGAGATGGCTCCAGATCCCACATGTTGAGGGCTCAGTCCCACAAGACTGTGTGCCCCCACCCTGACTTCCTTCAGACACCAGTTGCAAGTTCAGGCCTCCAGAAACTTCTGACCAATCAGCTTGAAGTTGAGGTTTCCACAGCCCACTCTTTGGGTTCAGTTAATTTGCTAGAGCAGTTCACAGAACTCGGGAAACATTTACAGGTACTGGTGTATTATGGAGGTTCTTTGCAGATGGAGAGATGCATAGGTCAAGGCATGTGAGAAGGGGTGCAGAGCTTCCAGGCTTCCCTGGTTTCATCACCTTCCAGGAACCTCCGTGTTTTCAGGTACCTGGAGGTTCTCCGAACCCAGTCCTCTTGGGCCTTTTATGAAGACTTCATTGGATAGGCATGATTGATAGCCATGTAGAGATGTGATTGAATAACAGGGTACGATCCAAACCCAGTAAGGCTTGTCTGTTCAGATTCTTCTTGGCCTCTATGGGCAGTAATCTTTCCTCCAGGGTACAGGGCAGAACCCCTTCTGAAATGAGGGTCTCATGACCCGTAGTCACATGAGAGTTCTGCCGCGGGCAGGTGCAAAGGGGTCAGGAGAAGGTCAGAGAGCAAGATTCTGTTCACTGAAACAAGGGCTATGGGAATTATGAGCCAGGAACTATAGGCAGAAACCTAATATCACAATATCAGAATGAAAATCTTACTTGCATGTTTCTGATCATAATATCTTCCTATTGATTTCGTTTTGGGGTCACTCTATGGAGGACTCAGGCTCAGCAGAGGTCTAAGTATGGCTTTCTAAGTTCTGCCATCTTCAGGTGACTCAGAATAGGAGTCTGGGGCTCTTTCCATCAGCCATGGCTGTGCAGCGGTTCCCATGCAGGCCAGCTCTGCACACAGGAGTCACTGCTGTTTTGGCTCTGGCCTTCCTGCTTCATCCCACTACTTTACAAACGGACTCTAGCAATTCTCCTGTTTTTTGACCCACCTGCACCCCACCTATGGGGTGTCCTGGGGCTTCAAATTCCTGGGATTTCTGAGCTTCAGCATTGGGAATCCGTTGTCATTAACTCCCTCTTGCTTCCATATACCCACCTGGACTCCTTTTAGGCACTTTGATTTCAGAACTGTTAAAAGATAAAGTGAGGCACATTACAATTTTATTTTATTTTATTTTAGACAGAGTCTCACTCTGTCACCCAGGCTGGAGTGCAGTGGTGCCATCTTGACTCACTGCAACCTCCTGGGTTCAAGTGATTCTCCTGCCTCAGCCTCCTGAATAGCTGGGATTACAGGCTTGCATCACCAGGCCCGGCTAATTTTTGTATTTTTAGTAGAGACGAGGTTTCACCATGTTGGCCAGGCTGGTCTCGAACTCCTGACTTCAGTTGATCTGTCCACCTTTGCTTCCCAAAGTGCTGGGATTACAGGCATGAGCCACTGTACCTGTCTGTCACATTAAAATTTTAAAGAGTTTACTTAAACAAACAGCAGTGCGTGAGTTGGACAGCTCCAGACCACAGCGACAGACAGAAGACGCAGGAGTGAAAGGCTTTTGTAAGGTGAATGTGGAACCAGGGCAAGAAAATATTTGGTAGGTAAAAGTGGAACAGTAGCCAAATTTGATCATTCCAGTGGAAAGTAGTTGGAGTTTGAGGTTAGATGGAAGTTTCAGAGTGGTTAAGCTTCAGTTTTATTTTCCTTTAAGCTGGTCACTTAGAAAAGAGAGCCCAGTGCAGTGGCTTATGCCGGTAGTCCTGGCTACTTGGGAAGCTGAATGGGGAGGATCGTTTGAGTCTAGGAGTTCAAGACCAGCTTGGGGAACATAGTGAGACTGTCTCTAAACAAACACACAGACAGACAAACACACAAACAGATGTATTTGAGTTAGGTTTTGGTTTGCTCATGTAGGAACCTAGGACTTCAGAGCCACCCCTGTCTAATTACCTCCTATTAAATTATTTTAACAGTGCTCTTGGGTCTGATACACCAGTTGCCAATCTTTCCTTTTCATTCCAGCTCCCAATTTTGGGTTGATGCCTTTTGTCCTCCACGCTCCTATTCTCTTTGGCCTTTTGGGCTTATGAGTCATACTACTTTACTATTATTCTTAGTGAAATTTGTAGATGAGCAGCAGTGAACATGTATATTCAATTGGAAACATTTTTGTCTAAACTGGTTCTTTTTTAACGACATGATTATCACCAGAAGGCAAATGTTCTCTAGCCGACTCTCACCTGCACTGAGAAAGAGAATGGCCAGCCCAGTATTTTGAATTTCATCAAGCTTCTTATTAAATACAACCGTAACTTACATGTCTATTGGTATTGTCAGCCTGATGAAATCAAAGCTAATACTTTCTGATTTCCACAGAATTGTGTCATTATCTGGTGTTTCCTGAAGCCTGAAGCTCTCCTTTTATAATGTGTTTGATGGCTGTGCTTGAGGGAGGCAGGATAGTTTTCAGGCAAAGGTGGCACTGTTATTAGGTGCTAGATGAAGGGGCTAAGAGAACCTCATAAATTCTTCAATAGAAAGCTGCTGGCTTATTCACATCTGCAGGGTCCCTGCTGCCTTTGTGTTTGGAATTTAAAACTATTCCCAAGGTATGTGTGAGCACTGTTCTTTGTTCACGTCCCCCTCCCCCACAGTATGGTGATCTTTTACAATCCGTTATCTGTTTTCTTTTGATAGGATTTCTTTTTGGCAGGGGTATGATAACTTTGATTTTGCTTCTGTTCCATTTGTTCTGATTTCCTTGGTAATGCTTGCTTTCCTTTCATCTTTGTCATCTCTTCATTTTATCTGTTTTATTTCAGTTGCAGTGAGTTTTGTCGTATTATTTCTCTTAGGAAAGTCTATTCTGATTCAACAAAGAAAAGTAATGCTTTCCTTTACCTCACTGAGAATAAAGTGCATATATATTTTGCTACAAAAAAAAAAAATCTTTGCTTTATGGAGAAACTCTATTAGGGGTGGGGTGGGGTGAGATTTTCGCTTGAGCCTTTACTACATTGCCCTTCTTTGGTTTGTAATAACAAGTTAATTTTTAAAAATCCTATGTCTTGTTTGTTTATTTTTGTTAAAATTATCTGATTTTTTTTTTTTTAAACTGGAGGAGAGGAGTGCTGGTTTTAAGGTTGGTGACTTAAAACCTGTTTGATTGTAAAGAGAACTATCCAGAGACAATATTAAAATAAACTTGGCCCTGAAAATGTTGCTTTTGGGTTTCCATTTACTTTGGAGGTCTCCTGGAGTAGAAGACAGATTACAGAATGGAGCACCTCCACAGAGTCTTCTGTGAGAGAGTTAGTCATTCAATATTTCTTAGTTCCCTTTGTAGATGCAAATTATCACTTCACATCATCTAAGCAAAGGAGAAAAAAAAAGACCTCTCCAAGTCTAATCTGAGAAGAAAATCTCCTCGGGAGTAAAGTCTCAGTTCAGAGAACAAAGGAAGAATAGACCAAAGCTTATTTACCTTTGACTGCTTCAGGCGATTCCGAGGCCACCAAGCATACAGATGCAAAAGAAAGCTTAGGGCTAGACATTCCTTTCTCTACTCTTTCTTTCTTCTTCTTTTGTGCAACGCAACAGACAGACCTGCCCAGAGGCAAGGGAGCTAAGGAGTTTCTAAACTTGAGGTCGGGGGCAATGCAGTAGTAGTATTATAAAAGCCTTTGTTACTGATTAAGGTCAACAGGGTGAGAAAATACAGAAGCTAGAGAGAAATCCTTAGGGGAATGCAGTCTAAGAGTGCTACATTTGGGAAGATGACTAGTAGTTTTTCCTCCTAGGAGAAAGAACAGGAGAGGTCTTTCGGTTTAGAAGATTCTGATAAGTCAAAAAATAAGCCAAACTGGGAGAGGCAGCTTTCCCAACATCCAGCTTCCCCATGGGAATCACAGACTGTGTTGAGAAGAGGGTGTTTGTTACTCATAATGGCCGAGGCTAAGACAAAAGTGGATTCGGGCTCCCCCAGCAATCCCCAGGCCTTAATCAAATGTTCTTTTTTTTTTTTTTTTTTGTGATGGAGTCTCACTCTGTCACCCAGACTGCAGTGCAGTGGCACAATCTTGGCTCACTGCAAACTACACCTCCCAGATTCAAGCAATTCTCCTGCCTCAGCCTGCAGAGTAGCTGGGATTACAGGCATACATCACCACACCCGGCTGATTGTTACATTTTTAGTAGAAATGGGGTTTCACAATGTTGGCCAGGCTGTTCTTGAACTCCTGACCTCAGGTGATCCACCTGCCTTGGCCTCCCAAAGCTTTGGGATTACAGGCATGAGCCACCGTGCCCAGCCTCAAATGTTCCTCTTAAAGTCAAGTAGTAAGTCTTGCCTTTTGTAATTACAGAAATACAGATGTTGCCACAAGTTAGACAGGGAAATACAAAACAATATCCCAGAGAAATCACCATGAGAAAAATGAAGGTGTCTGTACGTTACATTATCTTTACGTTTACTTTAAAATGCTTCAGCATGGATAGTGTGGTATGATGTGTTCTAGTTACTTTCATTCTTTACTTAGGAATAGTTAGTTGGGCATTTGAAGAGCCCTGACTGAAACTGGCTTTGCAAAAGTATGACAGAGAAATCGAACGTGGCTGACTCCATCTTGCTTCTAGGCCTCACAGGCTGGCTGTCTTTGCTCATTCGTGGGTGTGGGCCGAGATAACTTTGGGAGAAACTTAGTTTATAGTTTAAATGATAATAGCCCTTCCCCAAACTAAACGGTTCTTGCAAAACTAATGAAAGGCCACCAAGTTAGGAGGATGAGAGGGGCTTGAGTTCTAAATAATTACCAGCCCTTATTCTGGAGGTCAGAAGATTTGCAACTTCCCCGATTACTCCTGCAGATAACATCACTATTGTAGAACCTAAGACTGGCTTTTGAGACGTCTTTTCAGGTTTTTGCATTTCTGACAAGGGATGGCCCCACCTGTACCTGCCAACCAGTCCTATGGCCCCATCCCGGGAACTGACCCAGCATAAGAGGGCAGCTTTGATTCCCTATGATTTCATCTCTGACCCAATCAATCAGTATACCCCTACCCTAGGCCCCTGCTCATCAAACGATCTTGGAAAAAACCCTAACCTTTGAGCCTTTGGGGAGATTGAGTTGAGTGATAACAGTCTCCTGTGTGGTGTGGTCAGCCTTGTGTCAATCAAACTCGTTCTTTACCGCAGTGGCATGGTCTCAGTGAGTTGATTTTGTGTGTGCAGCAGGCAAGAAGAACCGATCAGGGGGTTACATAATTGGGATATATGGGTGAAGGAAGGCCTTTCCCCTGTTCTGAAGATTTGAGACTAAAAGTCTGGTGAAATAAGCTGGCAATAGACAGATTAAAAGGAGAAAAAATATATATAATGTATGTACATTTTATTGACATGCAGAAGGGCATCACATGGAAGGTAAGAAACTGCCCAATAACTCAATGAGACCTAAAAGTATTTATAGTCCCTTCATAGGAGAGAGGGAAGGGGAGTATGCAGGCAACCGAGGGAGAGTAAATGATTATGAAGAATACGAATCAGCCTTCCGAAGAATAGGTTATATTCTGTCTGTAGGAGGTGCTAACCTCCGGCTTTTTCTAGGTTTGACTTCTGTTGTGTGTTAATCTTCGCGGATAGATAAAAATCCCCAGGAAGCATTTTCATGACAATTGGCTTCCTTCTGGAGAATCTGCACTTAGTCAGATAAGGGAAATTCAAGAAAAGTCCATCTGTGCATTTGCCATTTCCCAAAAGACTTCAGTTTAAAGTAATCAACATACCAGTGCTGAATATTTTGGAGTGATATTTCTGAACTCCCTCAGGAAAAACACACTCCAGTGATGGTAGGTTAATATTTGAAATTGTCGTTTCAGGCCAGGCATGGTGACTGATGCAGGTAGTTCCAGTACTCTGCAAGGCCAAGGCAGGGGGATCACTTGAAGTCAGGAGTTCAAGACCAGCCTGGCCAACAAGGCAAAACCCTGTCTCTACTAAAAATTCAAAAAAAAAAAAAAAATTAGCTGGGCATTGTGGTGCATGTCTGTAATCTCAGCTACTTGGGGGGCTGAGGCAGGAGAATCACTTGAAACCGGGAGGCAGAGGTTGCAGTGAACCGGGATTGTGCCACTGCACTCCAGCCTCAGCAACAAAGTGAGGCTTCATCTCACAAAAAAAAAAAAAAAAAAATCTCAATTCAGAAGCCACATTCCAGAAGGATTAGATTATGGTTCCAGCCATCTTTATCTCACATCAGTCCCAGGGGATTTGTTAATTAGCATAGGGGATGTTAGAAATGATTTTTTTACTGGTAAAATGAATTCAATTTTATGTGGATTGTATAAAAATGTTTTATGGATACTCTTGCCTTTGCATAAATGAGGTGTAAAAGTTCAGCTAGCCTGTCTATTCACTTTGAATTATGTCTCCAGGCTTGAAATTCTAGACTGTTTGAATTATCTCTCCAGGCTTGAAATTCTAGACTGTAGTGAGAGCATTTTTCACCTGACTCTCACTTGAGAGTTAGTTAATCCTGCCCCAAAGCTGGAACGTGGTCCTCCTGTCTCTGATGCGCATAAGGTTCTGTGGGAACACTGAAAGGTCAGAGGGCTAAGACTTCGTCAAGCTTACAAAATGGGTTGTATGACTATTTGGAGGGCCTGATTGCGAATACTTATTTATACCCGTGGCTGAATGAGGTCTGAAATTCGCTTTCATTATAACATACCATCTGGAATTGAAGTCTCTATGGTTGTCACCGGCTTCTAACTATTGGAAGCTTTGGATATCTATCATAAGGCAACTAATAAGTGTGTATGACCAAATTGGCTTACGTACCTTGAAAACAGCATTGCAGCTACTTCCTTTTTTTTTTTTGTTTTGGTGAGGGGGTTGCGGCGGGGATGGAGTTTTGCTCTTACGCCCAGGCTGGAGTTAAGTGGCACGATCTCAGCTCACTGCAACCTCCGTCCTCCCAGGTTCAAGCAATTCTCCTCAGCCTCCCAAGTAGCTGGGATTATAGGCACCCACCACCATGCCCAGCTAATGTTTGTATTTTTAGTAAAGACAGGGTTTCACCATGTTGGCCAGGCTGGTCTTGAACTCCATACCTCTGGTGATCCACCCTCCTTGGCCTCCTGAAGTGCTAGGATTTCAGGCATGAGCTACCGCACCTGGCTGCAGCTACTTCTTTTCATAATTCATGGCTTTTGGCCACAAATGCATGCAAGTAACTAGATGAATATGTCTATTATTTGCATGTGTATTAAAATTATTTCTTCTTTTTCAAATTATTCCTTCTTTGCACCAGCTAGAATTTAAATATATCTATGTGATTCAAAGCATTTGGCAGAGATATTAGAGATGGAACAAGATCCACAGAGGGTCTAATAAAATAATAATTGTGGTGGCACACACCTGTAGTCCCAGCTACTTGGGAAGCTGAGTTGGGAGGATCACTTGAACCTGGGAGGCAGAGGTTGTAGTGAGCCCAGATTACACCACCACACTCTAGCCTGGGTGACACAGTGAGACCCTGTCTCAAAAATAATAATAATAATAATAATAATTTAAAAAAATAAAAAAGAAAAAGAAAAAGCATAATAATAATTATAATTATAGTAAAAGTAGCAAGTAGCTTTTTCCTTTTTGCAAAATTAATTCTAAATTTCAGCATGTACAAAAGAACATTCTGGAAAGATTAAAGAAATAGGTATAAACACCATAAAAATCATGGAAGAAACATAATATTTTAATCTTGGGGATAAGAAAGTAATCTCAAGCAAGAAACACTTGAGAAAAAAATGCTTTTTGCTCACTAATCTCTAGGTTCATGGCTGAGGGCCCTATAACAAAATACAGATTCACAAGAGAAAAATCATACACATTTATTTACTACAAGTTATATGTGGTATGGAAGCCTTCATAAGGAAAGGAAGACCTCCCCCAAATGCATAAATTTGTATATTCTTTATGCTAGGTTTGATGAAGAAATATGATTGAACAAAGGGAGAATGATGTCATTGAGAGAGGAGGAAGGAAGAAACCAGTCAGGCAGGCAGTTATGGTGGGTCCTCGGTTGAATCCTTTCAAACAAAAGAACAGCCAGAAAAATCAAGCTGCAGGCACAGATAAGGCAACTTGCACAGTGGGGCTTGCCTAAGACATGCCCAGAGCCACACAGATAAGAAAGGCTATACAGGCGACTTGCCCAGACATGCCTGCAATGGAAAATTCCATCCCCTGACACATGTGCAGTAAGGGCAACAAAGCAATATGGAGTAACTCAAGCTAAGGGCCTACATGCACATTAGGAGGATGGGGTGGAGCTACCAGAAACTCACATCTCATGCAAATGAGATGCCCATCTCTAATTGGTTTCTTATAAAAGCCTTTGCATTCAACTGTAAAAATGGCAACCTCTTTTGGGGCCCCTCTCTGTGGTATAGAACTTTCTTCATTTGCTTATTAAACTTCCACTCCAACCTCACCCTTAGTGATCATGTTCCTTAATTGTCATGGTTGTGAGACAAAGAACTCAGGGTGATACCTCAAACAAGGAGAGACTGCTACATTGTGGTGCGTTGGTGAGACTGTAACATAATGGTAATAAACTGGGGGAGAACTTATGAAGCCCTGTTTGTTCAAACTCTTCTCTTTGTCCCTGTGTCTTCAGAAAAGAGGATGTTCCTATCTTCTGGGTGTAGGGAAGACACCTCCCACATGAGGGTCATAAGACCCACTTGAGGGGATGGTCAGGAAATCCTTCCTAGGTTTTATGATCTGTTTCAGGGGAGTGGGGCATTGTTGGGGAGATAGTGATAGTGACCTTCCTGCTTCTGCTGTCTTCTCAAATGCCAAAGTTTCACATTTTGAGGTAGCATGTCCTGAATTCCTTCAACACAAAACCCAGAGTTAGAAAAATAAAAGATTGAGTGACTTAATTAGATAAAAGCAAAATATTAAGCAATGACAAAAGATATCATTTAAAATGTTGTTAAAAAGAAAAAAAAAGAGAGAGAGAAAAAAAATAAGCAAAATGTTGTTAAAAAGCCACAATTTGGCTGGGTGCAGTGGCTTGCACCTGTAATCCCAGCACTTTGAGAAGCCAAGGTGGGAGGATCTCCTGAGTCCAAGAGCTCAAGACCAGGCTGGGCAACACAGTGAGACCCCATCTCTACAACTCCCCTATCCCACTTCCCAATGCACACAAACAACAATTTGGCAGAAAATATTTGCAATGTGTAAGAAAAAATCAGAAAATACTTACACTTGAGCTAATTAATTGATGACAGAGATGA
Organism: Chlorocebus sabaeus; assembly: GCF_047675955.1. Lineage (NCBI taxonomy): Eukaryota > Metazoa > Chordata > Mammalia > Primates > Cercopithecidae > Chlorocebus > Chlorocebus sabaeus. Next base: position 111,233,485 of record NC_132924.1, on the reverse strand, counting down.
TGGTTCTTAATCATTGAGAACCTCATTGAGGGTTTGACTGTCATCTATCTCAATATCGTAATTTTTCTCACACATAATGACATAATTTGAACATGTTTTCGTATTATTAAGTATGTTTCTAGAACATAATTCTTAATAGCCCCACAGAAATTCACTATGCTGAGTGTGGTGTTGAATGCTGCCATCACCACAGTTGAGCTGGCCTGGAGGAGAGTGAGTAGGGTGCTTTCATCAGTGACCCACCTCCATCCTTTCCAGTCAGTGACACAGGCTCTTGTCAATCAACAATGAACAATCATTTATAAAGTGTCCCAAATGATTAGTTTGCATGGGTTACCTGTGTCTGCTGTTCCAGAACTGATTCAATTTCCTCAAATCCTTTTCTCCTCCTCCTCCTTCTCCTCTTCTTCCTCCTCGTCCTCTTCTTTCCCTTTTTTAAGCTAAAGATGGAAAAGAGAGGCGGGAGGACAACATGTGGTAGTATGAAACCAGTAAATGTGTGAAAACTACATTTTCTCAAATTATAAGCAGATTTCTCAATGAATATATATCTATCTGTATCTATATCTATATATATAGATAAAGATATAGAATCCCTCGTGTTAATAGATATTTTTATAAAATAACCAGAAACTGGGTTTGACTTGAAGTTAAATGTAATAATTCCTTTCTGATACCCTTAAATAATACTTTAATTCACAGGGAATATCAAATAAAAACTGTTTTAATAGTAGTTTCTTATTTATAGATTTTGAAAAAGTTTTCTTCCTATTAGAGCAAGCATATTGCAATTTATTTAACAATTAAAATGAATTAAAATATTTTATTTGAGAAGTTCATGATTTCAAATGATTCCTTCAAATGAAATGCTAAAGTTTTACATTTTATAACATGATAAGTGAAAAGCAATGACATTGCTATAGGAAATATAATTCTAAAATGTATTCTAAAATACAATATTTCAATGTTTTCATAAGTTTATGACATAGTAATAAGTTCTGATTAAGAAGTAGAAAGCCCGTAAATGTGGAAAGAAGAAAAAAAATCCATTCAAAGCCTCATGGTTTTTAATATTCATTGTATTTCTTTTCAGTCATTTTTCCCAGCAGAAGTTCTTCTCTTTCATCCTTCATTATTATTATGTTACATATACAATGTGAATTTTTCATTTTTCATGCGACATAATATAATGGGTTTTTAACAGAACTGTCATTCTATGAGAAGGATCTTTCATCTAAAGAATGCACATTTATGATATAGTCCCTGTAACAGCGAGAAAAACACCAGGCTTAAATAGATGTGTTTATAAATGAGTCCTGCTTCAGGTCCAGAGCCTTTTTGGAATTTAGGGAAGTTTGGATAACATTACTCATTTTAGCTTTCTTCTCAGTAGCAAAGAAAATGGCTTTTGGCAGCTGGGTGTGTGATATAATGCCAATCACCAGGGGCAATGCCTGACAATTAACTTAGAAAATCTCATCACTTTTGACTGATAAAAATGGAAATGGCTAGTTTCCAATTTATAAATATTTGGTTTATTATTGCATGGCAGACACAAAACAAATTTTGTGAGAAGGTACTATTTATGTCAACTAGATCCTCCCAGTGGGTTGGTGAACAGATGTCTTCTGTCTATAGATCAGTGATATTTCTAGCAGACATCCCTTAGGGTACAGGCAAATCTCAGGGTTATTGTACCTACAACCAATTCAAGCACTGAGCTGGGCACTCATATTTGTTCTTAACCTTGGTCAGGAGAGGACTTATTCACTCCGTCATTCATTTCCCTTCAGTGAAGTCTAGCCTCCCTAGAGAAAGCCTGCTGTGAAAGGTGTGGCCCTCTCAAGTATCAGTTTGCAGATGACTTTATGTAGACACAATAAATAATGCACAGAAAATAAAATGGATGCTACTGATCTGAAGTATTTATCTATCTCTGACACCTGAATTCCCCGCCCAGAAGTAGGAACCCTGACTGTATGAAGAATGAACAGCACACCACACCACCATTTCAAAGCAAAACCCCCAGCGTGCACAGAACGCTGCTTTGGATAAAAGATGGCAGCTGCAGAGCTGGAAGGGTAGCTGGTTGCCATGGTTACTGAGGCTCTGATTCAGCCACCATATGCCACCTGGTGTTCTCAGCCTGAAAAAGCAGGTCTCAGTGTCCTAGATTGGCAATAGAGCTATGGCCATAGCTCTTCCGAATCAGTACTGGATTTGAATGTGTAGCAATGTTTGCGTTGTTTTATTCGTTTATAGAAGATTTTGAGGTTTACACCCTAATCACTTAATGTAGAGGTTCATCTGGGGAAAGGAAAGAGAAACACCTTTAAAACAATCATTCTAAATTCTCCCATGGAAACACTGCTATATGGATATTCATTTTCAAAGATCCATCTTTTGTTCTCTTTTCAGGACAAATTTGTTATCCAAATCTGATAGGTCATACAATAGTGCAACAGCAAATAACTCAAAATGCTGGGCACGATGATTGCAGAACATGATATATCAATTATCAGCCCCCTATGATCTTCAGAACACTTATCTTCTTCTAAAAGTGCTGTATGGCAAATAACAGTGCTATGACCTTATTTTAAGGTTGAATTGTATCCAATTTTTTTGCTTATATATAAATAATATGTAAATTTATATATATTTAAATAAGTATATATATGACATTCTATAACATTGCTAAATGGAAAGAAATCTGTTATAATAAGGCAGAGATTGGACACCCATTTGAGACTCCTTGAGAGTATTCCACAGTGAATGGGTAGTTGTTACACAGTAGTGGCTAAATATACAATATGCTATGTTACGATAATATGATATAAGAATTTTGGCCCTTATTGTATATTTTGCCAACTTCATGTTTGATTTTTATATTTATGATAAAAATATCAACTAGGGTTGGATATTGCTGGTGATTCAACTTTGAGATAAACATTCTGGTTATCCTTTTCTCCAATCTCTACACCTGTTAAAAAGCTGATTACTGATTTATTTATATATTTTTTTGAGATGTAGTCTCGCTCTGTTGCCAGGCTGGAGTGCAGTGGCATGATCTCATTTCAGCTCACTGCAACCTCCACCTCCCAGGTTGAAGCAATTCTCCTGCCTCAGCCTCCCGAGTAGCTGGGACTACAGGCGTGCACCACCACACCCAGCTAATTTTTGTATTTTTAGTAGAGACAGGGTTTCACCATGTTGGCCAGCATGGTCTCGATCTCTTCACCTGGTGTTCCACCCATCTCAGCCTCCCAAAGTGCTGGGATTACAGGTGTGAGCCACTGCGCCCGGCCTGATTACTGATTTTATATTAATGATCTGAGCTTGCAAAATTGTTATTTTGATGTCATTTTTACCACTGCTGGGGAAACAATTGTCAATGTAATAAATAAATCAAATGGTTTTAAATATAAGAAAAAAATAGCTTTTACTCTTTACAACTGTTCCTGAATATTGTCAGAATTTTTAGTACTGTACAATTAAAAAAAGAAAAAAAGAAAAAATTTGCTGGGCATGGTGGCATGCACTTGTAGTCCCAGCTACTTGGGGCCTGAAGTAAGAGGGTTACTTGAGCCCAGGAAGTCAAGGCTGCAGTAAGCCGAGATCGTGCCACTGCACTCCAGCCTGGGTGACAGAACAAGACTCTGTCTCTAAAAAATAAAAGTTTTTTTAAAAAAAACGGCTGGGTGTGGTGACTCACACCTGCAATCCCAGCACTTTGAGAGGCCAATGTGGGCTGACCACCTGAGGTCAGAAGTTTGAGACCAGCCTGGCCAACATGGTGAAATCCCATCTCTACTAATAACACAAAACTTAGCCGAGCAAGGTGGTGGGTGCCTGTAATCCCAGCTACTCGGGAGGCTGAGGCAGGAGACTCACTTGAACCTGAGAGGCAGAGGTTGCAGTGAGCCAAGATCACGCCATTGTACTCCAGCCTGGGTGACAAGAGCAAAACTCCATCTCAAAAAAATAAATACATAAAATAAATAAACAAAAAAAAATAAATAAATTTGCTCTAGAGATTGCTATAACATTCAGTATCATTTTTAATTTTGGTGTTCATTAGAACAGCCTCATTATTCTAATTAACTGACTTTATAAGTTGTAAATATTATAAATTTGAATTTAAAATACGCATTGTCAATTGAGAATAGTTTTTTTTCTTTATTATTGGGGTCCCAAATACAATTCTTTTTCCTTCAAAATGGGTTCTGTTGCTATAAAGTCTGAAAATCACTAGACTTGATAATGTCAGGGACATAGTCAAATAATTTTTTAATTTTTATCTTTTATCAAGACGAGGTCTCCCTATGTTGCCCAGGGCGGTCTCAAAGTCCTGTGCTCAAGGCATCCACCTGCCCTGGCCTCCCAAAGTGCTGGGATTATAGGGATGAGCCACTGCACCTGGCCTCAAATACCTTTTTGAAGATAATTGACCCAGCCTTAGTAGACAAATCAATGCAGGGAATGTCAGGGACTCGGGCCTCCCTCTGTCCAGGTGGAAATACCATTAGGTGCCAATACAGATATACAGAATTCACAGAATATACGGGAGATAGAATGAGCTGGCATATGTAAAGAAACTTTGTCCTACAAGAACAAAATCCTGCGATAGGCCAGGATCCCTTTAGGCCTTGAGATGAGGATGCTGACTGGCAAGAGAAATCACGTGTGCCAGTGGAAGCAGCCTCAGGTGCAGCTTCGCTCTCCTGGAGAAAGCTCTGCTTTGCTTCTTGCACACTTGCCTATTTTTTCTGTTTCTTCATTCCTGAATGCATCCTGGGGACCATGACCTCCTCTGTCTTATTTTTTATATTTGTTTCGTTTGCTTGGTGATCTCCTGAATACACTCCTAGTGTTGTCCCCCTGACCTAACCACTTGACATTTGGCCCTTGGCTCTTTAATGATTAACTCACCCGTGATTGCCAAAAATCCTATTATTCCTACTACCTGAACCACAGCTGCTCCTCTTCTCACATCTCTACCATTTATTGAGCCTCTACTGTGAGGTAGGTACTTTGTTAGCTGCTTTGCTCTAACTTTCGCAAGTTTTACAGAAACTCTTCAAGGTAGATATTATTCCCATTTTACCAGGGGGAAGGCTGAAGCTCAGAGACAGAGAGGTAAACTAAGTAGAGCAAAAGGTCACATGATTGGTGAATTTTAGAACAGATTCAAATCCAAGTTGGCCTGTGTAAAACACTCCAAATTCTTTTTCTTGTTTTTTTTTTTTAAATTATTTTTATTTATTTATTTATTTATTTATTTATTTATTTATTTATTTATTTATTTTTATTTTAAGTTCCTGCAAGCAGAATTTTGTTTTCTCTTTCTGCCTGCCGGACTTGGTCTGCATAGCTGCCAGCTACATTCTGGCATAGGTTGCTTCCAGAATCTACCCAAGCTCAAAATGCCATCCTGTTTTAAGATGGAGTGTTTTTAGCCTGAAAATAACCAGAGACGCTGATATAAAATTTGTATTTACAGCTTTTAAATAGAATGGCTCTCTCTCTCTCTCTCTCTCTCTCTCTCTCTGTGTATATGTATGTATGTTTATATGTATGTATAATCAATGTCAAGTGGAATTTCAATATGTATAGGATAACTCTTTATAGCATGGTTTCAAATCATTTCATCTGGGGAGATGAGAAAGAACGAGGGAGTGCCTAGTATATTTAGGAACTGCAGGTCCTGTGATGACAGAGCAAACATAACAAGATTAAACTGTATTCCAGGGAACACTTTAGAATTTGTTGTTTAGGTACAATGTTGCACTCAACTTTTTTCACTTAACATTATACTATATGTATCTTTTCCATGTTTTAATCTTTATAGTTTTTGTTGTTGTTGTTGTTGTTGTTTTTTAGATAGGGTCTAACTGTTGCCTAGGCTGGAGTGCAGTGGCACAATCTCGGCTCACTGCAGCCTCCACCTCCTGGGCTCAAACAATCCTCCCACCCCAGCCTCCCAAGTAGCTGGGACTACAAGTGTGCACTACCATACCTGGCAAATTTTTAGTAGAGATGGGGTTTTGCCATGTTGGCCAGGCTGGTCTCTAACTCCTGGACTCAAGTGATCCAGCCACCTCGGTCTCCCAAAGTGCTGGGATTACAGTCATGAACCACTGTGCCTGGCCTTAATCTTCATAGTTATAATTTCTAATTGTAATCATATGATTTCTGTGTTTCACTGAGATGATTTATCATAATTAATTATTGTTTTTCTTGAGCATTGAATAGCTTCCTAAGGTGTTATCTGCCTTCCCTCCCATGAACATTTAAACTAAATGGGAAATAAGATTTTTTAAATGCCAACTTTATCAAGATGTAATTCATATACTATGTAAGCCACCCATTTAAGGTGTACAATTCAATGATTTTTAGTTGCACAGAGTTGTGTGGTCATCATAATTATACGTTTTAGAACATTTTAATCACTTCCCAAACTCATACTAATGAACAGTCACTTCTCATTTCCCTGAATCTCTCCACACTAGGCTACCACTAATCTACTTGCTGTCTTTATGGATTTGCCTATCCTGAATATTTCATGTTAATGGAATCATACAATGGATAGTCTTTGTGATCTGTGCCTTAGCATAATATTTTCAAGGTTCCTCCATATTGTGGTATGTACCCAGCTTCATTCCTTTTTATGGCTAATTAATATTTTATTGTATGATTATACCATATTTTGTTTATCCATTTATCCATCTAGGGACACTTGGGTTGTGTTATGGTCACTGTGCACCTGTTCTTCCATTTACACACAGGCAGCAAAGCATGTAGCTGTGTTGCTTCTTTGTCTCCTGGTGATAAACCTACACAACATTCCACAAAAGTGAACAATTGAAATAGGGACTTGGTCAGTAAAGATGAATGCAGAATAAAAAAAAGAAAAGAAAAACAATGAATGATAATGCTAGACATGGAATTTGAGTCCAGCATCAATGGAGCTATAGATGAAAGTGTTGACAGAATGCACAGGCAGTCAGAAGCATTTGGTGAAGGTGACTTTATTGACATAAATGAAGAAAAAATATTTGTGAGAAAAAGGATGAAGATCTTCCAGAGGAAGTGACAGCAGCAAAAAAATTTTTCATTAAAGGAATTCTCAGAGATATTTTATGACTTTGAAAGCACGAAGGATAAAATGTTGGTATCTGATTCAAACTTAGAAAAGAGTATGACAATTCTCCAAAGCATAGAAAAGATGTTTGTATTGTACCATAAATTATATGACAAAAAGGCAAAAACTTTTCAGACTACTCTTGATATGTTTTTTATAAGGAAATAAAACAGGTTAATTCGCAATGTTTCTAAAATTTTATAGTATGCTGAATAAATATTAGTTGTACGTTTTTTCCCATTTCACTATACATTTATAATCAAGAGAAGGAAAGTTTTCAATGCAATGTTCCAACAAAAATTTAAACATCACAGACAGTTGTAACTTTCCCCATTGATTATTATAACTGTTTTGCATGGTTTTAGCTTGCACAGTCTTTTTTTGCAGTCTCACGCTATCATGCAAAGGGATGATTGCCTGTAGTTGATATAATGTTGCTTATTGGTATAAATTTATGTACATTTATCTTATTTAACATAATTTTTTTTTTTTTTTTTTTGGTAGAGGTGGGGTCTCACTATGTTGCCAGAGCTGGTCTCAAACTCTCGACCTGAAGAGATCCTTCTGCCTCGGCCTCCCAAAGTGCTGGGATTACAAGCATGAGCCATTGTATCTAGTCAATTTAAAATTATTAACCCTTTTCTTATCAAACTTTAAGCTCCTATAGTGTGCTTGGCCCATAGAACCTGCTTAATTTTGTATATATATAATTTTTCCCCTGAATACCTCCTTTCATTATGTTTATATTTACTTCTGGATACAGCCTTGACCTTATACATCAGTAAAGTAAATTTTTAATATTTTTCCATTTTTTAAGCAATACTGTAAACATTCTCCTCACTGTGTGTGTGTAAAATAAAATAAAAATAGTTTGATTCTAAATTTCCTGTTCTTCCCTGATACTCTTGTTAATTAAAGAAAAATCAGACTTTTAAAGAATTAAAGTCATAGTTTTATTTAGAGTTACCGAGCATCGCAACCTGGGAGAGTCTTGCAGAGTTTCTGCTAGGCTGCTCAAAGCCATATTTCAGTTCGCAGCTTATATATCAAGTGGTAGAGGTTCTACATGTTCTCACAAGTGAAGTCAAATGTGCTCAGAAGTTACATTAGAGCAACGTCTCAGCAAAGTTTGGGTGCAAGAGTACATCTGGTTATAGATGACAGAGGCATAATCATTAATCCCATCAGATGTTATCTTATGTACAAGCGCTAGGATTATTGAACTTACTTTTTTTAAAAATGCAGTGATTCAGGCAAGAGATGTGGGAACGTGTGCTCTGTCCTGCTTATTGTCTCCAAGGTATTCTTCTGGAGGGCTGCACACAGTCATGGAGTCAGGGGTTTATGAAATGTTGCAGACAGGCAGGATGAGCAAACATGGGCTGACCTCCCGACAAGGGCTGACTATGTGACTGGCCAAAGGCAGACATTTCCTTGATTAGTTCTAATTGTTTGGCCTTTTGTTTTTAAATTTAGACCTTTAATTCATCTGAAAATGTTTTTGCATCTGCTGTACAATATAGTCATAACTTTATTTTTAATTTAATTTAATTTAATTTTACTTTATTTATTTTGAGACAGAGTCTTGCTGTGTTGCCCAGGCTAGAGTGCAGTGGCATGATCTCGGCTCACTGCAACCTTCGCCTCCCAGGTTCAAGGCATCCATGCCTAAGCCTCCCGAGTAGCTGGGACAGGTGCGCACCACCATGCCAGGCTATTATTTTTGTATTTTTAGTAGATACAGGGTTTCACCATGTTGCTAAGGCTGGTCTCAAACTCCTGACCTCAGGTGATCCACCTGCCATGGCCTCCCAAAGTGCAGGGATTACAGGCGCCACTGCACCCAGCCTACTTTATATATTTTTTTAAAATGGAGATCCAGTTGTCCCAATGCCATTTTCATTCAAGGAGCCTTCTTTTCCTCTGACTGTAAGTGCCCCAATTATCATACATTTGTCTCCCATTTGTACATGGGTCTATTCCAACTCTGGAAGGAAAACAATGACCAATCACCTATGACTGTCCGATAATTGAAAATTCAAGAGACTCAGATTAAAAAAAAAAACTATTACATATAAAAAGGCAATTTAGAATGATCTCTAGCTACAAGATGAATAGTAAAAGATCAATAGCTTTTCTTTATAATAGCATCCCCGTTAGAAATAGAAATTTAAAAAATTTACAGCAGCAACAAATCTATAAATTACCCAAGGCTAAATTAAGCAAGAAAGGCAGAACACTTAAGTGAAAAAAGCTTTGCAATTTTACTGAAGGACATAAAACAAGAGCTGAACGCAGATACATACCATGTTTCTAGACGGAAAGATTTACTATAAAAAAGCTGTTAACATTTCTCAAAATAATGTATAAATTTTATGCAATTCCAAAGAGAATCCCCAGGCAGCATTTGGGAGGGGATCTTGAAAAGTTTCCGTTTTCATCTGAAGGAAAAAAAAAAGTGGTAATTATACCAACAATGTTTTGAAAAAGAATAATAGTGAGGGAGGACCTAACAGATACTAAACTATATTCTAAAGCAACACTAATTAGTATTTTTAGTAAGGGAATGTGTCAAATATATCAGAGGTATCAAAAGAACCCAGAAATAGACCTATGTACAAATGGGAGTGAAATGTATGGTAAGTGGGCCATTTACAGTTAGTGAGGAAAGGATGGCTCCTTGAGTAAAAATGGTATTAGGGCCAGGCACGTGGCTCATGCCTGTAATCCCAGCATTTTGGGAGGGCTAGGTGGGTGGATCACCTAAGGTCAGGAGTTTGAGTCCAGCCTGGCCAACATGGTGAAACCCTGTCTCTACTAAAAATATAAAAATTAGCTGGGCATGGTGGTGCGTGCCTGTAATCCCAGCTACCTGGGAGGCTGAGATAGGAGAATCACTTGAACCCGGGAGGTGGAGGTTGCAGTGAGCCGAGATCACGCCACTGCACTCCAGCCTGGACAACAAGAGCAAAACTCTGTCTCAAAAGGAAAAAAAAAATGGTATCGGGACAGCTGGATCTCCATTTTAAAAATACAGTTATGACTATATTGCATAGCAGATGCAAAAATATTTTCAGATGAATTAAGGGTCTAAATTTAAAAACAAAAAGCCAAACAATTAGAACTAATCAGAAAAAATAGAGGCCATATATATAATTTTAGAATAGCATAGAAAAGCCAGAATGTCTAAAAAAAAGCCTCTGACAGATCTGACTAGATAATATTCTATTATGTATATATATTTCTTAGTTGGACTTCACGTACAGAGGGCTGAGTTAATCATATGCTTTAGTTTATTCACATTATTATTATTACTTTGATACTTTTGACATTTTAATTTTATTTTTGGAGACAGTGTCTCATCCCATTATCCAGGCTGGAGTGCAATGATGCAATCGTATCTCACTGAAGCCTTGAACTCCTGGGCTCAAAGGATCCTCCTACCTCAGCCTCCTGAGTAGCTGGGACTACAGGCGTGTGCCAGCACACCCAACTAACTTAAAAATTTTTTGTTGTTGTTGAGATGAGGTCTCACTAGCTGGTCTTGAGTTCCTGGCCTCAAGCGATCCTCCTGCCTTAGCCTCCCAAAAGTGCTGGGATTACAAGTGGGATTACTTTTGGGTTAAGTAAATATTTTTGTGATCCCATGTATCTCCACTATTGACTTATTAGCTATACTTGTTATTTGAAAAAAATGACTGTGGTTAGGTACAATGGCTCACGCCTGTAATCTCAGCTCTTTGGGAGCCAAAGCAGGAGGACTGTCTGAGCCCAGGAGTTTGAGAGTAGCCTGGGAAACATAGTGAGACCTCATGTCTACCAAAAAAAAAAAAAAAAAAAAAAATTGCTGGGTGTGGTGGAACGTGCCTGTAGTCCCGGCTACTCAGGAGATGAGGTGGGAGGATTGTTTGAATCCGGAGGTCAAGGCCGCAGTGAGATGTGGTCATTCCACTGCACTAAAAGATTGCTCCAGAGTTTCCCCTGTGCATATTTAACTTAAAACAGGCTATCATCAAACAACTTCACATTCCATGTTAAAAATCTTATTACAATATACTTCTACTGCTCCATTTGGAAAGCTAGTTGGCAGCTAGTAGAGGGGTCAGCCTGGACATTCTGTCCTTGAGAAGGCTGGCCTGCAGTCAGAATTTCATTAGTTTGTGGCTTTTCCAGATGGCTTTGGGAATTTTACTCATGGTGTGCATGCCATGCGGTCTCTAGTATAAGGTCGTCTTCTGTGAACACCTCTCCCTCAGCTGAGCCAGGGCTGTGCCACTTTCCTCATAGGAATTTCTCAACTCTTCCATTTTGGTCAAACAAACTCCAAGTAGAACAGGTTTGGCCATGAGGGGTCAGTCTCTTCCTTTTTTTTTTCTTTTTCCTTTTTTTTTTTTTTTTTTGGAGACAGAGTCTTGCTCTGTCTCCCAGGCTGCAGTGCAGTGGCATTATCTTGGCTCACTGCAAGCAATAGCTCCCAAGTTCAAGTGATTCTCCTGCCTCAGCTTCCTGAGTAACTGGGACTACAGGCACCCGCCAGCATGCCAGGCTAATTTTTGTATTCTTAGTAGAGACGGGGTTTCGCCATGTTAGCCAGGCTGGTCTCAAACTCCTGACCTCAAGTGATCTGCCCGCCTTGGCCTCCCAAAGTGCTGAGATTACAGCCACTGCACACAGCCTAGTCTCTTCTTGACACAGCCTTGACACAGTTTTATCAATTGTCAATTTTATCAATTGTCAATGGTGCGTGTAGCAACATGTTAGCCCTTAGGCAATGGAGGAGGGAGCAAATATTATGAGAAACATTGGGAACTATGGCTTAATAAAGACAGTAGTTTCCCCAAGTTTAGTTCAATAAGCTGCTGTGTGTGTGTGTGTGTGTGTGTGTGTGTGTGTGTGTCTTGATCATTTGAACTGTTATTTGGTTGATCAGAGGAAAATCATGGGTCATATATTCTGGTTTTGAAACATCTCGCCGGAGTAGAATCTTTGTTAGAAACCAGTGAAATCCAGTCTCTTAGCTCCCTTTTGATAACCTTTGATACCAGGCTTTATTTTAAATACTTCAAAAGTCCAGAAAACAAATTTGACAGTTGGGAATGGATAGTGGTTCAGATACCAGAAGGATTAGCATGAAAGGAAAAACAGAAAATAAAAAGAAGATGCAATAAATAGTAAGACCTGAGTTGAAGTGTAAATCCCTTATCCTGATCATAAATCTCGATTCAAAGACCTTGGCAGGACTTCGTCTACACGGGATGTCATCTTGAGTCACAGGATATTAAATCACAGAATTCACAGGAGGTTGTCTGCACTGGCAGTGGTCTGTTTCTGGGGCTTTTAAGTGGGTTCCAGGGTCAGATTTCCAGCAAGTTTATATGTCAAAGTTACAGAATTTTTTCTTTTTATTATTTTTCTTGTAGACTAACCTCTTGGCAGATACAAAGTTGTAGAATCTTAAGTTCTTCTCCTTTTCCTCCTCCCCGCCTTCCTCTCCCTCCTTCTTTTCTTCTTCTTATAAAATATATATAACATGAAATTTATTGTTTTTTGTTTGTTTGTTTTGTTTTGTTTTGAGACGAAGTCTTGCTCTGTTGCCAGGCTGGAGTGCAGTGGTGCGATCTCAGCTCACCGCAACCTCCACCTCCCAGATTCAAGCTATTTTCCTGCCTTAGCCTCCTGAGTAGCTGGGACTACAGGTGCACGCCACCGTGCCCAGCTAATTTTTGTATTTTTAGTAGAGACGGAGTTTCACCATGTTGGCCAGGATGGTCTTGATCTCTTCACCTTGTAATCCGCCCACCTCAGCCTCCTAAAGTGCTGAGATTACAGGCATGAGCCACCACACCTGACCGAAATTTATTGTTTTAACCTTTTTTCAGCATAAGTTCAGTGGCACTAAGTACATTCACATTGTTGTGCTACCATATCACCATTCATTTCTAGAACATTTTTATCTTCCCCAACTGAAACATCATACCCATTGAATAATAACTCTCATTCCTTCCTTCCTCCAGTCCTTGGCTACCAACATTCTGCTTCCTGTTTCTATGAATTTGACTGCCCCAGGAACCTCCAATCAGTAGAATCCTACAGTGTTTGCCCTTTTGGGACTGGTTTATTTCACTAATGTCTTTAAGGTTCATCCAGATTGAAGTCTTCTCATATATAATTAAGTATATATGAGTTAAATAATATGATAACCAATGAGGTCAGAATGTACAAGGCAGAATCTGTCAGTACAAGTCTCAAATCAAATCTTCAGGGAATTTTAGTAATAATTTCATATAGGGAGGGTATATAGAGAGAAGGTAAAGATCTCCTTATCATTCAGGCTGGTGATAACACTTTAAAGCAAGGAAAAGTAAGCTCCTTTAGAGGCTGGTAGTATTGACTTTAAAATATCATTAGCTTACCTTTTTCTTAGAGCTTTAAGAATAATGTGGACAAAATGTTTCAAATTAATGTGAATACTTTGCATACATTAAAAAATTTTCTGCTGGTAAAGTGAGCTTTCATTATTATTGATGATTTAAGATATTTCCAGACAGGAAAATAAAATCTGTGTGTATCAGCCTGTTAGTCTTTGGCAAGGGGTTGTTTCAATTTGGTCAGACTATTTTTAAAAATAAATAATTATTAAGGCTGGGAGTGGTGACTCATGCCTGTAATCCCAGCACTTTCAGAGACAGAGGTGGGAGGATCTCTTGAGGACACGAGTTTGAGACCAGCCTGGCCAACATGGCAAAACTCCATCTCTACTAAAAATACAAAAATTAGCCAGGCGTAGGGGCACACACCTGTAGTTCCAGCTACTTGGAAGGCTGAGGTAGGAGAATCACTTGAACCTGGGAAGTGGAGGTTGCAGTGGGCCAAGACAGTGACACTGTACTCCAACCTGGGTGACAGAGTCTATCTGAAAGAAACAACAACAACAAAACGCCAACAGCAAATACATATTGAGGGCTTACATGTGTCATCTCAGTCCTCTCAAGAGCCCTATGAAGTATTAGACACTGCACCTGGCCCATTCTGTAATTTTTGTAAAAATATGAGACAAATATAAATTAAAATGATGTTTAGTGACCAATGTTTTATATCTTTATCTTACTTAAAAATTTTCCAGGGGCCGGGCGCAGTGGCTCATGCCTGTAATCCCAGAATTTTGGGAGGCCAAGGGGGAATGGATCACTTGAGGCCAGGAGTTCAAGACCAGCCTGGCCAACATGGCAAAAACCCGTCTCTACTAAAATACAAAAATTCGCTGGGTGTGGTGGTGCAGATCTATAGTCCCGGCTACTCAGGAGGCTGAGGCAGGAGAATCGCTTGAACCCAGGACGCAGTGGTTGCAGTGAGCTGAGATCATGATGCTGCACTCCAGTCTGGGCAACAGCAAGACTCTGTATGAAAAAAAAATTCAGGTATATGAAGATAATTCACAGTTAACTCAATTCAACATCAGCTTAAGGTCTTAAAACTAAGGACGTGGAAATTACAATCTATGTTGACACATTAAATCTGTATGATTTAAAGCCTTGAATAATCCCTTTTATAAAGATTTATGTATTATAATTTAACTTAGTTTGACACATAATTTTAATATTTTATAATCTCATCTGAATTAGCTTATTCGACGAGTAAGATCAGTAGAGGAAATTCATAAAACTCAAATTAATTAGCCTTTATATTAGGAAATAAACCCAAGACCTGTCAAAATAAGAAATTATGGTAAATAATTTTATACCGGTAAAATCTGAGAAAAGACAGCTATTTCTAAGCTAAAAGTATTAAACCAGTTTAATTTACTAAGGAATCCTCTTAATTAGGATTATTATATAAAACTCTTCCCATTATAACTATATATTAGTTATTACAATTTTTAAGTTGTTTAAAGACATTTGGCTCATGCCTGTAATCCCAGCATTTTGGGAGCCTGAGGCAGGATAATTTCTTGAGGTCAGGAGTTTGAGGCCAGCCTGGACAACATAGTGAGAACTCATCTCTATTAAAAAAATTGTTGCTGTTATCACATTTCCTAGTAGGCCATTGGTTAAACTCACAGCTAAACTTTTTAAAAACATTTTTTTTTCTGTTACCACCTTACCAAGATTTCTTTTTTCTTAGAGATACCTTTAAAGCACAAAAAGAAAAAACCTCTAGAAATCTTTGAGTTCCTCTTCATATTTATATTAACATTTGATATATTAACACCATGTCTATTGGATAATTGGAATAAGAACTTGTTTCATTAAATTTAAAAAAATCTTACAATCTGGTTTATTAATTTTCGTAGAGGTAGATAAAGTATATATGTTTGTTTAAAAAACTATAAAATGAGGCCGGGCGCGGTGGCTCAAGCCTGTAATCCCAGCACTTTGGGAGGCCGAGACGGGCGGATCACGAGGTCAGGAGATCGAGACCATCCTGGCTAACACGGTGAAACCCCGTCTCTACTAAAAAAAAATACAAAAAACTAGCCGGGCGAGGTGGCGGGCGCCTGTCGTCCCAGCTACTCGGGAGGCTGAGGGAGGAGAATGGCGTGAACCCGGGAGGCAGAGCTTGCAGTGAGCTGAGATCCGGCCACCGCACTCCAGCCTGGGTGACAGAGCAAGACTCCGTCTCAAAAAAAAAAAAAAAAAAAAAAAAAACTATAAAATGGAACATTTTACTAACTCTTGTGCAAGCTGGAATTGCAGTGGCGATGAAACAGAGACTAACGTGGAAGCAGAGATGTCAGGATTTATGAGGAATATTGATCAGTTAAAGTAGGGGTCCCCAGCCCTGGGGCCACGGACCGGTATTGGTTCGGACTGGGCTGCACAGGAGTGAAGCGTCATCTGTATTCACAGCTGTTCTCTATCGCTCCCATTACCGCCTGAACTCCGCCTCTTGTCAGATCAGCCGTAGCATTAGATTCTCACAGGAGCACGAACCCTGTTGTGAACTGCACATTCAAGGGCTCTCTGCTGCAGGCTCCTTATGAGAATCTAATGCCTGAGGATCTATCACTGTCTCCCACCACCCCCCCGGATGAAACTGTCTAGTTGCAGGAACACAAGCTCAGGGCTCCCACTGATTCTACATTATGGTGAGTTGTGTAATTATTTCTTTATAGAGTACAATGTAATAATAATAGAAATAAAGTGCACAATCAATGTAATGTGCTTGGATCATCCCGAAACCATCCTCCACACCTCCCTCCACCAGCCCCCGCTTCACCCTGTCCGTGGAAACATTGTCTTCTAAGAAACCAGCCCTGGAGCCAGAAAGGTTGCGGACCACCGAATTAAACAAACAAAGATGGCGGGCGCACCACCGAATTAAACAAACAAAGATGGCGGGCGCGCCACCGAATTAAACAAACAGAGATGGCGGGTGTGCCGCCAAATTAAACAAACAGAGATGGCCGGCGCGCTCGCTCACACCTGTAATCCCAGCACTCTGGGAGACTGACGCGGGCGGATCACCTAAGTTCTAGAGCAGCCTGGCCAACATGGCGAAACCTCGTCTCTACTAAAAATACAGAAATTAGCTGGGCGTGGTGGTGGGGGCCTGTAATTCCAGCTACTCGGGAGGCTGAGGCACGACATCACTTGAACCCCGGGAGGCGGAGTTGCAAGGAGCCGAAATCTCGCCACTGCACTCCAGCCTGGGAGGTAGAGTGACACTCCTCCAAAAAAAAAAGAGAAAAAAGACAGAATTATGAACCACTAGGACCCTTCGGGGAATCATTATTAAAATCTAAGTAATTTTATTATTTCCTTCTAAATATAGCAGCATAATCTCTGTTTCAGTTTCCATGTCTCTTGTAAAAGACAGTCTCTATGTTTACGCCCTTGGGTAGCGCAACACTGAAAGAAAACGGCCCAGACGATTGCAACGCGAATAATGGTATGCTCGGTTGCTGGGGAACTACTGCTATGCTACTGCTTAGCAATGTTACAGCTCCGCAGCTGTGACCCCATTAGGTAACAGAACGACTCAAACCTCATGAGAAACTGGGAGGAGATGAGAAATTGCCTCATTACAACCTCCTTGGCAGATAGAAAAGTGAGTGAGAATGGCCCCAAGCATCTCCTCAAAAGCCTCCCATGTGCTCAAGTTTCAGAATTGATACAGGATGTTTGGCCAAGGCTCAGATTAGCTGCAGTTCAGGCTTGGCTTATGTGGGCTATGGATCTATGCAAGGAGCCAACAAGGAGCCATTATTTTACATTATGTAGTAAAAGTCTGTCTTCAGGCGCTTACCCCAAAGGATATATGTGTGAGGCATTCCAAAGGTGTCTAACACCAGTCTCCAGTTCAAAAAGCCTAGAAATAGACGTGGAAATTGATGGTGCTAATTATCAGGTACAGTTTTGACTGATGACACCTGTGCATAAGGGTCATCCTTTCATGCCACACATCTGTGAAGAATGCTCCTATAATTTTTTGGTTATGATCAGTGATTTTTTTTTTTTTGAAATGGGGTCTTGCTCTGTTGCCCAGGCTGGAGTGCATTGGTGTGATTGTGGCTCACTGCAACCTCTGCCTCCCAGGTTCAAGTGATTCTCCTGCCTCAGCCTCCCAAGTAGCTAGGATTACAGGCTTGTACCACCACATCTGGCTAAGTTTTAGATTTTTAGTAGAGACAGGGTTTCACTACGTTGGCCAGGCTGGTCTCGAACTCCTGACCTCAGGTGGCCCCCCACACCCCGCAACTCCACCTGCCAGAGTGCTGGGATTACAGGCGTGAGCCACTGCGATGATCAGTGTATTTGGAGCCTTGTCATTTTCTGGTTCTGCCTTTTGGGCTCTTAGTTGCCCAAGGCCATTTTAGGCAAAACTCTGTTGCAATCGTCTTTGCAGTTGGCTGGTGTTATCTATGTGCTGCAGTTGTTTCTCAGCTTTCCACAGTTGACTCTGGTGTTTAACGTTTCCTTTCAGAGCCTCCTTTCCCAGAAGGCAGGTCGACTTAGCAAGAGGATATAACTAGTTTTAGGGTTCCCAGGACAATTGTTGGGCCGTTCATGTCATTGGCTTCTTTGCCTTCCTCAGGGAGATGTTAGGAGGTAATATGTATACATATCATAATGTATCTGACCTTACATAACCCAAGAGATCCTTTTAATACTGATATGCCTTCCTGTTTCCTCCTTCTATTGTTGCATCTCTCCCCCATCCCCAGCTTTATCCTGGAAGTAAATGCCAGAATCAGCTTCGCTCTTTCCTTTTTACCTCCTGCCTTTTGTGTGATTCTTATTTATTTATTTATTTATTTATTTATTTATTTATTTATTTATTTATTTACTAGAGACAGAGTCTGACTCTGTCACCCAGGCTGGAAGTGCAGTGGCACAGTCATAGCTCCCTGAAGCCTCAAACTCCTCTGCTCAAGTGATCCTCCTGCCTCGGCCTTCCAAAGCACTGGGATTATAGGCATGTGCCATTGAGCCTGGCTTGTGTGGTTCTTTGAAGTCACCCCAGGCAGTTTTTTGCTTCTCTTTCTAGTCTCAATACTTGTGTTACCTGCCCTTTTCAGGTACAGTATTCACTTTGATTAGAAAGAAGTGGATTCCAACCAGAAGAACAAATGTGGCTATCAGTAGACCCTTGGAACTCTGTGTGTATAGCAAGGAATAGCGCTGGTGGAATGTGAGGTCATTGGTGTAACTTTTTGAAGTGCAGGTCTTTAATGAATTATCTGCTGATTCCCTAAAAGCTTCTGCTTTTTAAATTTTTAATTGACTCCAAGGTTGGAACATGTCTAAAATTGCTCTTGTCTTTGCAGAAGCTGTTTATTGCAAGTGCTTTGGATTGCCGTTTACTCTTATTTTGTTGCCAACCAAATCTCTTGTGCTTTCTGTTTTTGAGAGTTTTAAGTTCACTGATAGTATGCTTTCTTTATTCTAAAGGTGGTATGAATTTGGTCTTTTAAACTGGCTTTCTACATAGTTATTTTTAAAAATTGGGAACAGGAAGGAAAGTAGATGACCAGCTTAATCTGATGTCTTACTGCTTCCATCTTAATAGCAGTCTGTTATTTATCAGAGCAATTTTCTCTTGGCTTATACTGAAGGCATAATTTATAATTTGTAATTTCTGTTTCCTGCATGAACTCATTTTCATTCAGAATCATTTGTCTATGTGCTTCAAATGCAAACATTGAAAGCATGAAATCTGTTATCATTTTAATAATCTGAGAACAGATAAAATGCATAAAAATAGGTGAATTATAATGGATGGGCTGTTTACTTTAAGCACTATAGAAATGAACCTAAAAGGATTAGTTTTCAGTTGTATGCAATGAGCTGAAAGCATGGCATTAGGAACCAGTACCCTTTAGCATCTATCAAGAAAGACTCTTGTGTTAACAGGCTTCCTCAGCCCCAGTTCTGTTGACATTTAAGGCCAGATAATTCTTTGCTGTGCGAAGTTATCCTGTGCATTGTAGGAGGTTTAATAGTATCCCTGTCCTTTACCTGTTAGATGCTAATGCCACCTCTGTGTCCCCCACCCTAGTTGTGACAACCAAAACTATCTGTAGACATTGCCTAATGTCCCCTGAGAGAACGTGGGACAAAATTAACCACAGTTAAAAATCTGGCCGGGCACAGTGGCTCACGCCTGTAATCCCAGCACTTTGGGAGGCTGAGGCGGGCAGATCATCTGAGGTCAGGAGTTTGAGACCAGCCTGGCCAACATGGTGAAACTCCAGCTCTACTAAAAATACAAAAATTAGCCGGGCATGGTGATGCATGCCTGTAATCCCAGCCACTCGGGAGACTGAGGGAGGAGAATCACTTGAACCAGGGAGGTGGAGGTTGCAGTGGGCTAAGATCACGCCACTGCACTCCAGCCTGGGTGACGGAGCAAGACTCTGTCAAAAAAAAAAAAAAAAAGACTCACTGTGGTAAAGGAATGAAACCACTCACTCGAAACAGCTTTTCCAATATTAGATGACAAAAATCTATAACACATCACTGTATGTCCATTATATCTAACCCAGTACTTTAGAATAAACTTTTTACAGTCTTATGAAATATTAAAAACATTGATTGGTGATATTATCTGAGCTCAGCATGATTAAAAGTAAAATGTACAAGATAGAAGATAAAGCTCTACATCAGAAATTAAAATAAATAAGAACTCTTGTGAACAACTGTTAATCAAAGAAAAAACCAAAATCAAATTTCAGAATATCTAGAAAATAACAAAATTGAAAACATTACCTTTATAAGGTCTTAACCAAAACAGTACTCAGAGAAACATTTATTGTATTCAATGTTTATATCACTAAATGAAAAGAAAAACAAACCAATAAAAGAATGAAATAGGTACACAACCTAAGAAGTTAGAAATTTATCGACAAGCTAAGAAAAACCAACAAAATATATCAGTAAAAGAAGACAGAAAACAAACAAACAAAAAACAGCAGAACAGATCAATACATTTTCTTTCCATTTGGGAAATTTGCTCTAAATAAATCCAGAAAAGAAGCAAAACTAACTTGATACAAAACTAATTGGTTAGTAGGAAAAGGAACAAAACTACAAATACATATATCACTCATGTGTCACTTATATCTTCAACACAAAGTTTAAAATTAAAAAACCATTAAAAATAACTATAATGCTGAGCATGGTGGCTCACCCCTGTGATCCCAGAGCTTTGGGAGGCTGAGGCAGAAGGATCTCTTGAGGCCAGTTCAAGGTTACAGTGAGCTATGATTGAGCCACTGCAGTCCAGCCTGAATGACAGCAAGACCCTGTCTCTAAAAAAATAAAAAATAAACAAAACAAAAAATCTGTAACTACAATAACTTGTTAATGGATTCACAATATAAAAAGATGTATCAAGGCTGGGTGCAGTGGCTCACGCCTGTAATCCCAGCACTTTGAGAGGCCGAGGTGGGCCGATTGCTTGAGCTCAGGAGTTCGAGACCAGCCTGGGAAACATGGCGAAATACTGTCTCTACAAAAATTAGCTGGGCGTGGTGGTGGGTGCTAGTAGTCCCAGCTCCTCAGGAGGCTGAGGTAGGAAGATGGCTTAAGCTCAGGGAGCAAAGGTTGCAGTGAGCCGAGGTCGCACCACTGCGCTCCAGACTGGGCGACAGAACCAGATCCTGTCTTGAAAAAAAAAAAAAAAGAAAGAAAGATGTATCAAAGCATCATGTCATACACTATAAATATATACAATTTTTATTTGTCAATTAAAAATAAATTTTAAAAATTACAGACATATGTATTTATTTTTCATTTGTTCAGGCATTCCACAACCAGGTATTACATTTCTACTCTGTTTAAGTAAGTGTTGCTGAAAAAAAAACACAGAATCTCTATTTTTACAAGTGAAAAACTGATACATTACTTACCCTTCCTATTGTGTAATGTGATCAAAAGGGCTCTGTGAAACATGGCCATACATAATGTGGATTTTATTTATTTATTTATTTATTTATTTATTTTTGAGACGGAGTCTTGCTCTGTAGCCCGGGCTGGAGTGCAGTGGCCGGATCTCAGCTCACTGCAAGCTCCGCCTCCCGGGTTCACGCCATTCTCCTGCCTCAGCCTCCGGAGTAGCTGGGACGACAGGCGCCCGCCACCTCGCCCGGCTAGTTTTTTGTATTTTTAGTAGAGACGGGGTTTCACCGTGTTAGCCAGGATGGTCTCGATCTCCTGACCTCGTGATCCACCCGTCTCGGCCTCCCTAAGTGCTGGGATTACAGGCTTGAGCCACCGCGCCCGGCCATAATGTGGATTTTAAAAATGGATAAATAGGTATGTTCCGGGTGTGGTGGCTCATCCCTGTAATCTCAGCACTTTGAGAGGCCAAAACAGGAGGATCCCTTGAGACCAGGAGTTTGAGACCACCCTGGTCAATAAAGTGAGACTCTATCTTTACAAAAAATTTTAAAATTAGCCAGATATTGGCCGGGCACGGTGGTTCACACCTATAATCCCAGCACTTTCAGAGGCCGAGGTGGGCAGATCGCCTGAGGTCAGGAGTTCAAGACCAGCTTGGCCAATATGGTGAAACCCTGTCTCTACTAAAAAATACAAAAATTAGCCAGGCATGGTAGCAGGCACCTGTAATCCCAGCCATTTGGGAAGTCAGCTATTTGGGAGGAGAGTGAAAGGAGAATCGCTTGAACCCAGGAGGCGGAGGTTGCAGTGAGCCGAGATCATGCCATTGCACTCCAGCCAAGGCAATAAGAGCGAGACTTCGTTCCCACCCCCGTAAAAAAAAAATTAGCCAGATATTGTGGTGTATAACTGAAGTCCTGCTGTTTGGGATGCTGAGGCAGGAGGATTGCATAAGCCCAGGAGTTCAAGGCTGCAGTGAGCTATAATCATGCCACTGCACTACAGCCTGGATGACATCGTGAGACCCCTTCTCTAACATAAATAAATGACCAAAATTTTATGTGGATTATTTTAGTTGAGAAGATGAAAAGTGTTGCAAATTGTGTGTGTATCTGCACATCTGTGTTCCATATCTTGAATTTATTAGAATGATTAAAGTTGATTATTAGTGTCTTGATATCTATATACAGATTACATAAATTGAAGAAATCCATCTTCTGTCTCTTATTTTAATACTTCCCTTGTTTATTGTAAATGGCAGGTGTTTATGTAATACAAGAAAGCTCTGTTAGTATGTACTTTTGATGACTTTGCACCAAGAAAAATGCATTTAATATACATAAACCTGTGCAAAATGTGTTCCTTAGAGTTAGAACTCAAAATGAGTTTAAGATGTTGTATTGGCTGTTCTAGTATTATTCCTTTGTCTAAATTGCTTCAATGACTTTCTGTATCCTTCTAAGAAAAACAAGACTAAAGTTCTGTCACGTCCTATTTACCTATCTAGGCTTATCTCAAGCCACCACTTATCTGAGTCAGTTCTTAGCATAGAAGAATATGCAAATTGTGACATCAAAAATACAGAATGTGACCAGACGTGGTGGTTCACACCTGTAATCCCAGCACACTGGGAGGCCAACACAGTCAGATCATTTGAGGCCAGGAGTTCGAGACCAGCCTGGCCAACATGATGACACCCCATCTCCACTAAAAATACAAAAATGACCAGGGCGTGGTTGCATGTGCCTGTAATCCCAGCTACTTAAAAGGCTGAGGTTGGAGAACTGCTTGAACCCAGGAGGTGAACACTGTAGTGAGTCAAGATCATGCCATTACACTCCAGCCTGGGTAACAGAGTAAGACTTTTTGTGTGTGTGTATATATATATATTATATATTTTTTTCAAGTTTCTCCAAATGTCATTTTATATATATATATTATATATACATATACATATATAAAAAATATTGGGGAGGGGATCAAATTTAAATTACTATAAGCTTAAAATAGCATTTTATAACTATAAGGTGTTATATGTAAGCCTCATGGTAATCACAAAGAAAAGACCTATCATAGATACATATAAGATAAAGAGAAAGGAATAAAAGCATATCTAGTTATAGTTTAAATATGGTTTGTCTACATTAAACCTCATGTTGAATTTTTAAAAAAGTTTTAAATTTCAATAGCTTCAGGGGTACTAGTGTTTTTTGGTTACGTGGATGAATTGGATAGTGGTGAAGTCTAGGATTCTAGTGTATCTGTCACCTGAGTAGTGTACATTGTACCCAATAGGTAGTTTTTCATCCCTCAGCCCCCTCCCACCCTCTTTCTTCTCAGTCTCCAATGCCCGTTATACCATTCTGTATACTTTTGTGTGCCCATAGCTTAGCTCCCACTTATAAATGAGAACATGTGGTATTTGGACTCATGTTGAAATCTGATTTTCAATGTTTGAGGTGGGATGTAATGTGAGATGTTTGGATTATGGGGGCAGGTCTCTCATGAATAAGTTAATGCCCTGCATTGGGGGTGACTGTCTTCTCACTCTGTTAGTTCTAACAAGAGCTAATTGTTAAACATAGCCTGGCTCCTCCTCTGGCTTCCTCGCTTGCCATGAGATCTCTGCATATTCCAGCTCCCCTTCACCTCCTACCATAAATGGAAGCCCTTACCAGATGCCCAATCTTGAACTTTTCCAAACATCAGAATTGTAGCCAAAGAAATCTTTTTTCTTTATAAATTACTCAGCCTCAGGTATCCCTTCACAGCAATACAAAACAGAATAATACCATTACAGAAAATCGTCATATCACAAAGAAAGACAGCAAGAGAGGAAGAAAGAAACAAAGGATCTACCAAACAGCCAAAAAACAATGAACAAAATGGAAATAGTCAGTCCTTCCTTTCAGTAATTACTTTACATTAAATAAATTAAACTCACTGATCAAAAGACATGCAATGGCTGAAAGGGTAGAAAAAAGACTCAACTATATGCTGCTTACAAAAGACTCACTTCAGCTTCAAGAATAGACATGAACTGAAAGTGAAGAGATGTAAAAAGATATCCCATACAAAAGGAAACCAAAAGAGAGGAGGAGTAGCCATACTTATGTCAGACAAATAGACTTTAAGTCAAAAACTGTGAAAAGAGACATACAGTGCCATTATATAGTGATAAAGAGGTCAATTCATCAAGATGATAGAACAATATGTAATATGGAACAATATATAATACACACACACACACACACACACACAATTCTGTACCCAACATTGGAGAACATAAACACATAAAGAAAATATTAATAGATGTGAAGGGAGAATTAGACAGCAAGACAATAATAGTAGGAGACTTCAGCATCGCACTTTCAGCAATGGATAGATCTTCCGGACAGAAAATCAATAAGGAAACATTGGACTTGAACTATACTTTAGACTAAATGGACCTAACAGACACATACAGAACATTCCATCCAACAGCAGCAGCAGGATACACATTCTTCTGAAGCACACATAAAACATTCTCTAAGATCATATATTATGCCACAAAATAAGTCTTAACAAATTTCAAAAATTGAAACAATGTGGTCAGGAGTGGTGGCTCCTGTCTGTAATTCTAGAGTTTTGGGAGGCTGAGATGGGAGGATCACATGAAGCCAGTAGTTTGAGACCAGCCTGGTCAATGTATCAAGACTCTATTTATGTATTTTTTATATATTTATGTATACTTATTATAAAAATCTATTATATGTATCTATGTATATTTTTGTATATTTTATAAAAATAAAAAAAATTGAAACTATGTCAACTATCTTTTTCAACAACCATAGTATGAAACTAGAAATAAATAACAGAAGGAAAACTGGAAACTCACAGATATATGGAAATTAAACATCATGCTCCTGAACCACCAATGGGTCAAACAAGAAATTGAAGGAGAAATTGAAAAAATATATCGAGACAAACAAAAATGGAAACCTTACATAACCAAATGTATGGAATGCAGTTAAAACAGTTCCAAGAAGGAAGTTTATAGCAATAAATACCTACATTAAAAAAGAAGAAGGATCTCAAACAAGTAACCTAACATTATTCCTTAAGGAACTCAAAAAAGAAGAACAAACTAAGCCCAATGTTAGTAGAATAAACGAAATAATACAGATCAGAACAGGAAAAAAAAAAAAAAGAGACTGGGAAAACAATAGAAAAGATCAACAAAACTTTTCTGAAGACATAAACAAAATTGACAAACCTTTAGCTAGACTAAGAACAGAAGAGAGATGACTCAAATCAAACTAGAAACCAAAGAAGAGCCATTACAGCAGGTAACACAGAAATACAAAGGATTGGCTGGGCACAGTGGCCCAGGCCGAGGTGGGTGGATCACTTAAGGTCAGGAGTTCAAGATCAGCCTCTCCAACATGGCGATACCCCATCTCTGCTAAAAATACAAAAATTATCTGGGTATAGTGGTGTGCGCCTGTTGTCCCAGCTACTCAGGAGGCTAATGCATGAGAATAATCTGAACCTAAGAGGCGGAGGGTGCAGTGAGCTGAGATCACACTACTGCATTCTAGCCTGGGCAACAGGGTGAGACTCTCAAAAAAAAAAAGAAAGAAATACAAAGATCTTAGGAGACTACTATGAATAATTATATATCAACAAGTTGGATAACCTAGAATAAACAGATAAATTCCTAGAAATATACAACCTAACAAGACTGAATCATGAAGAAACAGAAAATTTGGACAGATAAGTAAGGAGATTAAATATTAAATCACTAATAAGCCAATGTGGTGGCTCACGCCTGTAATCCCAGCACTTTGGGAGGCTGAGGTGGGCCAATCACGAGGTCAGGAGTTCGAGACCAGCCTGACCAACATGGTGAAACCCCATCTCTACTAAAAATACAAAAATTAGCCGGGTGTGGTGGTGGGTGCCTGTAATCCTAGCTACTTGGGAGGCTGAGGCAGAAGAATTGCTTGAAACTGGAAGGCAGAGGTTGCAGTGAGCCGAGCTCGCACCACTGCACTCCTGCCTGGGCGAAAGAGTGAAACACCATCTCCAAAAAAAAAAAAAAAAAAAAAAAAAAAAAAAAATTAAACCCTAATAAAACTCTGCCATCAAAAAGAAAGAAACAAAGAAAAAAGAAAAAAAGCCTAAAACCTGATGGCTTCATTGCTGAATTCTACCAACATTTAAGGAAGCATTAGTACTAGTAGTTCTCAAACTTCTCAAAAAATTAAAGAGGAAGGAACACTTTCCAACTCAATTTGTGAGACCAACATTATCCTGACATGAAAGCCCGGCAAAAACACTACAAAACAACAACAACAAAATTACAGCCCAATATTCCTGAGGAACATAGATGCAAAAATCTTCAACAATAGACTCACAAACCAAATTCAATTGCATATTAAAAGGATCATTCACCATGATCAACTTGGATTTATGCCTGGATGCAAGGATGGCTCAACATATGCAAATCAATAAATGTTATACATTGTATTAACAAAGTGAAGGACAAAAATCATCTCATCTCCTGATGCATAAAAAGCATTTGACAAAATTCAACATCTTTTAATGATTAAAACTCTGAACAAATTAGGTATAAAAGGAATGTTCCTCAGCACAATAAAGGCCATATATTACCAGCCCACAGCTAACATCATATGCAGTGGTGAAAAGATGAAAACCTTTTCTCTAAGATTGGGAAGAAGACAAGGATATCCACTATTAAGAGATGGGAAACACAAAATGTTTTTCCTAATCCCATGTACCCCTCAGCACAACACTTCTAATTCTAAATGTGTAGGGGCTCTTCACCAGACTCCCAAGCCATCCTCCAGCAGACACCAACTGCGTGTCCTACAACTTAACTCAATTCTGATACTGTCTACCTAGAGATAGAATCAGATCCCACAGATTAAGGACTCAGCCCCTTGAGACTGCCCCCATTTCAGATGTCAATGGTAAGTCTCAGGTTGTGACCTGTGCTTCTGACGGATCAGCTCTAAATTGGGGTTCTCAAGACCCCCTCCTTGGGATCTATTAATTTGCTAGAGTGGCTCACAAAACTCAGAGAAATACTTTACTTACATCTACCTATTTATTACAAAGGATGTTTTAAAAAATACAAATGAACAGCCAGATGAAGAGATACATAGGGTGGAGTCTGGAAGGGTCCTGAGCATAGGCGCTTTCATCCCTATGGAGTTGGGGGTACACTACCCTTCCAGTATGTAAATGTGTTCACCAACCGGAAAGCTCTCCAAAACCTGTCTTTTTAGGTTTTTTTTTTTTCGTTTTTTTTGTTTTGTTTTTTTAAATTGAGACAGAGTTCCTTCTCTGTTGCCCAGGCTGGAGTGCAGTGGTGTGATCTCAGCTCACTGTAACCTATGCCTCCTGTGTTCAAGCGAGTCTCCTGCCTCAGCCTCCCAAGTAGCTAGGACTACAGGTGCGCACCACAATGCCCAGCTAATTTTTGTATTTTTAGTAGAGATGGGGTTTCACCATGTTGGCCAGGCTGGTCTTAAACTCCTGACCTTAGATGATCTGCCCACCTCAGCCTCCCAAAGTGCTAGGATTACAGGCAGGAACCACTGCACCCAGCCATCTTTAGGTTTTTAATGGAGACTTCATTAGGTAGGTATGATTGGCCTTTGATGACCAAATCAACCTTCAACCCCTCTCCCCTCCCTAGAGGTGGGGGTGGGGCTGAAAGTTTCAACCCTCCAATCACACGGTTGGTACCCCTGGCAACTATCCTGAGGTGATCGAGGAGTACTCAGTGATCAGCCATCTCAGTAGCATACAAAAAGACATATCGCTTTGTAGATTTCAAGGATTTTACCAGCTGTGTGCCAGGAACCAGGGACAGAGACCAAGTATATATTTTTTATTATATCACAATATTACACTCACTCTCACCACTTTTTTTTTTCAACATAGTACTGAAGTCCTAGCCAAAGGAATTGGGCAAGATAAAGAAATAAAAGTCATCCAAATCAGAAAAGAAGTTATAATGTCTCTGCTTGCTGATTACATGATTTTATATATAGAACAACCTAAAGATTCTATCCAAAAGTGTTAGAATTAATAAATGAATTCAGTAAAGTTTAGGACACAGCATCTACATATAAAAATCACTTGTGTTTCTATACTTTAGCAATAAATTATCTGAACAAGAAATTTTTTTAAAAGTCACATTTATAATAGCATCAATAGGAATAAAATAATTAGGAATAAATTTAACCAAAAAGGTGAAATATCTGTATACTGAAAACTATGAAACATTAATGAATTAATGAATAAAATTGAAGAAGACCCAAATAAATAGATATTTCATGTTTATGGATCTGAAGAATCAATATTGGAAACTTGTCTATATTACTGAAAGTAATCTATAGATTTAATGCAATTCCTATGAAAATGCCAATGTCATTTTTCATGGAAATAGAAAAAAAAATCATAACATTTATATGGCACCTCAAGGGACCCTGAATAGATAAAGCAGTCTTGATCAAGAAGAACAAAACTGGAGGCTTTGTGTTCTGATTTCAGATTTCATTACAAAGTGATAGTAACCAAAGCAATATGATACTAGCATAAAAACAAACACATAAACCAATGGGATGTAATAGGAAACCAACAAATAAACGAATACGTATATGATCAAGTAATGTTCAACAAAGATGCCAAGAATATACAATGCAGAGAGAAGAGTCTCTTCAGTGAATGATGTTGGGAAAACTGGATATCGACATTCAAAAACAAACAAAAAAATGAAATTGGATTCTTATCTTACACCATGCACAAATATCAACTCAAACTTAATTAAAGATTTAAACGTTAAGACCTAAAACTATAAAATTCCTAAAAGAAAATATAGAGGAAAAGCTCTACGACGGAGGTCTTGTCAATGACACCAAAAGCACAAGTAACAAAAGCAAAAATAAGCAGGCAGGATTATATCCAAGTAAAGTTTCTGCAAAGCAAGGGAAACAATCAATAAAACGAAAAGTCAGCCCACAGAATGAGACATAATATAATATGCACAAACCATAAAACCCAAAAGGAGTTTATATCCAAAATATGTAAGGAACTCTAACAACTCAGTAGTAGAAAAACAACCTGATTTTAAAATGAGCAAATAACCTGAACAGACATTTCTCCATGGAAGATATACAAATACTCAACAGAAAAAAGCAATGAATGGCAATTGTCAAAACCATGAAAGATATCAAGTATTGGCAAGAATGTGGAGAAACTGGAACTCTCGTACACTATTGGTGGGAATGTGAAATGCTGCAGCCACTATGGGAAACAGTATAAAGGGTGCTCAAAAAATTAAAAATAAAACTACCACATGATGCAGCAATCCCACTTTTGGGTGTATCCAAAAGAACCGAAATTAGGATCTTGAAAAGGTGGATATCTGGACTCCCATGTTCATTGCAGCAGCATTATTCACAATAGCCAAGATACAGAAACAACTAAATGTCTGTTAGTGGGTGAATGGACAAGGAAATTATACATAT
Source organism: Chlorocebus sabaeus (assembly GCF_047675955.1). NCBI lineage: Eukaryota > Metazoa > Chordata > Mammalia > Primates > Cercopithecidae > Chlorocebus > Chlorocebus sabaeus. The sequence continues at coordinate 111,203,459 of NC_132924.1, read as the reverse complement.
ATATATTATACATATATATACACACACATACTTCATTAGGTAGGTATGATTGGTCTTTGATGACCAAATCAACCTTCAACCCCTCTCCCCTTCCTAGAGGTGGGGGTGGGGCTGAAAGTTGCAACCCTCCAACCACATGGTTGGCACCCCTGGCAACTATCCTGTGGTTATCTAGGAGTACTCAGTGATTAGCCATCTCATTAGCATACAAAAAGACGTATCACTTTGTAGATTCCAAGGATTTTAGCAGCTGTGTGCCAGGAACCAGGGACAGAGACCAAATACATATTTACACTTGATATATATATCAAGTATACACACACACACACATTATATATCAAGTATACACACACACACATATATATCAAGTATACACACACACACATATTATATATCAAGTATACACACACACACATATTATATATCAAGTATACACACACACACATATTATAACAAACTATTACTCAGCCTTAACAAAGAAAGAAATCCTGCCTCTTGCAACAACATGGATGAATCCGGAGGAGATTTTGCTAATTAAATGTCAGATATAAGAAGATGAATACTTACATGTGGAATCTAAAATAGTTGAACCCATAGAAACAAAGAATAGAAGGGTAGTAACAGGGTTGGGGTAGGAGAGAAATGAGGAGATGTTGGTCAAAGGATACAACCTTGCAGTTAGAAGATGAATAAGTTCTGGAGACCTAATGTATGGCATGGTGACTATGGTTAATAATACTGTACTGTATACTTGAAATTTGCTAAGATAGATCTTAAGTATTCTCACCACACACACACACACACACACACACACATCAAAGGAAAAGTAACTATGTGAGATGATGGATATGTTAATTAGCTTAATTGTGTAAATCATTTCACAATGTATAGGTATATCAAATATCACATTATATACCTTGAACATATATAATTTTTATATGTCAATTATACCTGAAGAAAGCTAAAAAATAGGAAAAAAAGCCACATATGGATTCTAAGCCACACATGAATAATTCTAGGCAGAGATTTCTGAAACAGAGAAAATCTCCAATAAGAACAACTGAAGAAAAAAAAGGAAAATATTTAAACAATTATTTGAGATATAGCCAAGTTTAGTGATAAAGGTTAAATTAAGTAACAACAAGATTACATAACTGTACCTAGTGGATTGTGTGTCTATAGTTTCCGGTCTTAGTTTATTATTTAATAAACATAGTAATTAAAAAGTTTGTGTCTAAATCTTTAGTAAATAAGCATTTAGAAAAAAGGCAGCAAAGAAACAAAACATCCAAACAAAGTCTCAGATTCTTCTTCTTTTGTGTAGGTGAGATCTCACAATGTTGTGCTGGTCTTGAACTCCTGGCTTCAAGTGGTTCTCTTGCCTCAGCCTCCCAAAGTGTTGGAATTACAGGCATGCACATGATGTCTGGCCCTTTTCTTCTGATATATATGAGAAAAATAAAACAAAAATACGTTACTTGTATAAAAGCATGACTAAGCTCAAATTATTTTCGCATAAAAAGTCTACAAATAACAGAATCTAGCCCTCATGTCGTTTTCCAATAATCTTCAGGATATGCAACTTTGCAATCACTGGGAACTAAACAAAGTTGAAGTTTATTTGCTAAGAAAGTTAGTAAATGCCACAAATAAGAGAAGTCATAATATTGGTTTCTCTGGAAGGAGGATATGAATTGAGAAGCAGATGAGAACCTCCTGGAGTGCTTGAAATATTTTATCTCTTGATCTGGGTGTCAGTGGCATGGGTGTTGATATGGTTTGGATCTGTGTCCCCCCCGCAAATCTCATGTCTAATTGTAATCCCCAGTGTTGGAGGTGGGGCCTGGCGGGAGGTGACTGGGGCATGGCGGTGGGTCCTTCATGAATGGTTTAGCATCATCCCCTTGGTGCTATTCTCTTGATAAGAGTTCTAAAGAAATCTGTTTGTTTAGAAGTGTGTGGCACCTCCCCAACCCCCACTGCACTCCCTTGCTCCTGCTTGGGCCATGTAAGATGAGCCTGCTTCTCCTTCATCTCCCACCATGATTATAAGTTTCCTGAGGGCTCCCCAGAAGCTGAGCAGATGCCAGCATCATGCTTCCTGTACAGCCTGTGGAACTGTGAGCCAATTAAACCTCTTTTCTTTATAAATTACCCCATCTCAGGTATTTCTTTATAGCAATGCAAGAATGGAATAATACAGGTGTGTATATATGTAAAAAATATCACTGAGCTGTACATATCAGATTAGTGTACTTTATGTACTTTACTGTGATTGTATATATTTATATATACTCATATATATGCATAACAACAAATAAATTACAAATAGTTTAATATGAAGGCAAAATTCTTTTTTTTTTTTTTTTTTGAGATGGAGTCTGGCTCTGTTGCCCAGGTTGGAGTGCAGTGGCCGGATCTCAGCTCACTGCAAGCTCCGCCTCCCGGGTTTACGCCATTCTCCTGCCTCAGCCTCCCGAGTAGCTGGGACTACAGGCGCCCGCCACCTCGCCCGGCTAGTTTTTTGTATTTTTTAGTAGAGACGGGGTTTCACCGTGTTCGCCAGGATGGTCTCGATCTCCTGACCTCGTGATCCGCCCGTCTCGGCCTCCCAAAGTGCTGGGATTACAGGCTTGAGGAAGGCAAAATTCTTTATCAAGGGATGTGAATTCAGTATTGCTCAGTGTGCACCGTCATCTGTTTTCTGTAGGCATCAGGGTGATTCATGTATATTTTCAATATACTTTGTTACCACAAATTTGTAGAGTAGGTAAGGGCCTATCATGACATTAAAGCTATTATTGCATTCCTGCCGCAACTCATTAAAGTACAAAACTTTGTATTTTCTCTAAGATACATTAAGAAAAACTATCTAAAATTTGAAAGTGGATAGAAAAATCAGTGTCCACTTTCAGTGTTGTTGTGGGGATTGTCTAGCAGGCTTCCTCAAGGACTGATTCCCCCCAGGGGAAACTTTGTAACTTTTTTTGATTTGCTGTTAATTATTTGTGGTATGAGGTTCCTAAGACCACCCTCAGGTTCAATAATTTGCTAGAAGGAACCACAGAACTCAGAAAAGCTGTTCTACTCATAGTTATGGTTTATTATAGAAAAAGAATTTAGATTTATTAGCCAAGGTAAAAGGAGAATATGGTAGAGTCCAAGAGAGAGACCAGGCACAAATTTCTACTTGTTCTCTCTCAGTGGAGTTGTATGGATAGTGTTTAATTTTTCCAGCAGTGATGTGTGACAACACATAAGCAGTACTGTCAACCAGGGAAACTTACCTAAACTTTGAGATCCAGGTTTGTTTTTTTTTAATTTTGAGATGGAGTCTTGCTCTGTCGCCCAGGCTGGAGTACAGTGGCGTGATCTCGGCTCCCTGCAAGCTCTGCCTCCTGGGTTCACGCCGTTCTCCTGCCTCAGCCTCCTGAGTAGCTGGGACTACAGGTGCCCACCACCACGCCCAGCTTATTTTTTGTATTTTTAGTAGAGACAGAGTTTCACCATGTTGGCCAGGATGGTCTTGATCTTCTGACCTTGTGATCCACCCGCCTCGGCCTCCCAAAGTGCTGGGATTACAGGCGTGAGCCACCACACCCAGCCCTAGATCCATGGTTTTTATTGGGGGTCAGTCATATAGGCTTGGAATGCCCACATAGCTGACCTTAGTTACTCAGTCTCCAGCCCTTTGGAGTCAAACTGACATCATGTAGCCACCTCCCTCCCCTCCTCCTTAATAAATCACATTGTTAGCATAAACTGTCTAGTGTGGCCCAAAGCCCCAGATAAGCAAAGACATTCTTCTCAGGAATGACATTCCAAGGGCTTAGAGGTTATCCTCAATAAGTGGTTAATGGCCAGACCTTTCTTTGGAAGGTGCAGGGTTTGGATTTCCCAGATCAGCTGAGTGAATCATTTAATAGGGTAATTTACAATTTTGTAAGAGTAGTTGTTAACTAATAGAAACCTGGTAGTGATGAAAATGATTTTTATCCAATAACAGTGCAAATGGATCTTTTATTGTAGAGTTGTAAATTATTAAATCTAGTAGAAAAGATAAACTCAAAAGTTATATAGTTGTTTGGTTTTCAGAAGGCTAAACTGGTTTGGATCTAAATGAGCAATTTGATCCAAGCATCCTTTCTTTCAGCTGCTGAAAATATTTTACTTTCTCCAGTTCTCTTGGTAGTTCTCTTACCATTTTTCTGTTTCCATCATTAATGAGATAATTAAATTACTGGTATGTACTCATTTTGTATTTACATAAGAATCATGTTTTTAATATTTATTTATTTATTTATTTTGAGACAGAACTTTGTGCTTGTTGCCCAGGCTGGAGTGCAATGGCACAATCTTGGCTCACCACAACCTCCGCCTCCCAGATTCAAGTGATTCTCCTGCCTCAGCCTTCCTGAGTAGCTGGGATTATAGGCATGCACCACCACGCCCAGTTAATTTTGTATTTTTAGTAGAAATGGGGTTTCTCCACATTGGTCAGACTGGTCTTGAACTCCTAACCTCAGGTGATCCACCCGCCTTGGCCTTCCACAATGCTGGGATTACAGGTGTGAACCACTGTGCCCGGCCTGATTTTTAAAAAATTATACGTTGACAGTTTCTTCTCATTTACCCCCTCTGATAGGCAGCAACCTTCTTAATTTTCAGCGTGGATAGAGATATCTACTCTATCATTTTTGTGGGAATCTGAAGTGAGGGAAGCAGGAAGCTAAATCCTAGTACTCCAAAATTCCTGTCAATCTAAAATAATCAAAAGGTTCAGAATCTAATTTAAAGAGAGTTTATTCAAGCTCAACGAGTGAGGATGGGCCACCCAAAAACAGCAACTCTAAAGGAATGGAGTCAGCATTTTGAAGTAGGGAATTTAAGATTTCATTTATATAGACAGAAACAGATACTTTAGTGGAATTACAACACTATTTACACAAAGTTGGTGTATAGTTACAGCAATTTGATTGGTTATAGGCAGTGTTTCCTTTTGGGAAGGGGACATTTAACACTTTATACAGAGGGTGTAATAGTTATGTTTTTCTTGTCATCTGGTCTAAGCAAAGTGAGGCAGCAAAGGGGAAGTGAATCTATGACCAGGGCCATTAATGAAGAAGGCAGGAGGCATTTATCTGTGGTACAGTTGAATTCTCTCTAGTCATTGTGCAGAACAAGAAAAATAAGAAAGTGAGTTAATCTATCTGAGAACAGAAGTTGTAAGCATGTGTGACTCAGATCAGGGCTTAATGTGTTTTGGGGGATTCCAATAGCTTTTAATTTTTATTTATCTCCCCGCCCTGAAAGTCCCTGTTGCAGACATCTCTTATTTTGTCTGCTTCTTGGGGTAACCTATTTCTGGTGATTCAGGCAAGATTGTAGTTCCTTATGATTCCTTTCTCCTCAGTGCTCCTCTCGTTCCACCCGCTCCTACCCTCTTGCCTTTCCTTCCCCCTCCCGCTGTCTCCCTCATCCCTCTCTTTCTTCTTCTCTGCACAGGGATGAGTTTATGTCTCAGGCCTTTCTATTCAGTCTGCACCAGGCCATCACCATTGGTTCCAGCATGATGCATGCTGGCCAATCAGAGTTCTTCCCAGGATTACTTCCTTGACAGAGCTATTCCCGAAGACTCTCACTCTCTTCTAGGCTCCTACTCTGGTTGAAGGAGAGTGTTTCTGAGAGCTATCATGCCTGCTGTCTGGAGATGGCTAGTCCAAGCGGGGGAAAAACAGCCACAAGTTGCAAAGACACTGTTTGAGCCCGAGTTCTAGTTGCTTACAGCCACTTTACCCCTGCACTTCTTTGTTTCCAGTTCTGTGATAAATTGAATTCACTATTTCTGCTTAAACTAGTCTGAATTGCATTTCTGTTACTAGGAACTAATAACATTCTGATGGAAAAATCGCTATATGGAAGTGGGGCATAACAAGTGAACACTCCTGAAAGTTAGAATCGACTGAGTTAATTTGGGTGAAGTGTAATGGGAAACACGGTCCTCACTGGGAGTCTGGATGTCTTTACCACTATTTTGTAACAACTCATATTTTTTCCAAATATGAGCAAATATTTTAAACATGAAGAGAAAAAACAGACTTTTAAAAGTATGCAGAAAAGGATAATTAACATTAGATCCCTTGTAAAAATGGAACCCCAGGGAGTCTAAAATGCACCTTTGGCTAACTTTTGCTTTTTAAAATTCCTTGTCTGACTTCCCCTCCCAGTGCACAGGAAATGATAGCTTCTGGGAGATGTGTGGAGTTGCAGGAGTCCCCAGGAACATCAAAGGGTTCAGGGGTTGTATTCTAGCAGTTTCTTTCTTTCTTTCTTTCTTTTCTTTTCTTTCTTTCTTTTTTTTTTTTTTTTTTTTGAGATGGAGTTTCACTCTTGTTCCCAAACTGGAGTGCAATGGCATGATCTCGGCTCATTGCATCCTCCACCTCCTGGGTTCAAGCGATTCTCCTTCCTCAGCCTCCCGATTAGCTGGGATTATAGGCATGTGCCACTATGCCTGGCTATTTTTTTGTATTTTTAGTAGAAACGGGATTTTACCATGTTAGCCAGGCTGGTCTCGAACTCCTGACCTCAGATGATCCGCCCGCCTCGGTCTCCCAAAGTGTTGGGATTACAGGTGAGCCACCACACCCGGCTCTAGCAGTTTCTTGATCTTCTCTTTCCTGGTCTCAATTTCATCTCGCACTATCACGAAGGAGTGTGAGTAGCCTTTGGAGACCTGCTTTGGAAAGATGCCATCCAGAGTCTTCACCTTTTGCGCTGCAGTGGAAGACTTGGGCTCATGCTCTCTGTATCCCAATTACCTAAAGTTTGGTTACAGCCCCCAGCTGATGGTGCTCTCATCGGCGGCTAGAATGATGCTGCTCTTCCCACAAGCCAGCCTCCTGATTCTGCAGCCACAGAGGTCCTGCTCTGCTTTCAGGTACTTGGAAGATTCACGGAAGATATTGGGCTCCCCAGAAAAAGAGACTACCAACTTCACAGACAGCAAAGGAGCAGGTGTAACCAACATGGATCTGGGATGCCCCACACCCAAGGAAGTCAAACTCCAAATTTACCAAGCGGAGACCATCTCATCCTTCTGCTCTGAGTGGCCCAGCCCACCATAGCAACCAAAGCCCCAGGAGAAGACTCATTTGTTGGAGTCCAGAATCAATGTGTGGTTAGCATTGCAGACCGCGTCTTGCACAACTGTTACTGGCTGGTGGGTTCTTGACCCTTAGTAAATAGAAATAGACCAAGAATCTGAGATGGACTTGAGCAAGGCAGTTTATTGGAGCTCTCAGCTTGAGCAGAAGGGGAGGTAGCAACAGGAAGAGACCTGCAGCTAGCTCCCTGGCAGCAGGTTAGTTTGGGGTTTCATTTGCTTTGGAGCTCCTCCATGTGACATCATTGCATGTTTGGGGTAGTCTGGCAGTTGTACCTAGGCAGTCTCTGGACATGCTTCTTCATGTGATGCATGTCTCATTAGCATCTTGAATCTCCACCCAGGGCTGTGATTTTTACTACTGAAATGAAGCAAAGGCCAGGTTAGGACAGGCTAGGACATTACTGGGCAAGTGCATTGGGGAGCATCTTTTGCAAAGTGCCCACTGTTAGCCAAGATGCTTGTGCTCAGAGTACTCTGTCTCAGATCTGATTGGTCTATTTTTGTGAAAGGAAACGTTTGTGGTTGCGTGGCGGCAAGGCTGAATGTAGCTTCAGTCAGCACAGCATGTAAGGAAAATGGGGAGGGGTCCCTGCCCTGTTCTGGGGGTCTCAAAACCACCTTTGGTACAGGCAGAATCTGCCCATCTTTCATTCTCAGTGAAGGTGGGCCACTCATCGTGGCACCGGCACCAGCTTGCAGCCTTACACTAATCACTGTGCCTGGGTCCCAGCTGACCATATTGAGGGCACACGAAGGAACAGAGGTCTCCTTTGCCGCCCATTATGCAGAATTCATTTCCACTGGCCATTCTAGTAATTGGCTGCCCGTTGTCCATGATCTGTGCGGGGCTGGGGATGCTCCTGTGTGGGTGCTGAGGCTCAGCTGCCCCATCGTGTTCTCCCCAAACGCAAACGCAGGGCCTGTTTCTGGCAAGGCCAAGGTGAAGTTCCGCCCACAGGCTGCCTACACACTCACTTCCTGGCAGAGACCCTCAGTGAGTCTGGGGGCTTCCATTCTCTTGGTGTCGCAGGTCCCAGCTGCCCCTTCTCATTTTGACCCCAGCTCCGCAGCTTCCATTGTGCGGTGATGAGGATACTGTGCACAGCACACAAACCCGAGAGTGCTGTCGGCGCCAGGACCCCGCCAGGCACCCACATTTATGGGGCCCCCACAAATTCTGACCGAGACTGCGGTAAGCAGCTTGCTGTTTAGGCACTTCTTTTCCACCCATCGAGTCCCAGTTGGTTGCCCCCGAAATCAAAAGCTGCTGCCTTGCACTTCAGCCCTGGAAGTCTGATGCGCTCCTTGATGTGCTCAGGCTCCGCGACGACCGTGGCCCCGCCGCGCACCTTGTTCACATACGCAGCCCGCCACGCTGTGCCCTTGCCTCCGCCAGGGCCCCATGGAGCTGCCACAGCGCTGGGCCGCTTGAGCTTCCTGCCCGCAGGCTGGGACCTCCGCGCCTCCCGGGCCCCCTGGGGCCCGTTTGGTTACCGAAGCCCGGTTCCTCCCAGGCTACTGCCCAGTCTTCATCCTGGGCTGGTCTCTGCTGGTTGGAGTAATGAGAAACCAGAGAGAAAAAGGAAGAGGAGTAACTGTTTAAAAAAAAGACGGATAGGAGGGCTTCCCCCCACACCACCGTCCCTTCCTCTCCTCCCCAGCAAACCCCCGCACTCCCCACCAGACCAAGGCTCCAGCCCATTCACCAGATTCACTTAAAGTGTAACTTACATTTTGGAACTTGGACCATGTGTCTGCCAAGGCTCAGGCTTTGGTGCTGGGTTAGAAGATTGTGCTGGGTGCTTCCTGAGGCCTTCAGTGAAGTCCTTCATAAAGGAACCAAGTTTTGGTTCAAGCTTGGAGTGCAGAAGGCAAAGAGAAGAGCATGTGGCTTTATTAAGAAAGTCTGATCTGCTTTGAGCTGAATCAGGCAAGCACTTGACGTGCAAAAGGAGAATTTTGCCCCAAGGCAGTTAGTACATCCAGGGAGGGTAGCCTGAGCTCAAGCCGAGATCCTGAAGAATCCTAACAGGGATGTCAGGGGGATAGCTCCTGCCAGAGGAGATATGACGCACCAGAAAAGTCTTTTACCAAAATGGCCCTTGGATGAGAGAGTAAGCCTATTAGTCCTGTTTCTCATGAGTGGGAGGCAGAGACTAGGGTGGAAGAAGCTAAAGTGAGAATTTGGGGATTTCATGTGTAGAGACAGAAACATTAAGATTGCTGTTCGGATTCAGGGAGGATTCTGATTCAAGAAGCAGACATTGAAGTTATCAGCAGAAGCCTGACATTTTGAGAGTTCTGAGAAATACCAAGTCTTGGAAATACGAGTTTGTTCATCTTTGTCAGTCCCTATGACTGTGACCTTGGAATGCACACACCTCAAAGTGTTGAAGGCTGAAGACATGGGATCATTGCCTGTGCCCCTCTAATGGCCTCTCCTGGTGCTGTGTCATTACTGTGGAAGGAATGACAGTGCCCGAGGGAGGCCCTCTTGGAGAACTGGAGAACTGTCAGGGATAAGAAACATTTTTTTCATGTTGTATGGGTAATGTGCTGATGTTATAACAAGGTTTGAGGGCGGCACATCTCACACATGCACATGAACACTTAGTCATCATGCTCATAAACTACAAAATGATCAAGAAACCTTCCCTTTTTTTTTTTTTGAGATGGAGTTTCACTGTGTTGCCCAGGCTGGAGTGCAGTGGCACAGTCTTGGCTCACTGCAAACTCCCAGGTCCAAGTGATTCTCCTGCCTCAGCCTCCCAAGTAACTGGGATTACAGGGATGTGCCACCATGCTCGGCTAATTTTTTTTTTATACTTAGTAGAGACAGGGTTTCATCATGTTGGTCAGGCTGGTCTTGAACTCGTGACCTCACATGATCCACCAACTTCGGCCTCCCAAAGTGCTGGGATTAAAAGCATGAGCCATCGCACCCGGCCAAGAAACAGTCTTACCAAGAAACACTGCAGATCCAGAAACGTTCTGTGTACTGGGGCAGGATGTCTTTGCCGCTCCAGCCCGCTATGTTTCTGTGGACCAGTGAGCATGGTATGCCATGGGTCTCCTCTCCTTTTTCAGGCAGGTTGCATCACTATTGATGGATCTTTCTACATAGCTGATCAGAGGCCATTGATAAGAAAAATTGATTTGGGTTAACAAACATCTCTTTGGGGTTGCAAAAGTCCCCAAAAGATCAAGATTATTGGTTGTCAATACTTGGGCCCAGCATAGCATTGATTTGGCAAGGACATTTTTACAGCTGATGTTAACTGGAGAGACAGGAAATCTTTACTGAGGGGTGGTGTGTTCGTTTGTAAAGCTGCTGTAACTAAGTACCACAAACTGGGTGGCTTAAAGAACAAAACTGTAGTGTTTCACAGTCCTGAAGCCTAGACATCTGAGATCAAGGTGTTGGCAATGTTGATGCCCTCTGAGGGCTGAAGTGAAATCTGTTCCAAGTCTTTTGCCTAGTTTCTTGTAGTTGTTGGCAATCTTTGTCATTTCTTACCTTGTAGAAGCATCACCCTGATCTCTGTTTTCATCTTCACATGACATTCACCCTGTGTGTTGTCTGTGTCCAAATTTCCTTTTTTATGAGGACACAGTCTTATTGGTTTAAGGTTCGCCTTATTCCACCCTACCCCAGTATGATCTCATCTTAATTAATTACATATGCAATGACCCTATTTTATTTATTTTTAAGAGATGAGGTCTTGCTTTGTTATCCAAGCTAGAGTATAGTGGCATGATCATAGCTCACTTCAGCCTCAAACTCCTGGGCTCACACAGTCCTCCTGCCTCAGCCGCCCAAGTAGCTGGGTGCTATGTGTCTGTACAACCAGCCATGTGTGCACAACCATATCCAGCTAATTTTTAAATGTTTGTAGACATAAGGTCTCCCTCTGTTGACCAGGGTGGTCTCGAACTCCTGGCCTCAAGTGATCCTTCCACCTTAGCCTCTCAAATAGCTGAGATTACAGGCATGAGCCACCACACCTGGCCCTATTTTTATTTAAGATCACATTCTGAGGTACTGGGGGCTGGGCTTTAACGTGTGAATTTTGAGAGGACACAGTTCAACCCATAACAGATGGGAAGCTTGAGAGGGGTGACAGTGGAGGGAGAAGGAACATGCAGAAGCTTCCATCAGGCTGTTGTTCTTTCCTGAACTTCCTGCTTTCTGTCTGCAGATCTTTTTTCCTCCATCTCTGTTATGACTAAGAGAGGATTCCTCTCCTCCAATTTTTAGAAATACCTTTTCACTGATAAATGATGGGACTCTTTTCCAATGCCTGTCTTTAAAAAATGCTTTGATAGGTGTTGTTTCCATTCTCACCTCTAAACTAATACCCTTAAAGTATTTTGAAGGGCTTTGACAACAGGGACCAGGACTCAAGTTTCTGCTCTTTCATAATGGTACCCCCCTTTTTTCCCTCCCTCCCTCCCTCCCTCCCTCCCTCCCTCCCTTCCTTCCTTCCTTCCTTCCTTCCTTCCTTCCTTCCTTCCTTCCTTCCTTCCTTCCTTCCTTCCTTCCTTTTCTCCTTCCTTCCTTCCTTCTTTCCTTTTTTTTTGAGACAGAATCTCACTCTGTCACCCAGGCTCGAGTGCAGTGGCACAATCTTGGCTCACTGCAACCTCTGCCCCCCAACCCAAGTGATCCTCTGACATCAGCCTTCTGAGTAGCTGGGACCACAGGTGTGTGCCACCATTCCTGGCTAATTTTTTTTTTTTTTTTTTTTGGTAGAGATAGGGTTTCACCATGTTGTTCCAGGCTGGTCTTGAACTCCTGGGCTCACGCCATCCACCTGCCTTGGCCTCTCAAATTGCTGGGATTATAGGCATGAGTCACCATGCCTGGTGGCACCCCCTTTTCTTTCCTCTCTTTCCAATGCTAAATGTACAGCAGGAATTAAATCAAATCAAAGGCCTTTTAATTTAACTGGCTTCAGATTATTCTTCCCCTGCCCCAACCTTAGAAACAGAATGGAGATTCATGTGATGCAACAAATCATTATACTTTATTATTTCTTGTGAACAAAATATTTTCCAGAGGTCACCGTTGTAAGCAATAATATTGGAATCAGTGAAAACAATCAATATAGACCAAATTTTTAAAAATGATAATTTCTCAGAAATATATGTCTTGAGGTCATTGAACATTATAAGCAACTGATCTTGGGAAAACATAATTTTTGAAGAACTCTCTCATCCTATGACAGTGACCTAATATGAATGAATGAAATATATTTCTGTAGTTGAACTGAAAATAGATATATCTCTATGGCTGAATTCTAATAATCTTATTCACTCTTTAAATTGTACATACAGTAAAATTACCAGAGTTCTTTTGAACTTGCTACTTTCTCAAAATTCATATAAGCTATCCAAGTAACACTGTTAAAGTCTTAAATACAGTAACGTTATAAAGCACCTTATTTCAACATATCTCCCAAAGTTTCCTTTTTAAATCCCTCTTTTAAAATAGCATCTCAGAACTATTTTACAAGGCAGGGTTTTATTTGTGTATGTTGGTTGTTTCAAGCCTTTTCACATAGTAGTGGTTCTATAATCAATGTAGGCAAGATCGATGGTAAGATGTGTGAGTATGGATCAGCAGCCATGTTGAGACTCAGGCCCTTTAAGGATGCAAGAGAGATCCAGGTAAGTTTTCATTCTTCAAGTTGGATAAAAACTAAACAAACATACATTGGATGGAAACAAACAACAACATCATGATGGCTTTGTTGACCACTGTGGTATTTAGCTCTATTTTAAGGCTTTTCTATATGTAGCCCTCTCAACTCAAGGTGCAGCAAATCACTTCCTTGTTAATAATGCATGTGTGGATCTTATCTTGGCTGTGTCTGTTTTACAACCAATGGTCCAAAGCCTCAAGGCCACTGCCAGCACACTGCCACATGCACTTTGTTGTCCTGTTAACCCTTAAAGAACTCAGATTGCCAACACTACTACCCAGATTCATGAGCTTCTTGTCATATGTTGCCTTTGATGTTTCTTCCAAAGTCTATTTTTTTTTCTGTCTGGAACGTAGAAGATATTGATCTGAAAAAATTAGTTGATAATTTCCTAAGAGTTATTTCAACAGATTTTAATATTTTTACTTCACTGTGACTCAGTCAAAGTCACTTACACTACACAAACATCAAACACATTTCCATCATTATTTTTTCTCAGGATGGTAAAACCCTTTTCATTTTCACATCCAGGGGACTACCCATCGCACCGTCTTGGCACTCATGGGAGTGAAAAATCTGTTCAGGAACTCCCTGCAGTCAGTATTCATCATGAAACGGGTATTCAGGGTGATCGCGCCACCTGCCAAAACAATTCCCCCACAGAAAAAAGTTCACTCAAAAATTGCACAGCTGTATGTTTCACTAGCATCCTTTGAGAATTTCACTGACACTACCCCGTCTCCTATTCATTCCTTTACTATTTCTTACCTACTCTCCTCTTTTGTTTTCCCTCAAGCCAGCACCTTTTCCTGAAGCTCTGGACAGCCTCCTGAATGTGAGTATGTTGAGGGAAGGTTAGTGGCCACCTTATCAACATTTTACTCAGAACAGAATCCCCAGAGGTGAGTCATGTCTTAGGCATGTCATGTGTGCACACCTCTTCCCTACTCCTTCCCCCTTTCTGTTCCCTCGACGCTGGCTGCCTCCTTCTTCAATCCACTACATGGGCATTTCTCTTCAAAACTCTTATTACCAGTGTCACCCTCTACTGATGAGCACTTTTTTCTTTTTTCTTTTTTTTTTTTACAGATGGAATCTCACTCTGTTACTCAGGTCGGAGTGCAGTGGCATGATCATAGCTCACTGCAACCTCAAACTTCTGGGCTCCCAAGCAAGCCTCCTGCTTCAGCCTCCCAAGTAGCTGGGATTATAGGTATGTGCCACCACGGTTGCCCAAGCTGAACTCCTGGGCTGAAGCAGTCCCCCTGTCTCGGCCTCACAAAGTGCTGGGACTACAGGTATGAGCCACCACACCCAGTCTCATTAGCATTTTTACTTGCCCTTCTCACTAGACCTCCTGCCTGTTGAGAGTTTGAGATCTAGAAAGGTGATAAGTAGCAAAATAAGTTTCCTTGATGATTATGACAATGATGATGGCAGTGAATTTAGCTCTTAGATAACAATGATGAAATGGTCTGTGAAATGTCTGGAATGTGTGTGTTCCTGATTTAGTTTTCTGTAGGTACTATAAATTAAAATGGAAAATATTAAGATTTTCAAATGTTAAAAATCAGCTTGATAAAAGCTGAAAAACATCATGGTCCAGTATCTCTAAATGATACAGTATTTGTGATTAATGGGGTCTAATCCTTGTTTCACCTTGCTGATTTTTCTAGTTATTTCCTGCTAAGAGTTATTTTTTTCCCCTAAGTTGCTATAATGACTTTTAAATATGTCAAATGTCAAGATGAATAATGTCACCAACTGTCTGTAAAACAATTAGTACATTGATGGATTATACTGTTTCTGTTTGTTTGTTTTTTGTATTTTTTTTTTTTTGAGACAGGGCGTCACTCTGTCTACCAGGATGGAGTGTAGTCATAGCTCACTCAAAGTCTTGGGTTCAAGTGATCCTCCCACCTCAGCCTCCTAAGTAGCTAGTACTACAGGTGCTTGCCACCACGATGGCTTATTTTTAAATTTTTTGTAGAGATGGGGTCTTGCTATGTTGTCTAGGCTGGTGTTGAACTCTGAGCCTCAAGTGATTCTCCTATCTTAGCCTCCCAGAGTGCTGGAATTACAGGTATGAGACACTGCACCTGGCTTCTCTTCTAAACTTAATGATATAATATCAATTCAATAGAAATCGTTTATCTTCAAGAGCTATTAATTAACCTATAACTGTTAGTTCTGGGAAAGTGTTATTTATGTGTTTATGTTTACTCTTTTGTTCTTGAGGCTGGGTGGTGGTGCCTTTTGATGTCAAACAATTTTCCCCCTGAAAAATTTCCATTAGGAAGCTGTTTTATTAATTCAGAAATTCAATATTAATCCAGCCAGTTAATTCAATATTAATTCAATATTAATTCAATATTAATCCAGCCAATATTAATCCAGCCACTTACTTAATCAATAAAGTAAGTGTCCAAACTATCTGAATCATCTTAGCATTTTCTGAATGCTCACTTAAAGATTCAAGACGAAGATGACTATTCAGGTGATTTGAAGAACTGAAAGATTAATAGAAAATGATTAAGAAGAAAAAAATGCATGTGTGTGTATATGAGTATATATGTGTATATGTGTGTGTATATCTATACACACATATATAGAAACTATTCTTTTTTTTCTTTTTGAGATGGAGTTTTGCTCTTGTTGCCCAGGCTGGAATGCAGTGGCATGATCTTGGCTCACTGCAACCCCTGCCTCCTGAGTTCAAGCGATTCTCCTGCCTCAGCCTCCTGAGTAGCTGGGATTACAGGCATGTGCCCCCCACACCCAGCTAATTTTTGTATTTTTAGCAGAGACGGAGTTTCTCCGTGTTGGCCAGGGTGATCTCTTAACTCCCAACCTCAGGCAATCCACCCACCTCGGCCTCCCAAAGAGTTGGGATTACAGGCGTGAGCCACCACACCTGGCCCAAACTATTTTTTTTAAAGGGCCTGTAATATTTAGAGAATAAAGAGCTACTTCAGTTGGTTGGCCGAACTTGACATTTTGAAGGAGTATACCGAGTTTTGCTTGTGGGAAGTCAGCTAATAGGTAGAGCTAGAAACTAAAATCTTATCGGCAAGAAAGTATTTATCTGAAAGTCTAAGTTCTTGTTTTTCAATCTAGTGTTCTTTCTGCAACATTATCATGCCTCTCAGAATTTTTTTTTTTATAATTTTGCCCTAATTGGTGCATCTCTTTGATTTTTAGGAATAAATAAATAAGTTGTTTCAACATTTGTGCTGCTGTTGTTTTAGCATATGTACATGATAAATGAATTCTCCTCAGGCTCCTTAGTCTGCATGCCTTCACCTAAGTCACGGAATGTCACAGATGCCAGGACCTTCCTTTTCAGTGAGAGTGTAGGGTTGTGGAAGGCCCTGTAGTGGATGTATTTCCCTCAGGCACGTTAACATTCGGAATATGCGGCCCACCATGCTTTGCCCTGGTGCTATGGACATAGGTCAGGGTTCATATAAGCCTTGTTGCTTGACACATGACCATTCAATACCACTGGCCAGTACCCATTAATGATCCCCAGAACTTACATGAGCAATGGCACAAAGCGGACATTTTTATTCAAGGCTTCAATGTCCTTCATTTCTTCTTCAGTGAGAGAAAAGTCAAAGATCTGAAATAACGGAAATAATGGAATATTTTTGAAGGTCAAGCTTGGGATCAGAAAGTGGGACCACCAGTGAGAGCCTCTGAAAGATGTATGAATATCTCTGCAAATGTCTAAGAGGAGTCAGGCTGGTGTTGGGGAGCTACCCACTGAGGTGGAGCTGGATACTCTGATCTGCCCTTTGTTTTAGAGACAGTCTTTCTGGGGACATCTTACAAGAAATTCCAAATGCTCTGAAACCACAGATGTTAATGAAATCCCCTAAAATTTCAAATGTGAAGAACTCTTATTTCTGTATGAAATGCTGGGCTTTTGATTCTGAACTACTGTCTTACACTTAAAAAATTCTGAGTCTCTAAATATGCTGTTTTTTTTTTTTTTAAGACAGGGTCTCACTCTGTCACCCAGGCTGGAGTGCTGTGGCACCATCTTGGCTCACTGCAACCTCCGCCTCCTGGGTTCAAGCTATTCTCATGCCTCAGTTTCCCAAGTAGCTGGGACTACAGACACGCCTGGCTAATTTTTGCATTTTTTGTAGAGATGGGGTTTCACCATGCTGCCCAGGCTGGTCTCAAATGCCTGAATTCAAGCGATCCTCCCACCTTGGCCTCCCAAAGCGCTGCAATTACAGGCATGAGCCTCACTGCACCCGGCCTAAATTTGCTTTTTAAAAAAACTTTTAATTTGCTTTGTTTTTAACTTTTAATTCGCTATGTTGAAATCCTTTCTCTCAACATCTTTGATGTCTCTTCTGCCTTTTTATTCTAATTATATTTTCATTGTTTTAGTTTTCTTAGCTTTTACACTTTATTTGTATTCTGGTTTTATAATTGTCCCTTATTAACATTTATATATTTTATTTTCACTTCCTTTTATTTTTAACATTTGGGTTATCTGTATATAACCTATCTTCTCTTTATTATTTTATCTTTCTATTCTTTAACTTTTATTTTAATATATTTAATGATTAATAGATTTTAATTATATAAGTAGTACATAAATATATGCTCTTTGCAAAGAAATGAAACACTGTAGAAGTACATAGACCTATACGGAATAAATAATGAGAATCTTGTCACTCATCACCCCATTCTTATTTCCCTTCCCAAATATTCCTCCCAAATACTACACACATTAAGAGGAAAATGCAGTAATTAGACCATACCTTTATGATTCTGCAACTTTGCTTTATTCACATAATATCTTAGTGACCCCAGTGATAGTTCTATCACAATATGTAACCTGACTTTATTCTTTTAGCCACGGTATTCATTGTGTAGATGGAACATGATTTACTTAATTTTCTCTCCATGGATTCTCTCCAAGTACTCTTTTCAAGGAACCATTTTCTTTTATGATTTATTATCCAATTATTGGTGTTTATGAGATTATGTAAGGAATCAAAAATTCGCACAATATAAAAATGAATGAATCGCCTATAAAATGAATCCTTACCCAGACTTCTTTTTTGCTAAACACTAGTCCTGTCCTTTAAGTCTTCGTGGGCCAGCCTCTTATCCAGTAAATATATGGCATAACCTAATGGCAAAGTGAGGTTGCAAATCTTGCAAAGATGCGGGATTTTATGAAATCAAAGAAAGTGATCTTGGAGATTTGTTCTAATTATAGGTATGATGTTTTTCAAAGAAGAATCCTGCACAGTTAAAAATCTCCTTTGATAGATATGTCAAAAGAGTGTGACTTGAAAAAAAATTAAAGAGTTACAAATTCTCCTTCAGATAAAGCCCTCCAAAATTTTTGTGAGAATTATTCTCTTTGTGAACATTCTGCAAAACTTCTGTGAAATAGAGGATGTCATGTTGTGTTATGTAATTTTGTTAAGCATATTTTGAAAAGATCAACACTGATTCACTGTTTCTTCTGAGTTAATAAACATGCAATTGTAACCTACATTGTGTTGAGAATAAAAGTAAACTTACTTTCATAAACTTTGGTTTCGATCTCAATAGAAGCTTTCAGATTCACCCTCTCTACATTATTTCTATATCATGTTTTTTCTTGTTGTATGTGGATTGATTTTCAGTGGTGGTCTTTTTTTTTTCTCCCATGGCACAAATTATCCTAAGTGAATGAGGATCTCATATTACAAAACTGAGCTCCTGATAGTTCCTCTCAAACTGCTTCTCCTACAGTTTTCCATTTCAGTAAATGTTTGAAGAAGGAGAGATTGTTAACTGTATCAGATGTGGCTGAAAGACCAAGTGGGACAAGGACTGAGAATTACTGGATCTAGCAATGTGAGGTCACCGGTAACTTTGACAAGGGCTGTTCCAGTGGGATGGTCAGGGTAAATGTTTGGTTTGAATGGATTCAGGAGATAGTGGGGGAAGGGAATGAGAAGCAGTGAGAACAACTTCTCTTTCAAGATGTTTGAAACAGAAAGAGAGAAGTGGATAATACTTGGAGAGGAAAGTGAGTCTAGATTGGATTTTATTTTTTAAGATAGGAGGTTACTACCTATGCGAATGTTGGTGGGAGTTACACAGTAGAGAGGAACAATTGCTAGTGTAGGAAAGAGAGGGGGATGTTTGAAATTGAGCCTATGGAGGATTTATTAGGAAGTTGTCATTGTAATTTCCAAGGGATAACCATGGGAATTAGTGACTGAAATATATAGGACAAGATTCTTATGGGAGAGGAAGTCACAGAGCTGTCAGGTAAGGGCAGAGAACGACTGGTGTGGATGTTGAATTCACTAAGAATTATGAGAGGGAGAGTGTTGGAGAAAGTGAAAGTGAGCCCAGAGATAACATCGTCAAAGAATGGAGTCCAATGGATGATGGCAACAAAGCTGGACCACACCTGGTATAATTTCATATTTTTCTTTAAATTTTAACTTTTAAAATATCCTGGCTCCATATTAGTTTTCTTCATTTTTACCTTTAATTTTATCTAGTTTTTAAAGTCATGGTTTTTTGTTTGTTTGTTTTGAGACAAAGTTTCGCTCTTGTCATCCAGGCTGGAGTGCTATGGTGTGATCTCAGCTCACTGCAACCTCCGCCTGCCTCGTTCAAGTGATTCTCCTGCCTCAGCCTCCTGAGTAGCTGGGGTTACAGGTGCCCACAACCACACCCGGCTAATTTTTGTATTTTTAGTAGAGATGGGGTTTTGCCATGTTGGCCAGGCTGGTCTCAAACTCCAGACCTCAGGTGATCCACCTGCCTCAGCCTCCCAAAGTGCTGGGATTACAGGAATGAGCCACCATGCCCAGCCTAAACTGATGGTTTAACTTAACTTTTTTTATTTTAAAGCAATGGGATCTCACTTTGTTGCCCAAGCTGCTCTCAAACTCCTGGCCTCAAGCAATTTTCCTGCCTCGGCCTCCCAAAGTGCTGGGATTACAGGTGTGAACCACTGTGCCCAGTCTTAACTTTTTATTACATAATTTTTATTGTCTTTTGCTTTTCTTTTATCATCAAAATATTTATTTTTCCCTTTATTCTTTATGTTTTATTGATCTTTGCCATTCTTTTAAAATATTCTAACAGTTTATTTTACCTCCATTCTAAGAGAGCGTAATTTTTTATTTTGTTGCTTCTTGCTTTCATACCCAGCAAAATTCATGGTTATTGGGTGAGTCTGTTCCCTAAAGAGTGAGAATTGGCTGTGATTTTCATTCTTATCTTCCTTCTAAATCTGTATCCCTTTTATATTTTCTTGGAATATGTGACCTCTGAGTTCCATTCTTTTATTATCAAGGCTATGGAAACATATGGAATATAACATAATTAGTTACTATGAAAATTTCAAGGAGAGTGGCATTTTCTCTGGTACAAAATTGCGATTTGCTAGATGCCATAAAGTCCAAATGCCTTCCATTGCAAAGGTCACTTGTAACACTCTCATATAATTTTTGAACAGCAAAATTTTCAGTCCTCGAAAAGCCCATCAAAATGTGTTTTAATCTTCAGTGAACCAAAACATTAGTCATGCAGTTGATCTCTTTCTAAGACTGTGGAAAAGAGTGTCAACCACTTTTTAGCATGAGGCATTTTGGCAAATGTTAAAGTACTGTCAGGAGGTGATGTAACTATTTAGCATCTTTTCTCCTTTTTTCTTTTTATGAACTTTCCTTCCCCTTTCTAGTGGAGCTGTTAAGTTCTTCAGCACAGGAATAGGCATATAGCCCTGGGGGCAAATCAGGGTATCCTACTCTGTGGCCACAGTGGGTAATATGAGGGTGACCTACAAGAGCTAATCAGGGATTGATAGAGACCCTGATAGAAGCCTTTGTTTCTGATCATCTTCACTCTTCACCGAGTATGAGTAATTGATTATCCTGGAGCTGTTAGGAATTGTCTGTGTCACCATGTGGGTGGAGAGAAAGGAGAGACAGAGGGAGAGAGAGAGAGAGAGAACGAAATCTTTTTATAAATCATTTGAGTACCTGTGTCTAGCCATTTCTGATCTACTCATGGACTTTCCGGTTATGCGAGCCAATAAATTATCTTTTTTTTCTTTGCTAAAGTTTGAGTTGCATTCTATCATGTAGCAAAAAAGCTCTGAAGATGTAATTGTCTAATATTGTGGATATCTTCCTATGTCAGTACTTTTTTTTTAAATGGCTATATGATATTTCAATGTACAATTTGTTTTATAAAATCCTGTTGAAGATTGTTTTGAGTTTTTAAAATATTACAAATAATTCTATAATAAACGTCTGTCTGTGTGTGTGTGTGCATCCATGTATATATGTGCAAATACATCTATAGGATAAGACTGCTGAGACAATGGATATGTGTATTTGGATTTATTTAATTTGACAGATAACATTGTATGTTTTTATCATACGCAACATGATGTTTCTACATACATATAAATTGTGGAGTGGCTAAATCTAGCTAATTAACAAATGCATTACCTCATATAGTTATCACTTTTGTGGTAAGAGCACATAAGATGTACTCCCTTTATGTTTTTCAAGAATACACTATATCATCATCAACTATAGACACCTTTTTGTACAATAGATCTCTTGACACTTATACCTTCTCACTGTAATTATGCATTTTTTGACCAACATCTCTTCATAGCACCCTCCCTTCAATAATCTCAGCCTCCGGTAACCACTATTCTACTCCCTACTTTTATGTGATTAACTTTTTTAGATTCCATATATAAATAAATCATGTAACGTGTGCATTTGAATTTTGATGAACATGAAATAATTTAACCTACTCTTCCATATCTCATACAAATCAATGTTTCTAACAATAGTATGTGAAAGCGCCTGTTTCCCCAAATATTACCAAGTATTTTTATTATTTTCTGATATGAAGGGACAACTAGTATCCTATTTTTTATTTATCTTTAATTATGAGTAGGGCTAAACAGGCAATTTACTTTTGAAATGTAAATTAACTAATGGGTAATTAATTAATTTTATATGGCACTTTTCTATGGTTGTATTTACCTAGCAGTTTAGTCTTTAGTAGTAGCGGAATCAATGAATTACCCCATTTGTCTAGTTCTTTCTTCACCTGGAAGTTACAATGTAAGTCATAGATTACTTATTGAGGGAAGTAAAGGCAATTAGCATTCAAGAGTCTAAAAGGTCCTCGTCAGTAATTTTCGAATTTGTCCTCAACTTTTACCAGAGCCATTAAGAAGGTGGAAAGTTGACTATTATGAATTCCAAATTGTATTCACTCAATTTCTGTTGTGCTGGTAGAGAAGTGAGTAGGTAGTGTCAAGAGTCAATAGATAAGAGGCTGGGTACAGTGGCTCACGCCTGTAATCCCAGAACTTTGAGAGGTCAAAGTGGAAGGATCGCTTGAAGACAGGAGTTCCAGTCTAGCCTGGGCAACATAGCAATACCCTGTCTCTAAAAAAAAAAAAAAATTTTTTTTTTTTTTTTTTAAGAAACAGAAAGTAGATAAGGAAAGAGAAAATAGAAGGAATCTGGATAGTGAACAAGTAGCAAAACAATCTCTGAAGTACTGACAATTGTCTCAAATTCAGTGAAAATTAAACCTAGATATGGGCTACACGGGTCAAGGAACTGGTATAAAATAAAATATGAGAGTGTTACAAGTTTCCTATTAAGCTGAACACATTCTATAAAAGCAAAAACAGCAAACATACCCATCTTTTCACATTTCCAAAAGCAATTCTCTTACCTGAAAATTTTCTTTGATCCTTTCAAGATTGAAGCTTTTAGGAATGACAACCACCCCTCGCTGGATGTTGAAACGCAAAACAATTTGAGCTGCTGTCTTATTGTACCTTTTCCCCAATGAGTTTAGAAGCACATCCTTTAACAAAGGTGGAGAAGAAACATTCACCCTTAAAAATATCAAAACATGCATCATAATTAGTTTGTGTAATCAGAACCAAAGGTTAATAAACCATCTTCTTCCTCTGTCTTCCCATTCACCCAGTCACCTACCAGGACACTGCAGGTCACCTGTAACCAGTTTCTCTGAGTGCAGAGTATGCATTGAAGGGAGAGGTACTCTTAGTATGGGAAGATCAAGCAAGGCAAGTTTATGGAGCTGCCTCCTTCAGAGGGTAAATAATATTTTTTGATGAGTCTTACAGAGAGAGCCGGCATATAGGGAAAGGCAGGAAGACTGAAGTGGAAGAAATAGAGATGCAACTTTTGCAATCACCTTAAAGTAGAAAAATTTCTACTTACATTTATGGAACACATCATAGTAAAAGTATCAGTATTGAATATAGGATCAAAAAATTCAAAATTTGCAAAACATGGCCATAGAAACTCCTTTGTCAAATAATAATTAAAGTAACATTTACTGAGCATTCCTATATATTGGGCACTGATAGGCAATTTCATATCTATAATGTAATCAATTTCACAACAGCTCAGTGAGGAAAGTATGAAAAGTTCTAATTCAAATATACAGATAATGACTTGAAGAGGTTGCACAGGCAAACCAAAAGGCATTCCAATCAATTACAGTAGTTCACATGAGCCTCACACTCTACACCAAAGGAAATACTTCCTAAAGTTTTACTTACCAGATTGGATTCCTACTGGTCCCCAAAGGGCTATACGCAATAATGACGATGTCATGTTGTTGGCAAAATTTCAAGAGTTTTGGCTGCGTGAAATACGGATGGCACTCAACCTATGTGGTTGCATTGGAGAGCAGAGTACAAAATCAAGGCCACGTTGTTGAAAGCAATTTTATAGTTAAAAAAAATTCTTTAATAGAATCCATTTTATTAATAGAATCTCCTTCATGCTGTGTACATTTTGTGTTCTAGTCTGTCCCTTCGTATCTTGTTCATTTTGCTTCCTTAAAATGGATTTGAGAACATCTTTTGTTAAGATTTCACATAATATGAATGTCTTGTGACTTACTTAATCATTCCCTTAATTTTTTTTGTTTCCCCTTTTTTCTATTACAAACAATGTTGTAGTAAACACACATCAGTCTATCTAGGCATTCTGATATTTTTTATTAGGGTAGATTACTAGAAATAGAAGACTGAACATTTTTTAAGGGCATTGATACATAGTGACAAATTGTTTTTTTAGTAAAGCTAAATCAATTTGCACTTACTAGCATTTAATCACTTGCCTACATTGGGGCATTATATTTAAAAATATTAATAAGACAAAAACTGCTAATTTGATGTGCAATAGAAAAATCACACTATAATTTAAGTTTCTCTAATTAATAGTTTAACATTTTTCATGTTTACCAGTCTTGCAATTTGTCTTTTGTGAATTTCTGTTCACTTCTTTTAGTCCTTTTTCTGTTGAACCTTACTGTTTTTTCTCATTGTTTTTGTCATTGATTTTTATTAGATTCTTTTTTTTTTTTTTTTTTGTTAGACGGAGTCTCACTCCGTCGCCCAGGCTGGAGTACAGTGGTGTGATCTCAGCTCGCTACAACCTCCGCCTCCCTGGTTCAAGCAATTCTCCTGCCTCAGCCTCTGAGTAGCTAGGATTACAGGCATGTGCCACCATGCCTAGCTAATTTTTGTATTTTTAGTAGAGACGGGGTTTCACCATGTTGGTCAGGCTGGTCTTGAACTCCCGATTTCCTGATCGCTCGTCTTGGCCTCCGAAAGTGCTGAGATTACAGGTGTGAGCCACTGCACCCAGCCCCAAGTCCGTTTTTTTAAGTGATACCAATAGAAAGAAGTCTAAAGACTTGCATAGGGTCCCATGATGAGACTCAGGTGGAGCAATCATGAGCCTCCCGATTCCCAGCTGAGGCTTTTTCCTGTCATGTAAATCCTGCCCCCATTCCCCACACCCCAGTGGAAGCTATTAGGCTGTACCTGGTTGCTGACTGGCTTGTATTTGAGTCCCGGCTTGTTCAGGATGAGCTCCAGCTGCCTGCGGTTAAAATTGGACACTCCCAGAGATTTCACCAAGCCAGCATCTTTGCAAGCTTCCATAGCCTGTAGAGTGAATGTCAAGAGGTCAATAAACAAGCCTCACAAGAAGCAAGAATGAATGTTTATAAGGGTGACTGTGAATTCTTTAAAAAGGAAAGTTCCTGGGTATGTTAATAAGCATCCTGCGAAGAAAAATAAAAGAAGGATGGTGGGAAAAGGCAGGAATTCTATGATCGAGTTTGGAAAATATGTGTATGCCATATTTTCCCCTTGTATTTTCTCAAGGTATTTAGCACACTTCAGTGATCCCAGGTAGGGTGTGATGGCTCACACTTGTCATCCCAGCACTTTGGGAGGCTGAGACAGGAGGATCACTCGAGGTCAGGAGTTCAAGACCAGCTTGGTCAACAGAGTGAGACTTTATCTCTAATAAAAATCAAGAATTAACTAGGCATGGTGGTGCATGCCTGTAGTCCCAGTTACTTAGGAGGCTGAAGTGGAAGGATCCACTTGAGCTGGGGAAATTGAGGCTGCAGTGAGTTATAACTGTGTCACTGCACTCCAACCTGAGCAACAGAGTGATACCCTGTCTCAATTAAAAACATTTTTAAAAAATGATCCTACTTCTTGAAATTTTTGGATACTGTCTTTATGGCATAATACCTGGGCTCCCTCTTTTTTTTTTTTTTTTTTTTTGAGATGGAGTTTCGCTTTTGTTGCCCAGGCTAGAGTGCAATGGCGTGATCTCGGCTCACTGCAACCTCCACCTCCCGGGTTCAAGCCTCCTGAGTAGCTGGGATTACAGGCATGCACCACCATGCCCGGCTAATTTTGTATTTTTAGTAGAGATGGGGTTTCACTGCGTTGGTCCGGCTAGTCTCGAACTCCTGACCTCAGGTGATCCACCCGCCTCAGTCTCCCAAAGTGCTGGGATTATAGGCGTAAGCCACTGCGCCTGGCTGGCAATTTTCATAAACATTCTGGTATATGTGAAATAGATATATTCTCCCATTTTTGGATGTAACACTCTCTGTCTCTCCTCTCTCTCTCATACATATATGTATGCAAATATACATACACACAGGTTATATATAAAATTAGGTCTAGCTCTTCTTGGCTTCTCAGTAGCTGAAATTAATATGTCAAAATTAACAGAAGGAATATGTCAAAAACTGAAAGGAATATGTCAAAAATCTCTTACTATACTGGTGATATATTAATGTTCTTCTGTATTTTTTTTTTTTTTTTTTTTTTTGAAATAGTATCTTGCTCTGTCACCCAGGCTGGAGTGCTGTGGTGGGATCTTTGCTCACTGCAGCCTTGACTTCTGGGCTCAAGAGATCCTACCTTCTTAGCCCCTTGAGTAGCTGGACTACAAGCATGTGCAACCACACTGGTTAAATTTTGTTTTTAAAATATTTTTTGGAGATGAGGGGCTCTCACTACATTGCCCAGGTTGATTTCAAACTCCTGGCCTCAAGCGATCCTCCTTGGCCTCCCAAAGTGCTGGGATTTCAGGCATGAGCCAATGTCCTTCTGTATTCTGTCAATTTTTTGTTTTATATATTTTGAAGATACTTTATTTGGTATATATGTGCTTAAATTAGTATATCTTTTTGGTAAATTCAATCTTTCATCTTTATGTACAACTCTTTTTATCCCTAATAATGCTTTTAATTTTTAAGTCTGTGTTATATGATATTAATATAGTAATACCAACTTTTTCTGGTATTTGACTGGTGTGTGTGTGTGTGTGTGTGTGTGTGTGTTTACTGTAAAGTTTTAACTTTCACATGTCTTTTTGCTTAGGTGCCTCCTTTTAAATTGTCAATCTCTGTCTAGGTGAGTTTATTTTATCTACATTTATTGCAACCATACATATATTTGAACTGTTTCTACCATCTTGATTTCAATTTATCCCACTTATTCTGTTTCTTCTTAACTCTTTATTACTTTTAAGAAGTTTTCTAATAAAGACAATAACTTAGCATGTTTACACAGAATTTATGTCTACCCTCAACATCTGTGATGCTAATAGTATAATATAAACTTTAATTGTAGCATCTTATGGGTTCATTTTCCTCTTGTTATTTGATCTTAAATATGTTCATAGATAATACATACTTTAAGTTTAATTTGATCACTTTTGCTTTATGCATTTTTTTGGAGCATCTGTTAGATTTTTATTCCTTTTACTTAGTACATCAATCAGACTTAATGATTTCCAGTGTGGGTCTTTATGTGGCAAAATTTCTGAGCATGTGTAGATGTGGAACTTTTTATCCTGCATCATTTTGCCTTATAGTTTGGTGGGTTATAACTGATGTATAATAAACTACACATTTTGAAGTGTACATTTTGAGGATTTTAATGTATGCATACACCAGTAAAATTATCATCAGAATCAAGATCATGAACACCTCCAGTGGAATACTGATAAATGTTTTAACAACCAGCTATCCAGGAAGAAAAACGCTCCCCAGTTTGTAGTATTTGTCAATGTCTGTGATGTGACTATTCACACCAGGTTATTCAAGCTAACAATCCAACATCACTGAATGTAGAGTTAGGAAGAGGTTTGCGCAACAGGTTCTTGCAAGCTGGTATGGGCCACTTTTAGTACAAGATTACCCTCCCCCATTGAATTGCCTTGGCATTTCTGTTGAAAATCAGATTCTCATGCCTCAGCCTTCCAAGTAGCTTGGATTATAGATGGGCACCACCACGTCCAGCTAATTTTTGTGTTTTTAGTAGAGATAGGGTTTTGCCATGTTGCCCAGGCCATGTTGACCATATATGTGTATGAGTCTATTTTAACATTCTCTATTAGGTTTTATTGACCTATATGTTCCTCTTTATGCTAATATGGCACTGTCATGATTGCAGTAGTTGTATAATAATTCTTGAAATTAGTATAAGCCCTCCAAACTTATTGCCTTTTGTTTGTGAGATGGAGTCTTGCTCTGTCACTGAGGCTGGATTGCAGTGGTATAGCTCACTGGAGCCTCAACCTACCAGGTCAAGTGATCCTCCGACCTTAGCCTCCTGAGTAGCTGGGACCGCAAGCACATGCCACCCCCATGCCTGGCTAATTGTTTTATGCTTTTGTAGAGATGGGGTCTCACTGTTACCCATACTGGTCTTGAACTTGTAGGCTCAAGTGATCCTCCCTGCTCAGCCTCTCAAAGTGCTGGGATTACAGGTATGAGCCACTGTGCTTGGCTATTGCTCTTTTTCAAAAAGTTGTTGTGGTTATTATAGGTTATTTGTACTTCCATATAAATTTTATTTTATTTATTTTTTTGGGACAGACTCTCACTCTGTCACCCAGGCTGGAGTGCAGTGGTGGGATCTCGGCTCACTGCAACCTCCGCCTCTCAGGTTGAAACGATTCTCATGCCTCAGCCTTCCAAGTAGCTGGGATTATAGATGGGCACCACTATGCCCAGCTAATTTTTGTGTTTTTAGTAGAGACAGGGTTTTGCCATGTTGCCCAGGCTGGTCTCAAACTCCTGGCCTCATGTGATCCACCTGCCTTGGCCTCCCAAAGTGCTGAGATATACAGGCGTAAGCCACTGCTCTGGGCCCCATATAAATTTTAGAAGTCGGTTTTCTATTTCTATTGAGATTTTGACTGGGATTACATTGAATCTACAGATGAATTTGGGGTGAATTAACATCTTAATATTCTGATCAAGGAACATGGTAAATCTCCATTGAATTTTGGATCATCTTTGATTTCTTTCAGTTATAAGTTGTTGTTTTTTCTGTTTAGCTCTTGCACAGATTTTTAAAGATTTATCTCTAAATATTTAATGTTTAGTATTGTTTTTAAAAATAATTTCCAATCGTGTGTTGCTAATATATAAATTACATCTAGATAAAGATTTTAATATTTTTAGGTCTTATGGATTATTTACATGTGTGCCTCCTGTTTGATCAGATAGCATACCTTACATAATTAAAATACTTGGAAGAATTACTGAGATTTATGTTATGTCTCAAAAAATGGCCTACGTTGCTGGGCGCGGTGGCTCACATGTGTAATCTCAGTACTTTGAAAGGCCAAGACGCGTGGATCATGAGGTCAGGAGTTCGAGACCAGCCTGACCAACATGGTGAAACCCCGTCTCTACTAAAAATACAAAAATTAGCTGGGCATGGTAGCGCAAGCCTGTAATCCCAGTTACTCAGGGGGCTGAGGCAGGAGAATTGTTTGAACCCAAGAGGCAGAGGTTGCAGTGAGCCGAGATCGGGCCACTGCACTCTAGCGTGGGCAACATTGTGAAACTCGTCTAGAAAAAAAAAGAAAAATAACACTCTGTTATATTTTGGTGAAGTGTTCTATAAATGTCAACCAGGTTAAGAAGGTTGATAATGTTGAAATCTCCTATATCCTACAGCTCTTTCTGTATACTTTTCATTTTAGTATGATACCATTTTAATAGAATCTCTGACTATAAATGTGAATTATTCTCTTTCTCAGAAAGATATTCCTCATCTTTCCTCTTTTGTACTCCATGATCCCTTTAAGATCTTTTTTTTTTTTTTTTTTTCCTGTAACTATTACTCCCGACTTTTATTTTTTTCTTTTTTGTAGAGATTGTGTCTCACTATGTTTCCCAGGTTGGTCTTGAACTCCTGGGCTCAAGTGATCCTCCAGCCTTGGCCTCCCAAAGCATTGGGATTACAGACATGAGCCACTATGCCCGCCTTCTTGTTTCCTTTTATTTTTTCTTCTTTCTTTTTTCTTAGACTCCAACTGTGTGGATATTGGAATTTCTAATTTTATTCTTTGAATTTCTTAGCTTTTCTTTCATATTTAAAAAAATTCTTGTCCTTTTCTTCTTCATATTGAGAGATTTCCTCATTCTGACATCTCAATTTGACCATTTTCTTCTATTTATCCCAACCTATTGCACTGTTTTTATTTTTTAATTATTATTTTCGCTTGTTTTTTAAAATGTTGTTTGTTCACATTTCATATTGCTAATGTCTTTTCTTATGCTCTCTAATATATTAATTGGTTAATTTAAAGGTTCCTGGTTCTCTGTTCTGTTTATGTTGGGATCAGTAATTGAGATGTATTGTCTTCTTGTGAAACAAATGCCTTGTTACTTTGGGCTGTGAAATCATTTTTTCATGATCCTGGCTGTCCTGTTAGGTAGTCCCTTAGAAGAGAATGTTCAAAATGTCCAACTATCCAAACCTGATTCGCTCCCATGAGGTCAGGAGTGACTGTGTGTTCTTTCGGACGGAGCCCCAGGCACTGGGAAATAAATCATTCCTCCTCATCCCTCTAAACAACTCCACAGCTCAGACCTTCAGCTGTTGCCTCAGAGGCAAGTATATAGAAAGAGGTACTTACCAGAGTGTAATTTCCAAGCTTTTGGAGTTTAGAATTGTATTGGTGGGAAAAAAATTGCCAGAGGTGAGTGGGTAACTTACGTTTTTCTTCAATTTTCACAAGTTCAGAATTTCAAGGTCGCTCTACTGTGATTCCTGAAAACACCTGATTGAGCCCTGAGTTTCCAACTGTGTGGAAATATTTGTTCCCAGGCTATGGCAGGGGTGAAGGAAGTGCGAAAGGACCAACCCTTCCTCTCCTGTACTATCTTCTTCCTGCTTATTGGGTCGACTTCTACTCTAGGTCAGAGCTGCCACACCACCTCTAAGCAAACAAGTTCAAAATATCCCTCCCCGCCATGAATCCGTAAGGGTTTATATATTATTTTCCTATAGTTGTCTACTCTTGTGATCTTGGGAAAAGAGCCAGCAGCTTGCTCAGAAATAAAAAACACAATTGCTTTTCAGGTTTTTTTTGAGACAGCATCTTGTCTGTCGCCCAGGCTGGAGTGCAGTGGCATGATCTCGGCTCACTGCAACCTCTGCCTCCCAGGTTCAAGCAATTCTCCTGCCTCAGCCTCCTATGTAGCCGGGATTATAGGCACCCATCACCACGCCTGGCTAATTTTTGCATTTTTGTTAGACACAGAGTTTCACCATGTTGGCCAGGCTGGTTTCGAACTCCTGACCGCAGATGATTCGCCTACCTTGGCCTTCCAAAGTGCTGGAATTACAAGCATAAGCCACTGCGACTGGCGTGTTTTTCAGTTTTTTATGTATTATTTTAAGTTTGTTTATTTTAGGCATCATATTAACAACTTAAGATTTATATTTTTATTTCGTGAATTTATCTTATTCACATATTCTAATTACTTTTATATTAGAACATATTTTGTTTACATTGTTTTTCCTTCCACACTGCTCTCTTTTCTTTGGCATTCCAGCAAAACAAAAGTAAGAATTATTTAGTATCCAGCAGTGGAGATTTCATATACCTGTACTTACGGTTAGGAATGCCTGTTCTGACTGTTACTTTTCATTGGAAGAAAAGGGTGCATCTTTCTCCATAAATATGACAGGAATAATCAGATCACAGTGTTAAAAATATAGTCTTTTAAAATAAGAAGCACATTTGAACTTACCTCCCAAGTGGCACACAGATTTGACTTGTGATATAACCATTTGCCATTCTCATCTCTAGGGTATACTTCATCTCCTGGCTGAAAAAAAAAAAAAAAAAGAATAAATGTAATTCATTTTATTTATACCTGGGAATTAAAATAATAGAATTTAGACTTCCCAGTTTTCATAATTGTGAGCAATAAATGTCTATTGTTTCTAAATCACCCAGTCTAAGGTATTTTGTCGTAGCGGCCCAGCTGGATTAAGACACCTGCCCACGCCCCCTGGGATGCCAGTACCTGTCTTGCGTGCACTGTCCTTTCACTCTGTACAGCTGACACCTGCATCTGTTAGAGGACAGACCTCAGGCTACTGGGACTTGTGTATCTACTCAATTAGATGTGCCCAGGAATTTACACCCTGCTCCCCTCGCTGGGGCAGCCTTTGAGCTAAAGTTGCAAGGATCAATATTTGTTTCTTTGCCCCGTGACTGTGTAATTCTGAGATGTGAACAACTTTGTGTCCAGAGCTTTCTGTGACATTTAGCCTAAGTTGCTCTCTGTAGGACTCTGCTTTCTACCTCATATCTGCTTAACCTCTTATTTTTCAGCCACATTTCCCCACTCGCTTTTCAGTTTTCCCTGGTTGTACTTCAAAATAAATCACTCTTGTGTGCATTCTCTTCATCTCAGCCTTCTGGGGAACTCAGCCTAAGGTGCTATATGCAATAGCGGAGAGCTGATGGTGCCTGGGACTGGGGCAACTGCAGTAGAGAGGAAAAGAAGGGAACAGATTAGCACATGAACAAGTAGTAGAGCCAGCATGCCTTAATGTTGACTTGGAAATGAGGTAGGGTGGTGGAAATGAGGGATAGGGAGGAATCAAAGATGATTCCCAGACGCC
This sequence comes from Chlorocebus sabaeus, assembly GCF_047675955.1. Lineage (NCBI taxonomy): Eukaryota > Metazoa > Chordata > Mammalia > Primates > Cercopithecidae > Chlorocebus > Chlorocebus sabaeus. The sequence continues at coordinate 111,171,262 of NC_132924.1, read as the reverse complement.
TTGGGTGGGTGGTGGTAACCATTTCCTGAGGTTGGGGCTAGCAATCTGGAATATCATTTTGGATATTTTGACTTTGAAATGGTCATTAAACATTCAAGTGGATATTGAGGCAGGCAGTTGAACAGAGAAGTCAGGAGCTCAGAGAGAGGTCATGGCTACAGAAAAAATTTGGGAGTCATTAGCATGTAAAATGGTATCAAATCCACAAGGTTGGATTAAGTCACCTATAGAGAGAGTATAGCTAGTAAGACAAGAATATTGAGGGTTGAGGACTGGGCATAACAACATTTGGAAGCTGGCAGAGAAGAAGCTGCCAAAGACCATGGGAAGGTCATGAGATGTCATGAGCACTATGAGAAGAAAATGTTTACAGAAGGAGGTGGTAGTCAACTGTATTGAAAGAGATCAAATAATAGGAGGACAAAATGTCTATTGGTTTTGGCAGGATGAAAGTCTTTGTTGACTTTGGTAATAGGGATTTTCTTATTGGGAATCGCTGTGGTTTAAATGTGTCCCCCCGAATTCATGTGTTGGAAATTTAATCCCCAGTGCAACTGTGTTGGGAGGTGGGACCTAATGGGAGTTGTTCAGTCATGGATTAATGACATTGTAAAAAGGGCTCAGATGAGGAGGGGTGCCCTCTTGTGCTCTTTGCCCTGCCTCATTCCAGCATGTGATGACATAGCAAGAAGGCCCTAGTGAGGTGCTGGTCTTGGACTCTCCAGCCTCTAGAACTCTGAGCCAATACATTTCTGTTTATTATCTACTACCCAGTGTCAGGTATTCTTTTTTTTTTTCTTTTAAAGGAAATGTTTCTGAATCACAGCATTCTTTTTCTGTTGTTGTTTTTTGCTTGTTTGTTTTTGAGACAAGGTCTTACTCTGCTGCCCAGGCTGGAGTGCGGTGGCATGATTATGGCTCACTGCAGCCTCAATGTCCCCAGGCTCAGGTGATCTTCCCATCTCAACCTCCTGAGCAGCTGGGACTACAGGTGTGCACCACCAAGCCTAGCTAATTCTTTTGTATATTTTTTTGTAGAGTGGGGGTTTCATCATGTTGTCCAGGCTGGTCTCGAACTCCTAGGCTCAAGTGATCCACCTGCCTCAGCCTCCCAAAGTGCTGGGAATACAGGTGTGAGCCACTGCACCTGGCCTCAGGCATGCTTTTATAGCAGCACAAAACAGACTGAGAAGGGAATCAAGCAATTGGACAAAATCCATTACGTTCTTAAATTTCTCCCTAATTTGACCAGGCGCAGTGGCTCACACCTGTAATCCCAGCACTTTGGGAGGACGAGATGGGCCAATCAACTGAGGTCAGGAGTTCAAGACCAGCCTGGCCAACACAGCAAAACCCTGTCTCTACTAAAAATACAAAAATTAGCTGGGCTTGGTGGCGGGTGCCTGTAATCCCAGCTACTCAGCAGGCTGAGGCAAGAGAATCGCTTGAACCCAGGAGGCAGAGGTGGCAATAAGCTGAGATCATGCCACTGCACTCCAGTCTGGGCAACAAGAGCAAGACTCCATCTCAAAAAAAAAAATTTTTTTTCTTTAATTTTTTCGTCTAGCACATCACCTTTGTGAAACTCAACTTTCCTTTAGTGAAAACATTTTCCCCATTGTCTGCTTTAGGGAAAGACAATGTCTTCTCAACTTCCCCCCGTCTCCCTGGGAGCAGGGAACAGTCCCTTTTCTCCTTGATGCCACATTATTACTCATGTTAATTATCCATTCTGTCTCTGATTTCTAATCACTTTGACTTTCTCAACACTTACAACCCCCATTTCTGCTCCATATTTCTTGCCTTGTGTTTCCTAATTTTACTTACCTTCTGAATGGCCTTATGCCTCCATCATGAATTCTGTTACATGATTTTTACTTTCCCAGATTCTAATCAAGTGGTTATCAAACCTGAACCCACGTTAGATATCTTTAGGTGTTTCCCTTGACCTTCCATTGTGCCTATTTTACTCATCATTTCATCCTGATAAGCCTCTTTGTCTGTTTCCTTCATTCCTCTTCCTCACAGTCAGGTATTATTAGAAGAATAACCCAACCCTCTAAAAATCTATGCTATTGACTCTCATTCTTGTTCATTTATCTTTTAAACGTGTCATAATTTTAAACATTTTGTTGGCTAAAATTGTCTGCCTGACACTTAAAAAATAATAAAGTGCTAAAAATATTTTAGCAGGAAAGGTTTTCTGTTTTAAAAAACTTAAGATTCAAAAAAGCATGTGAAGTCGGATATGGTGGCTCATGCCTGTAATCCCAGCACTTTAGGAGGCTGAGGTGGGAGGATGGCTTGAGGCCAGGAGTTCCAGACCAGCACGGTCACCATAGCGAGACCCTGTCTCTAAAAAAGAAAAATTGAAAAATTAGGTGAGTGTGGTGACATACACCTGTCATCTGAGCTACTTGGGAGGCTGAGGCAGGAGGATTGCTTGAGCCTACAAGCTCAAGGCTACAGTGAGCAACACACCACTGCAGTCCAGCCTGGGTGACAGAGCAAGACCTTCTCTCTCTCTCTCTCTCTTTTTCTTTCTTTCTTCCTTCCTTCCCTCCCTCCCTCCCTCCCTCCCTCCCTCCCTTCCTTCCTTTCAAAACAGGGTCTTGCTGTCACCCAGGCTGGAGTGTAGTGGCGCGATCTCGGCTCACTGCACCCTCCACCTCCCCAGCTCAAGCGATCCTCCCACCTTAGTCTCCCAAGTAGCTGAGACCACAGGCACGTGCCACCAAGCTTGGCTGATTTTTGTATTTTTTGTAGAGATGGGGTTTTGCCATGTTGCCCAGGCTTGTCTCAAACTCCTGGACTCAAGTGATCTGCCAGCCTCAGCCTCCCAAAGTACTGGGACTACAGGTGTGAGCCGCCATGCTCAGCTGGCCCTACCTTAAGCAAACAAGCAAATAAACACCAAAAAACATGTCCTATTTTAGCTTCAAATATCAATTTCCCAATTATAGGTTCAGTTGGGAGGTAATGTCACTATATTGTGTCATTTCTCACTGTTAAAATTTTACCTCTGTGCCCTTGAACCCATCAAAAGTAAGAATAGAAATTATCTATTGTCTCCAAAAAGATTTAAATGTCATTAGTTAGTCACAGAGAAGTAAATTTTATTTTCTCACTTTTAGATAGAGTCATGTGCTGCATAATGACATTTTGGTCAATGACGGACTGCATGTATGTTGGTGGCCCATAAGATTATAATAGAATTTAAAACTCCTATCACCTAGTGACATCATGTTTGTGGTGTTGCTGGAGTAAACAAACCAACTGTGCTGCCAGGTATATAAAAGTAGAGCACACATAATCATGTACAGTATATCATACTTGATAATGATAATAAACAATTGCTGTTTTTACTATGGATACAACTTATATATTTGTTTTACTATACTTTATGATAATTTTAGCATGTTCTCCTTCTCCTTTTAAAAAATGTTAACTGTAAAAAAGCCCCAGGCAGGTCTTTCAGGAGGGATTCCAGAAGAAGACACTGTTGTCAGAGGAGGTGGCAGCTCCATGTGTGTTACTGCTCTGGAAGAACCTCCAGTGGGACAAGATGTGGAGGTGAAAGACAGTGATAATGATGATGCTGATCCTGTGTAGGCCTAGACTAATGTGTGTGCTTGTGTCTTAGTTTTTAACAAAAAAGTTAAAAAAAATTTTTAATAGACAAAAGCTTATACAATAAGAATACAAAGAAAGAATATTTTTATACAGCTGTACAACATGTTTGTGTTTTATTCATGTTATTAAAAAAGTAATTAATCACAGCACTTTGGGAGGCCGAGGTGGGCAGATCACGAGGTCAGGAGATCGAGACCATCCTGGCCAACATGGTGAAACCCCGTCTCTACTAAAAATACAAAAATTAGCCTGGCGTGATGGCACTTGCTTGTAGTCCCAGCTACTCGGGGGGCTGAGGCAGGAGAATCAGTTGAACCCGGGAGGCGGAGCTTGCAGTGAGCTGAGATCATGCCACTGCACTCCAGCCTGGCAACAGAGCGAGACTCCGTCTCAAAAAAAAAAAAGTAATCAGTATTAGTGTTATTATTAAGTATTATTACAAAGAATCAAAAAGTTAAAAAAATTAGAACATTTATAAGGTAAAAACGCTTACAATAAGCTAATGTTAATTTATTGTTGAAGAAAAACTATTATTTGATTGTGTACCCTAAGTGTGCAGTGTTTATAAAGTCTCCAGTCATGTACAGTAATGACCTAGGCCTTCACATTTACTCACTACTCACTCACCCAATTTTTATGCTGCAAGCTCCACTCATGGTAAGTGCCAGGTATAGGTGTATCTTATCTTTGATGCCATATTTTTACTATACCTTTTCTATGTTATGTTTAAATACACAAATATTTGCCATTGTGTTAACATTGTCTACAGTATTCAGAATCAGAATAGTAACATGCCGTGCAGGTTTGTAACCTAGGAGCAATCAGCTGGGCTATCTAGCCTAAGTCTGCCATAGGCTATACCATCTAGGCACAACGTGTTTGCGCTTTATTCATGTTATTACAAAAGTAATGCCATCTACCATGGTAAGTAAAACCTTACCACCTAGGTTTGTATAAGTACACGCTATATGATGTTTGCAGAACAGCAAAGTCGCCTCGTGACACATTTCTCAGAATGTATCCCATCGCTAAGCAACACACACATGTACACTGGGTCTTTCCAAATTTTTAAGACTTAGGTTAGAAATCTGACATTTGAACAAGAATCAACATGAACAAAGTGAGGATGAGGGCTGAGATTATGACTGTGTGAGTGGGAAGAAGGGTGTGCATCTCAATGCTGGGCTACAGTCAGGGGACTGCATGTTGGTTTGATGCAGAGAGTTTAAACTATAGTTGTAAAAACATGGTATAATAGAAATTGCATTGAATTAAAAAATCAAGAAACTTGGAAACCAAGCCTGAGTCTGCTAACATAATCTTCTTGGGTATTTGTTAGGCTAGGTTAGTACTCTCTGATCTATGGTAACAAAACACCACAATATTCAGTGGTGCTAAGTAATAAGCTAGCTTCATGCACATAGCTATTGGCTGATGGTTGCCAGGGTGCAGAGACCTGACTTAGGCATCTGAACTCACCTTAAAGGCCATGGGTACTTCAATGATGTAAAGATCCACGTAGTCTAGCTGGAGGACCCTGAGTGTCCTCTCCAGGGTTGGGCGGACCATCTCTGGGACGTGATTTGTAGCCCATAGCTGAAAGAATCAAAGAGGGATCATTAACTAATGTTCACACGATTTTTACAATAATGCAGCCCCTTTTTCTTTGTAAAGCACTCGTACACATTTTTTTTTTTTTTTTGAGAGAGGGGTCTCACTATATTGCCCAGGCTGATCTTTAACTCCTGGGGTCAAGCCATCTGCCCACTTCAGCCTCCCAAAGTGCCAGGATTATAGGTATCAACCACCATGCCTGGCCCCTTGTACACATTTTATTCACACATTTCATTTCACAAAAATACGTTTATGATGCAGTGTCATCTGAGTATAGGATGAGCTGATAAAACTCTTGACACTCAGAGCCTAGCTTGAGAGCTTGTTTGGAGGTTCTAGCAGGGGAGTGCAGCTACTCACATACCCTTGACCTAGAAACCCTCCTCCTTCATCAGGGAAAGCCATCCTCTTCCGCTGAGAGTGCAGCTTCAAGAGGTACAATTGCCCAGACAGCCAGACCAGCTGAATTAGCCCTGGTGACCAATGGGGTGACAGATGTTGCAGCCAGATCGCCCTCACATTTCCAGACATAATTTTATGCAAATCTACTGCAAGAGACTTACAGATCCTCCTGACCACAGAGTACCTAATTTGATGGCAGTCTTTCCCATTTCCGGGCGAATTTCCTAACTGACCCTTAGTGCTTGCATTTTTCCTCATGGTATAACTAGGGTTATGCAATGTTCTAGATGTCCTGACCTAGCCTGATACTTTATTGTCATGCCACTCTGATAAAATGAGCAAGGTTATGTGTGTGGCTTCACCAGGTCCTTCACATTGTGACAAGTGGTGTGAAAGCCTGGTGAAATTTTAAATTAGGGCACAGATCTACATTTGCTTTCACTGATCTTTTGTTCTTGTTGGGTCCTAGTTAGACCCCAGAGCAATTAAGTTACTCTTTCACTAAGGCATTACATAATGAAGGATCAAGGTTTGGTTGATCCTACCAGAGCATGTGTACCCTTAGGTGTCTGAGACATATGGTGCCAAGGTTGCTCATACCCACAGGACAAATTAGTACATCTTTTGGATTATCAGTTTTGCTCACAGATTTTTTGGGGGCATATAAGTTTAGAATCATACTTTTCTTTTTTGTTTCTTTTGTTTTTTTGAGACGGCGTCTTGCTGTGTCACTGAGGCTGGAGCGCAGTGGTTTGATCTTGGCTCACTGCAACCTCTGCCTCCCGGGTTCAAGCGATTCTCCTGCCTCAGCCTCCCAAGTAGCTGGGATTACAGGCACCTGCCACCACGCCTGGCTAATTTTTGTATTTTTAGTAGACGGGGTTTCCCCATGTTGGCCAGTCTGGTCTCAAACTTCTGACCTCAAGTGATGCTTCCTCCTCTGCCTTCCAAAGTGCTGGGATTATAGGCATGAGCCACAGCACCCAGCCTGAATCATACTTTTTTTGGTCACCAGAAAGGGCAAGCAAAATTGGTAAAATCTGATTTTTTTCCTCTGTTGGACAATGATTTTTTTTCTTGCCTTAAAAACACAGAGAAAATGTAACATGAAGAGAGTAGTGAAAAATGTGTCACGTGTGTTTTGATTGCTACTCTGGGTCCCTTTGGTGTTACTATTGCAATCCCTTCTAAGTGGAAATTCTGTTTGATATTTTAATTTACTTTTTTTTTTCATTCCTGGGTGTAGGCTGATGATATTTTAATTTACTTTTATTCAACAAACATACGTAGTATTAGCTTTGTACCAGGTTCGGTGTGACTGCTTTGTAAATGTGAACTCATAACAACTTTATGAAATAGTTGACATTATTATCCCCATTTTACAGAGAAAAAAAAACTCAGGTCCAGAAATGCTATGCAACTCAGGCAATAGTGACAGATCTGGGCCTCTGACCTGGGCAATCTTGTACCAGTTTGGGTACTTAATCACCCCCACATTGCCTCTCAGGTGCTGCTGAACTGCAGCGAAGACAATCCTGATGAGGCAATGACATGAACTCAGCTGCACATGCTGTTTCTGTTTGCTTAAGTAAACACCAATATTTCGCCCAAGTATGCTTTATTACATACAGCCCATATTGACATTGTATACGTATGAATATTGCTTTCCATTCACAACTGTACTTTTTGGACAATTTAAAGGATTAAAGTTAAAGGACAATTTAAAGAATGTTTTGACCACCTTTTCCTTGTATGCTAACTTTAGCCCCTATCATGGTAAGGAATGACTCTTACAATATGAGTCATTAAGCGAAAGGCTTGCATAATGTGCCTGCCCAGGAAGCCCACATAGCTGGCTTTTGGATTGGTGACCTTATGAGCTTGCTTTTGTTTTTGTTTTAAATTTACATTTGTTTGCTTTTATTAAACAAAATCTAGGCCGGGTGCGGTGGTTCACGCCTGTAATCCCAACACTTTGGGAGGCCGAGGCGGGCAGATCACGAGGTCAGGAGATCGAGACCATCCTGGTGAACACGGTGAAACCCCATCTCTACTAAAAATACAAAAAGATTAGCCGGGCGTGGTGGCGGGTGCCTGTAGTCCCAGCTACTTGGGAGGCTGAGGCAGGAGAATGGTGTGAACCCGGGAGGCGGAGCTTGCAGTGAGCCGAGATGGCGCCACTGCACTCCAGCCTGGGCGACAGAGCAAGACTCTGTCTCAAAAAAAAAAAAAAAATCTAAATGCCATTTCTGAGTTAATTACATTTGCTCAAATTCTTTTTTTTTTTTTTTTTTTTTTTGAGATAGGGTCTCGCTCTGTCACTCAGGTTGGAGTGCAGTGATATGAACATGACTCATTGCAGCCTTGACCTCCCTGGCTCAAGCCATCCTCCTGCCTCAACCTCCCAAAAAGCTGGGACTACAGGTGCAGGCTACCATGCCTGGCTAATTTTTGTATTTTTTTTTGTTGAGACAGAGTTTTGCCATGTTACCCAGGTTGGTCTTGAACTCCTGAGCTCAAGCAAAACACCTGCCTCAGCCTCCCAAAGTGAGGATTAGAGGTGTGAGACACTGCATCCAGCCAAATACTTTTTTAAAACCCTCTTTCTCTCCCCCAAATGCTACTCTGCTTACTTCTCCCAAATTAATAAATAATTCATTAATAGGATACAAGAATGTTGAAAATCCTATTTTGCATGATTTTGGTTCATTTTTAACACTTATCTTTTAAACAAAGAAACAACCCAAACTGTTATTAAGTACTGTGTACTCATGAATGCAATTACACACACACACACACACACACACAGAAGATGAATAATAAAATGAACACCTGAAACCTTCTCACTGTCCCCAGTGGAGGCTGAAGGCAAGATCTCACCTTTCCACAGTAGAAAATATCTTCCCTCCGCACCTTTCCTTCTGCTATCTTCTCCCTGATGGCCTCCCCAACTTCGTGTTCATTTTGGTAGATGTAGGCGCCATCAATATGTCGGTACCCTGTGTCAATAGCAACCTTCACCGATGTTGCACAGGCTCCCTTAGGGGTCTGAAGTGACAAAGAGGTTGGGTTTGGGGAAAAGAGAAATGGTCTTTCCTTTAATCACCATTAATCAGGACATTTTGCATGTACGTTCCTTTACAGCTAGAATGATATATTCTCAATTCCTTGCTGTTGTGATTGGAAGATGGTGTTCAGCAGCAGGAGAAACTAACCTCCCAGGGGCCTCCCCTCCCTCAGTGGGAGACACCATCTGTCCCAGGTCTGCCCTCAGCTTTGTGGCATCAAAAATGTGATTTGGGCCGGGTGCGGTGGCTCACACCTTTAATCCCAGCACTTTGGGAGGCTGAGGCGGGAGGATCACGAGATCAGGAGATTGAGACCATCCTGGCTAACATGGTGAAACCCCATCTCTACTAAAAATACAAAAAATTAGCCGGGCGTGGTGGCTGGTGCCTGTAGTCCCAGCTACTCGGGAGGCTGAGGCAGGAGAACTACATGAGCCTGAGAGGTGGAGCTTGCAGTGAGCCAAGATTGTGCCACTGCACTCCAGCCTGGGCGACAGAGCAAGACTCCATCTCAAACAAACAAACAAACTAAATGTGATTTGATCAATATTTCCTGTGACAGGAGAATTCATGGAAGGCTTTTTTATTGGAGGGCACGAGCTGATTGAAGAAGGCTAAATTATAAATCAAAGGTTGGGTAAACAAATTGAGATGTATCCACAGAATGGAATACTCCTCAGTAATAAAAAGGAATGAGGTAGGCCTGGTGTGGTGGTTCACACCTGTAATCCCAGGACTTTGGGAGGCTGAGACAGAAGGATTGCTTGAGGCCAGGAGTTTGAGACCAGCCTGGGCAACACAGGGAGACTCCATCTATACAGAAATTAAAGTAATTAGCTGGGTGTGGTGGCATGCGCCTTTGGTCCCAGTTACTCGGGAGGGTAAGGTAGGGGGATTGCTTGAGCCTGAGAGTTCAAGGCTGCAGTGAGCCATGATCATACCACTGTACTCCAGCCTGGGCAACAGAGACCCTGTCTCAAAAAAAAAAAAAAAAAAAAAAAAAGAAATGTAGCATTGATGACAACACATAGCATGGATGAATCTCAAAATAATTATACTGAGTGAAAGAAGCCAGCCCAAAAAGAATAAATACTTTAGTTTTTCTCTTCTAGCATTTTATATAAATGGAATCACAGTCTGTGGTGACAGACATAGATCAGTGATTGCCTGGGGTCGGGAGTTGGAGGAGGGATCGCAAAGTGGCATGAAGAAGCTTATAGAGTTGATAGCTATGTTCATTATTTTGATTGTGGTGATGGCCTCGCAGATGAATATACATCAGACTCATCAAATTGTATACTTTAAATATGGACAGTTTATTATATGTCATTTATGTGTCAAAACTGAGGAAAAATATTGTTGAGGAACATTTTATGTTTTAGGATATATTTTAATAAAATTTGGTAGCTACATCTTTGTTCATTTTATTAACTCACATTAAACTTAAGAATGAGCATATCCTGTCTCCTGAACACTGGTTTTTCATTTGCTATGGTTTGATTATTTGTGTCCCCTCCAAAACTCATGTTGAAACTGAATCTCCAATGTAACAAACGGCATTGAGATGTGGGACCTGATGGGAGGAGTTTGGGATTAATGCCACCATAAAAAGGGCCTGTGGGAGTGGGTTCTCCCTCTTCTGTCATGTGAGTAATGGTGTCTCTCCCCTCCAGAGAATGCAGCATTCAAGGTGCACCCTTGGAGGCAGAGAGACTGGGCCCTAACCTGCTGGCATCTTGATCTTGGACTTTCCAGCCTCCAGAACTGTAAGAGAATAAACTTCTGTTCTTTATCAGTTACCCAGTCTCAAGCATTCTGTTACAGCAACACAAAATAGAGTAAGACACCATGTTTCAGATTCCACAGAAATCCCTATGCCTCGGTTTTGATGGCATTTAAATACAAATGTGTTTCATTTTTGTTACATTTTTTAATGAGAAACAGCAATGAGATTTCCCTGAAGACAAACATCTAGTCTCATCAAATATAATTTTCAAAGCATCTTTTAGAGAGTGTGTTGTGTGAGAGGGTTAGTTCTATTTTCTGATTTGCACTGACTTGGTATTGAAGGTTGATTGTTCTGATCTTGCTCAACAAATGTTGGTCAACTACTTGTGCTTTCTTTAGTGTTCTAACCAAATGCTGGACAAATCACATCAGACATGTGAACTCTGGTCCACAGCTATTGATTTGTTGTAGGCTGAGTGAGAGAATAAATCTGAAATGTATTTCTAGTGACTTTATAGTCCTGGGCAGGAAACAGAAAGCTTTGGGAGCATATATTGTATTTTCCCCGCCCCCCGCTTCAGTTGAAAGTCGTCACTATAGAGAAGATAAGAGGATACGAAAAATGAACAAACTAGCTACATAGATGATATTATAAGATTCATAGTCACAAATATCAAATAGCTGGGAAAAGGAGACACACATTCCAGGAATATTAGAAATATTTGTTTGGTTAATTAACAACATGATTAATAGGACTTGGAGAGTAATTGAGTCAAAAGGCCAGAAAAAGCCTGTAAAATGAGATGTTATGAATGACAAGTGTGACAACCAAAGTACAGTGGGAAGGGGAGGTGAGGCATGGTGTCCAGAAATTTACAGGGAAGAAAATAAACATCTACTTTCATTCTCAAGTATCTACATCATTATTATTATTATTATTATTATTATTATTCTTAGAGACAGGATCTCTGTCACCCAGGCTGGAGTACAGTGGCACAATTATGGCTCACTGCAGCCTCGGCCTCCTGGGCTCAAGTGATTCTTCTACCTCAGCCTCCCGAGTAAGTGGGACTACAGGCGTGTGCCACCATGCCTGGCTAACATTTTTGTAGAGATGGGGTTTTGCCATGTTGCCCATGCTGGTCTCAAACTCTTGGGCTCAAGCGATCCTCCTGCCTTGGCCTCCCTCTACATATTATTAATATATGAAGCTTAATACTGGATGGTAAATAGAATCTCAGAAACATCACTGAGATTTTGTGGGCTGGAACTGATCATTTAAATGAAGAGCTAAAGTACACAATGAAGGGTGTCCCAGACAAATACATATTAAAGTAGGCGCTTGTATTTTCAAAGATTAACCCAAAAAATGAAGTACAAAGGAGAGCATTTAGGATAAAGAAAGTATGGCCAGGGATTGTGGCTCACGCCTGTAATCCCAGCACTTTGAGAGGTCAAGGCGGGCAGATCACCTGAGGTCATGAGTTCAAGACCAGCCTGGCGAACATGGTGAAACCCCACTTCTACTAAAAAATACAAAAATTAGCCAGGTGTGGTAGTGGGCGCCTGTAATCCCAGCTACTTGGGAGGCTGAGGCAGGAGAATATCTTGAACCTGGGAGACATAGGTTGCAGTGAGCCAAGATCATGCCACTGCACTCCACCCTGGGTGACAGAGCGAGACTCTGTCTCAAAAAAGAAAGAAGGAAGGTAGGAAGAAAAGGAAGGAAGGAAGGAAGGAAGGAAGGAAGGAAGGAAGGAAAGAAGGAAGGAAGGAAGGAAGGAAAGAGAGAGGTAAAGGCAAGGGCTAAGGCAGGAGTGTAGTCCACCATGGTGCTGCATATTTGGATGATGACTCATTTAACAAGGATTATGGCACAGAAACAAGTTATAGTAGTGAAAATCTTCAATTATTCAGCTATTACCGGGGAGTCTCTTCTAAAAGCTGGATATTTACTTACTGGATATTTACTATTTACTTATTTATTTATATGTTTATATTTATATACTTGCTGAAAAATATTGTCCCTCAGAAGGCAGAAGCAGCAGTGAGATGTATTACTATTTTGTACTTAATTCTAATCAATATGGAGGAACTAGTTGGGACTGTGGACATGAGGACCACACTTTCTAATTCTTTGTTGTTGTTGTCAGACGGAGTCTCGCTCTGTCACCAGGCTGCAGTGCAGTGGTGTGATCTCGACTCACTGCAACCTCTACCTCCTGGGTTCAAGCAATTCTCCTGCCTCAACCTCCTGAGTAGCTGGGACTCCAGGCACACGCCACCATGCCCAGCTAATTTTTGTACTTTTAGTAGAGACGGGGTTTCACCATGTTGACCAGGATGGTCTCAATCTCTTGACTTTGTGATCTGCCAGCCTCGGCCTTCCAAAGTGCTGGAATTACAGGCATGAGTCACTGCACCTGGCCCACACTTTGTAATTCTTAAATGTGGCACAAAGAAATCCTACATGAATTCTGACACATTTTTTAGGAAAACCAGTTTTGAAAAAAATTAGAAAGATCAAATAGGATACCACATAAATGATATGATAGGAGAATCTAAGATATAAAAATTTGATTCCACAATGAAGGACAATCTCACTGAACAGTAAAACAAAAAAATCCGGTTTCCTAAAATGACTGAGAGCATCTCCTTCTACTTAAGAAAATTAAAAATGCTAGATTAGGCCGGCGTGGTGGCACACGCCTGTAATCCCAGCACTTCGGGAGGCTGAGGTGGGAGGATCGCTCGGGCCCAGGAGTTTGAGAACAGCCTGGGCAACATGGCGAAACCCCATCTCTATAAAAACTACAGAAATTAGCCGGGTCTGGTGACTCGCTTGAGCCTGGGAGGCAGAATTTGCAGGGAGCCGTAATCATGCGAATGCGCTTCAGCCTGGGTGACAGAGCAAGACCCTATCTCAAAAAAAGAAAAAAAAAACAAAAAACAAAAAAACAAAACTAGATTAAAACTTTTAAAAACTGCTGAAAAGACAGTAGGCATTTATTAATTCAAACTAAATTTTATGGGAAAGTCTGAATGCAGAAATGAGAGGTGCAGGAGATGAAAAAGTTAACTAAAAAAACTCCCTGAAAGGCTATGGCCACCTCCAGTCCCTGGGAGATTTCATAACCTATGTAACCAGAGTCTGCTGACCAGTTTAATGTGGTCACTGGGTAGCAGTGCCTCCAGGGCACCTGGAGCAAACACACACAAATGCTGTCTGAAAGAAAATACTTGTTTTTCACCCTTGATGCACGTTCACAAATACTTTTTTTTAAAAGTAGTATTAACCTGCACACAGTTGAAGAATTCAGGTACCCCAGAAAACAAAGTTCCATAAAGGAAGACTGGCAGAAACAATTGAGAGCCTAAACAGAACCATAGATCCTAATATTGGAACTATCATTAGAATGAAATTGCACCTGTATCTTACACCATATACAAAAAGTCAACTCAAAATGGATTAAAGATTTTTAAGACCAGAAACTGTAAAACTCCTAGAAGAAAACATAAGGGAAAGAGCATCATGACACTGGGGTAGGCGATGATTTCTTGGATATGACACCAAAAGCACAAGAAACAAAAGCAAAAATAGGTTGTTGGGACTACATCAAGCTAAAAAGCCTCTGCACAGAAAAGGAAACACTCAACAGAGTTAAAAGGCAACCTGTGGAATAGGAGAAAATATTTGCAGACCGTATACCTCACAAGGGGTTAATATCTTAGATATAATTAAAAGGAACTTCTACAACTCAACAGCAAAAAAACAAAAACAAAAAACAAACAAACAAACACCCCAAAGAAAAAACTAACCTGATTAAAAAGTTGGCAAAGGAGTTGAGTAGACATTTCTCCAAAGAAGACATACAAATGGCCAATAGGTATATGAAAAGATACTCAACATCGCTATCCATCTGGGAAATGCAAATCAAAACTACAATTAAATAACACCTCACACCCATTAGGATGACTATTATCAAAAAACTGAAAGATAACAATTATTAGTGAGGATGTAAAGAAATTACAACTCTTGTACACTGTTGGTAGAAATTTAAAATGGTGCAGCTACTATGGAAAACAGTATGGAGTTTCCTAAAAAAATTAAAGATATATTAGACCATGTTGGTCAAGGAAAAATAGAACTACCATATGATCCAGCAATCCTACTTCAGGGTGTATATCCAAAGGAAATAAAATCACTATCTTGAGGAAATATTTGCACTTCCATGTTCACTGTAGCATTGTTCACAATAGGTAAGATATGGAAACAACCAAAATGTTCACTGACAGATGAGCAAGTAAAGAAAATGTGGTACATAAACAGTGTAATATTATTCAGCCTCAAAAAAGAAGGAAATTCTGCAATGCCCAACAACATGGATGAACCTGGGGGACATTATACTAAGTGAAATAATTCAGTCACAGAGTAATACCGCAATAAAAAATTGGAATTATTAGTCAAAAGTTAAAATAACTATGATTGTTTTGATTAAAGAAATAAACTTGAGGCTGGGCATGGTGACTCATGCCTATAATCTCAGCACTTTGGGAGGCTGATGCAGGAGGATTGCTTGATGCTAGGGGTTTGAGACTGGCCTGGGCAACATAGTAAGACCCTGTCTTACAATAAAATAATAAAATAAAATAAAAGCAAAAATTAGAAAATTATCCAGGCATGGTGACGTACACCTGTCTGTACTCCTAGCTACTCGAGAGGCAGAGGCAGGAGGATTGCTTGAGCCCAGGAATTGAGATCTTCAGTGAGCTACGACTGCACCACTGCAGTCCAGCCTGGATGACAGAAGACCCTCATCTCTATTTAAAAAAAAATTAAATTTAAAAACAAAGAATAAATGTGGAAATCTCTGTAAAGGACAGAAAACTATGAAAAGTACCCTAGAAGATTTAGGAAAGAACCAAACACAGCAATTCTATAAACAAAACAAACAAACAAAAATCTGGTAAGACATCTAAAATTAAATGGATGCATCAGTAGCATATCGGACATGGCAAGAAGGAATTAGGTAGAAGGAAGAAGGTAAATCAGCAGAAATGATCCAGCACTGCTTCTCCATGTTAATGTCCAGCATTCCCTGTGTCCTTTGAAAACGACGCAGAAGCTGCTGCCTTGGAACATGTGCTCCAGGCAGGATCTACCTGCATATTGCCTCCTAGTCAACAGACCAATAATTAGTTGTTCCAAGAGGGGGTTTCCAGTGAATATCACTTGGTATTGGAGTCATGTTAGAATATATCCTTCTAAATGTAAAAGGTAGGAGTTCTTGCCGGGCATAGTGGCTCATGCCTGTAATCCCAGCACTTTGGGAGGCTGAGGGGGGTGAATCACCTGAGGTTGGGAGTTAGAGACCAGCCTGATCAACAGGGAGAAACCCCATCTCTATTAAAAATACAAAAATTAGCTGGGTGTGGTGGTGCACACCTGTAGTCCCAGCTACTCAGGAGGCTGAGGCAGGAGAATCACTTGAACCAGGGAAGTGCAGGTTTTGGTGAGCCGAGATCGATTGCACCATTGCACTCCAGCCTAGGCAACAAGAGCAAAGGTCTGTCTCAAAAAAGAAAGGTAGGAGTTTTTTTTATATTTGGGATATTATCCCTTATGAGATCTCCTGGCTGAATAAAGGAAGAGGGTGATACACTGAGGGAACTGCACACCGAGACACCACGTGCAATGCAGGTGGAGAGCAGGTGTGAGAGTGGATCTTGGGGTGCAGCATCAAGAGGAAGGTGGAATTTCAAGTTGGATAAAGGAGAGTTTATTGATATGGAAACACTATCCTCTGATACCTCACTTAACACCTCAGGAAACAGTGGCAACACACTGCCAGCGTAACTCTTGAAATCTTGGAAAAAGTGAGATCCACATACATGAAGTAGACATTCCAGAAATACCATGGCAGATGGTCAAGAGAGGGCTCAGGAAGCTCAGAGAAGGGAGCCCACTATAGTGGATATACTATGTAAGGCCGGAAACCCGCGGATGATCTGTGTTTTGCAGCAGGGCCCAGATAGCACTCCTTTTACCAGAGAGATAGCAATGCTTTAGCGACAGAAACAGCAGAGTTGTTGAGCTCAATTACAGCTGTCCTCTGTAGACAAGGCAGACTGTGTGAGATGTTGAAACACTAGGTTTACTAAAAAAAATTAGGGCCCAGGTGTGGTGGCCCAGACCTCTAACTTCAGCACTTCAGGAGACCAAGACAGGAGGATTGCTTGAGCCCAGGAGTTCAAGACCAGCCTGGGCAACATAGTGAGATCCTGTCCTTGTTTTTAAAGCTAGGAATGATGGAATTTTAAAATAATAGAGGCTACATGGTAGTACTAACTTCAGAAGTGAAGTGGGCACTGTTATCAAAATGAGTGGTATCCAAAGAGCATGACCTGCAGAGATGCTTTGCAGAGATGGTTAATTAGACATGAAATCCCTAGAGTTTTCAGGCAACATACAGGATGCTCAGTTAAATTTGAAATTCAAATGGGCAAGACTTTTTTGTATATGCACATTCCAAATATTAAATGGGATGGAACATACTTATATTTAAAAATGACTCATTGTTCATCTGAAGTTCAAATTTACCTGGACATCTGATATTTTTACTTGATAAATCTGGCAACCCTACCCTAAAGGCAAGTTAAGATAGGCAGCCAACAAGTGTATTGCATAATTTACAGAAACCAAAGCAGTCTGCATGGATTATTGGGCTGGGCATGGTGGCTCATGCCTATAATCCCAGCAATTTTGCAGGCCAAGGTGGGAGAGTCGCTTGAGTCCAGGAGTTTCAGACCACCCTGGGCAACATAGAAATACCTCGTTTCTATTAAGAATTAAAAAAAAAAATGGATTACTGGAAGGCTGATGGAAGTTCTTTTAAGATAAAGTCATAGGTATGGCTGTATACTAGGAAAAGCATTAAGAAGAAAGCACACTACCCAGAAGGCGCCCTCAGGCTCCATAGGCAGCATATTCCATACTTGCAGTACTATTCCTACCCATTTATTGAGTGACATGAATACACCAGGTTTCAGTAGACCCAGAATGGGGAAGGGCTCAGCAGAAGTCTAGACTTTACCACAAGCATCCCTGCCACTTGGGCCATATGACCCAGCAGGCTCTATTGTTTACATGTGGCATGGAATTTATGGCAAGCCTCAGTTGGAGAATTACAAGGTAAGCCTGTAGGGTTCTGGAGCAAGTCATGCCATCTACATTGATGACATTGCTGCTGAGCCCTGTAGAGATAGTATATCTGGCCATGGGCCGTGATGTGGCTGTGTGGCCAGAGCTGCCCATTATGAGCTGGGTTATATAAAATCCACTACAACATAAGTTTGGGTGGGTCAGTGGAAATCCATTGTAAGATATAATTGGCACATTTGTGATTGGACACAAGTTAGACAAGACAGCATGCCATCCAGATGTCATCCAAAATCTGAATGAGTTGCTGTTGCTTACAAATTGATAATTACTTTACAGTGTTCTCCAAAAAGTGTTACAAGACTGGCCAACAACTGGATTATTACTCATGATGATTGTCTATACTGGAGGACAAGCTGCCACCCTCTTGTAGTGTGATCTCTACTGTGTCCTCAATAATAGTCCCCCGAGTGTTAGTTGCTTGTGTTTTTTCTTTTTTCTTGTAGAAATAAAGAGGAAAAGAAAGCATTGCTTGCACTCATGTCTAGTATCAAAATGGGGAAGTAGGAAAAAATGGATAAATAGGCTTAACTCTCTGAAACCATTCATTTATGCTTTCTGCCTGGCCCCTGGTCCCCTTAGGTAGAGCTTATGAGACCTTCACCCTGTCCTCAGCTTAAAACCACATCTGAAAAAATTACTTGGTGTAAGAGCAAGGCTTTTCTTTCCTCAGGTGAAACAAAGCTCCCTGGGGGATCAGAAGAGGGGAATTAGATGGGCATTGGGGAGAAAGTAAGGAATGTTTAGGGCTGGGTGTCATAGCTCATGCCTGTAATCCCAGCACTTTGGGAGGCTGAGGCAGGCGGATCACTTAAGCCCAGGAGTTTGAGACCAGCCTGGGCAACACGGCAAAAACCTGCCTCTAATAAAAATAAAATAAATAAAATAAAAGGAATGTTTAAAGGATGGCACATTCCTGAGAAATGGGTTCTGAGCCCTGCACCCCCACCTCCCTCTGCTCAGGGGCAAAACTGTAGTGGGTGTTTTAGGCTTCTCCTGGGTACTCACCAAGAGCTTGGACTGCACTTCTCTTTTGCCCCATGGCTCATTCAGATTCTGAAAACTTGCTGCAACTACAGCAGTCTCAACAAGAGCCACTCAGGAAGGAATATTCCCCCATCTAACTTTCTGGGCCATGCCTTCTCTGTAGCTTGTACCCCATAATTAGACTTGCTCATCTCTTTCATCTTTGAACAATAGTTATCTCCTGTAAGGGACTTACATGGGGGAGATATAACAAATGATAGAAAATATAGTTTTGAGAATCTCTGCATATATGTGGTTGGAGCCAAGATTGTGAATGAGATCATAAAGAGACATTGTACAAAGAAAGAAGAGAAAGGGGCCAAGGATCAAACTCATATAATTGTTCCAAGAGTAATTTTCAATTGCATTACCAAAAACAAGGGAGGTGGGCAGCTGAAGTGGAATGTGGGATTGTGATCCAAGTTTTAACTACTCTTGCTATGGGTAGTTTATTTCTCCTCGTCTGCCTTCCATTCTCTATGCTACAACCTGAGTTTTATCTTTCAAAAACACAGATCTAGTGATGCTCTCTCTTTGCTTCTAAACTTTAGATGATGTGTCATTACTATAGAATGAAGTTTCAACTCCTAGCTGAGCATAGTGGCTCATGCCTGTAATTCTAGCACTTTGGGAAGCTGAGGCAGGTGGATTGCTGGAACCCAGGAGTTCAAGACCAGCCTGGGCCATATGATGAAACCCCTTCTCTACAAAAAATACAAAAATTAGCTGGGCATGGTGGCACCTGCCTGTGGTCCTGGCTACTTAGGAGGTTGAGTCAGGATGATTGCTTGAGTCTGGGAGGCAGAGGTTGCAGTGAGCCAAGATTGCATCATTGCACTCCAGCCTCGGTGACAGAGTAAGACCCTGCCTCAAACAAACAAACGAACAAACAAAGTTCCAACTCCCTACCATGGTGTTCAAGGTCCTTGGTAATCCAACAAAATTCCAACTCCTTAGCATGGTGTTCAAGGTCCTCGGTAATCCAACAGAATTTCAACTCCTTGGCATGGTGTTCAAGGTCCTTGGTAATCCCTGTCTTAATCTGCATTTTCAGATTCAGCTACCATCACCATTAACTCCCTGTGCCAGGCACTATGGGCTTGGCATTCCCTGGATATATCATATATCCTTCTCTGTCTAAATAAAATGTCTCTATACTTCTTATTGCCAAAAATGTCCTGCTTTAGGTGTGCTTCTCTGTCTGGTACATTCATGCTCAACTTCAAATAGTTCATTCATACATGACCACTCAAATTTCGGTAGCATTTCTACACATGTCACTGTTTATTCTCGTAATCAACATTAAATGTTGAACTGCAACAAGGAAAAGATATTCTCATAAGCTGAAACTTTACTGTTTTAAAGGAAGCCTGTTTCAATCTTCATGGTCAAATTTAATTATTTCCATTTCTATGCTGATATGGTTTGGCTGTGTCCCCACCCAAATCTCATCTTGAATTATAGTTCCTATTATCCCCACATGTTATGGGAGGGACCCAGTGAGAGGTAATTGAATCATGGAGGAGGTTACTTCCATGCTGTTCTCAGGATAGTGAGTAAGTTCTCATGACATTTGATGGTTTTACAAGGGGCTTTTCCCCTTTGGTTCAGCACTTCTCCTTGCTTCCATCTTATGAAGAAGGACATGTTTTCTTCCCCTTCTGCCATGATTGTAAGTTTCTTGAGGCATCCCCAGCCATGCTGAACTCTGAGTCAATTAAACCTCTTTCCTTTATAAATTACCCAGTTTCTAGGGTATGTCTTTAATAGCAGCATGAGAATTGACTAATACATACGCTTTCAGAGACTGTTTACAAAGAGTTCTAGAATAGCATTGATCCTTATCTTTGTCATTCTACAATTAGTTGTAAAGAATCTGCCCCATCTATTTGATTTTTAATCTCTGGATAACACAGACATTGTTTTTCTCAATATGATACTTCTATCACCTAATGCTTAGTGCATGGCAAGTATTCACTAGGTGTTAGACTGAACTAAAAATTATCTAATAATAAAAAAAACACAAGTCATAAACACACAAATTTCATGTGACTCAGTTCACTCTAGTAATCAGCATTTAGCTAAATTTCAGTAAAGGAAGCAGAAAGTTCTCCTTCTCTAATCCAAACTAATTTTTAATCATGAATTGATTTAGTTTAACCTTTGGCTTAATACCTATTCAGTAAATAGTAGTCCTTTCATTATTACAAATTGAGGTTGCTTCCATTACTACAAAAAGTAAGTAAATGAGATCTGCTTAAAATAAATTGCAGATCATGCTATAGGCTAATGTTAAAAGAAACAAACAAGCAAACAAAGAGAGAAAAGATAAGCTTACTGATTTAGGCTCTGAGTAGGTACCAAGTCCGATGATGGGAATGCTGTTTCCATCACTTAGAGGTATGCGGTGACTTGCAGCACTGAGATCCATTGTGGAGACAGAATCTGATTGTAGGAGTGATTCTGAACACCACAGGGAGTCTTTTTAAAAAGGTGTCCTAGAGCCTATTCAATCAAAGAAAGGAAGGCCAGAGGGAGGAGCAGAGGGAAGGGAGATTAACACACCTATTTCTCAACCTGTTTTTTTTTTCAAGGTTGTCCTGGAAATCCTAAGCATGGTTGTCCTTTGAACTTCATCAGAGGCTTGTAAAACATAACCTATTGAGAGCTTATGCTTACTTCTTCACAACAAAATATTGAAAAAAACAAAAAGAAGCAAATCTATCTGGCCTCTATCAGTTAGGATGCTTTTGTTGGCAAATAAGAGACTGATATAGTTTGGCTGCATCCCCAACCAGATCTCATCTTGAATTGTAGCTCCAATAATCCCCAACATCATGGGAGGGACTTGGTGGGAGGTAGTTGAATCATGGGGGCGTGTGTTTCCCATGCTGTTCTTGTGATAGTGAATAAGTCTCACAAGATCGGATGGTTTTATGAAGGACAGTTCCCCTGCACATGCTCTCTTGCCTCCTGTCATGTAAGACGTGCCTTTGCTCCTCCTTCACCTTTTGCCATGATTGTGAGGCCTCCCCAGCCATGTGGAACTGTGAGTCCATTAAATCTCTTTTTATTTATAAATTACCCAGTCTCGGTTGTCTTTATCAGCAGTGTGAGAACAAACTAATACACAGATCTATCTTAAATTCTCTTAAACTATAATGGAAATTTATTGGTTCATATTCCTCAAATTCTGGCAGTAGGGCTAGCTTCAGGGGAGATTAGACGTTTTCTAGGACTTCCTAGGAGATTTGGATGCAGCAGGACTGGAAAGGGATCTAGGATCTTTATCACAAGTTAAGCTTATCACCAGTTAAACTGGACTAGAGGAACATAATATGGTCAGGACCAATTTCTCACTTCTCGTTCTTCTCTCTGCTTTCTTGTTCTCTCAGGAAGCTCTCTCTCTCTCTGTTCCCTTAACATTGAAAAGTGTTTACTGACTGTCCTTGGAGTGACAAGGTTTCAGTTTCAAACAACAAAAAAGAGATCTTACTTTCTCAGTAGCTCAAACAGTAGTCCCAAAATTGAAACTTATTGGCCTTGATTGTCTTTCTTGCTTCGTGGATCCATCACGAAATCAATCACAGTGGCCAAAAGAAATAAAAGACATTTCCTTAAAAAAGTTAGAAGCCATTTCTAAATTTGGAGTTGGGGGTTGAAGGAGTGCAGGAAATTCCACCCCAACATATGGCTTCCTGGTATAATGAAGATTTTGAAGTAAAGACCCTTAGAAATCAACAGGCTCTGGAAAACACTTTTCCCTGTCTACATAAAGATAGGATGGACCCCACCAAGGAGAACAATTGCTCTTTTTCCCCTCCCTGTTATCTCATGATCCACTACAAAAAAAGAAGACCAAGAATGTGTTGGGAGTCAGAAACTGATACCCCAAAATATGGCACTTTGACATACTGAACTGGAAAAGCCTCAAGGTCTCTCTGACCTCTACTCCCCACCACCTCTCCCAAAGTGAAGTTCCTTTATCTGCCTGAGATCCAGACCCACCGAAAGGAACAATTCTTTTTTCTTCCTCTCCCTGTAAGACTAAGAATGTAACCCCTCCTGAACAAACCCTTTCACAAGGTAATGTACAAGGTAATCTCTACTCCCTGATCCATTCATTCTCCCTAGTGATCCCCTCAACAGAAGTCCTCTTTTCCCCTCTCCCATAACCTGATTTGCCAGTAAATAAGCTTCTAAACCCCACTGTGGGTGGGGAATCACCCTGTGGTTCTCTCTGTGTAAACATATAGTTAAATAAAATTGTATACCTTTTCTCCAATTAATCTGCCTTTTGTGAGTTGATTTTTCAGTGAAACTTCAGAAGGCAAAGAGGAAGTTTCCCTGGCCTGTACACTTCACAGGTCACTGAGTCCACAATGGTTAAAATGTCCCTGAATTTGAAACTGGCCAAATTGTCCCATATTTATGGATTTTTGAATAAACATCGAAATGGGCTCTCTATCTTAAAACTTGAAACTTATGTCTTAACTGAGTTTTTTCCTCAGGAAACTGACCCTCAGGCAAGGGACCTAAACTCACTAGATCACCACATCCAGATACTGAGACACCAAACACCTCATTCATCAGGATTGCTTCCTTATCCCTCCCTAATTTCTTTTCCCCACCTTCCCTGCTGTGTAAACAGACCAATTTTGGTCAATCCGGGAGACAGATTTGAGACTAAACTCCCATTCTCCTTGGCTGCAGGACTAGATTAAAGCCTTCTTCTCTGGCAATCCTTGTTGACTCAGTGATTGGCATTCTGTGCAGGGAGCAGCACAATCTTGACGGAACTCCTGGTGTTTCAGCAATAAAGTTTGTCTATAATTGACTTACCCTCTCTCCAAGAGTCATTCTTGCTTATGTCCACATTAACACATAACGTATATATAACATGTTCAGTATTCACATTAACAGCAGACACAGTAATTTAAACTAGGCTGTGGCAATGTGGAACATGGCAGTAATGGTCTTCAATATCATTTTTAAATTGATACAACAAATGCTTACTGTGCACCCTTGTGTGGTAAAATGTTGATTAGCATGTGTTTATTTTTATTATTACTGATTTTTTGCTATTTAGTTCTATGCATTTTAACACATATATAGATTTTTGTAACCGCCACCACAATTGGGATACTGAAAAGTGCTATAACCCGAAGAACTCTATCCTATCACACCCTCCCCTATCCCTTAATCCATAGAAATCACTGTTTTCAATCACCATAGTTTTATTTTTTGAAATTATCATAAAAATTGAATCACTACCATTTTGCCTCCCCAGTAGCAATGCAGCTGAGTTGCAGTTGTCCTGTATCCTGACATCACTTAGTATTTTTTATTTTAGCCTTCTAGTAAATTTGTTGTGTTATTTCATTGTTATTTTTATTTGCATTTCCCATGTGGTTGATGGTGTTGGACTCGTTTTTCTTTTTTCCTTTTTTTGGTTTTGAGAGATGAAATTATTTATGTTTAGCAGGGAAGGAACACCATAGCCTAGTGGTAGAAACTAGGCCACTGTCCGCTGATAGGTATCAGGACAGACAAAGTCAGACTGTGGGACAATAATCTTTGATGTTCAAGTCCTTCGCATTGTCAGGATCCTGCTGATTGGACTATCTGGGAAAGGTTGCCTCTAGACTGGACAAGTGCCAGTTCCTTCTGAGCCTTCTAAGGTTGGTGCAAAAGTAATTGTGGTTTTTGCTATTACTTTTAAATGGGAAAAACCACAATTACTTTTGCACCAACCAAATATTATAGAATGAGTGTTGCATCATGTGATGTAAAAGTGGTTACACAGTAACACTGAAGAATCTAGACAGGATGCATTGAACAACTGTGATAAAGGCACTTGCCAGAAAAAGAAATTATGACTTTGGTAAAAGACTGTTCATCCAGTGGACTAGATAACTAAACCCAGATCTCATAAATACGCTAAAAAATTCCAGCACAGTCTATTCTTATACAAATGTATTTGCACCAAGGTATGTTTGTTCTGGCATAAACTCCCTCTTGGTTAGCGAAGAGGAAATCAAGATGAAATATGTTATTATCCATTCAGACTCTGCATCATCAATTTAAACTGTTGAATGGGTTTCCGGTGGCAGTGTACACATAAGAAATAGTATTTTGGTAGGGCAGGGACTCAAAGGAGAGTATAAACATTACATATCTTAGAAAGAGAGAGCTAATCATTGGACCCTAATGGTGGACATATTTTCTGAGTGAAGTTAAATAATTCCTTCAGGATACAGTGACTCTGAAGAAAGCAACTGACCATTGCAGAGAGTAGAGCGGAGTTCCTGGGTTTAGTTAATGATCTAATAAGAAGTATTTTGTAATGTGGAGGTAAAGTCCAATTTTTACAAGGTTGAAGGTTGGAACTCATAATGTGAGAGACATTTCAGTACTAAAAGAAATTTGTATAAGAACATCTATCTTGACAATATTTAAAGAAACATCTATGGCATATGTTTCCCCCAAATGGATATTGGTTCACCAATCAGATTTATAGCAGTAACTAAAGTCTGAGAAAAATGTACAAGAGTGTTTTCTCTCTCTTGAAATGCCACAAAAAAAGACCACAGAGGCTTAGAAGTTAAAAAAAAAAAAGTACAAAACAGACTGAGAACTCTTGACCCAGTCACTGGACAGCTTCAACATATGCTATTAGGCAAGATCCATAGTAAAACAAATCCAAAGGAAAAGGGTATTAAATTGTCTTAAAATGAAACTTGTTCCAGAGATTTTAGTAAAAGCTTTCTAGTTTACATAATCATTAGCTTCAATGGAGGGGTTTGAATCAACTGTTACTTTAGGGGATTGTCTGCTTCTGGTAGAGTTCAAAGAATTCTCAGCTTGAGGTCTACCAGTGAAATGGAAGGCCCCTGATCTAGGAAAAATGATGTATGTCTTTTGAACTGAAAATATGAATGCACGGATTACTATCTTAGAGTTTCACCACAGTGTTAGTAACAGTACCTGATACAGTCCTATTAGTCGAAGCTCAAGGCAAGTTTTCCTTTGCTTTCTCTTCCAGAAGACAAAAATCTCCAGGTTTCAGGCTCAAAGGTTGTGTAAACGGTTACTTTGAAAAGGCAGCTTGTATCTGTTTAATGATAAGATACAGTATTTAGTTACGTCAACTTGCAGTGGGGCAAAGACTAGGATCAGAGCAAAATCCTGAAATGCATGGCATGGTCTGTTATTAACTCTTAAGGGGAGAGCCTATGTCATG
This sequence comes from Chlorocebus sabaeus, assembly GCF_047675955.1. NCBI lineage: Eukaryota > Metazoa > Chordata > Mammalia > Primates > Cercopithecidae > Chlorocebus > Chlorocebus sabaeus. The sequence goes on along the minus strand of NC_132924.1, from coordinate 111,145,329 downwards.
AAGGTAAATGGAATACTGTAGGAACTTACATGTAAGTTCCAGTGACTCTTAGAACTTTGACAATTTTTAGTTTTAGTAATCCTTTATTTTCTCTACATTTTCCTGAAGATTGGGTGTAAGAACAATAAAGTTTTTGAGTAAAAGGCAAAGCATTCAAATTCTTTAATGATGGTCTGGCAAGAAAAAGTCTCAATCCATCCTAAAAATAAGTGAATGACCAAAGCTTACTGGGAAATACTGATTGGACCAATAATTGCTCTTTCATTTTATGCTTATGAAACCTCAGATCCAGCTGAGGTCAGTTAACTCAATTATCTGAAGTGAACTGACTTTTGAGAAAGGCTCATATGCCAAGAGTGAATTCGAATCAGTAATAGCATAGCTTGCCTGACAATCTCCAGCTTTTATGTTTAAGTATGAACTACTAATGAACATAATTCAATTAGGGTTATCAAAAGGTGCATTAATTATTTTGATCAAGTGTTTGATTCCTGAAGGGATCCATAGGACCCAGTTTGTACTTTATTACAGGCAACAAATACAGCAATAGCAGCAGAAGAAAATGCACTGGGAGTGTCTAGAGATCTCAGGTGCAGACTTCATTACTTTTACACCACATGGTTGTTCTGATTAGGCTTCGCCTTCAGGTATTAAAACACCGGTGACCTGTGTGAGCACCTTGGTACCAGAAAGCCCAAAGCCAGCTCAAGAAGGGTGTCTCTTACAGTGAGCTAGTTGCATAGACATATTCCAATATGTGACCAGACTTAGACCTTCAAGCTCCACTTGGTTTTTCCACCACCAAAACCAGGTGGAAATTATAAATACAATTATTAATACTAAATATTGCTGACAGGCGGGTACGTGCTACTCTGAAAACAACTCACAGATTCATGGTTATATAACATCATTTACCTTTAATTAATACATATTTAGTTAATACATTCCCTAGTATTGACAAGAGTCAATGTCATTCTCTAGGCAGTTCTGGAGATAAGCATTTGTCCTTATCTCCATATAAGGTCAATAGAGGTTAACCCATGCCACACAAAAGGAATATACAAAGGCCTGTATAGGAGAACAGACTGAGAACTCTTGACCCAGTCCCTGGGGAACTTCAAAATATGCTATTAGGCAAGTTCCATAGTAAAACAAAATCCAAAGGAAAAGGGTATTAAATTATCTTAAAGTTAATCTTGTTCCAGAGATTTTAGTAAAATCTATCTAGTTTACGTAATCATTAGCTTCAATAGAGGGTTTTGAATCAACTGTTACTTTAGGGGATTGTCTGCTTCTGGTAAAGTTCAAAGAATTCTCAGCTTGAGGTCTACCAGTGAAATGGAAGGCCCTTTCCATTATAGGACACGATCATTTCCTAATACAGGTTAAATAATCAATGCATTTTTCTTGCTTGAGTAGGGAAGGAGAGTTGTTGGGTCCAAGGTACTAAAGCTGTGGATAGTTATATGTGAAGGAGAGACAACCAATGATGCCATAATCTATCTCCAAGGCATTTAATTTATCCCATAAAGTACATTGTTTACAATTGATAAGAATATTTACATCTAAAATACTGGGAAAAAAAGTCTTTTAATAGTTATTTTGGCAGTTATTATTATGTAACTGTTATTAATAACTATTACTTTATAACTATTATATACCTATTTAAACATAGGTATATTTCTTTTAACCTGAAAAGCACAAAATTGATGGGTATATATTTGTATTAATGTATTTTACTTGTACATAATTAATCTGGAAAGATGAACTTTTGCTGTGATTTATCAAGCTGCCCCCACCTTTCATCTTAAATTTTGCACAATAGTTTCAAATTAGTGAAAATTTGGAGAATGACAAATCTGATTATTTTTACTTATTTTTAAAATAAATCTTTGTGGTACCTACTGAACCCTTTGAGAAATTTAATGATAGCTTAGTCATAAAAAGACATCTTAACTGAAAAGATTTTCCAAGCTGAGACATCTGTGAGTACTCATTGAACTCCAGAGTATAGTGATGTAATGCTGTGATTTACAGAGGAAAGACAGTGCAGCAGAAGAGTTCAGGCAAGCATTAGGGGTCAGAGAGATGGCATCCTAGGCTAAGCTTCTCAGCATCTGTATTCACACGCAGCACACCAAGTTTCCAGGTTGAACCGCCAAGATCTGTGTGAGGAATACATTAGCTTAGACTAGAACTCAAAACCAATCTTCCCAGCAGGAATTTTTCTCTCTTGACCCATATAATCAAGTCTAGCTAACTCAGCTGGTTTGACCAGTTGCACATCATCAGTAAAGAAATTGACCTTGGTGGTGCGGGATCACCAGGGGGAGGTTTACTTTTTAACCAGCATAGCATAAAACTGCCCTTGTGTTGTCTGAGTGTCAAAATGTCATCCAGGGGACCTAGAGACAGAGAGTTTACAGGTGGAAAGTCCAGCTGTAAATTAACTCCATTGTCCATATCCTCTTATTTTTCTGAATTTGGGGCCTAAATTTGGGGAATGCAAAATGAAGAGTTTTCAGAGAAGAAGAGATATAAAACATAAGACAGTCTCTAGAGGCAAGCAATAGTTACCCTAATGTTTGTTCTCTCCAGACAATATTTGAAAATGTACCATAACCATTAACAAGAAACAATAATTAGTAGAAACTTTTAATTCTTTTAAGCTGTGAAAGTTTTTTTTGTTTGTTTTGTTTTGTTAAAACGATTTAAAAGCATGCCCAAAGGAATGAGGGCTAATAGAATATTATAGTGCTAAAAAAGGTATATCTGTGACAAAAAAATAACTGAGTCATTTTACAGAAAAGCACAAATTATAATTTTCTCTTTTTGGTTCACTATTCATGTAACAAATTGTGGTAAATCATTTACTAATACTGCCCTACGTGTAAGAATTTAGACATGAGAGATACATAATACACAAACAGATGATAAACATAAAGGTTTTAACTTTAATCTTAATATATAATTTTATAAATATATAAAATAAAATAATGCTTATTATATTGCATTTACCATTTTAATCTTCTGCACAATTTCCTGAATAGAGAAATCATTTTTGTACCATCTATATATTTATATATTTTACAAATTTTTGTATCTATTGTACCATTTACATTAATTGCCATATTTAACAAAAATAATTCTATTGCCTTCAGATGGAAAAGAAAATTAAAGAACATGAAGCCAAGAATTGTCTTATCTTTTCTTTCAGTGAATACACGTTAGATTATTAACTCAAATATAAAGTGGCAAAAATAAATATATGACATTATTCTAAAAGCATTGACACAAACTTTTAATTTCGCCATTTTAAGAAGTAATGGCAAATTAAAGCTATGTTTAGTGATTAAATTTCTGTATCTTTTTCTTACTAATATACTTTTTGGGCATTCAATGATAACTTATTAATGAGCTAAATTTAACTTTTATCTAAGGTATCAAAGCTAATTAAGGATCTGGAAATTACAATTTTAGCCAGCACATTAAGCCTTTATGATTTGTAGCAGTATAAATATTTCACTATATTAAACCCTTTAAAAAGACATCTGCTATTACCATTTCAATTTGTTGAATACAATTTTATATTTTTGTCATCTTTTTTTAAATTTTCTTTTCTTTATTATTATTATACTTTAAGTTGTAGGGTACATGTGCATAACATGCAGGTTTGTTACATATGTATACTTGTGCCACGTTGGTGTGCTGCACCCATCATCTCATCAGCACCCATCAATTCGTCCTTCACATCAGGTATAACTCCCAATGCAATCCCTCCCCCCTCCTCCCTCCCCATAATAGGCCTCGGTGTGTGATGTTCCCCTTCCCAAGTACAAGTGATCTCATTGTTCAGTTCCCACCTATGAGTGAGAACATGCGGTGTTTGCTTTTCTGTTCTTGCGATAGTTTGCTGAGAATGATGGTTTCCAGCTGCATCCATGTCCCTACAAAGGACACAAACTCATCCTTTTTTATGGCTGCATAGTATTCCATGGTGTATATGTGCCACATTTTCTTAATCCAGTCTGTCACTGATGGACATTTGGGTTGATTCCAAGTCTTTGCTATTGTGAATAGTGCCGCAATGAACATACTGTGCATGTGTCTTTATCGCAGCATGATTTATAATCCTTTAGGTATATACCTGGTAATGGGATGGCTGGGTCATATGGTACTTCCAGTTCTAGATCCTTGAGGAATCGCCATACTGTTTTCCATAATGGTTGAACTAGTTTACAATCCCACCAACAGTGTAAAAGTGTTCCTATTTCTCCACATCCTCTCCAGCACCTGTTGTTTCCTGACTTTTTAATGATTGCCATTCTAACTGGTGTGAGATGGTATCTCATTGTGGTTTTGATTTGCATTTCTCTGATGGCCAGTGATGACCAGCATTTTTTCATGTGTCTGTTGGCTGTATGCATGTCTTCTTTTGAGAAATGTCTGTTCATATCCCTTGCCCACTTTTTGATGGGGTTGTTTGTTTTTTTCTTATACATTTGTTTGAGTTCTTTGTAGGTTCTGGATATCAGCCCTTTGTCAGATGAGTAGATTGCAAAAATTTTCTCCCATTCTGCAGGTTGCCTGTTCACTCTGATGGTAGTTTCTTTTGTTGTGCAGAAGCTCTTTAGTTTAATTAGATCCCATTTGTCAATTTTGGCTTTTGCTGCTGTTGCTTTTGGTGTTTTAGACATGAAGTCCTTGCCCATGCCTATGTCCTGAATGGTATTACCTAGGTTTTCTTCTAGGGTTTTTATGGTATTACGTCTAACATTTAAGTCTCTAATCCATCTTGAATTAATTTTCGTATAAGGAGTAAGGAAAGGATCCAGTTTCAGCTTTCTACTTATGGCTAGCCAATTTTCCCAGCACCATTGATTAAATAGGGAATCCTTTCCCCATTTCTTGTTTTTGTCAGGTTTGTCAAAGATCAGATGGCTGTAGATGTGTGGTATTATTTCTGAGGACTCTGTTCTGTTCCATTGGTGTATATCTCTGTTTTGGTACCAGTACCATGGTGTTTTGGTTACTGTAGCCTTGTAGTATAGTTTGAAGTCAGGTAGCGTGATGCCTCCAGCTTTGTTCTTTTGACTTAGGATTGTCTTGGCAATGTGGGGTCTTTTTTGGTTCCATATGAACTTTAAAGCAGTTTTTTCCAATTCTGTGAAGAAACTCATTGGTAGCTTCATGGGGATGGCATTAAATCTATAAATTACCTTGGGCAGTATGGCCATTTTCATGATATTGATTCTTCCTATCCCTGAGCATGGTATGTTCTTCCATTTGTTTGTGTCTTCTTTTATTTCACTGAGCAGTGGTTTGTAGTTCTCCTTGAAGAGGTCCTTTACATCCCTTGTAAGTGGGATTCCTAGGTATTTTATTCTCTTTGAAGCAATTGTGAATGGAAGTTCATTCATGATTTGGCTCTCTGTTTGTCTGTTACTGGTGTATAAGAATGCTTGTGATTTGTGCAGATTAATTTTGTATCCTGAGACTTTGCTGAAGTTGCTTATCAGCTTAAGGAAATTTTGGCCTGAGATGATGGGGTTTTCTAAATATACAATCATGTAATCTGCAAACAGGGACAATTTGACTTCTTCTTTTCCTAACTGAATACCCTTTATTTCTTTCTCTTGCCCGATTGCCCTAGCCAGAACTTCCAACACTGTGTTGAATAGGAGTGGTAAGAGAGGGCACCCCTGTCTTGTGCCAGTTTTCGAAGGGAATGCTTCCAGTTTTTGCCCATTCAGTATGATATTGGCTGTGGGTTTGTCATAAATAGCTCTTATTATTTTGAGCTATGTTCCATCAATACCGAATTTATCGAGAGTTTTTAGCATGAAGGGCTGTTGAATTTTGTCAAAAGCCTTTTCTGCATCTATTGAGATAATCATGTGGTTTTTGTCTTTGGTTCTGTTTATATGCTGGATTATGTTTATTGATTTGCATATGTTGAACCAGCCTTGCATCCCAGGGATGAAGCCCACTTGATCATGGTGGATAAGCTTTTTGATGTGCTGCTGGATTCGGTTTGCCAATATTTTATTGAGGATTTCTGCATCGATGTTCTCAGGGATATTGGTCTAAAATTCTCTTTTTTGGTTGTGTCTCTGCCAGGCTTTGGTATCAGGATGATGTTGGCCTCATAAAATGAGTTAGGGAGGATTCCCTCTTTTTCTATTGATTGGAATAGTTTCAGAAGGAATGGTACCAGCTCCTCCTTGTACCTCTGGTAGAATTCAGCTGTGAATCCATCTGGTCCTGGACTTTTTTTGGTTGGTAGGCTATTAATTATTGCCTCAATTTCAGAGCCTGCTATTGGTCTATTCAGGGATTCAACTTCTTCCTGGTTTAGTCTTAGGAGAGTGTAAGTGTCCAGGAAATTATCCATTTCTTCTAGATTTTCTAGTTTATTTGTGTAGAGGTGTTTATAGTATTCTCTGATGGTAGTTTGTATTTCTCTGGGGTCAGTGGTGATATCCCCTTTATCATTTTTTATTGCGTCTATTTGATTCTTCTCTTTTCTTCTTTATTAGTCTTGCTAGCGGTCTATCAATTTTGTTGATCTTTTCAAAAAACCAACTCCTGGATTCATTGATTTTTTGGAGGGTTTTTTGTGTCTCTATCTCCTTCAGTTCTGCTCTGATCTTAGTTATTTCTTGATTTCTGCTAGCTTTTGAATATGTTTGCTCTTGCTTCTCTAGTTCTTTTAATTGTGATGTTAGAGTGTCAATTTTAGATCTTTCCTGCTTTCTCTTGTGGGCATTTAGTGCTGTAAATTTCCCTCTACACACTGCTTTAAATGTGTCCCAGAGATTCTGGTATGTTGTATCTTTGTTCTCATTCATTTCAAAGAACATCTTTATTTCTGCCTTCATTTCGTTATGTACCCAGTAGTCATTCAGGAGTAGGTTGTTCAGTTTCCATGTAGTTGGGCGGTTTTGATTGAGTTTCTTGGTCCTGAGTTCTAGTTTGATTGCACTGTGGTCTGAGAGACAGTTTGTTATAATTTCTGTTCTTGCATATTTGCTGAGGAGTGCTTTACTTCCAATTATGTGGTCAGTTTTGGAATAAGTGTGATGTGGGGCTGAGAAGAATGTATATTCTGTTGATTTGGGGTGGAGAGTTCTGTAGATGTCTATTAGGTCTGCTTGGTGCAGAGATGAGTTCAATTCCTGGATATCCTTGTTAACTTTCTGTCTCATTGATCTGTCTAATGTTGACCGTGGGGTGTTGAAGTCTCCCATTATTATTGTATGGGAGTCTAAGTCTCTTTGTAAGTCTCTAAGGACTTGCTTTATGAATCTAGGTGCTCCTGTATTGGGTGCATATATATTTAGGATAGTTAGCTCTTCCTGTTGAATTGATCCCTTTACCATTATGTAATGGCCTTCTTTGTCTCTTTTGATCTTTGATGGTTTAAAGTCTGTTTTATCAGAGACTAGGATTGCAACCCCTGGTCTTGACTCTTTATTCAGTTTGCCAGTCTGTGTCTTTTAATTGGACAATTTAGTCCATTTACATTTAAGGTTAATATTGTTATGTGTGAACTTGATCTTGTCATTATGATATTAACTGGTTATTTTGCTCGTTAGTTGATGCAGTTTCTTCCTAGCATTGATGGTCTTTACATTTTGGCATGTTTTTACAATGGCTGGTACCAGTTGTTCCTTTCCATGTTTAGTGCTTCCTTCAGGGTCTCTTGTAAGGCAGGCCTGGTGGTGACAAAATCTCTAAGCATTTGCTTATCTGTAAAGGATTTATTTCTCCTTCACTTATGAAACATAGTTTGGCTGGATATGAAATTCTGGGTTGAAAATTCTTTTCTTTAAGAATGTTGAATATTGGCCCCCACTCTCTTCTGGCTTGTAGAGTTTCTGCCAAGAGATCTGCTGTTAGTCTGATGGGCTTCTTTTTGTGGGTAACCCGACCTTTCTCTCTGGCTGCCCTTGACAGTTTTTCCTTCATTTCAACTTTGGTGAATCTGACAATTATGTGTCTTGGAGTTGCTCTTCTCGAGGAGTATCTTTGTAGCATTCTCTGTATTTCCTGAATTTGAATGTTGGCCTGCCTTACTAGGTTGGGGAAGTTCTCCTGGATGATATCCTGAAGAGTGTTTTCCAACTTGGTTCCATTTTCCCCCTCACTTTCAGGCACCCCAATCAGACGTAGATTTGGTCTTTTCACATAATCCCATACTTCTTGCAGGCTTTGTTCATTTCTTTTTCCTCTTTTTTCTTTAGACTTCTCTTCTCACTTCATTTCATTCATTTGATCCTCAATCTCTGATACTCTTTCTTCCAGTTGATTGAGTCAGTTACTGAAGCTTGTGCATTTGTCATGTATTTCTCGTGTCATAGTTTTTATCTCTGTCATTTCGTTTATGGCCTTCTCTGCATTGATTATTCTAGTTATCCATTCTTCCATTCTTTTTTCAATATTTTTAGTTTCTTTGCACTGGGTACATAATTCCTCCTTTAGCTCTGAGAAGTTTGATGGACTGAAGCCTTCTTCTCTCAACTCGTCAAAGTTATTCTCCGTCCAGCTTTGATCTGTTGCTGGCAATGAGCTGCCTTCCTTTGTAGGGGGAGATGTGCTCTTATTTTTTGAATTTCCAGCTTTTCTGCCCTGCTTTTTCCCCATCTTTGTGGTTTTATCTGCCTTTGGTCTTTGATAATGGTGACGTACTGATGGGGTTTTGGTGTGGGTGTCCTTCCTGTTTGTTAGTTTTCCTTCTAACAGTCAGGACCCTCAGCTATAGGTCTGTTGGAGATTGCTTGAGGTCCACTCCAGACCCTGTTTGCCTGGGTATCAGCAGCAGAGGCTGCAGAAGATCGAATATTGCTGAACAGCGAGTATACCTGTCTGATTCTTGCTTTGGAAGCTTCGTCTCAGGGGTGTACCCCGCCGTGTGAGGTGTGGGGTGTCAGTCTGCCCCTAGTGGGGGATGTCTCCCAGTTAGGCTACTCAGGGGTCAGGGACCCACTTGAGCAGGCAGTCTGTCCATTCTCAGATCTCAACCTCCGTGTTGGGAGATCCACTGCTCTCTTCAAAGCTGTCAGACAGGGTCATTTGCATCTGCAGAGGTTTCTACTGCTTTTTTTTGTTTGTTTAGCTGTGCCCTGTCCCCAGAGGTGGAGTCTACAGAGACAGGCAGGCCTCCTTGAGCTGCTGTGGGCTTCACCCAGTTCGAGCTTCCCAGCGGCTTTGTTTACCTACTTAAGCCTCAGCAATGGTGGGCACCCCTCCCCCAGCCTCGCTGCTGCCTTGCCGTTAGATTGCAGACTGCTGTGCTAGCAATGAGGGAGGCTCCGTGGGTGTGGGATCCTCCCAGTCAGGTGTGGGATATAATCTCCTGGTGTGCCGTTTGCTAAGACCCTTGGTAAAGTGCAGTATTGGGATGGGAGTTACCCAATTTTCCAGGTGTTGTGTGTCTCAGTTCCCCTGGCTAGGAAAAGGGATTCCCTTCCCCCTTGCGCTTCCCAGGTGAGGCGATGCCCAGCTCTCGCTGGTTGGGCTGCAGCAGCTGACCAGCACTGATTGTCCAGCACTCCCTAGTGAGATGAACCTGGTACCTCAGTTGAAAATGCAGAAATCACCTGTCTTCTGTGTCACTGGCGCTGGGAGCTGGAGACTGGAGCTGTTCCTATTCAGCCATCTTGCTCTGCCCCAACCTATTTTTGTCATCTTATATGTACTTGACCAATGAAAGGAATTTCTAAAATTTTAATCTTGAGAAACTTAACTTCAGTCTTGCACAAACTAAAATATTGTGCTAACAAACTTCTCATATGACAAAACCTGGGGAAAGACAGTGTTATCTCTCAATCAATATTATTTGTCTCTAAACCAATATTAACTCTAGTTTGTTGGAGTTAATAGTGACTCAATCTGAGATTTACCTTTTTAATCAAGAATATTACATAAACCTTTAAAATATAATTTATAAACATCTGTATTAACAACTGAAGTTGAAAGACTCTAAAGTATGCCAAAAGTTCTGTATAGTCAACTTTTTAAATCTTGTAACCCTAACCAATGACATTAGTTTAACTTACAATTAAATCTCTCATTATTTCCTTTAAACGCTGAGCTTCTAGCAAGATGAAATAGTAAAAGACAACACATTTTACAAGTTTAATGTTTTTGCTTTTCCTTTTAGTTAGGATAGGACTGTTAATTTTCCCATAACCTCTTTGTTTAAAATGTTGACAGGTCTCTTTGTTGAAAAAAATTATTAAATTTCCCTTAAAAATTCATTAATTTGTAAATCCTTCTCATGATTTTACTAATTACATTTTTTGCCAAGTTTTTGTATCTTCTGGTCTTATCAAAATATAATTGCAAGTGGTCACAACAGGTCTGAATTCTTCAATATACCTTTTCCTGTCCATCCTGCGGTTTGAGAAGTCTTTTATGAATATATGGCATAGGGATACGAATATGATCAAGGTTTGAAATGCACACACCAGTCAAAATCTGAAGAGAAAAAGGAAAGATACAAACAAGAATGAGGGGAATAAGGCCAGGCGCGGTGGCTCAAGCCTGTAATCCCAGCACTTTGGGAGGCCGAGACGGGCGGATCATGAGGTCAGGAGATTGAGACCATCCTGGCGAACACGGTGAAACCCCGTCTCTACTAAAAAATACAAAAAAAAAAAAATTAGCTGGGTGAGGTCGCAGGTGCCTGTAGTCCCAGCTACTTGGGAGGCTGAGGCAGGAAAATGGCATAAACCCGGGAGGCAGAGCTTGCAGTGAGCTGAGATCCGGCCACTGCACTCCAGCCTGGGCAACAGAGCGAGACTCCGTCTCAAAAAAAAAAAAAAAAAAAAGAAAGAAAAGAATGAAGGGAATAGGATTCAGATGGAAACATACATTATTAACCTGCTTTGATGGTGAAGTTCAATACTTTCTCTCTGAGTTGCACTGGGGAGAAGGTCTCCATTTCCAGTTTACAAGACTGGTGCTTTGATTTATACTACAAGGGCAGGTTCATTTAAGTAGTTTATTTTCAATTAGAGAGGAGTGGTATTAGGGTTAGAATTGTGGTGACGTATATTACTAAGTTCTCGAACTTTTCAATGGACTTAAAGAATTTTTTAGAGAGGTAGTTTTAAAGGGCAAATTGCACTTGGAAGCCTCCTCATCTTAAGTAAAGAAAGCAGACTAGGTGGGGTCAGGAGCAAAAAAGAAAAAAGAAAAAAAGAAAGCAGACCACTGGACAGTTAAAATTGTGTTTTGTTTTCCTTAAGGAGCATCTTGAATGAATAATCTTATTTATACCAAAGATTTCTAAAAGTGGCCACTATAATCCCAGGTTGTCTCTGTAAATTGTGCCAGTTGGAAGGATAGGTGCATGAACATCATGCTGTATACTATAAATAATACCATTTTTATTTGTCACTTCAAATTGATAAATAAAAATCCATTTTACCCCTGCCCTGAAAAAAAAGAAAGAAAAGAAAAAGAAGGAATGATAGCTGCATGAATTGACTCTGAAGCAAGACAGCATGAAGAAAGATAGGTATTTGGCCTGGAGGAGGCAGAATTTTAGAGTCAGGAGACTTTTGAGACTGATTAGAATGCTGCTCATGAAACTACGTGTCTTCCAAACCTGGCCAAAGACAAGTCATCACCAGTGAAACCTCTGGGGAAATGAAACAGAATAAAGATGTTTTCAGAGATACAGAGACAAGATTGCAGAAACAATTCTTGAAGAGTTTTGAAAAAGAGATCTGAGGCAAAGCTTATGTAAAGGGCCCTAGTCTAATGAGACCCTTGGAACTCTTCAGCCCTGGGCCACCTGGAGGATGGACTCACTGGGCCTATGCTCATCCTCTCTCCATAGACTTTTCCTGTTATAGAAAAATGAGACTCAAGATACTGGATAATAACCCAGAATAACAGAAGCAAGTTTTAGAAGACTGGACATCTTTATATCAAAGAACAATAAACTTATAACCAGACAACCCAAAAAGTTCTGGAGATGTTATTTCTAGGAACACAAGATAAACCTTACCTTGAATGGCTTCAATCAAATAATCCGAGTTCAGATTCAGATTCAACTCAACATACACATTGCTGTGTCAGGCGGGTGGTTGGGGGGGACTAACAGATAAAGACGAAAAGGATCTCAGATAATGCATATACATTCTTACTGGGTTAAATATCTGTTTATAGCAGAGACAGTCTCAGGTTTATCCTCCACATCTATTAACACTCACACACTATCAAAGACTACCACAAATACATCTTGTAGTTAATACATTTATTGGGCTTGGTGCAGCAAGGGAGACCGTACTCTGGGGAAATAGGGAGTGTCTTGGCAAGAGGGAGTGAAAAGATGCTCCTTGTAGAATTGAGCCTTTATGTTAAGATTATTTTTATTTTATGTTTTTTAAAAATTTGAGACAGGGTCTCACTCTGTCACCCAGGCTGGAGTGCTCACTGCAGCCTTGACTTCCCTGGGTTCGGGTGATCCTTCCACCTCAGCCTCCTGAGTAGCTGGTACTACAGGCACATGCCACCATGCCTGGCTAATATTTGAGGTCTTTTTTATAGAGATGAGGTCATACTATGTTGCCCGGGCTGGTCTCAAACTCCTCAGCTCAAGCGATCTTCCTGCCTCGGCCTCCCAAAGTGCTGGGATTACAGGCATGAGCCACGCATGCCTGGCGTAAGGTTATTTTTCAAAGAGTTCAAGAATCAGAAGTTTGATCAGGATTGAGCACTGTCAGAAAGTGGGGGTACAATTCAATGATTTAGTATCATAATTTTTATCGATGAAACAAGAGGATTGGAAAGAGGTTAAAACTGTCAGTGGAGATGCAGCAGCAACTCATTTATACCAGGCGTGGGGTGTTTTGGTTGTGTGTGTGTGTGTGTGTGTGTGTGTGTGTGTGTTTCCAAAGTGCCTTAGTTTCTTTTTTTCTTTTTTCCAACTGAATTAGGCTCTTTTTATTCTCTTGGCAATCTCTTCCAGAGTTACTACTTCCGTTTTAGGCGATAAAATGGGTAAGGCTCCACTTCCAATGCTGTCACTGCAAAGAGCATGGTCTTTCTCTTTACTGCAACTCGGAATTAAAACTTTTGATTCTTGTTTTTTAGACCAGGTATGGTGGCTCATGCCTGTAATCCCAACACTTTGGGAAGCCGAAGCAGGAGAATCGCTTGAGTCCAAGAGCTCGAGACCAGCCTTGGCAACATAGGGAGACCCCTGTCTCTACAATAAATAAAAAAATGATTCTTGTTTTTTATATTCTAGCCCCAGAAGTATTTTCCACTGTAGAAGTTATCTGATGACAGTATTACTCTTTCTTGTAGTGGCCTACAGCCAGGTGTCTTCAGGAAGAAGCAGCTACAGGATGAATTTAGTTTAAATACTAAAATGTGTTAAACTAAGAGTCATTCTCTCAAATGAGTTTAAATGCATTATATTTTTAGACAACCTACATAACATGTCATTTCCTTAAAAACAATACCTCTACTTCAAATAAATCAAAATAAATGAAAAGTTCAAGATGACTTCAGTTCCATTTGTCTTAAATCCTGGTGTTATGTGGATGACAAGCAGCAACAATTATGATGACAGGTGATAGATCCAAAGTAATTGCCAAATTAGTTAGCATTTTTCCATTTCTAAACCATCCCTAAAGAAAATCATATATGGGGGTCACACCACCCTCAGGGTAATCCGGTAGAGCAATCATGTCATTTGGAATCATGTGTCACCAATAAAGAACTGGTAGTTTTTGAAATTAGCAAGGATATGTTTGATTTGTTCTGCAGACGCTGCCACAAAAGTTTTTCTGACCCCTGTTCAAGTTTGCCTTTGATTAATTTCATGTACTTTTTTTTTTTTTGTCTTGAGATGGAATCTCACTTTGTCACCCAGGCTGGAGTGCAGTGGCCCCACCTTGGCTCACTGTAACCTCTGCCTCCCAGGTTCAAGCGATTCTCCTGCCTCAGCCTCCTGAGTAGCTGGGACTATAGGCACCCACCACCATGTCCGGCTAATTTTTGTATTTTCAGTAGAGACGGGGTTTCACCATATTGGCCAGTCTTGTCTCAAACTCGTGACCTTGTGATCTGCCCTCCTCAGCCTCCCAAAGTGCTGGGGTTACAGGCGTGAGCCACCATGCCCAGCCTATAGTTTCATTTTGTTTTTTGTTTTTTTTTAGAGATAGGGTCTTGCTCTGTCACCCAGGCTAGAGTGTAGTGGTGCAATCATAGCTCACTACAGCCTTGGACTCCTGGGCTGAAGTGATCCTCCTCCCTCAGCCTGCTGAGTAGCTGGGACTACAGGTGCACACCACCATGCTGGATAAATTTTTAAAGGCTCTTGCTTTGTTGCTTAGGGTGGTCTTGAACTCCTGGGCTTCAGCAATCCTCCTGCCTCAGTCTCCCAAATTGCTAGGATTATAGGAGTGAGTGCTGTGTCTGGCCCAGGATTATTTAATTCTTTAGTACCCTTTACTAGTTGATAAAAATCTTCTTTTTGAATTTACATGTTAATTTGTAGATTTTGTCTGGTAGCAAAGATAACCCCCAAATTATATGTATTACCCTATGGGACAATAATCAGTTTTATATCCAACCCAGCAATTTTTATTTCTAAATTTTTGAAAGGCTGTTCCTGATGGATTACTTAAACCCTTGCTACTAGAATCCTCTTGGAACTAGCTTTACCATCTCTTCTTCTTATCTCCTTCTTTATCTCCTTATCAATAAGTTAAATAAACCTTTGGCATCTTTTGATTTTATATATATGCTTTTGGAGACAGGGTCTTGGTCTGTTGCCCAGGTTGGAGTGCAGTGGCACAGTCATGACTCACTGCAGCCTTGACCCCCTGGGCTCAAGTGATCGTCCTACCTCAACCTTCTGAGTAGCTGAGACTATAGGTGTGCACCACTATATCTGGATAATTTTTGTATTATTTATTTATTTTGTAGAAATGGGGTTTTATCATGTTGCCCAGGTCTCAAATTCCTGGGCTGAAGAGATCCTCCTGCCTTGGCTTCCCAAAGTACTTGGATTGAAGGCATGAACCACTGGACCTGGCCTCTTTGATCAGTCATATTTTCAGTGCTTTGAAAATTATAGCTTGACAGAGGAGGGGGACCAACGTGTAAGTTCCTCTTGGTCCTCCAAAGGTTTGCTGAAAAAAAATCACTGGAAATATGCACATTCATAGGAGAAAAGGCACACAATTTTATTTAATGTACATACATTACCCATCCCCCAATGGGGTGCGGAAGCTTACATACCATCCTGGCAAAACAAGTTACGGGAGGGCAGAGAAGAGGAATTCTGTTGATAAAATTACTAGGGAGCATGAATGGATCAGGGAGCAGAGATCAAGTTGTACATTATCTTGTGAAAGTGCCTGTTCAAATGGGGTTACCCTATTGGTGTTATGTGGAGGGGAATAAAAAGTGGTGGGTCTGGATGTCAGGCAGATAAAGGCTTTGGGAGAGATGGCGGGGGCCATAGTGGGTAGGGGGCCAGGCCAGAGAGATCTTGAGCCTTCTCCAGTTCATCATGTCAAAGAACCATATTTTGGGTTACTGGTTTCTGAGCCCCAACAACAGATAATTGTGGAGAGTAGCCTTGTCCTTAAATAAGGTACCAAACTTTCAGGGTGAGGATAAATTCGTTGTCAGCAATGCATTCCAGGTGATGACTCATTATGTAACTCCTGTCTCTGAACATTGGAAGGACCCCCTTAGCCACTTTGCTTAAGATTTTATAAGAGATCACTAGAAACAGCAAGATTATGATGGCAGAGGAGTTTCTGAATTTTCCCAAATGTCTTTATATAAGAGAGAGGGGAACTAAGAGGGCAGAAGAAAAAAGATGACAGACATCTTCAATACAACTGGGAACAAAGAAAACTCCATGAAACCCTAAACACCAAGAGGTAGGGCTAAATGACCTCCAAAAAAAAAAAAAAAAAAAAAAAAAAAGCAGGATCCTCTAGAACTCACTTAGATTTAAAGTCTATATAAACCTATGTAGAAGTAGTGGATGGAAAGGACAGAGGAATTCTGATCTCCAGAGAAACCTGGAACACAGGGATTTCCCCCAAACACTTTCTTTCTTTCTTTTTTTTATTTTATTTTTTTTATATTTTGGAGACAGAGTCTAGCTCTGTTGCCCAGGCTGGAGTGCAGTGGCACAATCTTCGCTCACTGCAGCCTCCACCTCCTGGGTTCAAGTGATTCTCCAGATTCAGCCTTCCCAGTAGCTGGGATTACAGGTGCATGCCATGATGCCCAGCTACTTTTTGTATGTGTGTGTGTGTTTTTTTTTAATTTAATAGAGATGGGGTTTCGCCATGTTGGCCAGGCTGGTCTCCAACTCCTGGCCTCATGTGATTTTCCTGCCTCTGTGTGCTAGGATTACATGTGTGAGCCACTGTACCTTCCCCCAACCCCCACCCCAAACTCTTGTCATCAAAGAGAAGAAATATGTCTGAGTGGAATCCTCGGACAGCAGATGTGAATGAAAGTATCAGTGAGCAAAATCAATGTGCAAAAATCACAAGCATTCCTCTACATCAATAACAGACAAAAAGAGAACCAAATAATGAGTGAATTCCCATTCACAATTGCTTCAAAGAGAATAAAATACCTGGGAATCCAACTTACATGGGATGTGAAGGACCTCTTCAAGGAGAACTACAAACCACTGCTCAACGAAATAAAAGAGGACACAAACAAATGGAAGAACATTCCATGCTCATGGATAGGAAGAATCAATATTGTGAAAATGGCCATACTGCCCAAGGTAATTTATAGATTCAATGCCATCCCCATCAAGCTACCAATGAGATTCTTCACAGAATTGGACAAAACTACTTTGAAGTTCATAGGGAACCAAAAAAGAGCCCGCATTGCAAAGATAATTCTAAGCCAAAAGAACAAAGCTGGAGGCATCACACTACCTGACTTCAATCTATACTACTACAAGGCTACGGTAACCAAAACAGCATGGTACTGGTACCAAAACAGAGATATACACCAATGGAACAGAACAGAGCCCTCAGAAATAATACCACACATCTATAACCATCTGATCTTTGACAAACCTGACAAAAACAAGAAATGGGGAAAGGATTCCCTATTTAATCAATGGTGCTGGGAAAATTGGCTAGCCATAAGTAGAAAGCTGAAACTGGATCCCTTCCTTACACCTTATACAAAAATTAATTCAAGGTGGATTAAAGACTTAGATGTTAGACCTAAAACCATTAAAAACCCTAGAAGAAAACCTAGGCAATACCATTCAGGACATAGGCATGGGCAAGGACTTCATGACTAAAACACCAAAAGCAATGGCAACAAAAGCCAAAATAGACAAATAGGATCAATTAAACTAAAGAGCTTCTGCACAGCAAAAGCAACTGCCATCAGAGTAAACAGGCAACCTACAGAATGGGAGAAAATTTTTACAATCTACCCATCTGACAAAGGACTAATATCCAGAATCTACAAAGAACTTAAACAAATTTACAAGAAAAAAATCAAGCAACCCCATCAAAAAGTGGGCAAAGGATATGAACAGACATTTCTCAAAAGAAGACATTTATGCAGCCCACAGACACATGAAAAAATGCTCATCATCACTGGCCATCAAACAAATGCAAATCAAAACCACAGTGAGCTACCATCTCACACCAGTTAGAATGGCAATCATTAAAAAGTCAGGAAACAACAGGAGAGGATGTGGAGAAATAGGAATGCTTTTACAGCATTGGTGGGACTGTAAACTAGTTCAATCATTGTGGAAGACAGTGTGGCCATTCCTCAAGGATCTAGAACTAGAAATACCATTTGACCCAGCCATCCCATAACTGGGTATACACCCAAAGGATTATAAATCATGCTGCTATAAAGACACATGCACATGTATGTTTATTGTGGTACTATTCACAATAGCAAAGACTTGGAACCAACCAGATGTCCATCAATGATAGACTGGATTAAGAAAATGTGGCACATATACACCATGGAATACTATGCAGCCATAAAAAAAGATGAGTTCATGTCCTTTGTAGGGACATGGATGAAGGTGGAAACCATCATTCTGAGCAAACTATCGCAAGGACGGAAAACCGAATGCCGCATGTTCTCACTCAGGTGGGAATTGAACAATGAGAACACTTGGACACAGAGTAGGGAACATCACGCACTGGGGCCTATCGGGGGGGTGGGGAGAGGGGGGAGGGATAGCATTAGGATATATACCTAATGTAAATGACGAGTTAATGGGTGCCGCACACCAATATGGCACATGCATAGGTATGTAACAAGCCTGCACGTTGTGCACATGTACCCTTAAGTTAGAACTTAAAGTATAGTTTAAAAAAAAGTCAGCAAATAATAACAGGCAATTTATAGAAAGTAACTGCAAATGGCTCCTAAACCTAGTTAAACATGACCAAGTTCACTCATAAGAGAAAAGCAAATTAAACAAAATGAGTTACTGTTGTTCTACTTCTCAGCTAACTAGAACACATTGTACCAGTGGAATTGTAAATTGGCAGAACTTTCTAGGGAGTGCAGTTTGACAATATGTAGCCAAAATTTAAAGTGCATATACCCTTTGGTCTAATGATTCTAATTTCAGAAAGTTATCCTGTAGAAATAGTCACGTTCGAAATGACACAATTGCATGGTTATTTATTGAGACATTGCTTACAATCCCAAAATATGGAAAATAATTTAAATGTCCATCAATAGGTGAAATAAATTAATGTGCAGCCTGCACGATACCATACATCTCTAGAAAGGAAAGAGGCAGCTTTTCATGTATAGATATGGAAGGATCTCCAACATATACTAAGTATGAAAAAGTAGAATGAGCATAGAATACCTGCTCACTTTGTTGCCCAGGCTGCCTTGCTCCTTCAACAAAGATCATTTGACTATATACTGTGGGTCTATTTTGGGGCTGTGCATTTTGTTTCATTGAACTATTGAACTATTTGTCTGTTATTTTCACCAATATCACACTGTCACTGTACTGATTACCCATGGACTTTTTTTTCCCTTTTTTTTTAAGACAGAGTCTGACTCTGTTGCCCAGGCTGCAGTGTAGTGGTGCAATCTCAGTTCACTGCAACCTCTACTTCCCAGGTTCAAGTGATTCTCATGCCTCAGTCTCACAAGTAGCTGGTGTCAGTAGCTGATTACGAGCATGTGTCACCACACCCACCTAATGTTTGTATTTTTTTAGTAGAGATGAGGTTTCACCATGTTGGCCAGGCTGGTCTCGAACTCCTGACCTCAAATAATACCATTTGTTTTTTGTTTTAAAAAAGATTTATATGGAGTTCTTTGCATAGATTACCTTTAGAAAAAATACAGAAGAAAACTGGTAGTAGTGGTTGCCTTTGAGAAGGGTAACTTTTACAAATATAATTAATATTGAAATATGAACTTATGAATTCAATTTAGAGAAAAATGAGTACACATAGAAAAATCTGAAAGAATATAAACAAGCAACATTATAGGGAATTTTGACTTTTAAGTTATATATTTCTATAATGTTTAATAGTAGATAGATGGTAATTTTTTAAAAATATGATGGAGATAAAAGAGAGCAAAATTTGGTTGGGTGCAGTGGCTCACACCTGTAATCCCAGCACTTTGGGAGGCCGAAGCAGGTGGATCACCTGAGGTCAGGAGTTCAAGACCAGCCTGGACAACATGGTGAAACCCTGTCTCTACTAAAAACACAAAAGTTAGCCAGATATGGTGGCGGGCGCCTGTAATCTCAGCTACTCAGGAGGCTAAGGCAGGAGAATCACTTGAACCAAGGAGGCGAAGTTTGCAGTGAGCTGAGATCGTGCAATTGCACTCCAACCTGGGTGACAGAGCAAGACTCCATCTCAAAAAAAAAAAAAAAAAAAAAAAAAAAAGAGCAAAAATTAGCATGAGGTTTCATTCAGAGATATGGGTAATAGGACTAACCATGACAGCTACTAAAACTACCAAATCATCTAACAAATGTAATCTGGCTTCATGTGTGACATTATTCTCTGGAAATGGTACTCTCTAATGGACTCTGTTTCACTTTATAGGAATCCAAAAGCACTTGGCCATACATAAGTTCCGTTAAAGTGGATAAAAGTTTATTTCATCTGATGCTGCTCTCATCTAAATCTTTAGCACAACAAAAACGCAGTGAGGTCCTAATGAGTTATTTCCGATATCGCTCTGATTACATATATTAACAGGTGTTTTAGGAAATTTAAAAATATCCTTTCTGTTTGTTTTTTGTTTTTGTTTGTTTGTTTTGAGACAGAGTCTTGCTCTGTCGCTCAGGCTGGAGTGCAGTGGTGTGATCTCGGCTCACTGCAAGCTCCACCCCCCGGATTCATGCCATTCTCCTGCCTCAGCCTCCCAAGTAGCTGGGACTACCGGTGCCCACCACTGTGCCCAGCTAATTTTGTTTTTGTATTTTTTGTAGGGATGGGGTTTCACCATGTTAGACAGGATGGTCTTGAACTCCTGACCTCGTGATCCACCCGCCTCAGCCTCCCAAAGTGCTGGGATTACAGGCCTGAGCCACCACGCCCGGCTCCTTTCTGTTTAAGAAAAGTTGTCCAACTTCTTTCTCCATCTATCAAAATACAAAAGTGGCTCCTAAGGACGCTGGAGGAAGACCATGACACTCTCAGTAATGGTAGCTATTTTCTTAAGCATAGGACACATTTCCCTGTAAATGAATGCCAGGCATTTCTTGATTTTGAGTTGGGTCTGTTGTTTTGCATCCTCAAGTTAACATCAGTCCACAGATCAAGACATAAATCCTATATAGTGCCCTGTCTTTGTATTTTCCAGAATTCAGTTGGGTTTGGTGCCAACCCAGAAGATTTTGTGTATTTAAAGTCATTTCTCATATGAAAGACAAGGGTTCTGAGGCAACATAGGGATTGGAGTGAGGGCTTAGAAAGCTCATCAAGTGTGCTGGCAATACCCAGAACAGATATTTATTGGTGTGGATCCATCTATGTTATCCAATACAGTAGCCACTGGCCATGAAATGTGGCAAGACAAATTGAGATGTGCTACAAGTATAAAATACAGACTGGATTTTGAAGATTGGGGGAATAAAAGATAAAATATCTCACTAACAATGTTTTATATTGACTACATGTTGAACACAATTTTGTGATGTACTAGGTTAAACAAAATATATTAATAAAATTAATTTCATCTGTTTCAAAAAAACACAAAGAATCAGTGAGTTGGAAGGAGGATCCAATATGTGGATGAGCACCAAAAGCCCACGAGTACTCTCTAAGAGGCTGCAGGAGACCAGCAAGTCCTGAGGCAGCCTCATTCAAGAAACTCAGAAATACCCAGGAAAAACTCACTTAAAATTGCACAGAAACATATTGTATGGAAAAGACTGCCTAGAGCAGAACAGAGAATAAGGGAGTACTTAGGAGCAGAAAGGGAGAGTGAGAGAGAAAAAAAGTTTCAACTGCTGGTGGAATGGGTCCAGAGGAAGCAGATCTCAAAATTGTGGAAATGGCTTTATGGGGAGCCCACATTTTTGGATTCTGGATGGTAACAACAGAGGAGGAGCCTCCAGCAGCAGAGTTAAGGCAGCTATTCTGGCTTACGTCCATCCCTTACAGAAATACTAAATACAAAAATACTTCTCTGATTAACTATGCAGGAAGACACATCTCATTTAAAGATGAACAACAGAAAAGAATTACATTCAAGTTCCATATAAATATGCTGGAAGGAAAACAAGGCAAGATGAAAAGGAAGTGAATCACATACAACATATGGAAAAGTCACATTAGAAAAAAATTTAGAAAATTAGCACAGGGTCAAGCACCATGGCTCATGCCTGTAATCTCAGCACTTTTGGGAGGTAACCCAGGAGTTCGAGACCAGCCTGTGCAACATGGTGAAACTCGGTCTCTACAAAAGATACAGAAATTAGCCAGATGTGGTGATGTGCACCTGTAGTTCCAGCTATGTGGGAGGCTGAAGTGGGAGAACTACTTGAGCCCAGTAGGTCGAAGTTGCAGTGAACTGTGATTGTGCCACTGCCTGCATCCTAGGCAACAGAGTGAGAAACTATCTCTAAGTAAATAAACAAATAAATAAAACAAAAAGATTGTGTTTCAAATTTTGTATCTTTTAAAACTTGTGTTTGATTATTTGTAGTTTTTCTCTGTGAGCCTCCTGCTCACCAAAACGTATTGAGAGGTGAAGCCAAGCTGGACTTCCTGGGTTGAGTGGGGACTTGAAGAACTTTTCTGTCTAGCTAGAGGATTGTAAATGCAACAATCAGCACTCTGTAAAAATGCACCAATCAGCGCTCTGTGTCTAGCTAGAGGATTGTAAATGCACCAATCAGCACTCTGTAAAAACGCACCAATCAGTGCTCTGTGCCTAGCTAAAAGATTGTAAACGCACAATCAGTACTCTGTAAAAATGCACCAATCAGCACTCTGTGTCTAGCTAAAGGAATGTAAACACACCAATCAGTTCTCTGTAAAAACGCACTAATCAGCACTCTGTGTGTAGCTAAAGGATTGTAAATGTACCAATCAGCACTCTGTAAAATGGACCAGTCAGCACTCTGTAAAATGGACCAATCAGCAGGATGTGGACAGGGCCAAATAAGGGAATAAAAGCTGGCCACCTGAGCCAGCAGCAGCAACCCACTCGAGTCCCCTTCCACACTGTGGAAGCTTTGTTCTTTTGCTCTTCACAGTAAATCTTGCTGCTGCTCACTCTTTGGGTCCCGACTACCTTTATGAACTGTAACACTCACCACAAGGGTCTGCAGCTTCATTCCTGAAATCAGCGAGACCATGAACCCACCGGAAGGGAAAAACTCTGGACACATCTGAACATCTGAAGGAACAAACTCCGGACACACCGTCTTTAAGAACTGTAACACCACGAGAGTCCGCAGCTTCATTCTTGAAGAAGGAATCAATTCCGGACACAGTATGTCCACACGAAGACTTATACACTGATGTTCATAACAGATTTCTTTGTGAGTCCCAAACTGGAAGCAACACAAAAGTCCATCAACAGGTGAATAGAGAAACAAACTGCAGCATATACAAACAAGCAAATGCTACCAGGGAGTAAGAAGGAATATAAAATAGTTGTATGTGCAACAACATGGAGGAGTCTCAAAATCATTAGGCTGAGTGAGAAAGACAGGCACAAAGCATACATAAATTGAAATTCCATTTATTTATTTATTTAAAGTCAAGGTCTCACTTTGTTGCCCAGGCTGCCTTGCTCCTTCAACAAAGATCACTATATTTTCGGGTCTATTTTTGGGCTGTGCGTTTTGTTTTATTGAACTAATTTGCCTGTTATTTTCACTAGTATCACATTGTCACTGTACTGATTACCCATGGACCTTTTTTTTTTTTTTTTTTTTAGACAGTCTCACTCTGTTACCCAGGCTGCAGTGCGGTGGTGCAATCTCAGCTCACTGCAAGCTCCACCTCCCACGTTCAAGTGATTCTCATGCCTCACCCTCACAAGTAGCTGGGATTACAAGCATGTACCACCACACCCAACTAAATTTTTGTATTTTTTTAGTAGAGATGGGGTTTCACCATGTTGGCCAGGCTGGTCTCGAACTCCTGACCTCAAGCGATCCACCCACCTCGGCCTCCCAAAGTGCTGGGAGTACAGGCGTGAGCCACCACGCCCAGCCTCCATGGACTTTTGATATGTAGCAATCTCTTCATTTTTGAGAGGATTACAAAAGGATTGCTACAATCCTTACAAAAGAGGATTGAATTAACCCTCTGCCTTTGATTTTTTTTAACGTACAGTTAGTTTAGAGATCAGACAAAAATCATTAGATTTTATATCATATATCACATGAATTAGTGATTTTAGTAGGTATGTAGTGGTATCTTAATGTTTTAATTTGAAATTCTTTTTTTTTTTTTTTTTTTTTTTAAGACAGAGTCTCACTCTGTCACCCAGGCTGGAGTGCAGTGTCGTGATCTCGGCTCACTGCTAGCTCCACCTCCCAGGTTGACGCCATTCTCCTGCCTCAGCTTCCCGAGTAGCTGGGACCACAGGCACCTGCCACCATGCCCAGCTAATTTTTTGTATTTTTAGTAGAGATGGTGTTTCACCGTGTTAGCCAGGATGGTCTTGATCTCCTGACCTCGTGATCCACCCGCCTCAGCCTCCCAAAGTGCTGGGATCACAGGCATGAGCCACTGCGCCTGGCCTGAAATTCTTTAATGACATACGATGTTGAGCATCTTTTCCTATGCTTATTTACCATCTGTGTATCTTTTTTGGTGAGGTGTCTGTTCAGATCTTTTGTCCATTTTAAAATTGGGGTATTTTCTTATTGTTTAGTTTAAGAGTTCTTTATATATTTTAGATACCAGTCCTTTATCAGATATGTTTTGCAAATATTTTCTGCCAGTTTGTGTTTTTTCAGTCTCTTAACAGTGTCTTTCTTGAAGCAGAAGTTTTAAATTTTACTGAAGTTCTACTTATTGTTTCCTTTCATGGGCCATGCCTTTGGTGTTGTATCAAAAAATTCACTGCCAAACCCAAAGTCACCTAGATTTTTTCTTATTTTATAATCTAGAAGTTTTGTAATTTTGTGTTTTACATTTACAGTTCTATGATCCATTTTGAGTTAATTTTTATGAAAGCTGTAAAGTCCATGTTCAGATCCAGTTTTATTTTGTTTGTTTTGTTTTAAGAGACAAGGTTTTACCCTGTTACCCAGGCTAGAGTTCGGTGGCATGAACATAGCTCACTGCAGCTTCCAACTCTTGGGCTCAAGTGATCTTTCCACCTCAAGCTCTTGAGTAACTAGGGCTATAGTACTTTTTGTTTGTTTGTTTTTGGATTTGTACTTTTGGTTTGTTTGTTTGTTTGTTTTTGGATGTCTGGTTGTTCCAGCACCAGTAGTTGAAAAGACTACCTTTTCCCCATTGAATTGCCTTTGCTCCCTTATCAAAGATCAGTTGACTATATTTATATAGAGCTGTTTCTGGTCTGTTGGTTCTGTTCTACTGATCTATTTGTCTGTTTTTTCACCAATACCACACTGTCTTCATTACAATAGCTTTATAGTAAATCCTGAAGTTAGATAATGTCAGTTTGCTATTCTAGGTCTTCAGCTTTTTATATAAACTTTAGGATTAGTTTGTTGATTTTCACAAAATAAGTTGAGATTTTGATTGAGATTGTGTTGAATGTATAAAGTTGGGAAGAACTTACATGTTGACATTATTGAGTCTTCCTATTCATGTGCATGGAATATATCTCCATTTATTTAAGTCTCCTTCAATTTTTCTTAATCAAGTTTAGGAAATTTTGAAATTGAGCCAATTGTCCCAAAGACTGATGTTCATGCTTTCTTTTGAATAAACGTAGAAACTGATTCTCTCAATTTTGAAACTTGAGAAAGTTACATTTGTCTTATCTAAGCTCCCTTCTCAGGAAATTAATCATCAGACCTCCCATATAATATCAAGGAACTGAAACTCACCAGGTCACTGCATTTGGACAATGAATTGTCAGACCCCTTACCTATCATGATTGTCTAACCAACCACTGGCTTCCCATTGACTAACTTCTCTTCCTTACCCCTCCCTAGTTCCTATTTTCCTGCATGTAGTCACATTTCTACTATATAAACCCCTAATTTTCGTTGGTCAGGAAGCTAGATTTGAGACTGATTCCCCATCTCCTTGGCTGCAGCACCCAAATAAAGTCTTCACTTCTGGCAATACTTGTTGTTTCAGTGATTCACTTTCTGTGCAGCAAGCAGCAGGAGTACACCAAACCTCTAGGTCATTTTGGTAACAGTTTTCCCTATTCCTAGTTTGCTAGAGTTGTTTTTGTTGTTCTTACCATGAATGGGTGTCATAGTTTGTTTGTCAAATGCTTTTTCTGCATCTATTGATATGACTGACCATATGCCTTTTCTTCTTTAGCCTGTTGATGTGAGGTATTACATTAAATGATTTTCAAATATTAAATCAGCCTTGCATACCTGGGATAAATCTCACTTATTTGTGCTGTATTTTTTAATACATTGTTGGATTTGATTTGCTAATGTTTTACTGAGGATATTTACATCTAGGTTCATGAGACATATCAGTCTGTAGTTCTTACTTGTAGTGTCACTCCCTGGTATTAGGGTAATGTGACCTCATAGAATGAGTTAGGAAATTTTCTCCGGTTCTGTTTACTGCAAGAAATTGTAGATAACCAATACAATTTTTTAAAAATATTTGGTGGAATCCACCAGTGAAATCATCTTGGTCTGTATTTCCTGTTTTCGAAGGTTAATTCTTGATTCAATTTTTTAAATACATATAGGTCTTTTCAGATTATCTACTTCATGTATGTTATTTTGGGTTGTGTCCCTTTCTTCCTTCCTTCCTTCCTTTCTTCCTTTCTCTCTTTCTCTCTCTCTTCTTTCTTTCTTTCTTTTCTTTTCTTTTCTTTTCTTTCCTTTCCTTCCTTTCCTTCCTTTCCTTGCCTGCCTTCCCTCCCTCCCTCCCTCCCTCCCTCCCTCCTTCCTTCCTTCCTTCCTTCCTTCCTTCCTTCCTTCCTTCCTTCCTTTCTTTCTTTCTCTCTCTCTCTCTCTCTTCTTTCTTTCTTTCTTTCTTTCTTTCTTTCTTTCTTTCTTTCTTTCTTTCTTTCTTTCTTTCTTTCCTTCTGTGAGAGAAAAGTAGAATTCAGTTTTATTTTGTCCTCTCTGAAACTTACATTTATACCATGTCCTCATCTGTCAAAGAAGAGAAAGGAAAAGCCCTGCCTTACACCATAGAATCCAAGTACTCATATACTTGTTATGGTGGCAGGATGTTTGTTGCTCCAGCTTTTTGGCTTCAAGAGATTACACTTTCAGTACCAGTGTAGTGAGAAACCACTGGCAAACTGCTAGAAATGTCTTCTGAATTTGTCAGTGTACCATTTCATAAAGTGCTCCTGGAATTAAAATCTGCTAGGCTGTCAAGTGTCCACACTTTTGCAACAAAGGATAAAAGAATCCCAGTGGGTATCACTGGGTCCTTCTCAGCTGGGTCTCATTATTGGCACTGCTGCTTTAACCTTTGAGGTGCTGGCCCTCACCACAGGTGAAACCTTCTGGCCATTCTTCAGGTGTGAATTGTAATTTGGATCCTTATCTGGTGTATCAAAAATCGCTTTCAAAATAGATGGTGTTTTCAGAATTCTTATTCCATCAGGCTGACCAGGAAATAGATCTTCCAAGAAAAAAATATATGTATCCAATTGCAATGCCTGGTTAAAAGTTCCTCTGACATGCTCATCCTGTTTGACCTCTAGGCTTGGAAAGTTGTCACAGAAAATGTGCTGTAAAATAAATGGCAGTGCCCTGAAGTGAAAATCTGGAAGTCTACTTTTATCTGTTCAGAATATCTAGTGAATCATGGGAGACAGATGAACAGCTTTAGGAAGAGACAGGGTGTTCTTTAACATTTTCCTGTATGTGTTCTATTTGTTGAAGGATACGGTCATTAAGAATCCACCAGAAAGGAACATAAATACAAAGTCTACTGTCCAACCTTAGAAACAACCTTCTAGCATTTGACAGTAATGATAGAAAAATTATGTCAAATAAAAAATGGAATCCAACTGCCCCTCAAAATAAGAACTTTGTTATTAATCTCCGTATTTGAAAGTGTTTAAAGATTAATTAAGGAATTGAAGTATAACTGAAAAGGTGTGATCACTTCCAGCTGTTGACCCCTCATGAAACAGCACATTGAGAATAAGCATTCTCAATGCCAACTTGAACCCTAGAGTAATTATTTATTTATTTATTTTTGAGACGGAGTTTTGCTCCTGTTGCTCAGACTAGAGTACAATGGCATGATCTTGGCTCACTGCAACCTCTGCCTCCGGGGCTCAAGCAATTCTCCTGCCTTAGCCTCCTGAGTAGCTGGGATTACAGGTATGCACCACCTCGCCCGGCTAATTTTGTATTTTTAGTAGAGATGGGGTTTCTCCACATTGGTCAGGCTGGTCTCGAACTCTCAACCTCAGATGATCCACCCACCTTGGCCTCCCAAAGTTCTGGGTTTACAGGTGTGAGCCACTGCACCCGGCCACCCCAGACTAATCTTTGTATGCTCCCACCAACCCTGTTACCAGCCCCTCTGGGCATCCCCAAGGCTCAATCCTCAGTTTCCTGAAGATTCAGTTATATCCAGCCAGGATAATGAGAAGGTGGCACTGCAGCTGCTTACTACAGCAGTGGTGGTGAGAACTCAGGCGGTTGTGTAGGCTGAGTGGCTGACTGGCAGGATCTAGTTTGTGCCATTCAAGAAACTGGTCTGTTTTATATAGGTTTTCGAATTGGTGGACATAGATTATTCATTGCATTTTTTTAAATGTCCATGGAATTTGTAGTGATGGTCCCTCTTTAATTTCCGATATTGGTAACTGTGGTGAGAAAGCTGGTTGACCACCTCAATCTCACTTTTCCTAGTGTAGAAACTGTAGGTTGAGGAAAGATTTTTCACAAGTAGGTTGCTGGGCACAATGAGGAGATGCAGCATCAGGTATATGAAAGTCTGATTCTGCTATCGGCTTGGAATTTTTTACTTTTTTTGTGGATCTGGTATATCTCTCATCTTCATGTTTGAGTTCTGAATTGTTGCTGGTAAAAATCTCAATGCTCTCTATAGATTTTTTGGTTTTCTGTAGGAGGGCAGTGAAGCCAGCTTGCTTCTATGCTGCCATTTTAAAATCAGAAGTCTTCCTTTTTTTCTGGTGTACACATTCAGTGCTATCAGTGCTATACATTCCTGTCAAAGTATTGCTTTCACTGTATCCTATGCATTTTGATAAGTTGTATTTTCATTTTAATTTATTTCAAAATATTTTACAATGTATCTAGAGACTTTTTAAACCTATGTTTATTTAAAATGGGATTGTTTAAACTGAAGTATTTTGGGGCTTTGGGGGTTTTCCAGCTATCTTTCTGATTTGATTTCTGGTTTAATTCCATTGTAATCTGAGAGGATACTTTATATAATTTCTGATTGCTAAGGTGTGTTTTATGACTCAGAATGTGGTCTTATATCATAGGGAATGTTGTGTGTGAACTTGAGAAGAATATGGATTCCTCTGTTGCTAGATGACATATTCTATAGATGTCAATTAGATCCCGTGGTTTGGTGGTGCTGCTCAGCTCAACTGTGTCCTCACTGATATTCAGACTGCAGGATCCATTCATTACTCCAAAGGGGCATGGAAGTATTCACATATAATAGTGGGTTAATCTGTTTCTCTTTGCAGTTTATCAGTTTTTGCCTTGTATATTTTGATGCTTTGTTGCTAGGTGCACACACATTAGAAATTATGTATTCTTGAAGAACTGATTTCTCTTTCATTATGTAATATCCTTCTTTATTCTGGGTCATTTTCCTTGTTCTGAAGTTGGCTTTGTCTGAAATTAATAACTACTTGACACATCTCATTTAAAGATGAACAACAGAAAAGAATTACATCAAGCCCCATATAAAGATGCTGAAAGGAAAAAAAGGCAAGATGAAAAGGAAGTGAATCACATACAACATATGCAAATGTCACATTAGAAAAAAATTTACAAAATTAGCACAGGGCAAAATAAAGCAAATAAATAAATATCTTAAAGTTATTAGGAATCAAGATTTAAAGTGTCAAAGAGCTATAAACATAAAATCATGCCATGTCATATCAAATTTGAGTTGGATAGATTAACATAAACTCAAGTTAAGAAGATATTCATATATTCTTCACACTGAAGCCACCTAAAAGTAATGATAGCTTATAGTGAACCCTCCTAGAGCTCAGATCTAAGCGTCTAAATACCTTTCTCTAATCCAGGAAATTAAGGCTCTTTAGAGGTATGACTGGATATGGACTGGGGCAGAAAAAGGACAGGGTGAACTTGCCTTTCTGGATGTGCCAAGGGAAGAAAGTGCTCAAAGACATCAAAAGGACATCAAAAGGACACAGACATCAAAAGGACACAGAGATCAGTTTGCTGGAGCAAACTGGAGCTAGTCCAATTTGGGACAATTTAATTATTTTAAAAATAGTGATTATAAAACTTTAAGGAAATAAAAATTCATGAGTCTAGAATCATCGTTTATATATTTACAGACAGGTTCTCATTCTGTTGCCCAGGCTGGAGTGCAGTGGTGTGATCATAGCTCACTGTAGCTTCGAACTCCTAGGCTCAAGTGATCCTCCTGCCTTAGCCTCTTGAGTAACTAGGTCTGCAGATGCATGCCCACCACTCCCAGCTAATACAATTATTTTTAAAAAATTAAGAACTGAAACAAAAAAGAAAAAAAACACTTCGTAGACTACCGCTGCAGGCAATTATTACATCTACTCCCATTCCAAAAACTGATAGTTAAATACGAATGATTACATTTTCATCTCAAATTTTGTAACACAGTTTATTTACACTTGGTGAGAAAAGACTCTTATTTTCTGAAGAATGCAACTGATAAATGTAAGAATTATAATATCACCATTTTGCAATTACCAATAGATAAATTAAGGTGAATATCATAGTCATTGTGAAAATGTCTATTTTCAAGTATATTGGGCAACAAGATTTGCAGTCTGCTAGAATATCACTGAAATGAGAAAAACACACCTGGAAATGAAAATATCTATGTAAACAAAAATTTAAATTCAGGTCAACAACAAGAAAACTGATATAATTCTAATATTTTTAAAAATCAGTTTTTATTCAAAGGAGAAATACAGGATTTCATGCTATTCTTTCTGGTATCACTGTCTTTCATTGTCTAATATTCAGTGTCTTTAAAAAATGTTTTTATATGTTTTGTCTGGTTTGTTAGATTGTTCCAGGGAGAAGGTTTGCTATAGTCCCTGTTATTCTGTCTTGGACAGAAGCAGAAGTCTAAGCATTAGTTCAGTAGGACCAACTTATTTGTAAAGTAAGTTTTAGTCCTATTACATTTGGCTTAATTATTTGCATAAAGTGCAGCAAGAATAATCATTTGCCATATAGGCTCTCTGTCTCTCTTTTCTAAATTTCTTTTTTTTTTTTTTTTTGACCTTAAAGACTTTTATCCCTAACCCTTCTAACAATTTGCTTTGCTAGAACCTTTTTCATAAGAAATCTAAGATTAGACCTTTTTAAAAGCCTGGAGCCTAGCCAAGGATTTACCTGTGTCTGCAAAGTCCTGTATGAATTGGGACAATTCCTCTTTTTAAGGTCCTGAGAAAACTTAGGGTTCCTGGGCCTATCAGAAAGTGTCATTCTTTTTTTTCTTTAACGTGCTTCAGAAAAGGAAGAAAGTGACGTTCTTTGCTTACCCACAGGTCAGGACCCTGTAAAGGACAAAATATCAGGCCAATTTTTCCAAGGGTGTTTTATTGGCTCTATAGGTCAGCCTCATTTTCTTAAGGCAGTATGAAAATGTCATCCCACTCAAAGCCTTGGTAAAATAATCAGTGACTCCAATTATTCTCTGTTATGAAAGAAAACAGACTCTTATTAAAATTATGCAAATAACTATATTATCGTATATTAAGAATACTCACTTAATAGTTCCAAAATTTGTAGAAATTCAGAGAGAGAAAGGAATTATGTTTTAAATTTTGCTCACAAGAGTATACTTTACTCAATTGTTAAGAGCTGTAAATAGCTTAAAAGAAGAAAAAGTTCTCTTAACTGAAAAACAAAAGAATAAGCAAATGTTTTAAACAAAAAGTCACAAAACATTATTTCAGTCTTCTATTAGTTTGGCCCATGCAATTAACTCCTGTTCTTCCTGATACTGGATTAGCAAACCTCATGAATTCATCAGCTCTCCATGAAAGTCCTGTAAGTTTTTCTCTTTATCGTTCTCAATGGAACAATCTCTAAAGTTATCAGAAATCTATATTTAAGAGTTCTCCTCAGAGTTCTATTAGCTGATTATAAACTGCCTTATAAAAGTAGCAGAGTAAAACAACAATTATGAATGACAAAAATCTTAGAACAGCTATGGTTAAAGACACAATTGACAAAGAAATTTGGTTACTTCTGTGGTGTACAAGAACTTTTCATAATAATCATAATTAGTATTAATAATATACACTAAGACATCAGAATCACATAGGAATATCACACAAAAGTACATGTTTTATAACACATACTTTTTTTTTTTTTTTTTTTTTTTTTTTTTGAGACGGAGTCTCGCTCTGTCGCCCGGGCTGGAGTGCAGTGGCCAAATCTCAGCTGACTGCAAGCTCCATCTCCCGGGTTTACGCCATTCTCCTGCCTCAGCCTCCGAAGTAGCTGGGACTACAGGCACCCGCCACCTTGCCCGGCTAGTTTTTTTGTATTTTTTAGTAGAGACGGGGTTTCACCGTGTTAGCCAGGATGGTCTCGATCTCCTGACCTCGTGATCCGCCCGTCTCTGCCTCCCAAAGTGCTGGGATTACAGGCTTGAGCCACCGCGCCCGGCCAACACATACTTTTTTTTAAAATTATACTTTAAGTTCTAGGGTACATGTGCACAATGTGCAGGTTTGTTACATAGCTATACATGTGCCATGTTGGTTTGCTGCACCCATTAAGTCGTCATTTACATTAGGTATTTCTCCTAATGCTATTCCTCCCCCTTCCCCCCACCCCCTGACAGGCCCCAGTGTGTGATGTTCCCCACCCTGTGTCCAAGTGTTCTCATTGTTCAAATCCCACCTATGAGTGAGAACATGCGGCGTTTGGTTTTCTGTCCTTGCGATAGTTTGCTCAGAATGATGGTTTCCACCTTCATCCATGTCCCTACAAAGGACATGAACTCATCCTTTTTTATGGCTGCATAGTATTCCATGGTGTATATGTGCCACATTTTCTTAATCCAGTCTATCATTGAAGATATGATGAGATAATCTGCATCTGTTGAGATAATGTGCATCTGTTGAGATAATCATGTGGTTTTTGTCATTGGTTCTGTTTATGTGATGGAGTACGTTTATTGATTTATGAATGTTGAATCAGCCTTGCATCCCAGGGATGAAGCCAACTTAATCTTGGTAGATAAACTTTTTGATGTGCTGCTGGATTCGGATTGCCAGTATTTTACTGAGGATTTTTGCATTGATGTTCATCAGGGATATTGGTCTAAAATTCTTTTTATTGTGTCTCTGCCAGGCTTTGGTATCAAGATGATGCTGGCCTCATAAAATGAGTTAGGGAGGATTCCCTCTTTTTCTATTGATTGGAATAGTTTCAGATGCAGTGGTACCAGCTTCTCTTTGTACCTCTGGTAGAATTTGGCTGTGAATCCATCTGGTCCTGGACTTTTTTTGGTTGGTCAGCTATTATTTATTGCCTCAATTTCAGAGCCTGTTATTGGTCTATTCAGAGATTCAACTTCTTCCTGGTTTAGTCTTGGGAGGGTGTATGTGTCCAGGAATTTATCCATTTCTTCTAGATTTTCTAGTTTATTTGCGTAGAGGTGTTTATAGTATTCTCTGATGGTAGTTTGTATTTCTGTGGGGCCGGTGGTGATATCCCCTTTATCATTTTTTATTGCATCTATTTGATTCCTCTCTCTTTTCTTCTGTATTAGTCTTGCTAGCGGTCTATCAATTTTGTTGATCTTTTCAAAAAACCAGCTCCTGGATTCATTGAATTTTTTAAAGGGTTTTTTGTATCTCTATCTCCTTCAGTTCTGCTCTGATCTTAGTTATTTCTTGCCTTCTGCTAGCTTTTGAATTTGCTTGCTTTTGCTTCTCTAGTTCTTTTAATTGTGATGTTAGGGTGTCAATTTTAGATCTTTCCTGCTTTCTCTTGTGGGCATTTGGTGCTGTAAATTTCCCTGTACACACTGCTTTAAATGTGTCCCAGAAATTCTGGTACATTGTGTCCTTGTTCTCATTGGTTTCAAAGAACATCTTTATTTCTGCCCTTACTTCATTATATACCCAGTAGTCATTCAGGAGCAGGTTGTTCAGTTTCCATGTAGTTGTGTGATTTTGAGTGAGTTTCTTAACCCTGAGTTCTAATTTGATTGTACTATGGTCTGAGAGACAGTTTGTTGTGATTTCTGTTCTTTTACATTTGCTGAGGAGTGCTTTACTTCCAACCATGTGGTCAATTTTGGAATAAGTGCAGTGTGGTACTGAGAAGAATGTATATTCTGTTGATTTGGGGTGGAGAGTTCTGTAGATGTCTCTTAGGTCTGCTTGGTGCAGAGCTGAGTTCAAGTCCTGGATATCCCTTTTAATCTTGTGTCTCGTTGATCTGGCTAATACTGACAGTGGGGGGAACACATATGTTTAACACATTTATATAAATATAATTCAAAGGTTAAATATCAATTCATATTTGACAATGCTTCCTGTATGATTTTATTATACCAAGTAAGCCAAATATGTCACTTTTGGACTTCAGGGGACTTAATATCAAACAAATTAAATGATGTCAAAAGGACTGAATTTAGAATATGATTTTGGAAACTTTGAAAAATATCAAATGTTTGAAACTCTTGATATCGCTAAATAGGATCACAAGTCATTGTAAAATAAGTCATTCATTTGACCAAAGTGATAACTCAAATATATTTTTAAAAGCAAAACCTTTATTCTTTCAGAGAGGAGACTTAATTTCCCAAACAGTAAGCAAGTCCTAATAAAGATAGCATGAGGCCAGTCAAGTTTGTCTCTCATATGTTATAAACAAATCTATTAAATTGTAATCATCTTGATCATAAGATATAAATTCCATAAGCCTTTTCTTTTTTTTTTTTTTTTTTGAGACTGAGTCTCACTCTGTCACCGAGGCTGGAGTGCAGTGGCAGAATCTTGGCTCACTGCAAGCTCTGCCTCCCAGGTTCACACCATTCTCCTGCCTCAGCCTCCCAAGTAGCTGGGACTATAGGCAACCACCACCACCCCCTGGCTAATTTTTTGTATTTTTAGTAGCGATGAGGTTTCACCGTGTTAGCCAGGATGGTCTTGATCTCCTGACCTCATGATCCACCCACCTCAGCCTCCCAAAGTGCTGGGATTACAGGCGTGAACCACCATGCCTGGCCTCCATAAACCTTTTTTATAACATTTTATAATTTATTTAAATTAGAAAGTGGGCTAATGCTCCAAGAAAACTTTGTTAATTTGACAAGGCCTAGTAACATCAATGTGCCTTTGATATTAATGTTTACAGAGAAAATATGAATTAATTTTATCTCTCAAAAAATGTCTCACCTTTACAATCTCATGCATCCACCTCTTCCATAATAGTCCCTGGGCTTAGAAGGGTTCAGTAGTTTTAATTTCTGGCCCTGGGTCTCATGAACACAGTTTATTTTGATTGTCATCTTTTCCCAGGTTTGAAGATTAAGCTTTAACTGCCATCAGTGTTTAAGATTTAGCAGGACGGCCGGGCGTGGTGGCTCACGCCTGTAATCCCAGCACTTTGGGAGGCCGAGGCGGGCGGATCACAAGGTCAGGAGATCGAGACCATGGTGAAACCCCGTCTCTACTAAAAAATAGAAAAAAATTAGCGGGGCGCAGTGGCGGGCGCCTGTAGTCCCAGCTACTCGGGAGGCTGAGGCAGGAGAATGGCGTGAACCCGGGAGGCGGAGCTTGCAGTGAGCCGAGATTGTGCCACTGTACTCCAGCCTGGGCGACAGAGCGAGACTCCGTCTCAAAAAAAAAGAAAAAAAAAAAAAAAAAAAAAAAAAAAAAAAAAAGATTTAGCAGGACTTGGTGTCCTTTTTAGACCCAAGAGTTACAGTCCTGTAACTTAATGGCATAAGGACTATGAAAGAAATACAGAAAGTTACATGGGTGTAATAACCTTACATTTTAAAAGTTTAATTTCAGTTTTCCTAAGCAAATCAAAACTTAATAAAAATGTCATAGGAATTATTTTGAAGAAACAAAAATCTGTTTGAGGCCAGTTACCAAAAGGCAAAAACAACAACAACAACAACAACAAAAAACAAAAAAACATCTTCAATGTGATTGTTATTCCCTATGAGGAGTCCATTTCGATACTCTGGAAGTCAAAACTCACGAAAAGTGTACTTGAATTAGTTAGACATAGAAAGAGTAGGCCGGGCGCGGTGGCTCACGCCTGTAATCCCAGCACTTTGGGAGGCCGAGGCGGGCGGATCACAAGGTCAGGAGATCGAGACCATCCTGGCTAACACGGTGAAACCCCGTCTCTACTAAAATAGAAAAAATTAGCCGGGCGCAGTGGCGGGCGCCTGTAGTCCCAGCTACTCGGGAGGCTGAGGCAGGAGAATGGCGTGAACCCGGGAGGCGGAGCTTGCAGTGAGCCGAGATTGCGCCACTGCACTCCAGCCTGGGCGACAGAGCGAGACTCCGTCTCAAAAAAAAAAAAAAAAAAAAAAAAAAAGAAAGAGTATGTCCTGGGTCGTAAGTGAACATTTTAAGTTTCATAGAAGAATTTAAAGCCAAGAGCACAGAATGTTATCTTAGAAGACAACATTTCCTTTAAAGTAAAACCTTTTTAGCATCAGGCCGCAACTGCAGTTAGAACCTAGGAAAAAGGTCACAAGAGCTGATGAAAAAGTTGGAGGAGAGAGAGTTATTATCTACAGCCTTCTCAAAATGAAGAGAAAGCTAAAAACAGTGAGAAGCAGTAAAAGTTGAACTTTTGGGTTAAAAAATAAAAATCTCAGCTGGGCATAGTGGCTCACACCTGTAATCCCAGTACTTTGCGAGGCCGAAGTGGGCAGATCATGGGGTCAGGAGTTCGAGACCAGGCTGGCCAACATGATGAAACCCCATCTCTACCAGAAATACGAAAAATCAGCTGGGTGTGGTGGCATGCACCTGTAATCCCAGCTACTTGGGAGGCTGAGGCAGAATTGCTTGAACTCGGGAGGTGGAGTTTGCAGTGAGTGGACCACTGCACTCCAGGCTGGGCAACAGAGCAAGACTCCATCTCAAAAAAATAAATAAAAATAATTTTAAACAAATCTCTTGTAATTTTATTAGGAGAAAATTAATACTTTAAGAAAATGTTGTTATAACTCATTCTTTAGTGTATTCATGGGTTTTATTTCATATCAAAGCCAAATTTTTAGAAAGACTATCATAAATAATTTCCTTTTTTTTTTTTTGAGACGGAGTCTCACTCTGTTGCCCAGGCTGGAGTGCAATGGTGCAATCTCAGCTCACTGCAAGCTCTGCCTCCTGGGTTCACGCCATTCTCCTTCCTCAGCATCTCAAGTAGTCCCAAGTAGCCCCAAGTAGCTGGGACTACAGGCACCTGCCACCGCACTTGGCTAATTTTTTTGTATTTTTTTTAGTAGAGATGGGGTTTCACCATGTTAGCCAGGATGATCTCAATCTCCTGACCTTGTGATCCGCCCGCCTTGGCCTCCCAAAGTGGTGGGATTACAGGCATGAGCCACCGCACCCGACCAATAATTTCCTTTTAATTCTAGCCAACTTGATTACATAAAGTTTTTTTTCTCATAAATCCTCTTTTTACAAACCTTATTACCACTTACACAAAACATTTATGACATGCTTGGGCTTCCCATTTTGCCTTAAACATCGTCTTTCTTAAATAACTAGTCATTGCAGAAAATTTACCATACAAGATTCTTTCTCATATAAAATTATTTTCCTTTTAATCTTTCTTACCAAAAAATGTCTCTTTATAACTATGACTGTCTTTATGTCTCTCTTATTTACTGGTTCCTTTTACCTTGTTTCATAAATAACCTTTGAATTAGACAAAAATTATTTTCCTTTAAATAAGAACACGTTTGATGTGTGTGTGTGTGTGTGTGTGTGTGAGTGAGTGTGTGTGTATGACAGTCAGACCCTGTCTGTCCTCCACAGGCTTGAGTGCAGTGGTACCATCTCAGATCACTGCAACTGCCACCTCCCAGGCTGGACTGGTCCTCCCACCTAGGCCTCCTGAATAGCTGGGACTACAGGTGCATGCCACTATGCCTGGCTAATTTTTGTATTTTTTGTAGAGACAGGGTTTCACCAACTTGGCCAGACTGATCTTGAACTCCTAAGCCTAAGTGATTGCCCTATCATGGCTTCCCAAAATGCTAGGATTATAGGCATGAGCCACTAAACCCAGCCAAGAGCACAATTTTTTAGAAAAATGTTTTCCTACAATTTTCTAAAAAAAAATTGGAAATGACTCAGACATACAATGAATATTATTTAATCCAATGTAATTTTAGATTCTAAATTATATGACAAGTTTATGTATAAGAATTTACTCCACTTACCTAATTATTATTATTATTATTTTTTTGAGGTGGAGTTTTGCTCTTGTTGCCTAGGCTGGAGTGCAGTGGTGCGATCTTGGCTCACTGCAACTTGCACCTCCCATGTTCAAGTGATTCTCTTGTCTCAGCCTACTCCATTTTGGAGCTTTAGAATTTGACTGCCCCACTGGATTTTGGACCTGCATGGGCCCTATAACCCCTGGGTTTTTGCCAATTTCTTCCATTTGGAATGGCTGTATTTACCAAATACCATACCCCCATTGTATGTAGCAAGTAACTAGCTTGCTTTTGATCTTACAGACTCATAGGTAGGAGGGACTTGCCTTGTCTCAGATGAGACTTTGGACTGTGGACTTTTGGGTTAATGTTGAAATGAGTTAAGACATTGGGGGACTGTTGGGAAGGGGACTGATTGGTTTTGAAATATGAGGACAAGAGATTTGGAGGGTCCAAGGGTGGAATGACATGGTTTGGTTCTGTGTCCCCACCCAAATCTCATCTTGAATTGTACTCCTATAATTCCTACATGTTATGGGAGGCACCCAGTGGGAGATAATTTGAATCATCGGGGCAGTTTCCCCCATACTGATTTCGTGGTAGTGAATAAGCCTCACAAAATCTGATGGTTTTATCAGGGATTTCTGGTGTTGCATCTTCCTCATTTTCTCTTGCTGCCACCATGTATGAAGGGCCTTCTGCCTCCTGCCGTGATTCTGAGGCCTCCCCAGCCATAGGGAACTATAAGTCCAATTAAACTTTTTCTTTCCAGTCTCTAGTATGTCTTTATGAGGATTATGAAAACAGACTAACACACCCTTTCTTATGTTAAACACCCTTTCTTATGTAAAACAAGAGTATCCCTGTTGTAATAACTTTTTTTTTTTTTTTTTTTTTTAAGATGGAGTCTCGTTCTGTCACCCAGGCTGGAGTGCAGTGCTGCAATCTCAGCTCACTGCAAATCAGGTAAGGCTGGGTACAGTGTCTCATGCTTGTAATCCCAGCACTTTGGGAGGCCAAGGCAGGAGGATCACATGAGGTCAGGAGTTCAAGAAAAATCTGGCCAACATGGTGAAACCCTGTCTCTATTTAAAAAATACAAAAATCAGCTGGGTGTAGCGGTGCATGCCAGTAATCCCTGCTACTCAGGAGAGTGAGGTGGGAGAATTGCTTGAACCCAGGAGGTGGAGGTTGCAGTGAGCCAAGATCTTGCCACTGCACTCCAGCCTAAGCAACAGAGTGAGCTCTGTCTCAAAAAAAAAAAAAAAAAAAAAAAAAAAAAAAAAAAAAATCAGGTAACACAATACAAAAGCAAGCAGATTATGATATGAGAGGACTTTGTCTGTTTACACTCTTGGGGTCATAAGAAAAGCAGAGGTCTTGCCCCAAAAAGGAG
Organism: Chlorocebus sabaeus; assembly: GCF_047675955.1. Classification (NCBI taxonomy): domain Eukaryota; kingdom Metazoa; phylum Chordata; class Mammalia; order Primates; family Cercopithecidae; genus Chlorocebus; species Chlorocebus sabaeus. Next base: position 111,105,660 of record NC_132924.1, on the reverse strand, counting down.
TTTAGCACCTTCTGTTTTCTTCAAGGAAGCCCAGGCTGTTAGAAATTATTTTAGTTTGACTGGGCATGGTGGCTCACACTTGTAATCCCAACACTTTGGGAGGCCAAGGCAGTCAGGAGTTCGAGACCATCCTGGCTAATGTGGTGAAACCCTGTTTCTACTAAAAATAAAAAAAAAAAATGGCCAGGTGTGTTGGCAGCCACCTGTAATCCCAGCTACTTGGGAGGCTGAGGCAGGAGAACTACTTGAACCCAGGAGGCAGAGGTTGCAGTGAGCTGAGATTGCACCATTGCACTCCAGCCTGGGCAACTACGGCAAGACTCCATCTCAGAAAAGAAAAAAAAAGAAATTATTTTAGTTCCCTCAAGCAGCAGAGGGTGGCAAGAGGAAGGAGAGACAGGTAGAAGTAAATGGACAAAACATAATTTAGCAAAAAACAAGACCCTAGAGAGAAAGAAAACATAAAGACCTTTTAAATATATATATACATTGTGTATATTATGTAAATATGAATTAAATATTATAGATAATATATAAATATGAATTACATATTATGTAGGTAATATATAAATATGAAAACGTACACAGACACACATTTGTATCTTGGATATTAGCTTTTAATTAAGGTGACTTTTAACCATTGAGCTCTTAAAAAATCCTTTTAAATCTCAATACCATTTTTTAGCTGGGACAAACTACTGATATTTCAAAAGTAACAGAAATATCAAGCCAGAGAGGACCTGATTTAGGAACCAACCCAGGCTGTCATGGTGAAAAAAAGGGTAGAATCTTAGCTACTGAATTACAATGTGAAGTGACAGTCATTGCTCTATCAGTTTGGCTTAGCTAGCAAAAGGTGGCCTAGTTATGCAAATGCAGTCCCTCAAGTAGTAAATATCTTTCTTTTTTTTGCTGGCCTTTTCCCACCCACCCCCCACCAGCTATGGGAATTTAGCCAATTCAGAGGCTTTGTTCCCCATAATTTGGAACTTTTTTTCAGACTTGATCAAGTTGGGTAGAGTTGGTCAAACCCAATGGAAAAAGACCAAAACAACGACAAAAACAGAAACAAACAAAAACCAGTTAGCAAAACAAGCAATTGCATAATTCATACAATAACTGAATGCTCTAATGGTAAGGAAAAATTAAGATCAGCTGGTTGGTAATGTTAACTTTAGTCATTAAGGAGAATTTCCAAGACAAAACCCAAATTCAGCTACTTATCTAGGAATGGGGCCCAGACTGAAGACTGCTCTCTACCATCTTAGAAGCAGGAAAAATCTCAAACATGCCTTCCCTGTTGGAAGTGAGCTGAAACTTCAGGAAGGAATTGCCTGCTGTCCAACGTCATGGAAGCAAAACAGCTGGCCTTCTTGTTGGAAGTGAGTAAAACTCCAGAAAAAGGAGCTTTACAGCAAAATAAACCTTAAATCTCAACCAAATTTGGGGAGATCAAGGATCCTCTGGAGGGGAGTAGCTCCCAGACCTCAGCAAAATGTCCTGTCGGTTTGAGCATTAAAGATATTCATTCAAGCTGGTACCAAGCACCAATAGGAGATTTGTCAAAGGTAAGGGACACCTCCACTCAGAGCCCCTTACCTGGGTTGCCAATTTATAAACCAAAAAGTATTCAAGAGAGGTCTCAATAGATTAGAGGTTTATTTTGCCAAAGTGAAGGATGTGTGCCTGGGAGACAGGCCTATTCTTTCTCCAAAGATGATTTTGAGGGCTTCAGTACTTAAAGGGGAAAAGCAGGCTGGAGGAGAAAGAGGGAGGATTTGGTCACATTACTGAATCCACATGTTGTAAGAGAAAAAAGTAGGTAGGGGAATAGTCAATTATGTATTCATCCTGTGCTCACTATACCATAAGGCGACCACAGAATAGCTACTTGTGGAGATACTTAACTTACCTGTAGCTTGCTGCTTAGTAACAAAATGGAAAGTAGCTTCTTGCATGACTCAGTTTTCAGGTTAATTTTATTTCTTTTGGCAGAGTGAGTTGGGGTCCCAACGTTTTACTTTCCTTTCACAGATCATATATTTAAATGTGAAAAGTAAAAATATAAAGCTGTTTGCGGCTCAGAAACCAATACCTCCAAGTATGGCATTTTGACTTGCTGAACTGAAAAGGCCTACGGTCTCTTTAACCTTTCCCTATCCTCCACTGTCTCTCCCAAAGAAGCCGAAGTTCCTTTGTCTGCCTAGGATCTGGACCCAGCAAGGAGGACAGCTGTTTTTTCTTCCGCTCCCCGTTATCTCATTGTCTATTGCAGAAAAGAAGACCCAGACGTGACCATACCTGAGAAGACAGTATAATGACTGTCTCCAAGGATCATTGAAATTCCAAAGAAAACGATTTGCAAGTTGATCTCTGCTCCCCAGTCCAGTCATTCTCCCTATCAATTATTTATTGCCCCTCAATGGAATTCCTCTTCTACCTGCTCCCATAATCTATATTACCAGGGTACAAGCCCCCATTTTTTTTTTCATAACTTTAAGATAATATAGCAATTTCTATAACTCGAAAAGTTTCTATTACTCACTGGGAAGTTGGGTCTTCATTCTGAAGGCTCCTATGTAGACACATTGAATTAATTTGTATGTCTTTTCTCCTCTTGATCAGTCTGCTTCACGCCAGTGATTTTTCAATGAACCTATAGTGGGTGAATGGCCATAGCCCCCACAGTATGGCAGTGTAAGCAGGATGGTCAAAGCCATGCTTCTCTCCTGCAAGCTGCACTGAAGACAAAACAGGAACCTGGGTAGAACCTTTTTCAGCAAAGAGGTAAGAATTTCTTACCAGCCAGGGGGCCTCTCTCCCTCTGTGCTCTCCAGCTGATGAGATGGTAAAAGTCACTGGTTGTCTCCTCTACATGGTTTTGATCAATGGGAAAAAAGAATGTGTGTGACAAGTCTTGGGTTGTAGTGACTCTGGTGTACACTTGGTACTTGTGGTATGAATATTCATACTGTTTGACCCACTTCCCCATTTCCTCTCAGAAATAGCTTTTTCTGTTGCTCTTTTCCTTCGTCTTTTTTTTCTGTGTTTTTCTGTCATTAAGAGGGGTACCGTAGGGGAGAACATGAGCCTTTAAACCCACTGTTCAAGGCCCTGCAGACTGATCAGTTTTCACAGTTCTATGTTGGCATCTGTAAAGACAAACTTTGCTGTAGGTTTCAGAAATAAAAATCAGATGAGAGTCCCCTCTCATCTTGTTTTATGGCCTTGAGAGCTTTACCTTGTGACTAGATGAGGATACCCTCTCTTTGTCTCTGCCATTTGGAATGCATGAATTTTTTTTTTTAATTTTAACTTTTATTTTTGACACAAGATCTCATTCTGTCAACCAGGCTGGAGTGCAGTGGTGTGATATTGACTCACTACAGCTTTGACCTCATCGGTTCAAGTGAGCCTTCCACCTCAGCTCCCCAAGTAGTTTCGACTACAGGCACGTCCACAATGCCTGGTTAATTTTTTTGATTTTTGGTGGAGATAGTATCTCATTATGTGGCCCGGGCTGGTCTTGAACTCCTGGGCTCAATGTTGGAGGTGGGGCCTCATGGGAGGTGATTGGATCTTGCCTCAGCCTCCCAAAGTGCTGGGATTACAGGCATTACACTGTGCCCAGGAGGAGGGCATGACTTTTTGGGTTCACATCAGGGGACTAGTCTGAAAGGATTGGGAGTCCAAGACATGTAATATTTTAAGCAGCATACTCTTCACCTCAAGTGTCTCAAGCTCTTAGGGGAGGTTGAAAGGTTCCGTCTTGAAAGGTTCCGTCTTGAAAGGTTTCCATCTTGAAAGGTTCCGTCTCTATGGGGCTTCTGTTGTGTAAAACAAAAAGTATCTGAGATAGGTCTCAATCCATTTAGAAGTTTATTTTGCCAAGGTTAAGGACATCCTTGGAAGAAATAAACATAAAATCACAGAAAGAGTCTGTGATCTGTGCCTTTCTCTAACTGTGAGTTTGAGGGCTTCAGTTTTTAAAAGGGAAAAGTGGGCTGGAGGGGAAAAAGGGAGGGTATGGTAATCCACATGTTGCAAGAGAAAAGGAGCAGGTAGGGGAATTTATGTATTCAATTTATGTATACAACTATGTATTTATCTCATGATCAGTAAATCAGCACTTTACATAAGATAAGGTGAACACAGAGTAGCTGCCTGTGGAGATGATTAACCTTTTATCTGCAGCTATCTGCTTAGGAACAAAAAAGGCAAGGCAACTTCTTACGTGACTCAGCTTTCAGGATAATGTTTTTCTTTTGGCATAATGAATTAGGGCCCCAAGTATTTATTCTCCTTTCACACTGTCTTTTGTTATTTTAAGTCTATTTCTGACAGTAAGTTTTTGATGATCATGGGGACTGTCTCCTCGAAGCCCTCTCCAGGAATACCTCTTGCTTATGTAGAAAAAAACCTGGAAAATTACTACCTGGGCTTTCAAGAGGCTTTTGCATTGAGTTACTATCGGAACTAAGTACACCACTGAAAATAAAAAACATTTTATACATTTCTTATTCTAAATAATTAATGGGAAAAACAGAAATGTTAAAAGGACATATACTAGTATCATGGCTAGCCTTAGAAATTCTCTTGATAAGAGAGTAAAAAAAAAAGTTTTGACCTAAAAGTTAAAATCATTTGCAAGTTCAAAACGGCCTGCTCTAGATTCCTTCCGGGAAGATCAGTGGAGATCACTTGATATGGTTTGGATGTTTGTCCTCTCAAATCTCATGTTGAATGTGATTCTCAATGTTGGAGGTGGGATCTGGTGGGGGGTGATTGGCTTATAGGAGCAGATCCCTCATGAATAGTTTAGCACCATTCCCTTGATGATAAATTAGTTCTTAGTTCATGCAAGATCTGGTTGTTTAAAAGAGTCTAGGACCTCTTTTCTTTCTCTCTCTCTCTCTCTCCCCCCAACTCTTGGCATGTGACACGGCCAAGAGAAGGCTCCCTATCACTTTCTATCATCATTGTAAGTTTCCTGAGGCCTCACCAGAAGTAGATGCCAGCACCATGCTTCCTTTAAAGCCCTCAGAGCCATGAGCCAATCAAACCCCTTTTATTTATAAATTACCCAGGCTCAGGTATTTCTTTATAGCAACGCAAATACAGGCTAACACACCACCCCATGCTATACTGCAGTAGCTAAGTTTCTCCCATTTGACTAATGCTGCATGGGTTCAATACCGATATTTCTGTGGCTTTCGCCATTTATTGATCTTTTTTCCTTCCATGGGCAGTTTCTGATTTCTTGTCCTGCGTTTCCCTTTCTCTGAGCTATCTCTAGGGTGATTCTGGATCATGTAAAAATTGTTTGCCACCTCTTTGGAGATAACTCGTGCACCCATGATTAAGTCATAATTTTGGTTGAGACGCTTAGAAAGATACGTTTGCTAAAGAAACTCAAAAGCCAAAAATATCAGCTGTTGTCCTGGCTAAAATCTGGTAACAGGAGACTTGAAAGAATTGTTTTTTTTAAAGAGCTCTGTGGCTAAAAATCAGCTTAATTAAAAGCTGATATTCAAGTGTTCTCTCTCTCTCTCTCTGTCTCTCTCTTTCTCTATAAACATATACACATATATGTGTGTGTGTGTGTGTGTGTGTGTGTGTGAGAGAGAGAGAGAGAGAGAGACTATTTAAAAGGCCTTATACTTTTCTTCCCTTTTTTTTTATTCTATTTTTGGGAATTTTTTTTTTTCAGATGACTGGAACCTTTTTAAAGAACCCATGTGTTTGGTTTCTATGTTCACTTCTTTTTTTAAGAATTGTTCTTCAAGTTAGTTTTATTTCACCCTATTCTTCATATATTGTAAATTCTAACAGTCCAAGAACCCTTAAGAAAAACATAAAAAGGTGCCACAGACTCCTTTTCAAGAGCAGCTGCTTTTTTTCCTCAGGGAATCCCAAGTTGTAAATGGACGTAGTCCTCTCAGATCTAAAACTGTTCTCTCTGGATTGTGTTATGTAGTCTTTTTGGCTTTTGGGGGTACCAGAAATTACTTTGCATGGTGCAAAAATAACCTTGGTGTGTGTAATAGCTAAGTAAGAGATATACTCTTAGAGATGGCTAGTGGTAGTTACTTATAGTGAATGGTTATTACTCCAAGGTGCTACTTATTTTGTGGCACATTTGGAGGGGAAAAAAGGTGCTTTTGGGTGTTTAAAAGCTATGTAAACACCCTCACTCTCCAATAAGGGATAAGACTCCTGTGGGGGATGGGCTGATCAGAGTGGGCTGATTTGTGTTGAGTTGTCCACCAATCTTGGGAGAATGTCCCTGCAGTGAAGTGTATTGCAAAAGCATTGCACTCTCACATTCCACTGTACTCCCCTCTTTTTGGGGACCCAAGATTCAATGTAAAATGGGATCCTTGATTTTGGGGCATCTGTGCTCTGCCTTCCAGCTTTGCCTACTTGTTGCATATTTAAACATTAAAGCTGCATGCTTTCCTGGCCCTTTCCTTACCAAAAACCAGTTATCTACATAGGGAATAAGTTAAGTTAAAAAGCCAAAATAGAGGCAGAGCACAGTGGCTCACATCTGTAATCCCAGCACTTTGGGAGGTCAAGGTGGGAGAATCACATGAAGCCAGATGTTTGAGACCACCCTGGGCAACATAGTGAGACCCCACCTTTACCAAAAAATATTAAAAGTTAGCTGGGCATGGTGGCATGCCCTGTAGTCTTATAACCAAAATGGAGGCTCAGCTGCTCACTGCCAACAGAGTCCATTTAATAAGGGTGAGGTCTGGTATAAAGAAAGCGATATTTTATTCTGAAGCTAGCTTAGGGGAAGAAGTCATAAGACTTCTTGCCTAAGGGTACCACTTTTCTTTTGGATTAGAAAGCAAGCACTTTTAAAGGGGGCTTAGCATTCATGGCACAAGGGGTGGGGGGAAGTGAGCAGGTGAGGGGTTGGCATGTTAGCTTAGTGCTGTATCTACCAGGTGATCAAGCCAGTGACTGTTGGTGTCTCCATGGGCAGGCATACTCTGGGTTGTAAATTGACTGTTATCTCTCTAGGCAACCTCCTGGTGGGTGAGGTTTCCTTTCTGGAGCTCCTAAGCATATAGTTAGGTGAATTTGCCCTGTAGGGAATGTCTGGTGAAGAGGGGGTAAAAGGCTATTAAAATTTAGAAATTTGCGTTTCTAAAGGACTAAGTAAAAAGTAGGGACAAGGAGGAAAAAGAAAAGAAGAGAGAAAAAAATAATTAAACTATTTCTTAGGAAAATGGGAGTACTTGGTTACAATTCCGCACTACCAAGTTCCCTTCCATCTCTGTGAAATTGGGGTACTGTATTTATTCTGGCTACTTCCTGCTGAAAGACAGTGTAGTTATTGGGTGTTGGTATGGAATTGATCTGTTTGGATTTGGAAATATTTACGAATACCTGGACTTTACAGATGATATTTGTTGGACCATTATGGTGCAAGGTCTGGAAAGTCTCTGGGGAAAGTCCGTCTTGCATTGCCATACAGAGGGTGCAGCAGCATTGAACTCCACAACAGAGGGACATGCTTATCCTTGAAATCAGGGCCAATGTTACAGCCAGCTTTTGCTACCAGGATGGTACTGATCTGAGTCAGGACAATAATCACTGGTCTAGTGACAATGTGGAGTCAGACATAGCTTTGATTTGTTGGGATGTGTCTTGCAGGGCTATCTGAGACATTTCCCAAATTTACTGGGATGTGTACACAGCAGTTAGTCTTAACTATCATATAGGTTGCCCACTGCCCATCATAATTGGATATAATGACAGGTTGGCTAAATATGTATTTAACAGGTTCCAGGAAGAGCTATGAATACTCATGAACGTAGTCATAAGCACTGTCTAGTTCTTGAGAATGGATCAGGTTAGTTAAATAGTTGCGTCCCATCCCGGAAGTGGCATTGCAGATGGGCTAGGCCTCTACATGTGATGAAGATAAACAGATTATTTAATAAGAGGCATTTCTATGGAGACAGAAGAAAAACAAAGGTTAACACTGAGCACAATTTATTCAGATGTTAGACTCAAAGCATCTTTAGTTACAGAGGAGGAAGGCTGTGGTAGTCTGACATGTCTTTCTCATCTATATTACAAGGAATAATGCAGTAGTAATTTCATTGATTCCAAGCCAGAAAAATCTGAAAGCAATAATTTGGGACTTGAAGGCTGGATGGAATTCAGGATTCAGTCCAAATTGCAGAAAATAAAAACTCACAAACAGTGAACACAACTAGACTCTAACAACAGGTGTACTATGGGTTTTTTTCTAAAACATATTTTTTTCTCTCTAGTTATTTTTACTAAAGACAAGTCATTGTAGAACCAATTTATTTGCATAATAAATTTCAGTCTTATGTGTGGCCTGAATATTTGCATAAAGTATAACAAGAATAGTTACTTGCCACGTAGACTCTTTCTAAAATTGGCTTCGCTGGTAGTGTTTGATTCCTTTATTCCATAAGGAATCTCAGATTAGATTTTTAAAGCCTTGAGCCCAGTCATGGAGTTATCTGTACCTGCAAATACCTGTATGAGTTGGGGGAATTCCTCTCCTTAAGACCTTAAGATAATTTGGGGCTCCTGGACCTGTCAGAAGGTGACATTCTTTACTTACCACAGGTGAGGACTCTATACAAGGACTGTGTAGACAAGGTACGAGGCCAATTTTCCCAAGGGGCTTTTATTGGCTCTGTAAGTCAACTTTGATTCCTTAAAGCAGTTTGTTTATACCTGAAAGTATGCCACTCTAGTCAAAGCCTTGGTAAAATAACCAGGGTCTCCAATGGTGTCTTGTTACAAAAGAAAAAAGATTCTTATTGAACTTGTGCAAACAACTATACTGCCATAAATTAAGTATACTTACAAATCGTTTTCAAATTCTAAGGAAACCAGGTAGAGAGAAAGAAATATGCTCTAAATTTCGCTCACAAGAGTGTACTTTACCCAATTGTTAAAAGCTGCAAACAGTACAAAAGACAAAAAGTTTTCTGAACTCTGTAAAACAAAAGAATTAGCATGTTTCAAACAAAAAGTCATAAAAAGACTATTTTGGTCTTCCATGTAATTAACTCCTGTTCTGCTTGACATTTATGAACACATTAACTCTCTATGGGAGTCTTGGAAGTTTTTCCCTCTGTTCTAATTTCACAATTTTCAAAGTTATCAGAAACCTAGATTCCAGGGCACTTTTCAGAGTCATATAGCTGATTATAAAACTGCCTTTGAAAAGAATCAGAGTGAAATAACAATTGGCAACTGCATACAGAGGGGTTTGAGGCTCCCTTTCCTCTGGGGATTGCCAACTCTCTCCCCGAGCCTAACAAATAGCTTGGCTCACTGCCACTCAGGCCTGCAAAGTGAGTGCCAGGCCACCAGGTCCTGAAGAGTACTGGGGCAAGGGGGCTGCTCATGGCAGGGTCAGGGGAGGGGCTGCCCAGGCCAGGTGAGGGGCTAAAGGCTCAGAACAGCTATGGTTAAAGTCTGATCACCTTATGGCACAAAATAATTTAACTTAACAATTATAATTGTTACTGATAATATATAGACATATCAGAATTATAGGGCATATCAGAATTATGGGAATCTTATACAATTTTGGAACATAAGCTAATAATATATTTATATGAATATAACCCAAAGAAAGTTTAAACACCATTTTATATTTGGTAATGTTTTTTGTATGGTTTTAATATGCCAAATAAGCCAAATATAAGTCCCTTTTGGACTTTAGGCTACCTAATATCTAAAAGAGTTAGCCAGATCAAAGAAAAAGCTTAGAATTTGACTTTGGAAAGTTTGTCAAATATCAAAGGTTTAAACACTTGCTATTACAAAATAGAATCCCAGGTCACTATAAGTCATTTAGTTAGCCAAAATGATATCCCTCCTTCTCAGGATGAAGATATAGTCCTATCTTATAAAAGCATTCAAGTAACACCCTGGACGTTTTCATGTTACTCTCTTTTTTAGTACCTCATGATTGGCTTTGGTTAGATTTTCTATTTTAACCAATGCTTCTTCCTGTTCTTTCATTTTTAGCTTCTCTTTCAGTTTCTCTGCTTTGAACAGTTAGGTACAGTCATTAAATAGCTTTTGGTTCATCTCCATGAAGAGCTTCAGGATGCTGGATATCAAGCCATGTATTGTCTTGTTCCAATGGGTCTTTGAATTGCAGTACAAGGATGGAAACATGATGAGCAGAATCTTTGCTGCGTTGTTACTGATCAAGCTCATAAGGTATTCATTATTCCAGTAATAGAGTGCTTGCTCTGCCACCTGCCACCTGGAAGTGTGAGCTGGAGACACATTTGGCTAGCTGCCAGAAGAGAGGCTCCATGATCTTCCAAATCCCAGTGGTTCAATTACATCTAAAATTTCTTCTAATTTGTTTAAGAACATTACTTCTTTTGGACTGTAAGGCTTTGGCCCATATTTGAGAAGTGTCTTCACCACTGATTCAGTGAGGGTGCTATCCTTTTCTAAAAACTGTACTACGTGATATGCCAGCTGGGGATGGCATATCAAAGTGATTTCACTTTGTGCAAAGGTATAGCACCTTGAATGGCATGAACCCGGGCGGCGGAGCTTGCAGTGAGCCGAGATTACAAATTTCAAAGAGATTTCACTTTGTGCAAAGGTATAGCACCTTGAATAAGAAAATCTGCGCTCTTCTTTTAGTGGTAAAACAAATCCATTAATTATACTTCCCAATATATCTAGTAACTCTGCTATACCATCGTGAAGCTGTTTCATAAATAAACCTATGAAATGTAATATTTATCTGTTTTCTTATGTAAGCTCTCAAGCCTAAGAATTTCCAATATATTCTGCAAAGGCTTGTTGAAGGAAAAGCTCTCTCCCAGGTCAGGCACATGGCTTACACCTGTAATCGCAGCACTTTGGGAGAGTAAGGTGGGTAGATCACTTGAGGCCAAGTGTTCAAGACCAGCCTGAGCAACATGGTGAAACCCCGTCTCTATAAAAAATACAAAGATTAGCCAGGTGTGGTGGCACATGGCTGTAGTCCCAGCTACTCAGGAGGCTGAGGTGGGAGAATTGCTTGAACCTGGGAAGCAGAGGTTGCAGTCAGTGAACTGTAATTGTGCCACTGCACTCCAGCCTGGGTGAGAGAGCAAAATTCTGTCTCAAAACAAACAAACAAAAAACTAAACAGCAACAGAAAACTCTTCCCTCAGCATCTTCACTGTCAAAGCACTCTAAAAGCTGCAGTGCAAATTTCTGACCAATATATTACTTTGCTGTTTTAGGTTGGAAACCTGGAGACTCTAAAAATCTTTTTTTTTTTTTTTTTTTTTGAGACGGAGTCTCGCTCTGTGGCCCAGGCTGGACTGCAATAGTGTAATCTCGGCTCACTGCAAGCTCCGCCGCCCGGGTTCATGCCATTCTCCTGCCTCAGCCTCCTAAGTAGCTGGGACTACAGGCTCCCGCCACCATGCCCAGCTAATTTTTTGTATTTTCAGCAGAGACGGGGTTTCACCGTGTTAGCCAGGATGGTCTCGATCTCCTGACCTCGTGATCCACCCGCCTCGGACTCCCAAAGTGCTGGGATTACAGGCATGAGCTACCATGCCCGGCCCCTAAAAATCTTAAGAAAAATTCATAAACAAACTGTAAATGAGGCCACGTTGCTTCTGACATTGGTTTGTTTTTCTCTGGGCCAAATTCAGCTTCTGGACAATAGAAGGTGGTAATGTTTGAAACATGTCAACTTCAAACATATGGACTACCTCTGGGTAAACAGGCTCTGTGATCCAATTCCAATGATGGGTGATAAATTCTTCCATTTCACTTAAAGTAGCTCATTGTACTTCCTTCCACTTTAGGTCATTTTGTGGATCAGAAACAAAGTCAAAGAGGACACAACACTGATGTAACTTCCAAATGAAAAGTGTCTCTGGATCAGCAGGAGGAACATCGTTTAAAGATGGTAGTGTTTGAGTTCTTTATTATTGCTCACGCTAAACCTTGACGAATTTTGCTGTTTGTCTTTCTTCACTATGGGCTGACAGATTGGTCCATTTACTTTAGCAGATACTGTAGATGGGACAGCAACAAGGCTATTCTTCCTGAAGGAAATTTGCTCTGATCTTACTGTGTCTTGTCCTTCTTTTAAACTTTTTCCACTTTTCCCTGCTTTTGATGATTCTTTTTATTCACGTGCTGCCCCCAACACCCCGCCCTGGCCCCACCCCAAACACACCACCCCACCATTGCCTACTCCTCAAAGCCGCAGCACCCCCACCTCGCCATCATGCCTCCCTGGCCACAACCACCACCACTGCCATCGGGGGACTGAGTCATTCACTCTTCTCATTCCCCTTTTCTAGGCACCCAGAGGCTGCAGTAGCTCTGGTGGCAGCTCAGAAATTTTTTAAAAAGCAAAAATGTTACTTGTTGATTGAGAGTAAACTCAACTTTCCATACAAGACTCAGTAAAGACAGCATGAGGCTAACCCAAATCTGACTTTTCTCTCTCTCCCTTCCCTCTTTTTTTTTTTTTGGTTGTTTATTTAAAAGGAGAAAAAAAATCTTTCATTATCTTTTAGCAAATGCATGAAAGTGTTGTTCAAAAGCAAAAGTGAAATTTCATCTTTGCATTAGTGTACTATTCTTAATAAAAGGCCAGGGGTGGTGGCTCCTGTTATCCCAGCACTTTGGGAGGCTGAGGTGTGAATTGCTTGAGCCCAGGAGTTCAAGACCAGCCTGGGCAACATGATGAAATACAAAAAATACAAAAAAACCCCCAAAAAAACAACTAGCTAAGCATGGTGGGGCATGCCTGTGGTCCCAGCTACTTGGGAGGCTGAGGTGGGAGGACCACCTAAGCCTGGGTGGTTGAAGTTGCAGTGAGCTGTGATTTCACCACTGCACTCAGCCTAGGCAAAAGAGGGAGACCCTGTCTCAAAGGAAAAAAAAAAGGAGGCCCAGTGTGGTGGCTCATGTCTGTGATCCCAGCACTTTGGGAGATTGAGGTGGGTGGATTTCTTGAGCTCAGCAGTTTGAGACCCGTCTGGGCAAACGTGGTGAAGTCCCATCTCCAACAAAAACTACAAAAATTAGGTGGTTGTGGTGGCTTGTGCCTTTAGTCCCAGCTGTTCAGGAGGCTGAGGTGGGAGGATTGCTTGAGCTCAGGAGGCGGAGATTGCAGTGATCCAAGCTTGTGTCGCTGCACTCCAGCCTGGGTGACAGGCTGTCCTGCAGAATTGAAGGAAATGATATAGGAAAAGACAGTACAATGGTTTCACTGGTGCCTTTCACTTCAAGGGCATTCTCCAGAGGCCGATGGGCAAACCAAAGCCAATCAGCCCATTTAATAATCGACCCATCCCCCATTCCATGCCTTTTAGGTGCCAATAGAGTGTGCTTTTCTTCCTATTTAAATGCAAGAAAGAAGTACCAGCCTGTACTAATGCCTACACACTGTAAGCAACTGCCATTAACCATCCCTAAAAATATATTTGTTACCTAGCTATTACGCACCAAGGCTAAAAGTTCTACTGTAATGCAAAGTAATTTCTGATGTCCCTAAAAGTCAAAAAGTTCGGGTAACACAATGCAAAACAGAACAGAGCCTTAGATTTTGATAGGGATCTTTCTACTCACAATTCTTGGAGTTCCATGAGGAAAACAGAGGTTTCTCCTGAAATAGTGTCCACGGTGCCTTCTCTGTTTCTCCCAAGGAGTCCCAGGCTATCAGAAATTACCTTAGGCTCTCTCATGTGAGCATTGAGGGTAGCATGAAGACAGACAGAATTCAGTTGACTGGATATATGCATATGTCAATAATATATAAATTATTATCTCATATAAAAATATATTAAAATTATATATGTTGTATTATATGATTATATATTACATATACTTATATAATATGTATATAATACATATCAGCATTTAGTTGGGCTGACTTTTAGTGATAGAGCTTTTTTTTCTTAAAAAAACAAAAAACAAAAATCTTTTAAAATCTCTTATTAGCAGATTCTAGCTGGGAAAAACAGCTGACACCTCTGGCCTTTAAGTTTTGTTTTGTTTTGTTTTGTTTTCCCCCAAAAGTATTCTCCCAAGTGAAACCAATAAGCTTTAATGAAGGTTATGACTTAACCATGGATGTATGAGGTATCTCCTTTAAAAAGATAGCAAGCAGTTTTCACAAGATCTAGAATTCCCAGTGGGGTAGCTCAGAGAAAAGAAAATTCAAGAGAGGAAATCAGAAGCTGTCCATGGAGAGGAAAAAGAATCAACAAATGGTAAGTCCCATGACTACCATGGAAGTAACCAGAAAGGACTTATTTCCAAAGCCAGGAGTTGAACCTAGGCTGCCAATGTGAAAGAGCAAAGCCTTAGCCACTGAGTTAGCACAAGGTGGTTGCTATTGCTTTTTCCAGGAGTCTAGAGCAGTTACTATTGAGCTTGCAAAGGATTTTTAACTATTCAAGAGAATTGAGGCTAGACATGACATTATCATGTGCCCTTTTTAGATCTAAGGAGTCAAAGCCCTATGACTTAATGGCAGAAGTACTTTAAAGGCAATACAGAAAGTTACATGGATACAATAACCTTTTCAAATCCATAATTTGAATTAACTTTTAGATAGCTTTTGAATTAGATGAAAGTATTCTTTTTCTCAATAAGAACACATCTTCTTTGGCACATTTTATATAAACCTGGGAAGTAATAAATTCTGAACTGCCTGTCAGATACTAGCATTTTATAGATGCAATATTAGCATTTTATAGTTCACGATTTTGGAACATATTTCCCATATAATAAAACTTTCTTAATTGGAAATGATCCAAATATTCAATAAGCATCCAAAATAGGTTAGGCACGGTGGCTCACGCCTGTCATCCCAGCACTTTGGGAGGCCAAGGCAGACAGATTGCTTGAGCTCAGGAGTTCAAGACCAGCCTGGGCAACATGGCAAGACCTTGTCTCTTCCAAAAATACAAAAAAAAAAAAAAAAAAAAAAATTGCAGGGTATGGTGATATGCGCCTGTGGTTTCAGCTACTTGGGAGGCTGAGGCAGAAGAATCACTTGAGCTTGGGAAACAGATGTTGCAGTGAACAGAGATCACTCCACTGCACCCCAGCCTGGGTGACAGAGCAAGGCTCTGTCTCAAAAAAAAAAAAAAAAAAAAAAAAAGATTTAAGATTTTAAATTATACAAAAAGTTTATTTTTTCTAAGCATTTGTCTCATTTATTTTCTCATTTTTAACCATTTTCTCATTTTTAACCATTTATTTAGATTACTTCTGAAAACTAGGTTATGACACAAAGGTGGTCATTATTTAAAGTTATTTCTCTATTAACCACTTTTAAAGCTTATGAACATCAGTTGTTTATTTAAGTAAGAACCTTATAGTCAAATACATGGACATTTTGTTGATAACTTAGAACAGGGGTCCCTAACCCTTAGGCTAAGGACTATGGACCAGTCCATAGCCTGTTGGGAGCCAGACTGCACACCAGTAGGTAAGCAGCAGGCAAGCAGGCGAAACTTCATTTGTATTTACAGCCACTCCCCATTGCTTGCATTACTGCCTGAGCTCTGCCTCCTGTCAGAGCAGCAGTGGCATTAGAGTCTCATAGGAGTATGTACCCTATTGTGAACTGTGCATGAGAGGGATCGAGGGTGTGTGCTTCTTTTAAGACTCTAATGCCTAATGATCTCTCACTATCTTCCATCATCCCCAGCTGGGACAGTCTAGTTACAGGAAAACAAGCTCAGGGCTCCCACTGATTCTACATTGTGGTGAGTTGTAGAATTATTTCATTATATATACAATGTAATAATAATAGAAATAAAGGGCACAATATATGTAATGTGCTTGAATCATCCCCAAACTATTACCCTCTTCACAGGGTCCATGGAAAAATTGTCTTCCACGAAACCAGCCCCTGGTGCCAAGAATGTTGAGGAGTGCTGACTTAGAAGATTTAGCTGTCCCTGTTAAACAATATTAAATGTCCTATTTGTCAGGCCTCTGAGCCCAAGCTAAGCCATCATATCCCCGGCGACCTGCCCGTATACATCCAGACAGCCTGAAGCAACTGAAGATCCACAGAAGTGAAAATAGCTTAACTGATGACATTCCACCATTGTGATTGTTTCTGCCCCACCCTCACAGATCGATGTACTTTGTAATCTCCCTCACCCTTAGGAAGTTTCTTTGTAATTCTCCCCACTCTTGAGAATGTACTTGGTGAGCTTCACCCCCTGCCCCCAAAACATTGCTCTTAACTTCACCGGCTATCCCAAAACCTATAAGAACCAATGATAATCCCACCACCCTTTGCTGGCTCCTTTTTCGGACTCAGTCCGCCTGCGCCCAGGTGAAATAAACAGCCGTGTTGCTCACAAAAAGCCCGTTTGGTGATCTCTTCACACAGACACGTGAAATATTTGGTGCTGAAGACCCGGGTCAGCGGGACTCCTTCGGGAGACCAATCTGCTGTCCTCATCCTCACTCCGTGAAGAGATCCACCTTGGGTCCTCAGACCAACCAGCCCAAGGAACATCTCACAGATTTTAAATCCGGTAGGCGACCTCTTTTTACTCTCTTCTCCAACCTCTCTCACTATCCCTCAACCTCTTTCGCCTTTCAATCTTGGCGCCACCCTTCAATCTCTCCCTTCTCTTAATTTT
The DNA here is from genome assembly GCF_047675955.1 of Chlorocebus sabaeus. NCBI lineage: Eukaryota > Metazoa > Chordata > Mammalia > Primates > Cercopithecidae > Chlorocebus > Chlorocebus sabaeus. Next base: position 111,088,990 of record NC_132924.1, on the reverse strand, counting down.
AATTTCTTTCATTTTCTGATAGAGACAAAGGAGACACGTTTTATCCGTGGGCCCAAAACTCCGGCGCCAGTCACGGACTCAGGAAGGCAGCCTTCCCTTGGTGTTTAATCATTGCGGGGATGCCTCTCTGATTATTCACCCATGTTCCATTGGTGTCTGATCTCCATGGGGATGACTGACTTGGCCATTCACCCACGTTCCCTTGGTGGCAAGTCAATTGTGGGGACACCTGCTTTGGCTGCTCTCCCATGTTGCAGTCCAGGGCTGCTCCCCACCCGCTTCTCCGTGTCTCTATCCTTCTCTTTAAACTTGCGTCCTTCACTATGGGCAACCTTCCACCCTCCATTCCTCCTTCTTCTTCCTTACCCTGCGTTCTTAAGAACTTAAAACCTCTTCAACTCTTGCCTGACCTAAAATCTAAGCATCTTATTTTCTTCTACAATGTCGCTTGACCCCAATACAAACTCGACAGTAGTTCCAAATAGCCAGAAAACGGCACTTTCAATTTTTCCATCCTACAAGATCTAAATAATTCTTGTCGTAAAATGGGCAAACGGTCTGAGGTGCCTGATGTCCAAGCATTCTTTTACACATTGGTCCCTCCCTAGTCTCTGTTCCCAATGCAACTCGTCCCAAATTCTCCTCCTTTCCCTCCCGCGTGTCCCCTCAGTCCCAACCCCACGTATTGCTGAGTCTTTCCAATCTTCCTTTTCTACAGACCCATCTGACCTCTCCCCTCCTCGCCAGGCCAAGCTAGGTCCCAATTTTTCCTCAGCCTCCGCTCCCCCACCCTATAATCCTTTTATCTCCCCTCCTTACACCCAGTCTGGCTTACAGTTTCATTCCTTGACTAGCCCTCCCCCACCTGCCCAACAATTTCCTCTTAAAAAAGTGGCTAGAGCTAAAGGCATAGTCAAGGTTAATGCTCCTTTTTCTCTATCAGACCTTTCCCAAATCAGCCAGCGTTTAGGCTCTTTCTCAATCAGACCCCACTAAATATATACAGGAATTCCGTCCTACAATTTAACCTGGAGTGACTTAAATGTCATCCTAACTTCTACCCTCTCCCCAGATGAACGGGAAAGAGTTTTTTCTCTAGCCCAATCTCACACCAGTAACCGCCAGCTTCATGAGCCAGACCTCCAGGAAGACATTACAGCAGTTCCCCAGGAAGATCTCCAATGGAACTATCAGGCAGATTCCCCAGGTATAGCTAGGCGAGATTACATGGTTTCCTGCCTAGTCGAAGGGCTTAAAAAGGCAGCTTACAAAGCTGTTAATTATGACAAACTTAAAGAAACTACCCAAGGTAAAGACGAAAACCCAGCCCAGTTCATGGCACGCTTAGCAGCAACCCTTAGATGCTTCACCGCCCTAGACCCAGAGGGGCCAGAGGGCCGCCTTATTCTTAATATGCATTTTATCACCCAGTCAGCTCCCGACATTAGAAAAAGCTCCAAAAATTAGATTCCGGCCCTCAAACCCCACAACAGGACTTAATTAACCTCACCTTCAAGGTGTACAATAATAGAGAAGAGTTGCAATTACTTGCCTCTGCTGTGAGAGAAACCCCAGCCATATCTCCAGCACACAAGAACTTCAAAACGCCTAAGCCACAGGGGTCAAGCATTCCTTCAGGACTTCCTCTCCCAGGATCTTGCTTCAAGTGCTGGAAATCTGGCCACTGGGCTAAGGAATGCCCATAGCCCCAGATTCCTCCTACGCCATGTCCCATCTGTGCGGGACTCCACTGGAAATTGGACTGTTCCAACTGGTCCAGAGCTCTGACTGACTCCTTCCCAGATCTTCTCGGCTTAGCGGCTGAAGACTGACACTGCCCAACCGCCTCGGAAGCCTACGGGACCATCACAGACACTTTTGGTAACTCTTACAGTGGAGGGTAAGTCCGTCCTCTTCTTAATTAATATGGAGGCTACCAACTCCACATTACCTTCTTTTCAAGGGTCTGTTTTCCTTGCCTCCATAACTGTTGCGTCAATATTTATACTGACTCTAAATATGCCTTCCATATCCTGCACCACCATGCTGTTTTATGGGCTGAAAGGTTTCCTCACTACCCAAGGGTTCTCCATCATTAATGCCTCTTTAATACAAAACTCATCTCCAGGCTGCTTTACTTCCAAAGGAAGCTGGAGTCAGACACTGCAAGGACCATCAAAAGGCATCAGATCCCATCGCTCAGGGCAATGCTTATGCTGATAAGGTAGCTAGAAAAGCAGCTAGCTTTCCAACTTCTATCCCTCATGGCAGCTTTTCTCCTTCTCCTCTGGCCACTCCCACCTACTCCCCGGCTGAAACTTCCACCTATCTCTTCCAACACAAGTCAAAGGGTTCTTGGACCAAGGAAAATACCTCCTTCCATTCTATTCTATCGTCATTTCATAACCTCTTCCATGTAGGTTACAAGCCGCTAGCCCATCTCTTAGAACTTCTCATTTCTTTCCCATCGTGGAAATCTGTCCTCAAGGAAATCACTTCTCAGTTGTTCCATCTGCTCTTCTACTACTCCTCAGGGATTGTTCAGGCCCCCTCCCTTCCCAACACATCAAGCTCGGGGATTTGCCCCTGCCCGGGACTGGCAAATTGACTTTACTCACATGCCCCGAGTCAGAAAACTAAAATACCTGTTAGTCTGGGTAGACACTTTGACTGGATGGGTAGAGGCCTTTCCTGCAAGGTGTGAGAAGGCCACCGCGATCATTTCTTCCCTTCTGTCAGACATAATTCCTCGGTTTGGCCTTCCCACCTCTATACAGTCTGATAACGGACCAGCCTTTATTAGTGAAATCACCCAAGCAGTTTCTCAGGCTCTTGGTATTCAGTGACACCTTTATATCCTTTACCATCCTTAATCTTCAGGAAAGGCAGAATGGACTAATGGTCTTTTAAAAACACACCTCACCAAGCTCAGTCACCAACTTAAAAAGGACTAGACAATACCTTTACCACTTGCCCTTCTTAGAATTCAGGCCTGTCCTTGGAATGCTACAGGGTACAGCCCATTTGAGCTCCTGTGTGGACACTCCTTTTTATTAAGTCCCAGTCTCATTCCAGACACCAGACCAATTTGGACTGCACCCCAAAAAACTTGTCATCCCTACTATCTTCTGTCTAGTCATACTCCTATTCACCATTCTCAACTACTCATAAATGTCCTGCTCGTGTTTACACTGCTGGTTTACACTGTTTCCAAGCCATCACAGCTGATATCTCCTGGTGCTATCCCAAACCACCACTCTAAATTCCCTCTTAAAGTAAATAAATAATCTTTGCTGGCAAGGCTATGCTGAACCTCCTTGGGCACTCGAATTAGTGTTTTAATTTAATTTAATTTAATGTAACTTAATTTAGGAGAGCTAAGTAATTAAACATGAGGCCAAAGTACATAAGAAAGTGGCAGTCTTTTATTGCAAATATGCATACACTCTCGGATGAGGTTCTCTGGTCCTCAGGTGTGGGGGGCCAGGGAAGTCGCGCCGGCGCTCTCAGGTGATGTTCTCCGGTCCACAAATGCGGGGGCGAAGAAGTCACCCCGGCTCCTGCCGGCAGCGGACTTTTATGCATTGGTACTGGAAGGGGGAGGGCAGTGGGCGGGATAAGGGTGTGATAGGGGCGTCTCCGTAGGCGTGGCCGGGTAAGTTTCGATCTCTTCGGATTGACATCACCTGGCGCATGCTCAGTTGATCTGCATCTTCCCGGGGCGGGCTGCATTTTCCCGCCCGCGGGAAAGTTGGTGAGGAAGAACCCGGAAGCAATATGGATTATGCCTTCTTGTTCACCTTCCTCCATCTTGTCCCTTCTCCCTCACCCAAACAATTAGATGTCCTAGGTCCTCCCAATTCTTAGTCCTTCAATACCTGTTTTTTTCTCCTTCTCTTACTCAGACCTTTTATCTTCTGTTTAGGTTTTCAATTCATACAAAACCGCATCCAGGCCACCACCAATCATTCTATACGACAAGTGTTTCTTCTAACAAACTGACAATATCGCCCCTGACCACAAAGTCTCCCTTCAGCTTCATCTCTCCCACTCTAGGTCCCCACACCACCCCTAATCCCGCTTGAAGCAGCCCTGAGAAACATCCCCCATTATCTCTCCATACCACCCCCCAAAAATTTTCACCACCTCGACACTATTTTGTTTTATTTTTCTTATTAATAAGAAAGCAGGAATGTCAGGCCTCTGAGCCCAAGCCAAGCCATTGCATCCCCTGTGACTTGCAGGTATACGCCCAGATGGCCTGAAGTAACTGAAGAACCACAAAATAAGAGAAAATGCCCTGCCCCTGACTTAACTGATGACATTCCACCACAAAAGAAGTGAAAATGCCAGTCCTTGCCTTAAGTGATGACATTACCTTGTGAAATTCCCTTTCCTGGCTCAAAAAGTTCCCCCACTGAGCACCATGTGACTCTCACTCCTGCCCACCAAGAGAACAACGCCCCTGTGACTGTAATTTTCCTTTACCTACCCAAATCCTATAAAACGGCCCTACCCTTATCTCCCTTGGCTGACTCTCTTTTTCTCCCGCCTGCACCCAGGTGATTAAAAAGCTTTATTGCTCACACAAAGCCTGTTTGGTGGTCTCTTCACATGGACATGCATGACACTATTTATCAAAAATTACACAAACAAAGATCATTATTTTTGGGGCTAGGTTTACAGTTTTATAACTTTTATGCCAAATTTTGATGCCTTATAATATCTAGCAGAGATAAATATGAAACCACTTGATCAATAAATCTGAACAAAAGTGTATATTGACAATTCATAAGACATTTCTAATATTATTTCACCAATAATTTTAAAGCCAGCTTATTTATTGAAGATTTTACTTAAGTCTCATGAGTCCTCCTTAACTTTAAGTGAATTTGGTACCTTGTAGCAGCAACATATAACAAAATACATGTGTGTACACATAAACACACATATACATACTCATATAAACAAAGATCCTATAGCTTTTGTTTTTGAACTCTAGCCAAGAGATATCAATGCAGACTCATCCGTTTATTAAAAAACAGTTGAATCCAAATGGTCGTTTTTATTTTAACACCAGTATAACAGCAGATTTAAAGCAGGCAGAAAAGAAAATAGAGGAATATATAGTCTGGCCAGCCTGTGCATAGGAGCCAGGTTTTACAAGCAGGGCATGAGAGAGAGGAGAAGGAAATAAAAAGAAGAAACAGTAAAGTGATAGAAAGGGAGCTCAAGAGCTTCCAGTCACTTACACAGCACAGGGTTGATACTCCCATCACCCTTGTGTATCTCCCATTCAGGAGAGACTCAGACCCAGGGTCCACATGATATGGGATGGGACCCTCCTACCTTCACAAGTCACTGGTCAAGATGAGCTGTTTCAGTCATAGAGAGATAGGGGAGCCTGCAGTTGAGAGGACTAAGGCTGTAGGTGGCTCTCTGAAGATAGAAGAGTGAGATTGGAAGTAGTGAGGAAAGAAAGAAATCAGGGCCCATTCACAAAGTACTTGCAAACAAACAGCATACTTCCAAACGAGTCTCCAATCAAGGAGGCTGAGTGAGGTCCTGAATGCCCCTCCCCAGGTCCAAATGGTTCCATAGGCCCAGCAAAGCTTCTATGGTGCTGCACTTACAAATAGAAATACCCAAAAGGCTCAGATGCTGTCACTAGCAGCCAAGTCTGAGGTAGAACAGGGCCCCAGTGACACCCCAAAAGAAGCAGAAGGTGATCGGGTGCACTTCCAGCTAACTCAGCCACTTTCAAAGTTTGCCAGGTTTTACAGAGGTCACTCACTTTGTACCAGCGGAGAGTTGAAGGCAGCAGGTGTGCCGTGAGGCACAAGGGAGGCTCCCCCAAAACAAAAGCATTTTTGGCAGCTGCTGAGAAGTTCCTGGATGTTCCTGTCATGAGATCTGCTAGCCACGAGCAGCTGGTGCTCACAGGTGACCCCACACCTTGCCCAGTAGCGAAACCTGGCTGTCAGGCACAGACTCACCCAGAGCACGCAGCACTTTCCCTATATGTGCCACCAAAATTGTAACCGAAATGTAGGTTCAGCTATTTGCTGCTTGCAGAGTCCAATTAAGGTCTGGTATAAAGAAAGTGATTCTTTTTTTTTTTTTTAAATTCCAAAGCTAGATAAGGGGAACAAGTACAGGCTTCCTGCCTAAGGGTATCACTTTGCTTTTGGAACAGAAAGGGGAACAAGTACAGGCTTCCTGCCTAAAATATAACTTCGCTTTTGGAGCAGAAAGTGTGCACTTTTAAAGGGGGCTGAACATGAACGGCACATGGGGTGGGGGGAAGTAAGCAAGTGGGACTTCTACATGTTAGCTTGGTACCTTATCTACTAGGTGGTCAAGGCGGTGACTGCCTGTTTCTTTGTGGGCATGTGTACTTTGGGTTGTGAATTGACTGTTATCTCTCAAGGCAACCTCCTGGTGGGTAAGATTTCCTTTCTGGAGCTCCTAAGCAGATAGTTAAATGAACTTGCCCTGTAGGGAATATCTGGTGAAGGGGAGGTAAAAGGCTATACTTACATTTCTAAAGGACTAACTAGAAAGTGGGAAAAGGAGGAAAGATAAAAGAAGATAGAAAAAATAAATAAATTTTCTCTTACAAAAAATGGGAAAGTTGGTTACAGTCCCAGCTACTTGGGAAGCTGAAGCAGGAGGATTGCTTGAGCCTGGGAGGTCAAGGCTGCAGTGAACCATGATCACACCACTGCATTCCAGCCTGGGTGACAGAGTGAGACCCTCTCTCAAAAATGAAAAGTGATATGGTTTTGCTCTGTGTCCCCACCCAAATCTTATCTCGAATTGTAAGTCCCATGCACTGAGGAAGGGACCTGTAGTCTCCACGTGTCGAGAAAGGGAGATAATCGGATCATGGGTGCAGTTTCCTCCATGCTGTTCTCGTGATAGTGAGTGAGTTCTCATGAGATCTGATGGTTTTATAAGTGTTTGGAAGTTCTTCCTTCTCTTTTTTCTGTCCCTCTCACCTCTGCCATGTGAGACATGTCTGCTTCCCCTTCCACCATAATTGTAAGTTTCCTGAGGCCTGCCAGCCATGCACAACTGTGAGCTGATTAAACCTCTTTCCTTCATAAATTACCCAGTCTCAGGTATTTCTTTACAGCAGTGTGAAAACAAACTAATACAAAAAGAAAGAGAGAGAGAGAGAGAGAAGCAGAGAGACAGAAAGAGCAAGTAAGCAAGCAAACTTTTCCTGGCCATCTTAACTGAACTTTTACTTATACCATTTTGTCCTTGGTTTGAGCAAATGATGGTACAATATATAGGACTAATGTCTTAGCTCTGTGCTTTTGAAATAAACATTTTCTATCTCATTTCACCTAAGAATGGTCCCTTTATAAAGACAAATATAGGGTTACCTACATAATAATTGCCTAGGGCAATAAAATAGGCAATTGGAAGAGTGTATGGGGAAAAAAAAACCTATTTAAAAACTGGCTAATGAGACTCGTGTAAACCTTTAAGATCTGCTTCTATCTATGTATCTGTGTCATGTGTATGATGTTTCACTACCAAAATATATAATAGAGCTCCAACTAATTGGCTTAAAGAAAAAAAGTAAGTGCTTAAATCAAATACTTTATCAGAAAAACAGAAACTTTAACTCAAATATCTTTTCGTTCACATGACCTTAATAATCTTTAGTAAATAAAGATAATTTTATAATTACTGGTGAAATAAAATAGAATCATCTTCAGGATTTAATGTAGACATTTGATCTGAATTAGGTAGGTCAGATGCTATCTTTGATAGATGTTTTACGGTTATAAACTGCTTCTGGAATATTTTTGATGCTTGTTTGACTTGCCTGTGTTAGCACCTTTAGATTCTGGGCTCTAAAAGGTGGCATGGTAGGGCCTGGGGACATGTGGAATTCTCTCTGGCCCAACTATGCCGCCTCACTGTGGTAGGAAGGGTCATGTATTATCTGCAGCTCTCTCCTTTTGTCCTGGGCTACACATCTGACACATAACTTAAATTGCTTACCTCCTAGGTTTTTTGTTTAAAAATTATGGAAAGTTAACATTGTAACTAATGTATGTAATTAAAACTACTAGATAGAAGAGAAAAATTCTGTATGTAAAGTATATAAGGAAAGTAGGATGTGTTTTTGGTAAAAGGTCAGAGAAATTTTTTTTTTTTTAAAGGGAAAGTGATTTTTCCTAGCTTAGAGGTTTTTAAGTTGTTTTAAATGGAAGGAAAAATGATAGATAAAATGAAATGGATATAGAAAATTGGAAAAGTAAATTTTTGTCCTAAGATAAAACGATAGGATAAAACTGAAGCTTTAAGTAAGATTTGTGATGAATTGATCTTATGAAAGGAATTTTTTTGTGTGATCAAGTTGGTTACAATTTAAAGGGTATTATTTAGTTTTTCTGTAAATTAAACATTAATATCAAGAGCACACTGATGCAGGGCCAGAGTCAGAAACCCTGTGTTGGAATAAAAGGGTTTTCTTAGAGCACTGATCTGTTCTTTACTAGAAAATTCTAAAAGATTTACAGATATCTTACCTTATAGTCAAAGTGATTGAGATTAAATGGATTTGTTTATAAGATTTTATTTAAAATTAACTATGAAGTAATATACTATGCAAAGGCAAAATTTGGTTTTCTCTTTTAAACAAGATTTTCATGTAATAATTAAGAAACAGTAAAATATGTTTGCTTACTTTTTGAGTAAACTGCCAAAAAAAAAGGAAAAAAGAGGAAAGTAAAGAGACAGATTCAGTTGGCTGCATGCTGTCTTTATTAGGTCTTATTGTTTGGGAAACTGAGTGTCTATCAAAGAGCAAAGATTTTTTTTTCTTTTTGGCAATATTTGAGTTATCACTTTTGGCTAAATGAATAACCTGTGATCCTATTTTGTGATCTCAAGTGTTTTCAACTTTTGAAATTTGACAAACTTTCCAAAATCAAAATTTCAGGTTTGAAATTTAGTCTTTTTGACCTCATTAGCTTTTTTAGATATTAGGATCCCTGAAGTCCAAAAGAGATTTTGGACTTACTTGCCTTATTTGGTGTGTTAAAATCATAAAGGAAGCATTGTCAAATATCAAATGTTTATTTAACTTTGAGTTAAATACATATTAGTATGTGTTCCAAAATCGTATGAGATTCCTGTAATCCTGATATGTCTTAGTATATATTATATTATCAGTAGTAATTATGATTCTGATGTAAATTGCATGTCACAGAAATAAGCAAATTTTCTTGCCAATTGTACCTTCAACCATGACTGTCCTAAGACTTTTTTGTTTTTTAGATAGGAGGCTCACTCTGTCACCCAGGCTGAAGGGCAGTGGCATGATCTCGGCTCACTGAGCAACCTCTGCTTCCCAGGCTCAAGTGATCCACCCACCTCAGCACCCCTGTAGTTGGGACTACAGCCTCATGCCACCATACCCAGCTAATTACTTTATTTTTTGTACAGATAGGATCTCCCTGTGTTGTCCAGGCTGATCTTGAGCTCCTGGACTCAAGTGATCCACCTGCTCAGCCTCCTAAAATGCTGTGATGACAGGTATGAGCCACTGCACCTGGCCTGTCCTAAGACTTCTATCATCCATGGACAGTTATTGTTTTACTTTGATTCGTCTCAAAAAGTAGTTTATGATCAGCTACAGTTCAAAAGTTACTTCTTCTTTAGGGAAGTTCATGGAAAGGACTCTGACGGGTGCTCTTGAATGCAGGTTGCTAGTAAGTTTGGAGGCTGTGTCATTGGACTAGAGAGAAAATTGCCAGATCTTTCATTGAAGAGCTGATATGTCCATGAGGATTACTGTCCCAATCTTGGACAGAACAAAGGTTAATTACATAGAACTGAACTAATATATAACTGAAATAATTTTTTATGCCTTTTTTGTTTGGAACATTGCTATTTTGTTTTGTTTTTCAGAGTCAAGAAAACTTTTTTTCTTTTCCTTTTTTGAAGGGTGGGTTCTTGCTGTGTTGCCCAGGCTGCAGTGCAGTGGCATGATCTCAGCTCACAGAAACCTCGACTGCCCAGGTTCAAGCAATCCTCCCACCTCAGCCTCTCGAGTAACTGGGACTACATGTGTGCACCACCACACCGAGATAATTTTTTTGTATTATTATTTGTAGAGATGAGGTCTCACTATGTTTCCCTGGCTGGTCTTGAACAACTAGGCTCAAGCTACTTTCCCACCCTAACCTCCCAAAGTACTGGGATTACAGGCATGAGCCACTCTGCCCAGCTGAAAACTTTTTGAGTTATTTATAGCTTTTAACTATTGAGTATACTCTTGTGAGTAAAATTTCTCTCTACCTGATTTCTCCAGAATTTGGAAACCATTTGAGTATTCTTAATTTATGGCAGTACAGTTATTTGCATAGGTTCAATAAGAATCTGTTTTTGTTTTTGTTCAGTAACAGGTCACAAGTGGAGACACTGGGTATTTTACCAACGCTTTGACTGGAATGGCATATTTTCAGATATAAGAAGACTGCTTTGAGTAATTGAGATTGACTTTATAGAGCTCATAGCCTGTCGGAAAAACTGGCATGGTGGTGTGCCTGTAGTCCCACCTACTCAGGAGACTGAAGTGGGAGGATTGCTTGAGCCAGGGAGGTCGAGGCTGCAGTGAGCCATGATCCCGCCACTGCACTCCAGTCTTGGTGACACAGTGACAGCCTGTCTCAAAAACAACAACAATAAACTCCACAGACCAAAGTACAAATACAGTTGATCTTTATTTACAGATTCTGTGTTTGAGAATTTGCCTACTTGCTAATATTTATTTGTCACCCTAAAATACTCATGGTATTCTTATGGTCCATATTTTGGACCTGCACAGAACAGTGAAAAATTTGAATCTCCTGGTGTGCCCCACTGCACCCCAAATTTGAGTTATCCCAGTGAGGTAAAACAAGACCAAGTTCTGCCTTCTTGTTCTGGCTGTCATACGGTAAAACAAGTGTCATTTTTGTGGTCAATTTAGTGCTAAGCATAGCATTAAATTCATTTGTGTGCTGCTTTGTTGCTGATTTTGCTGTTTAAAATGGCCCCAAGCATAGGGGTAAAGTGCTGTTTAATGTTCCTAAGTGCAAGAAGGCTGTGAGGTGTTTTTTTGGGTAAAAGACACATAGATAAGTTTTGTTCAGTCATGAATTACAGTGCTGTTGGCCATGAGTTCAACGTTAATGAGTCACCAATACATATTTAACAAGGTGTCTTTAAACAGAAATACACATAAAACCAGGTTATTTGCTTTTATTTTGTTTCTGCATATTTATCAGTTGATACACGTTAAACATAGATTGATACATTTGTCTCTTTATATGTACTGATTGCCTGATGAAATTGTCATGAGCAGAGTCTCCCAGGAACCGAAACCCTATTTTCCCTATGAGCAATGGTTCAGTATTTGTTGATTCAGCGTCTGTGGTGATTTTATAGAACAGAGCTACTGCAAATAACGGGAATAGGCTGTACATGCAACAGCATGGACCCAGCTCACAGACACGTGAGTCAGACAAGGAGTATGTGCCGCAAAATTCTATTTGCATCATGCTCAAGACCAGGCAAATCTGATCTATGGAAGCCAGAAAGGCAATGACCTCAGGAGGCGCACTGACTAGCAGACAGCGTGAGGGCACTCTTTGGGTTGATGGAAATGTTCTCTCTCTCCACCTGAGGGTTGCAAATTAATCTGGACTGTGAGATGTGGTTTTATTTTACCACTGCTGGGGCCGGGAGTGGCGGCTCACACCTATAATCCCAGCACTCTGGGAGTCCGAGGCAGGAGGTTCTCTTGAACCCAGGAACTCGAAACCAGCCTGGGCAACATACTGAAAATAAAAAAATTAGCCAGGCGTGGTGGTTTTACTTACGACAGCCCAGCTCTTGCAATCTTTCCCTTTGGGTTTGCTAGTTGCATTGTTCCTCTACAGCCACTTGGTGGCAGTGTTGGAGAAGTGACCAAAACGGCTGAAATTGAAGTTCCGGTCCTTTCTAGTTCAACTAAAGGGCTGTTTCGCTTCTGGCTGTGTCTTTCGTCCTCCTTTAAGGAAACTCTTGCCTCCACCAACCTTTCTTGTGACACGGTGCCAGCAATGTCCTAAGGGGAGCGCTCTACAGGGGTCGGAGGAAACATTGTGGTGAAGCAGTGTCAATCCTTGAGCCTCTCTATCCCTGCGGCCTAACCATCCCGCAGGCCCTTCACACCATTTCATGCCTGATCCCTTTCTCTGTTCCTCTCCTGCCGTCCTAGCCCCGCTCCTTGGGCACTGGGTGTGCCCCTAGGCTGTCAAATTCAACACCCTGAGGCCGTGTGCGGTGGCTCACGCCTGTAATCCCAGCACTGTGGGAGGCCGAGGCGGGTGGATCACGATGTCAGGAGTTCTAGACCAGCCTGACCTACATGGTGAAACCTCATCGCTACTAAAAATACAAAAATTAGCTGGGCCTGGTGGCGTACGCCTGTAATCCCAGCTACTCAGGAGGCTGAGGCAGAATTCCTTGAATCCAGTAGGTGGAGGTTGCAGTGAGCTGAGATGGTGCCACTGCACTCCAGTCTGGATGACAGCCAGACTCTGTCTCCAAAAAAAAAAAAAAAATCAACACCCTAAGCCTGATCTTCCATCACTGGGAGAAGGTCACATACCAGGAAATTCAGTTGCACAAAGTGTATGATCCCCATGTCACACAACTGATGTTTCTAGAAGTAAAACCTGTTTATCAACAGGGAATGAAAAATGCTTCATCCTTTTCCAGTCAGCTGCTAACAAGAATGAATTAAATCCACACTGGAGAACTGGGGGTATTTTCAAGATCTCTTATTAAGCCGTAAGAGCAAATGCAGAGAAATGAGCGTAATAAAACAATGACCAAACTTCTCTCTGTCTCCGTGTATTTTTATATGATTATATGAGCATAAAGGAAGTATGGAACAATACGTACCAGGCTGTTACCACTGTGTTCTTGGGATGGGATGGCCATGAGCAGATAAACAATGGGGGAAGAAAAAAAAAACCTTCACTGCAAGATGACTCATGCGAACAGCAACATGTATAACATTTTAATCTCTTTTATTTAATTACAAGTTAGATGTATTATCTCTGTATAGCTATGAGTGTGCATACATAGACACACAGACACATATACTTATGTATAAATTAAAGCTGTTTTTTTCCTATTTATTTTCTGCCTTTTACATTATGCCTAGACCTTGGTCACACCAAAATTAAAAGTATAAAAGCATTTTATCTCTGGTTTCTCTGGATAGCTTTGTTTTATTTTACACTAATATCCTTAGTCCATCTGAAGCTTTTTTTCATATAAGTTGTAAGGTAGGGGTTTAATATAATAAAGTTTTATTTTCAAATTTTCTACAATCTTTAAAGCTGTAGTGCATTAGCAGGCACCACACAGTGGCAAGTTAGTACGAGTATAGATTCAGCATGTAATTGTGAAGCCGAGGGGGCGTGGCCCTGGGAAGGTGGAGTCCAAGATCTCCTGAGATCAGTAGAGGTGGAGAAGGACCAATGTATGTGACTCTGGCTACTCGTACCTGTAGCTCTTCCTGTTGTCCCGGGGACTTTGGCCATTTCTGAATTTGCCAAGATGGGAAAAGGTCTGTTTCCAAGGGTAGCCTGCTTTGTAGGTTTTCAGAGTGCCCCCACCCCTTTCAGAAACCGAGAGGCAAACAGACGTGTTTCCTTGACTTCAGGCAGAAAGGTTCCATCCAGGACCCCCATCAGGGGCTATTCTCTATCAATAAGCAATCTGCAGCCAACTGAAGCCAAGGCACCTGTGTCACCCCTTTCCAGCTCATTTTCTACCCCAGGTGGACTTCTCAGCGGTGGGGAGAAGCACTCCTTCTCCCCTCCTTCTGTCTGACTCTTTATCCCAGTACTCAGAGTTCTCATTACCAATTTACTTCATATTCCTGAGGCCTATCTTGATTTCCTGAATTTCCTAGGAAGGTATTAGATTCTTGCAGATATCTTCTCTCCTGTTTGTCCTATATACACTAAAGAGGCCAGGTGCAATGGCTCACACCTGTAATCCCAGCACTTTGGGAAGCTGAGGTGGGAGGATAGCTTGAGCCCAGGAGTTCGAGACCAGCCTGGGCAACAAAGCAGAAAACCTGTCTCTATACAAAATAAAAGATTAGCTGGACATGGTGGCCTACACCCGTAGTCCCAGCTACTCAGGCAGCTGAGGTGGGAGGTTCACTTGAGACTGGGAGGTTGAGGCTGCAGTGAACCATGATCATACCACTGCACTCCAGCCTGGGTTATAAAGCGAGACTCTGTCTCCAAATAAATAAATAAATAAATAAGAAATAGAAATTGAAAGAAAATCCTCAAAGCTGGGACATTTCTATTATACTGAACACTGTTAGAACAGGAAGAATTAAACAAAGGAAGGCCAGAGGGTGATAAAAGTTCGCTCCCATTCCAAATTGGAATAGAATGATAGAACACGTTAAAATAAAAAGAAAAATCTCAACAGATGGTAGAAAGTCAAAAGTGCGGAGGAGCAAAATAAATACATCTTCAGAATTTATTAAAACAATGTCAGAGATGAAATGGGCAGGATTCCGTGGTTTGTTATATTGTTTAAAAAAAAAAAAACTGCCCATGAGGAATGAGATGATCTTAAAAATGCAGCTCTGATTGAGTAATCCCAAATGGTTTCAGTAAGGATGGCAAGGGGGCTGCACTTGGAGAACTCAGTGTGTTGGTTGGGAAAGGGCTGAGATGAGCTCTTGAATGGACAGGTACAAAGGAAAGAGAGGAGGCGGAGAACATTAGAGGGTGACATACACCTTGGAGAGTCATTGCTGTTGTTTGGAGCCTCCCAGGCTGTCGTACTTTGTGATGGGATCCTTGAGAAACCAATAGAGTATGCCTTCCTCTCCCCTTCACATAATCCTCACCATTCGGTGAGGGAGACCTTGATAAGCCAACTGCTGTCTACCCCACACACATTCTTTGGCCGACAATTTCACTTGAGAAGACTGAGTCTTCACAGCTTGTGTCATGTGTGGGTGTCAGGATGTGGCACCAGGGATGCCTTTGCACAGCCTTTTCACAGTGGCTTAGGCAGACTTTCCCAGGCTGGAGGGCAGTGGGGTAATTATAGCTTGCTGCAGCTTTGACCTCCTCGGCTCAAGCCATCCTCCCGCCTCAGCCTCCCAAATAACTGGGACTAAAAGCGTGTGCCACCACATCCAGCTAAGTTTTAAAATTTTTTTGTAGAGACAGCTTGCTATATCATCCAGGCTGGTCTCAAACTCCTGGCTTCAAGCAGTCCTCCCACCTTGGCCTCCCAAAGTGCTGGGATTACAGGAATGAGACACCATGCCTGGCCCCATTTATTTTTTTAAAGAGTTTTAAACCTGGAAAAATTTATACGCAATGGTGTCTGGAATTTAGCAGGTAGTTAACAGTTATCCCTGTGAATAAACTGAAAAAGTACCGGACACAAAAAAGGAAAATTCAATAGATTAATTTTTGTTGAGTAGCCAAAGAAAAAGCATGCTGATGAATGGGGCCATGAGAACTTGGCAGGTGGATTCTATTTTCATGATGTGGAGGATCTGTCAAGTGCCCAATTCTAGATACAATTTGTCTTAATAATTGAGATGAAGGTATAGAAAGCACATAGAACAAATTTATAAATAGATTGACACGTGGAAAGATAGCAAATAATATCAGAAAAAAGAAACAGAAATGTCTTGTTGGCTAATGTATCTGATTTTCATTTTGGGAAAGTATGACTTCCAGTCATGCAAGTGCCATCAATCTATTAATAACAGAGACAGGACAACAAGGATGCCAGAGAAGCTGGAAGGAGAGTCAACTACATTACTAAGTTGTAGTAATGTACATTACTGGAGAAACTCACCATGAGGGATCGTGATGTTATTAATAGATTACAGGTAAGTTTAACCAAACTATTTAGGGTGCCAATGATCATAATACATATTTTACAAAGGAAAAACCTAGTGGCTTAAAACAACATACATTTATTACCTGACAGGTCAAGAAGTTGAGCGTGGCTTGGCTGGGTCCTCTGGCTTAGGGGCTCTCACAAGGCTGCAGTCAAAAGTCTTGGCTGGATCTGTGGACATATGAAGGCTCGCCTGGGGAAGGACCCACTTCTGTGTTCACTTACATGTTTATTAGTGGAATTCAGTTGCTCATAGGTTGTTGGACTGAGGGCCTCAGATCCTTACTGGCTGTTGGCTGGACACATCCTTGCTACATTGGCCTTTTCATATTGCAGTTCATGGCATGGCAGCTGGCTTCTCTTAGAGCAGGCAAGCAAGAGAGGAAGAGGAAAAAAGCAAGTCAGGAGCCATAATCTTTTTGACATCCTCTCACTTTTGGCATATTCTTTCTGTTAGAAGAAAGTCCTCAGGTCTAGCCCAGACTCAAGAGGAGGAATTACACAAGAGTATGAGCACCAGGAAGTGGGATCACTAGATGCCATCTTGGAAACTGGCTACTACATGGGGGCATAAGCAGGATTAGACTTTGTCAAAAGCAGAAATGCTTCACAGATAAATGTTTGTATTCCTACATTAAGGAAGATGTACAGATGGTTCCTGACTTATGACTTATGGTTTTCTGACTTTATGATGGTGTGAAAGAGATATGCATTCAGTAGAAGCTGTACTTTGAGTTTTGAATTTTGATCTTTTCCCAGGCTAGCAATACGCAATATTGTATTCTCTCTTGGTGCAAGGGAGCCATAGCTCCCAGTCAGCCACACAATCATGACAGTAAACTAGTACTGTGTTGCCAGATGATTTGGTCCAACTGTAGGCTCATATAAGTGTTCTGAGCACATGTAGGGTAGACTAGGCTAAGCTATAATGTTTGATAGGTTAGGTATATTAGATGCATTTTTGACTTATGATATTTTCGATTTATGATGGCTTTATGTGGATGTAATCCCATTGTACATTGAGTGCCAGATTAAAAAAATAAGAAAGGCCTCTAAAAATGGAAAGAGCAATCTATGGAAAGAATATGGTGAAAGGGATACCTGGCTGGAAAAGAAAAACCAAGAACCTAAGAGAAAAATGAGAAAACTATTATATAAGGAAGGTGTGTGCCCATAAACTAGAGCTTCTATTTAAGCATTAAAATAATCTCAAAAGTGGGTGTGGTGGCTCATGCCTTAAATCTCAGCACTTTGGGAGACTCAGGAAAGAGGACTGCTTGAGCCCAGGAGTTTGAGGCCACCCCGGGCAACAAAGTGAGCTCTTGTCTCCACAAAAAATTAAAAAATTAGCCGGGTGTGGTGGTGCACATCTGTGGTCCAAGCTACACGGGAGGCTGAGGCAGGAGAACTGCTTGAGCCCAGGAGGTGGAGACTGCAGTGAACTGAGATCGTGCCACTGCACTCTAGCCTGGGTGACTGAGTGAGACTGTCTCAAAAAAAAAAAAAAAAAAAAAAATCTCGAAAGACCCCAGAAGATAGGACCAACCAGACAAATGGAATAGTTTATATGATAAACTGCTCCTTTAAAGACAACATAGAGTTCAAAGACTTTTGTCCCCAACCGCCAAAAAATACTTGCCAAGGAGACAACACGATAGCTAATAACTGAATGTGCCATTGTAAGAAACTTCTAGAGCTAACTGGCAAAGACCTACTTTTATATTTAACACAGGCAAACTGTATTTTCAAGGGCCTCTTTTTTTTTTTTTTTGGAATTAAAAAGGAGGAAGAATCACAGTGTTGGGGGAATTCCTTTAGAACAGGCCATCTCTTCCCTATTCTAGGAGGTGGGCCTGGTGCTCTGGCCCTGGCTCACCTTTCCAGCCTTTCCCACCCCTCCCTGCCAAGCACCTCTGCTGCAGCCACACTGGCCTCCCCAGCAGTCATGGGAACACCAGCTTCTCCCGAAATCTCATTTCCTTTAGGAAGAACTTCCCTGATCAGCACGTAAAATAGCATCGATCTTGACACATCCTGTTTTCCTGCTTTTATTTTTCTTTATAGCAATTTCCACTTTCTGAATTTAAATGTTTATTTCTTTGTTTATTGCCTGACTCCTCTGAGATAAAAGCTCTATGAATTCAAGGACTGGGCTCACTTCTGTAGGACCTGGAAAAGCATGCCATTGACTCTTACCAAGCGGATGAAAGAAAAAAATACAGTAAGTGAAGTCCATAAAAAATAGAAGAACCCAGCAGAAAATGGGCGAAAAAGGTGAAGAACAATGACAATTTGCTAGAGCTGCACTAATATAAATTTATGTGCATGAGGAATATTTGGATTTTTGTATAATATGTAATTCATTTAAAAAATTCCGAGAGATCCAAATGAACTAAAGTACCTGAAAATGTGTTAAGTCCCCCGCGCAGTAACTCTCGCGCCCCCTGTTGGCGCGCTGGCTAATTTCTGAGGATTCTCAGCAAGACTAAGCTCACCCTCCCCGTTTTACAAAATGTATTCTTGTCGCTATTTCATTGGCTGTACCTTTCAGACGCCCCTTTCCCATTAGTCAAGCCTCCAGTCCATCACTTCCGGACCCAAGCCCTCTATTGGTCCGCTGTAGGCGACAGCCGTCAGCGGGCTGCGCTCAGGCAGGAGGAGTTCCTCGGTGACGTCACAGACACTCCCTGGCTACTTTCCAAGGCGTGGGCGGAGACTTCCCGCGGCCTCTGCCTTTGGGGGGCGGGACAAGACCGAGAGTGAGACTTCTGATTGGGTCTGTTGGGCAAGACTGATATCCGATTGGTCAAGCCTGGGAGGGAGGTGCGGCCGCAGCTGGGTCCTGGAGCAGAGCCTAGGAGCCCTGGGGTGTCTCAAAGTTTGTGTCTGGAGCGGTAGCGGCAAGTGGGCTTGCGGCGAAGGGATTTTCCTGGGATGAGAGTGGGTCTCCTGCCTTCATTTTGGATGCACATCCCGCTTTAGCCCCGGCAGCGTTTGGTCCGGCCCGTGTCCCTGGGGATTCTCGGATCTCCGAGGACACCGGACGGGAGCGCTTGGCCATCCTCTCTCCGGCCGACGAGCAGTTTGCCTTCCGAGTGCAAAACTACACACACACGCGCGCACACACGCACGCACACGCGGAGAGAGAGGAACCTCGCCGGTCCGAGGCAGCTCTGCGCGTCCCCTCTGCGCTTAGCATCCTCGGCCCAGCGCGGCCCGCACCGCCATGGAGGTGCTGGAGAGCGGGGAGCAGGGCGTGCTGCAGTGGGACCGCAAGCTGAGCGAGCTGTCAGAGCCCGGGGACGGCGAGGCCCTCATGTACCACACGGTGAGGACCCGGCGGGCGGGGCAGGAGGGCTTTCAAAGCGGGGAAGTGTTGTCACGCGAGGAGGAGCTAGAGTCCTGGGACCCGGGAAGGCAGGGTTTGGGGCAGGGCATGGCCAGAGTCAAGAGGTCCTGGGCGAGGTGTACTTTAATGTCTGGGCAGATGAAGGAGGGCAACTGGCCCCTTTGCACTTCTTGTGAGAGTAATGCCACTTTGTATTCCTTTAACAATTCATGCTTTTTTCCCGAGGCTTTTTCCATCTGTAACATCATTTGCTGTTGCTAACAGTACTGTAATGCGGGAGGAGTGTGTGTTTTGAGAATAACATGCCTCCGCCTAGTTTGCTATTGATTTTTTTTTTTTTTTGAGGTTTTCAAAAACTGGACAAGATTAAGTAGCATTTCCTTTTCATCTGTCTCGTATTCTCTCTCCCTCCCTCTTCTTTCATATTTATGTTTTAAAAAGTACACGTGTGTGTGTGTGTGTGTGTTGAAAGGGCTCCCCTACATTAAGGAGAAAGGCGGCTTTATTTGCCTTCTTAAACTGTACTACCAAGAAGTCTCCTTCCTCCCTCTTCAGAGGAAAAACCAGCAGAGGAGTATGGAAAATCTGAGACAGTTGCATATTTAAGAAAGGCTCTGGGGAAGGTGGGACAGCTCACCAGTTGCTTGTTCACTCTTATACTAATGCCTCAGAGATCTCTTTGGGGGTTAGGCTGTCGCAGAGCACACACATTTCTTTTAAAGTTTTTAATGTCAACTTTTTGGGATTAAGTTTGCAAAATGTTATTTTGCTTCCAGTAGCCAGTACTGATCATAAAACTTTATGCGAAATCTCTTTGTTTGATTCTTATCCATGCAGACGTTTGTAATGGTGGTGGGGCTGGGGTGAGGGGGAACACTAATGAGAAAACCACTAAAGGCTTGGCTGCTTCCCCTTCACGCTTTTTTAATGGGGTCAGTACCAGGATATTTGAAACTTCTGCAAAATGGCCTGCAGGCTCCACCTCTTTGGCCTTTGCCTCTGGCTGACGTTATTTTGGGACAAGGAATGAGGGCCTCCCTGCTGATTCCCACCAAAGTATTTGTGGTGGCTGAGAGTGGCTTGTTTAAAAAAAATGCAGAGTGCAGGGCTGAGAGGGAGTGGTAGTTCATGCTGGGGCAAAAGCCAGATGTTCAGTGTGATCTTCTGGGCTTTGCTTGCTGAGCCTGTCCTGGGGACACCATGCGGGCAGCATGGGGGTTGGGGTCTGAGATGTGCTTCCTGTCCTCAGTAAAGAACTTGGAGTATGTTGGCCCTCAAGTATGTTTTGATGATTGGGTGCTCCAGGAGTTTCTACTGACAGGCTACATTTTATCCATATGCAGAGGGGCAGCCCTTCTCTTTTGTTCTTAAAGTATCAATCTTTTGCTGTGACAGTGTCTCATCCAACAGCTGCAATGCTACAGTTAGGGGGTTGTCTTTCAGCTGGTGGGATGAATTACGCACAGGCATCTACCTTGCTGTTGTTTGAGCCCGTAGCTTGCATTTGTGAGTTCACAGGGAAGGGTGCGAGATGCTACCTGTGACTGTGGCATTCACTCCAGGAAGAACTGCTTGGACTGGCTCTGACTAACATCTTTATGCACAGTTTCAGGGAGTAGAGACCTTACATTTTCCTTGATATTAACAGCCCAGTTTTTCTGTCATTGTGATAAAGCAGGAATGTGTGATTAGTTTTCTTTTAATTCTATTTTTAAAAAATGCTTATTGTGTCCTCCACTTAGGTACATGTCTGTTGTGAACAGCTCATTCCTATAAAATGCTGCTTATCATTGCTGCAAGTCAGTGCAACAAACTGTGCATATGAATTACTGTTGAAAGAGGTATTGGTTTAGCAGTACAGATGATTGGGTTATATTTCTCTCAAACTAAGGGACGTTTGGAGGAGGTAGGGAGATAGATAACTTTCCCATCTGTTTCCTGAACTCTGTTAGATATCCAGGGGCAGAGCTGTTTGTTACTCCAGCTGAATCTTTATGTGGAAAAAGGATGGCCTGATTATGCATTCAGTCAAAGAGATATTTGTTCTTTCGATTAGTATTTGTGGAATATATAAAGCACTTGGGAACATGAGTGAACAGAAGCAGACAGAAATCCCTGACCTCTAGAAGCTCATATTCGCGCGCGCGTGTGTGTGTGTGTGTGTGTGTGTAGGGGAACAACATAATAAAGAAGTGATTATATTGGATGAAATAAATGCTATGGAAAACGTATAAGCAGAACAAGGTGAGGGGGATAGAGAACACAGGGTGGAAGAAGAGCAAAGTATGGGATTGAACTGAGTGATCAGAGCAAGCTTCCCATAGAAAATGGACCTGAACAAAGATTGGAAGGAGGTAAGAGTGTTAGGTGAGCAGGATGAAAAACCTGAGCAAAGGCCTAAGGTAAATGTGCATTTTCATGAGCCTGTGTTAATATCATGTATTTTAGGTTACTCATTTTGGTGAGTTACTTGTCTTATAAACTCCAGGTGCTTCTGAGACACCAGTGCTTGTTTTTGGAATGATTTAGTAAAACTTTCCAAGTGGAGGAGAGCCTGAGGGGAGGGTGGGGTGTGAGGGTGGTAAGAGATGATGACAGCTACCATCTATTGAGTGTTTATCATCTGAAAGGCAGGGCTGACCACATGGCCTGCCACCCATGCAGTGCCACGGGGTCCACACTTGGTTTGATGCTCTGCTGTCACCATCTTGAAAATCTGAATTCTTTTTAAACAGGGGACCTTACATTTTCATTTTGCACTGGGTTTCACACATTCCGTAGCTGGTCCTGCTGACAGACATTGTGTCTAGTGCTTTACAAAGATTATGCCATTTAACCCTTGTAATGACCCAATGACATGAGCCGTTTTTATTACTTTTATTTTACATATGAGAAAAATGAGGCTTAGTGAGTTTAAGCACTTGGCTCAGTTCCCACAGCTCTTTAGTGATAGAACCTGGATTCAAACCTGTTGTCTGCCTGCCTCCAAGTACTTGCCCATCAGGCTGTCTGAATGAAGAATCCTGACTTAAAGAGAAGGAACTGAGTAAGAGGTTGGAAGAGAATGATTGGAATATAGGAACTGCTGAGCCTGAAAGCAGCTCATGTTTAAATGAGGCTGACAGTGGCAGCCACCAAGCCTTCCTAGTGAGATCACTTTTGTTGCTCTTACTAGGGATGTAATTACTACATGCATGATTGCTAATGCTCTGTTTTAGCAAACCTGTCACATACTTGATTTAAACAATTTAGAAGGTTCAAGTTTGTTGCCCAAGGCTGAGATTACAATGTTTCTCAGGAGCCTTCTGTTAGCCATTAGGAGCAGTGTTTTGTTTTGTTTTGTTTTTTTCCATTTGGTTAGTTATGAAGACATCTTGGTCTACAAGGACAAAGGCAGACAGGTTCAAAGTGTACAAAATAATGAAGCATATGGATAGGGCAAAGGTGGATTGATCATTAGATCCTGAATTGCTAAAACTCTGGGCTTCCTCTTGAAGCTTAAAAAATTGTTTCCATACAGATGATGAAATGTTATTTTAATTCAGTGAGTACTGATTTTAGGAGAACTGTTGCTTCAAGGTGGAATACAGGCTAAAATTGGTTCAGAAAAGATGGCAGATCTAAAAATCAGGAGAATGTCTCTTGGGGTTTGGTACCACCGTGAGAAGAAACCTTGCCTCTTTCCCCAAACCTGCCTGTATGTTGGACTTTTCTGCCATTTGTATTGTATTCCTGTAAGATTCTCTGAAAATTACTTTCTGGGAATTATCTGTGCTTTTGTAGTTTATTTTTTACTTTACTTTTATTTTATTTTATATTTTTGAGATGGGTCTTTTTCTGTCACCCAGACTAGAGTGCAGTTGCTCAATCATGGCTCACTGCAAGCTTAACCTTCCAGGCTCAAGTGATCCTCCCACCTCAGCCTCCAGAGTAGCTGGGAGTATCAGTGTGTGCCACCATGCCTAGCTAATTTTTTTTTCTTTTTTTTTTTTTTTTTTGGTAGAAACGGGATCTCAGTATGTTGCCCAGGTTGGTCTCCAACTCCTGGATTTAAGGGACCCTCTTACCTTGGCCTCCCAAAGTGCTGGGATTACAGGTGTGAGCCACTGTGCTCAGCCCCCTTTTGCCATTTAAAGAGCAAAATAATCTATAAATTTTAAAATGTATTTTATATATGTTTGAACTGTATCTGGAAGGATGCTCAAGAAATGGATAATTTTTGGGAAAGCGGCTTGAGGAAGTGGAAGTCAAGAGATGAAGGGAAGCATGTCTACGCACTACACCCGTTGGTATTATTCAAATTTTTATCTCCTGACTATGTCTAGAAAATGGAAGAAGTACAACTTGTGGGCACCATGTAAAACTGAACTAGGGGTAATTTTCAACCAAGTGTTCTTCTGGGGAAAAGGGAGCTTCAGTATGTAGAATATATACTTCAGTATATAGCTTGAGTATATAGAAACTCAATGCCACTCAAGGTCGGTGGAGGCCTTGGGTGAAGAACAGGAGAAGTGGGAAGTCCCTGTGGAAAGAGGCTTTAGGGGGAGAGGTCGGCAGGGGGTTTGCCTATGATAAATGTCAAGATCTTGATAATGTTCTGTCTTTCTTCTATCTCAGTTTAGCCATCTGGAAAATAAAACAATTTTTGCAATTTTTGCCATGATTATATCCTTTTAAAAAAGTGTATAATAAAAACTAAGTTTTTGTGAAAGTAACAACAGAAGTTCTGCTTGTTTAAAATGCAGAATTCCTATAAAGCCAAGTTATTTGTAAAATCATTTGCTGGTTATGCTACTACAGTTTTATATCTGGTTGGTTCTTCAAGTGAAACTACTGGTCCCAGACAGTGGTAGGTAGGGAGTTGGGGGAATATCCGACCTGCCTGGTCCAGATGGAAAGGCTGTCTGGCTTCCATGTCTTACTGAGTGCTGAAAAGGACTTGGCTGATCTCACAGACTGTGTGGTTTCCTCTTCCTCCTGCCTGGCCCGGAGAGTGATATGATTTCAATGCGATCTTGAAGCTTTTGGTTTGATGTTCCACTTTCGAGTCGCCTCCTAGGCTTGGCCCCACGCCAGGTTCTATAGGGGGACCCGGGTCCTTGTGGGCTGAGAATGGCATTACTTATGATCACATGACCTCCACAAGCTGAATAAATGTAATCAGTTCTAACGGGAGACAGAATTGGGAAGTAAGTATAATTTTTCCAGACCCTTGGGGTACCTTTCAACATGCTCACCCCTTTTGTGTTCCCCTCCTTTCTCAGACATCAAGTGTTCACTGTAATGTTCTCTTTCCAATTTCCTCTCTTCAAATTTTGCTGTCAGGAAATATTTGATAAGCTTACACTAGAAATTTAAGTATTAGTAAGATTTGACATGTTACCCCGAAATGGGCATTTATATTTAATAATAATTACTTCAGGTCAAAAGGGTGAATCTCTACTTGGAGAACCTAGGGCGATAGCTAGGTAGTAGTGGGGGACTATTTGGGGAATGGGAGAGGAACCCTCACTGCCCCTCCATTATTTCATAATGTGGCTCTTATTGATAAGGCAGCCTTGTTTATATGTTGCTAATTTGTCTGTGATCTAAAGGATTTCCACTGGCTTAGCAAAAATTCTGTAACAAATGATTTTATTGTCTCTGAAATTGTTCTCATGATAGTAACATTGGTTGGGAGGCGGTAGACATAGGCACAGTCCTGAAAGATGAGAGGGCAGTACAGAGTTTTATATTTGCCCTCCTTCTCGAAAGATCCCTGAGTTATAGTGTTCAGTGGAAATAGGGATCTGTGATGTGACATTGCTTTTGAAGGAGTTATAAGGTATAGAATCTAGATTAATAATTGAATTCATTACAATGCTTGCAGCTGGAAATAACTGAAAATGGATTCAGATTGGCTCATATAGTAAGTAAATTATCTCATGTTGCAAGAGGTTTTTAAATAGAGCCCCTGGCCGGGCGCGGTGGCTGACACCTGTAATCCCAGAACTTTAGGAGGCTGAGGCGGGTGGATCACAAGGTCAGGAGTTCAAGACCAGCCATGCCAAGATGGTGAAACCCTGTCTCTACTAAAAATACAAAAATTAGCCAGGCGCTGTGGCAGGCGCCTGTAATACCAGCTACTCGGGAGGCTGAGGCAGGAGAATCTCTTGAACTTGGAGGGGAGGTTGCGGTGAGCCAAGATCATGCCACTGCACTCCAGCCTAGGTGACAGAGTGAGACTCTGTCTCAAAAACAAAACAAAACAAAACAAACAAAAAAACAAAAACAAATGAGCTCCTTGTTTGGCTGATTCAGCAGTTCCTCAGTGTCCCCATGGACCTTGGTTCCACCCATGTGCAGCTTTCATCCTCAGGTTGGATGTGTGATAGACACAGGAGTTACAGGTGTTATGTTCAAAATGACAACCTCTAGAGGAAGAAGAGAAGTTGTCTCTTTCTTGTGTCTCTTTTTTAGAATGGAAGAAACTTTTCTTAGTAGCCCACTAGCTTCTTTTTCTTAAAGGTTTATTGGTAAGAATTGGGCCACATGACCATTCTTAAGCCAATGGCTGGAAAGGAGAATGGGATTTATGTAATCAGCTTAGATTAATCATATGGGGATGGAAGAGATATTAGAGACTCAACCAACATGACCATTGGGATCATTAGTAAAACAGTCTGAGGTAACAGTTCTTTCCTTAGTCAAAAGGTATGTTTCTTTTCTCATGAACCTGGGCTAGCAACTAGAAAATTTAAAATTCACAGTAATTTGCCCTGGGCGTAAAACAGTAAACCCAAGTACTGGGCCATTTGCAAAGTTCTTTTGTTTTTTGTTTTTAAATAGAGACAGGATCTCCTTATGTTGCCTAGGCTGGTCTTGAACTCCTCGGCTCAAGGGATCCTCTGCCTCGGCCCCCCAAAGTGCTAGGATTATAGGCATGAGCTATCATGTCCAGCCCAGCAAAGTTCTAAGAATGTTATTTAGCTATGCTACCAGTGCCCAGTGAAGGAAGACTATAAATGTAGAAATAGCCTCTTGAAAGTCCAGGCAAAGGCTGTTCAGGGAGGGGTGGGAGCCAGGAGGAGATTATGGCTACGTCTTGACTCACTAACTAGGAGATGTAGAATTAACTGCATTATCTGGACTCTTGGCAGCAGAGTAGAATACCAGGGCTGGAGGTAGCTAGCTGAGCCTGTAATCATGCTTACCATGCGGGACAAGAATGATTTGTTCTGTTTGGGATCGACAGCAGGTAGAAAGCTAAATACCATTTTTCAAATAAGCTATTTTTCCAGTTGCATATGGTTGTTCAAATATTGATGAGGCCACATGTGCCCGTCTGCAGCTTAAACTGCTGGCCTCAGCCTGACATGGCTCCACCCTGTCTGGTGACTCTCCTGGGGCAAATAGCCTTAAGCCTTAGCTGGGCATTTGGTAGGGTTGAGGCCTATGGTTGCAGGGCATCTGAATTGTTCAAGTGAGTGATCTCATGAATGAGGGAGTGCTGCCCATGTTTTCTGCCCCTGTGGAATCAGGATGGAAAGGAAATGATGAGACCCACTGTCTCTGGATCAACCTTGAGCCTATTTCTCCTTTTCCCTGCTCAGTAGATGCTCTCTGGCCCTTCCCAATGAAGTGCTAAGGGATCTTGATTTTTCCCTGAATTGAATTATATAGGTTATTCATGAGACACATGGGAGAAGACGGGCCATTTTATCTATGGGAAATGTGAGACGTAGAGCAGTAGAGAGATTTGCTCAGCACAAGTTCCTTGAGGACAGGAGACATGACTGTCTCTTCTATACCCTCAGGGTCCTTAGTCAAGTGCAGGATGCCCAATCATAAGTGCTTGATGCATAGTTAAGTAGAGTGAGGCAGTCCTGGAAAATGGATAAGCTGGGTGGCTCTGGCCTCTTTTTATATATTTTTAAAACTCTGGGCAGGACGTGGTGGCCCATGCTTGTAATCCTAGCGCTTTCAAGAGGCTGAGGCAAGAGGATTGCTTGAGCCCAGGAGGTTGAGCTTACAGTGAGCTGTGATCACGCCACTACACTCTGGATTGGGCAACAGAGCGAGACCCTGTCTCAAAAAAAATAAATAAATGAACAAACAAATAAATTCTGGATTCTTGTAAATGGTTTTGCAAATGTGAAAATTCAGTATAATAGTGACTTGGGTAATTCAGTGTCGATTTCTTTTTTTGTTTTGATTAGAGAACAAGATGGGCATGGGGTGATTGAGTGACAGTCCCTGTTTCCAGTGGGAGTCGAGTTGATGGCATAGTGGAAAGGATGGGCTCTCAAGGCAGACCATTTTGGTGTTGAGGGACATAGGCTCTCTGGTGACCTTGGGTACATTACTTCACCTATGTGGATTCCAGTTTCTTTGCATGTCACTGCCTGACCCGTAATAGAAGTACTTTTCCAACCTATCCCCTAAGTCACATGTCTTCTCTTTGGGAACGAAGTGTCCCAACCTTGGGAGTCTGACATCATTCAGAAAGTGGAGAGAGCCTGTCATTATTCTCTCTCATGCATCTTTATTTCCTCTCCTCTTCTGCTGTAAACACAGGCCTCTGCCTTGAACACATGTTTGCCAGATGCTCCCTCTTACTCATTTCTTTTCTCTTGTTTACTGCCAGGTTTTCTCAAGTGCCTGGTCACCAGCTATGGCCTCCATTTCCTTAGTCTCTACCCTGTATCCTCTGCCCCCTGGGTCCTACTGCTCAACCTCTCCCTAGCTGCTAAATCCAATAGTCATTTCTCTGTCGTTACCTGCAGGGCCTCATGGGATTATTTGGCAATACTGACCACAGGATTGCCTCATAACTCGTTTTTGCTTTGGCTTCCATGACACTCTGGCAAGCTTAGTTCTTCCTCCTCTGGCTTCCATACCACCTGTTAAATGTGAGTGTTTGGTACTTGGCCTTCTCTTCTCTCTGTATGTTCCCCTGGCCTCCGCTATAAACTTCGGTGCAACTGGTTCTCAGTTTTTTATACTTGCTATTTGTCTTTTGATGAAAAGCAGATCTTTGGAGTCTGACTCAAACCTGCTAGGTCCACATGAACAGCAGCACAGCTCTGGCCGGGTAACCATTGAATTTTCGTATGTTTCTTGATGTGTTTCAAAGAAGAGCTGGGACGTTGATCCTTCTTATCGCTGCACCCATTTATCTCAGGGAATGTTTAGTGACTCAGCTCTCTTGCAGTATAAACCCAAGAGGAGCTCATGGGTCATTCCTGGGATTCAGCTGCTTCCACAGTCAGTGTCACTCGGTAGAGACAGGCTGTGTTTTGCTTGTACTTTGGCTTGGGAAACCCTCTGTGGCATCCTGTGGGGATAGGTCTAATCTTTTCGACTGTGTGGAAGGCCAATTCGAAAGTGAGACATAACTTTTTAGATAACGTACCATATTTTCATCTTGTGTGTACAGCAGCTCTGGGACTCAGCTACAGTTGCCTCATGTTGAATTGCCTGCTTTTGAGTTGCTGTGTTCTGGTGTAGGTGTCTGATATTACTTTGGGGATTTTTTTTTTAAAAGAATTGAGATGAGTTATTCTGAACCATCCATATTTTATTGCCTGATTTTTGTTAGAATTATCAGTGGTAGTTCTTGGAAGAGAGATTTTCTTTGGAGGATAAAGCCTTTTTTTTTTTTTTTTTTTTTTTTGAGACAAGAGTCTTGCTCTATTGCCCAGGCTGGAGTGCAGTGGCATGATCTTGGCTCACTGCAACCTCCACGTCCCGGGTTCGAGTGATTCTTGTGCCTTAGCCTCCCGAGTAGCTGGGATTACAGGTGCCCACCACCACACCTGGCTAATTTTTTGTATTTTTAGTAAAGGCAGAGTTTCGCCATGTTGGCCAGGCTGGTCTGAAACTCCTAGCCTCAAGTGATCCACCCACCTTGGCCTCCCAAAATGCTGGGATTCCAGGCGTGAGCCACTGCACTCGGCCATGCCTTTTGATGTATGAACTCATCACAGTACAATTTACTTCATATCTTTGGTGATCACTTTGTAAATTCTACATTTTTATTACATGATCTCAAAATCCCAAAGGTATTACATGTGTTATGCCCCTACCACTGAAGATTCTTTAAAAAATAAGCTGTTTAAGGACGGGCGTGGTGGCTCACGCCTGTAATCCCAGCACTTCGAGAGGCTGGGGCTGGCAGATCACGAGGTCAGGAGATCGAGACCATCCTGGCTGACATGGTGAAACTCTGTGTCTACTGAAAATACAAAAAAAAAAAAAAAATTAGCTGAGCGTGGTAGCGGGTGCCTGTAGTTCCAGCTACTCAAGAGGCTGAGGGAGAATGGCGTGAACCCAGGAGGCGGAGCTTGCCATGAACCAAGATCGCGCCACTGCACTCTAGCCTGGGAGACAGCGAGACTCTGTGTCAAAAAAACAAAACCAAAAAAAAGCAAAAAGCAAAAACAAACAAACAAACAGAAAGCTATTTAAAACAACAACAGCGACGACGACAGCGGCACCAGCAGCATTCAGTGGATTGTGTATTTCGTTTGGGCAACTCAACGGGCAGGTGTAGTTTTGCATTTTGTGGTCTCTGTTTTCTGACTTAAAACTTTGTTTAAGTGAAACCCAGACAAAATAAAGAATGGAAAAACAGAGAGACACAGAGGTAGGAAACTTTTTTTTAACATTAGAAAATCTCTTCAGACTCCTTGGCAAATAAAAGGAGTCTGGGGAAAAAAAAATTTGCAAACAGTTTCCTAGTTGTCTGAGTGGAAAATCCTGGTTTTTCACATTTCGTATCTTGGAAATGTCTGAACAGTTTTTGTTTAAAGGGAAATTCCTTTTGGCTGAGAAAGAGCTTGCAGGATTCAAACTGATAGGGTGACGTTTTTAGAAAACTTGGAGGAAATAGGATTTGTGATGAAAATGCTTTCTCAGTGGCCAATTGTGTTAAAACGAAATTTAAATCCAAGGTTACCAATCACAGAGTTTTAAAGGTTCAGCCATTAACTCCTTCCTTCCCCTCGCATCCTGTCTGCGTGCATCCTGGGGAAACCTCTCGCATAGCTGGTCCTTCCTCCAATTCGAGGAACCTAACGAGCTGCTTGTCTAAACATGTGCATGTTCTAGGCAGGGGATAAGCATTCTTGACCTGTGGCTTTCCAAGTAGAGTAGGAAGGAAGATGTATAAACACGTCATTGAATTATAAGGCATTAAATGCCTGATATATGTTTTGCATGAGAGCTGTGTTCAAAGTATATCTGTAGCAAAGAGGATGGAATGACAAATCTGAAAGGGGTGAAGAGTTGGGGAGCACTTCATGGAGGAGCAAGTGATATTTACAAAGGGTTCTGAAGTATGCATAGGAGTTCACCAGGCAGTGGGAACAGCAGGTACAGAATAGGAACGTGTAAAAAGTCATGACTGATCCTGGGAATCTGAAGTCGTTTTATGCAGTTTGAGAGTAGGGTGCTCTATGGGGAGTCTTGGGAGATATCACAAGATCATGAGAGGTTTGCGTGCTTGGCAAATGACTTGGACATTCTTTTGTAAGCAGGAAGGTGAGAGGCTTTTAACAAGAGAGACTGGACAGGAGCAGAAATGTATTTTAGAAAGGATGGACTGGACGGCAGAATTGATAGTGGCAAGTTGATGTTCTGGCTGGCTATTTCATCCATGAAGTAGAACAGGATGCCATGAGGGCCTGAACCCAACAGGGAGGAGTAGATGAATTCAAGAGAGGATAGGGGAGGCTAGACTGGAGATGTGATCACAGGGCGTGAGGGCTATGGGAGACTTCTTGTTTTCTGGCTTGGCAGGCTGAGTTGACGGTGTTGCCATTGACCTCGAATGGGAATATTTGGAGGGAGGATGAGTTTGGCAGGGAAGATAATGAGTTCACTTTCAGGCACAGTAATTCTGATGTACTTGCAGAACATTCACAGGAGCGACACCTAAAAGGCATTTGGAAACTTGGGTCTGGAGTTCTGGAGAAATGTCTGGACTGGAGATATAGATTTGAGTGTTAGGATCCTGGTGAGGGATTAGTGAAGCCAATAATCCATATAAGATAGTCCAGAAAGGTTAGAGTGAGAGGGAGGAGTGTGAGAGAAGGGCTGAGTGTGGAACCCTGGGGGCACCGGAAGGATTGGCCAGGGAGAAGACCCTACAGATAGAACCCAGAAAGAATAATAATAATAAAAAAAAAAGTCGAGAAAAGCCAGGAAAATTCCATCATAGGCTCCAAAATAGGGAAGAGTTGCTACAGAGTGGTCAGTACAAATAAAGGTTGAGTGTGCTATTCAACTGACCGCTGAGTCCCCCAAGAACTTACTAGCATGTTAGCTCAGGGTGGTGTCTGTGTCTCCGCAGCCACAGGTCTTCTCTGTAGCAGACCTGTGTGCATGGGATGTGGCATTCTGCTGGGAAGGAGAGGCCTGGTTTCCAGGTAACAGCACGAACTGCAGGCCAGGAGGTCAGAGTAAATGGACAAAGTGTAGAACACAGCACTGCCTTTTTTGATTTTTTTGGAACAAGATTAATATCAGTCCTCAAAATTGGCATTGGGGACCATCACTGGTTCATTGGTGCCTGTGTAGTTTTATGAGGGTCCTTTCTTTCTCTCTTTCTTTTCTTCTTTCTTTCTTTCTCCCTTCCCTTCCCTTCTTCCTTCCTTCCTTTTTTTCCTTCCTTTCTTCTCTCTCTGTTTCTCTTGCTTTCTTGCTGTGTTGCCCAGGCTGATCTCGAACTCCTGAGCTCAAGCCATCCTGCTCCCTCCGCCCCTCAAAGTGTTGGGATTATGGGCATGAGCCACTGAGCCTGGCCTCTGAGGGTCCTTTCTTCATTCTTCTCTCCAGATAGGTCCATCTATCTCTGGATGTCCTTCCCATCGGCTGGATGGAGTTGGTGCCTGTGTCTGTTTTGTGACTGTGTCATTTGCAGTTCTTAGTTTTGGGGCTTTGCAAAAGGATAGCCTTCGTTCTCATTACACCTGCTCAAGAGTGTTGGGATTCACCACAGGACTCCAAGGTGTGAGTCTTTTCCTCTCTTTATTCTTTTGCCTCTTCCACCAAGGAAGTATCAGGTGGATCCACTGAATGCTGAAGATGAGTTTGATCACAGAGCATCAACAATACTCAAGTGGTAGAAACATAGAAACAAGCCCTAATTGGTTCCATTTTTGTATGACATAATAATAAGGACAGGTGAGGACAAATGGCTTTGTAATAAGAATATGAGCCTGTAAAAAGGAACATTAAGTAAATAATTGTAGCTTCAAAGAAAATGAGCAGCTGCTAGCAATGCCCAGGTTTCAGGACCCGCAAAGGTGCTCTGGCTGGACACATCCCTGCTCCCTTCCTGTGTCTCCCATGTGCCATGGCTGGATTCTGGATTCTGCCCTTGCACTCTGCTTCACTGAATCTCTGTTCCTGTCCTGACCCTCGGGCCTCCCAGGGACATGAGGAACAGGGGTGGGAGGAGGAAGCCCTTCAGCTGGGCCTGAGGTCGGGCATGTGAGTACTGAAGACAGAGGTGGGTGGAGAGGAGGGAGAATCCTGCCTCGGACTGCACAGGGAGGAAAGGGCCACCCTTTACCGCCCAGAGCAGAGCAGGCTCTTGGAAGGAGACACAGAGTTTAGGATTCACTCCACAGTTTAGCTCTGTGGTGAATTAAGCGGGTTTCTGAAGCCTGACTGGGAAACAGATGATTTTTTAAATCACATTATGTCAATGAGAAAATGTCTTGTGAGTTTGAACCACCTGTGTTAAAAACTTTTAACAAAAGATGGAGAAAGGTGTGGTGGCTTACGCCTATAGTCCCAGCTACTTGCGGGAGGCTGGGGTGGGAGGATCGCCTGAGCCCAGGAGGTTGAGGCTGCAGTGAGCCATGATTGTGCCACCGTACACCACCCTGGACAACAGAGCCAGATCCTGTCTCTCCAAAAACAGAAAGCATTTTAGAGCAGTTTTATGTTCACAGCAAAATTGAGCAGAAATACAAAAAGTTCCCATAGATCTCTTGTGCCCCTCAACACACAAAACCTGTCCCACCATCCACATCCTGCTATTACAGACTTTTGGCATGTGAATTCATAAGCTGGGGTCACCTGGGGCAGCTTTTGATTTTAACTTAATTTTTTAAGATTAGTCACAGGTAAGCCTCCCTTTATAGTCTAGCAAGAAGCCAGATTGGCCACAAGAGCCTTGAACACCAAAGGTTGTATCCTGTTTTTTGTTTTTTGCTACTGAAAACTTATTCACATGACTAGGTACATACCTATAGATTTCAGTACCATTAAAAAGTCAAACTATGGTGCCGCGTTTCCCTCCCTCTCTCCATTTACAGATGACTTAGGCAGTAGATGTTATTCTTTGAAAAGACATGGGATCTAGTGAGGAAACAGTATATATTTTTTGTAACCAAAGAACCTGACTCCGATCTGATCTTCGTAGTTTTGACTTTTAACTTCCTATCCCTGAATGGTATTTGTTTCTGAGGCACTGCCAGGAATTGTGTTTCTGGTTCTGCACTGGGTTTGCAAGCTTGCTCTCCAGGCTCTCCTGCAGCCCATGACCCACGTTGGAGCCGCTGGGAGAGCTGGGGCAGGGGGCTGAGGAGGTCAAGGCCCAAACCAGCTGCAGGCGAACAACTGCTGTACAGCTGTGATGATATCTGCATGGTGCAGTGTGGTCGCCCTTGGGCTTGGGGCATCATGTTCTAACGAAGGCACCCAGTGACCCTGGCAATCTTCACAGACACGTTTTCTTGTGTGGTAAGAGAGGGACAGAAACGGAGCTGCCAGAAAAACCATTTGGTTTCTCAGCTGTGTTTACAAGCTGAGGAACACGAGGCACGTCGAAACCCAGTGTTTCATTTTGACTGAAATACAGACTTCTAGGAAGACACTGAAAGGAGGGTGGGATGGCTGGGTGGATGGAGCATGAGGATGTTTCAGCTTCTTATTCCTACCCTCCCAGTTTCAGTGGTGGGGTTCTGAATGTCTTCGTGTCTGCAGATTGCTCAACCTCTGGAAAAGTCAGCTGGTAGGAGGAGCAGGGATTTTGAGTCAGCACAACTGCATAGCCCTTATCACCACTGGCAAATGATTTCTTTAGTGCCCCCGAGCCCTGCTGACATGGCACTCATGGAAAATGATGATATGTGCATGGTGCTGTGTGTCAGAGTAACGGATGAGGCTAATCATTGTGGGTGGAATCCATCTCAGGGGTGCAGTCGCTCCAGCCTCTGCTACTCTCTTGCCCTCCTTCCCAGTCCCACGGAGTGGGGCCCTCCCTGGTATACCTGTTGGGAAGTCCTGATAAGTGTGCTTGTCTGTTTTCTCCTCTAACAAAATGGAAACACCGTGAAAGCAAAGACTTTGTTTTATGCACTGCTGTTTATCCCCAGCTAACGGAACAGTGCTGGGCGCATGGTAGGTGTCCAGGAAAATGTTTGGTGAATGAATGGACGAACAAGCGAATGAGTCTAGGCTTATAATCTGGTTCTGGCTCTCCCTACAGTGAGCACCTTTCTGAGACTGTTTCACAAGGCCCTGGTGGAGGAAGATAAATGACAAGACATAAGTAAAGTGTCACTGTGTCTGATATGTGGCCACTAGATGGGTGATATTTGGTTCCTTTCCTCCATTTTTTTTTTTTGCTCCAATAATTTCTGAGAGGCCTAGGAAGAAGAAAATGTTTGCTGCATTCTGAACTCATGGATAACATGCATAAATAGAATAAGACCTCTGAATTGTGGCCTGATTGTGAAAAGGTATTTAGGGAAAAAGACCTGAAATATTTCTTCAGTTCTTACCTGAGTCCTCTTAGGTTCAACGCCTGGTATTGATTTGCATGACTGAATTAACACTTCAAATTTTCAGGCACCTGCTTCTGAGGAACTGAAATTTTTTGGGTCAGTTTTGAGGGAGTGGGTTGGCGGCAGGTGTTAGCACTCTGAGTTACAAGAAGGAAGATGAGAAGGGGACAGCTTGTTCCATGCCCCTTCCATTTCCTGAAACACCATCTATCACTGGACATTGAGGTCACTTACATTATTTTTTCCAAATGAAAATAGTTTTTCTGAGGCTGATTGTGACCTGTTTAGGTGTCTGTTAACAGCAGGAAGGTGAGTAAGGGACAGCAGGATGGCACTGAGCAGCCCTGGCGGGGCTGCTGCCTGTAGCATCAGGGACCAGCTGAAGCGCTCTCCATCCACGAGGCCTGGGGCTTCCTGGCAGAGCACCTTTGGAGTGCTGTTGATACGCTACTGCAAAGGCATTTAAGCCACATGCTCCCTCCAACCCCTGGCCTGAACTGCATCTAGCCTTGGCTGTTCCCAAGCAGTCCATATACATATTGTTGAGTGAGAGAACCTCTCTGAGTCCTGCTTTCTTGGGAATCAGGTTCTAAGTTGCTCTCCCGTGCCTTCCTTTTATCTGGACCAACCAGCATTTTATCAAACAGAGGTTATATGGAGATTCTGACATGTGAATGGGCCCCCTTCCTCCTTTTCATAATGTCTTATTATTACTTTGGCAGTTTCAGTAGGTCTTTGAAGAGGGAGCTGACCAAAACCTGTGCCCAAATCTCAATCTCTCTTGGAAGTTAAGTTACACATTTGTATTTTAAGCAAAAGCAAAAGAAAACAAACAAAGCCCCCAACTCCCCACAGAACTTATTGCTGATAATGGAGTTCAATGAGAAAGAAAGAAAATCTTAGCTATTGAGGCCAACAAGCTTTAATGAGGTACCTGATGGTTCTTCTCTATTGGGCTATGTTACTATAAAGTTTGGGAGACTTCAAGACCTTTGATCTTTCATGAAACGTAGACTTCTTTCATGGAGAAGTTTGTTCTTTGGTATTTGCCAACTGAAAGAAAAATATCCTGGTAGGTAGATGTTTTCTTCCCCCCATAGCTTTTTTTGAGGAACTATTACTTGAGCCAAGTTTGCTTTTAGAAAAACCAAACAAAAAGCTGCAGCAGCAACAAAATAACAAGAATGAAAGTATGAAGATGATAAGATTATCTGTCCCTTGGCTTTAGCATTTGGTAATTTAAACATGTAAGGGCCTATTTATGTCGTGGACCGAACAGTCCTGAGCTAGGCCCTCCGGGGCTGGTGTAGTGCTTGATCAGGGCCAACGGGGCCCCTCCGTGAGGCTGTTTGTCACCTTTGTCCTCATGACTACAAGATGACTGCTTCACTTCCAGCCTGTCATCAGCCTCACTGGTGGAAGAAAGTGGCGGGGCAAAGCAGAAAGGGTAGTACCCGTATTAGCACAAGCCGGGGCTTTCTCTGAGGCCTCCAGCAGAATTCCCTTAGATTTCACTGGCCATCGCTAGCTGCAGAAGAGGCCAGGAAGGTGTGAGTGTGTTAGCTTAATACTTGCCACCCTGAAGAAGATTGGTGTCTGATAGTAAGGAGGACGGGTAGGATGGATATTGAGTGGTCAAGCAGCAGTGTCCACCACATCCCAAAATAACATTTTCCCAAATTAATAGAATGCAGGGTCTGGTCGGGACCTGTGAGATGGCTGAGAATGACGCCTGCATCTCACAGATAAAGGAACTACTTTATTTCCTTCTACTTCTACTCAGCGTGCCAAAAACCTCAGTGGCACTTTTTGGCACTTCTGGGTGTGGCTGCTCTTCCCCTGATCCCTAAACTGTGCCTGGATTGTGAGTGGGCCGAGAAGTTCCTTCACTGGACAGCAGAGTGGCTGGGAGCGGGCAGTGTGCGTGTGGGAATCAAAAGGCCTGATTGTGCTTTCTCAGGAAAAGCAGCCGGCCAACAATAATGACTGGGCCGCCCCTGAGTGCAGAACCTGGAATCCAGCCTTCTGGAATGAAAAAGCCATACAAGACTCAGTCCCTGCCCCTGAGGAGTGAAGGCCTAGCAGGGCGGACAGAACAACCACAGGGGAGAGAGAAAGCAGAGAGGTATGCGAACAATGAAGAAAGCCCATAGCAAATGGAGTGACCAGGCCGGGAAGGTGGCTTGGAGGAGCTGGCATTGACTCGGGATTTGTAAAGGTCTATTATTTGGTGGCTCACAATGGTGTATAAAAATACTAATTGAGAGTCAGCAGCTTTGCCTGGTTGGAGCAATTTAACAACACCTGCCTGAAGCCTGCTGTGTTTTCTTTAGAAGAACAGCCTGAGTCAATAGTGCTTACGGACTCCTTGATGGATGTAGAGGGAGTATTAAGTTAGCCAGATTTATTGGAACATGTCTAAAAGACCGCTAGCTCTGTACCAGCGTTTCCTCTGAACTTTCAATCTCCATCCTTTCTTCCCTTCCCCACTGCCTGGTGGCTCTGATGCTGCATTTCTGCCCTTGCTTCTGCTGTTTAAGATTCCTTCTTCGAGGGCCCAGCCAGTCTCCTCTGTCCTGGGGCTGTGTGGTAGATAGTCCTCTGGAAGGCATTCACCGCCTTGTCATAGGGCCATGTGGTTGGTGGAGGGGGCAGAAATTGGGGGACTAGTGTTTTAGAGGCTCTTAGGGCACACATGGGAACAGGTGGACTGTATTTTGGCATTGAGAGTATCTGGGCATATTAGTCTGCTCAGACTGCTATAACAAAATACTACAGATGGGTGACTTAAACAACAGGCATTTATTTCTTATAGTTCTGGAGACTGGGAAGTCTAGGATCAAGGTGCTGGCTCATTCTGCTCCTGGTTAGGGCTCTCTTCCTGGCTTGCAGATGGCCACCTTCTCACTATGTCCTCATGTGGTAGAGAGAGCATCTTCTTTCTTCCTTTTTGCTATGTCCTCTTCCGATGAAGTTGCTAATCCCACCATGAGGGCACCATCCTTTCAGCCCATTTAACCCTCAGGCCCAGTCTCCAGATACTGTCATGTTGGTGGTTAGGGCTTCAGTGTATGAATTTGCAGGTGTATTAGCCCGTTCTCATGCTGCTAATAAAGACATACCCAGAACTGAGTGATTTATAAAGGAAAGAGGTTTAATTGACTCACAGTTCATATGGCTGGGGAGTCCTCATAGTCTTGGTGGAAGGCAAAAGGCACATCTTACATGGTGGCAGGCAAGAGACAGCTTGTGCAAGGGAACTCCTCTTTATACAACCATCAGATCTCATGAGACTTATTCGCTATCATGAGAATGATACAGGAAAGACGCATTCCTGTGATTCAATGACTTCCCACCAGGTCCCTCCCATGACACATGGGAACTGTGGGAGCCACAATTCAAGATGAGATTTGGGTGGGGACACAGCCAAATCACATTAGCAGGGGACACAATTCAACCCATAGCACTGGGGGTTAACTGGAGTTTCATAAGTTTCCCAAGGACTCATGGTGGTGACCAGAGCAGTGTGTTTTCTACTGAAAGAAACCTGTGAGAGTTGAAAACCTACATACTGAAGGTTCTTAAGCTGAGTTCATGACCTCAAGAGGGTCTGGGAATTTCCAGAAATGCCCTTCAGGGTATCGTATGTGTAGTGCATATGTGCATCTGTCATCACGTTTTCAAAAGGTTTGCTGACCTGACAGTGGTAAAAGCTACTGTCCCAGAGACTGTACCTCTAAAGTAGAGGCTGCGAGGGAGCAGGTCTGTGCACAGTGATGTCCACCACCAGCATCCCGTGTGCACCGGCCAGGACCCCCACCTCATTGTGCAGCCCCATCCCCTCGGAGCATTCCAGAGAAGCTCTGTTCCCTCTTGCTGCTAGACACTAATTAGACCTTGACTGCTGGCAGGTGAGCTTACTGCCCAAGAACTAAAGAGAGAGAGCTCTTCCCCCAAAAGCTACCCTGTGCCTCTGTACTTGAAACCTAACCCTTTGTTGACTTCTTTTACTCTTTATTTTTGGAGCAAACTCTATTTTTGGAGAATACATGAAACAAGTGACTGTCTGACATCATAAACCAGAAAAACCACTGTGCTTATTAAAGACATTTCACAGTATTCTCAAGATTCGGACTCAAAGCAGGCAACAGTAGAAGCTGGCTTTTCTGCCTCTCAGTGGAGATTTCTGGCCCCCACATTCATTCATCCCTGCTTGAGCTCAACCACTGCCTGCCTGGCTAACAGATCTCAGGAGCAGGGCTGGGACTCATGGGCATACATTTTTTGTCTGTGACTTTTTTCCTAGTTAATTTCTGTGGGATCTGGACTGTTTTCTAGCCCCATACTTATTTTTTTTCTCATTCTCTACTTCCTGGTTCTCCCACATGACTAATCCTTCTCTACACCCATGTTGAATTTTATTTGACCTCATTTGATATGTTTTCTCTAAGTCACTTCAGTCCTTTTTAAAACTTGGTAAACATGAATCCATTTTACAAGCACAGGCCCTCAGAGAATCTGGGTTTATCCTCAGGCTAGGTCACTGCTACCCCTGACCCCAAAGGACGCTGGAGGCCTTTGCCAATGCTCCACCTTCCCATTCTCCACCCAGGCTCCCTTTTCCTCCTCTCCTTTCTCTCCTTCTCTTTCCCTTTTTGTCTCCTTTGCTCTCTTCTTTCTTTTGTTCATGCAGGTCTTCCCCTCCTCCTCTGGGCTTTAACTCTGCCAGTGTTCCTAGAGCTTTGCTCAGTCCTGATAGATGTGAGGACCTGAACTCAGGGCTCGGGATCTTGTCTCAGGTTCTCTTACCTTATTGCAAGGACTCGGAGCCTTCAGCAGACCGTGCCATTCTGGACGGTGTCACATTATTTGTGTGCATTGTTAAGAGTCTTTGGAGGGGATTTCTATCTGGCATTTGGAAATTGCAGAATTGACTTTGTAAATGTCTGGAGTAGCTGGCTACAAAGGGGGGTCACATTGTGGAGGAACAGGGACCAGTGCATCAATAAAGAGCAGGAGATGTGAAGAGAGGAGCTGGTCACTCTTAGAGATTAATGAGGAATTTTGTTGGTGGCCAGTGGAAAATTGTTTCCTAGTTTGCCCTTCCCACCTCCTCCCTCTCAGTAGAAATCCTGAGGACCTTCAGCCTATAGCTCTAGTAGCTTTGGAGCCTATACAGAGAAATCCCATGTCATGTATTTTAGGAGCCTGGACCACTGGTTGGGGAAGTCTGAAAGCAGGCCTGCTTTTTACAGGTGTCTGCAATGCTTGGGGTAAGCCCTGGGCACCAGCAAGTGCCTCCCCCTTTCTCTGATTGTGTTTGTCCAGACCTGGGGTTGCTGCCCACCAATTTGGAACCTTTTTAACTGAGCCTGTGGTCACCTGCGCAACTCAGCCTGGGTGACCACTCCCCTGAGCTGCCCCAGGCCAGGTGAACCCAATGGAACGATGAAGCTCCGGCTCTGCCCATCCCCACGGTCTAGAGCAAAGAGTCTCAGTCTTGGCTGCATATCACACTTACCTGGGAGCCTAAACAGTTTTCATGCCTGGCTCCCAACCCAGGAGATTCTGATCTAATTGGTTCTGGGATGTGGCCTGGGCATCAGGCATTTTAAAAACTTTCCTAGTGCTTCCAAAGTGAAACCAAGGTTGAGAACCACTGGCTTGGAGCGTGACTGCTCAAAGCATTGTCCATGGTCTGGCAACATTCATCTCCTGGGAGTTTGTCACGAATTCAGAATCTCAGGCCCTACTCTAGACTTCCTGAATTATAATCTGAAGATCACCACATGATCCATGTGCATGTAAAATTTGAGCACTGCTGGCTGGAATATTCTGCTGCCCCTCCTGTGAGGCTGATTGAACTCACCCATCATCCGCAGGTACAGTACCACCAGGTACTGATGCCAGATCAAGCTAGATGGAGCCCAAGAAACTGACGTGGCCTCCCCAGGATCCCTTCTTGGGGGTCCATTCTATATCTGAGTTAGGCTCCCTGCTCTCTCCATTTCTGACTGATCCCTTTTATACCTGCCCACTCAGAAGTCTCAGTGTGTCTCAAGGCCAGGGATTGAAAGAGCCAGGCAGTGTTCTTTTTTTTGTTTGTTTGAGATAGAGTCTCACTTTGTCGCCCAGGCTGGAGTGCAGTGGCGCCATCTCGGCTTACTGCAGGCTCCGCCTCCCAGGTTCACGCCATTCTCCTGCCTCATCCTCCCGAGTAGCTGGGACTACAGGCACCCGCCACCACACCTGGCTAATTTTTTTGTATTTTTAGTAGAGACAGGATTTCTCCATGTTAGCCAGGATGGTCTCGATCTCCTGACCTCGTTATCCGCCCGTCTCCGCCTCCCAAAGTGCTAGGATTGCGGGTGTGAGCCACCACACCCGGCCGGCAGTGTTCTTATTTTAAAATAAGGACTGGTAGGACCAATTGCAGCCTGTGCTTTTTGATGTCTTGGCCTCATGACCCATCCTTGCTGTGCTTTACTTAGTCAGCCTGGCAGAGCCTGCCATCCTGACCCTGGAGGGTAGGAACAGGAAAATCAGGCTAAAAGGAAACGTTTCATGAAAGAAAATGGGTACAATACACTAGAGCTGGGATCTATTAGAACAGAGATGACAGGCACAAAGCACTGGTGTTCTTCCCTCCCCGTGTGTCCTGAACATGCTTCTTTTCTTTTTTTTTTTTTTTTTTTTTTTTTTTTGAGGCGGAGTCTCGCTCTGTCGCCCAGGCTGGAGTGCAGTGGCCGGATCTCAGCTCACTGCAAGCTCCGCCTCCCGGGTTTACGCCATTTTCCTGCCTCAGCCTCCCGAGTAGCTGGGACTACAGGCGTCCGCCATCTCGCCCGGCTAGTTTTCTGTATTTTTTAGTAGAGACGGGGTTTCACTGTGTTAGCCAGTATGGTCTCGATCTCCTGACCTCGTGATCCGCCCGTCTCGGCCTCCCAAAGTGCTAGGATTACAGGCTTGAGCCACCGCGCCCGGCCAACATGCTTATTTTCAACACAGATCTTTCCCCTACTGAGCTCAGACTTAATGCTAGTTCCTCTGTCAATAGGGCACACCAGGCAGACATATTCAATTACTTATGATGCAACTATTTTGAAATTTCTTTTTCCCAGAGTAGCATCATTTACCGCTCTCGTTGTGAGTCTTGAGTTTTGTCCCACAGCTTCCAAGTTCTCAGATCACATCTTTGAGGTGCCATCAGACCTTCGCCTCATCCCACCATGCATGGGGCCACTCTAGGCCCTCACAGGCAGTTGGTGAAATGAGTATGTGTTTCTCGTTGAGGTTTTCATCCACAGCTGTCTTCCACAGATGTTTCCTGAGCAGCTCTGTGCCCAGTGCTGCAGTGGGCTATGTGTTGGAAGAACACAAACTTAGTGGAGACCCAGCAGCCTGCCTCAGCTGCGTCACTTACTGCCCGAGTCAGGACAGCCCCAGTCGTCTCATTTCTCATCACCCAGGGGGAATGACAGCACACTGAGTCACTCAGCTTCTTGACCCCTGTGTCACTGCCTGACCAGTGTCTTACGTTCTTTTCCCACTCACCACTATTTGAAAACAATATGACATGACTTCCTAACCTTTACATCATACCAGGGCTGCCATTGCCACCTTCCAGAACCACCTCAAATCACCATCTCGGTTGATTTGAGCTCAGGAGTCAGGCACATGAAGGAGTGAAGCTGGTCAGGGACATCATAGGGAGGAGGAGGGACAGAGGGGATAGGGAAGTTCAGGACCTGCTTAAAGGAAGCAGCTGCCACTCAGCTCCAACGGACCCTTACCATTTTTAATTTGGACCCAGTGTTTTCAGATGATCTGACTTCAAAAGATGTTAGAAATACAGATTTTATATGTGTGTAAAATCTCTTGCTTTATATATAGAAACAGATGATCTCTTGAGAGATATAGAGTTATCTCTGTATATAGAGATATGTATAGAAATAATCTCTCTATATATAAATAGAGAAAGTATAAACTTGCATGCATTAATCTTGCAGTGTATTTTCTCATTGTGTATGTATATATCGCTTTTCTCTACAGCATAATTCCTCTTTGATAATGCCCTTTAGGGCACAACTAGTTATCGGTAACTGAGTGTATCTTAATCATTATGGCCGCTTCTGTTTTTTCATGAATAAAGGTTATTCAAATGTTATCATATAGTTTCTTTGCACCCAGTATTTATTTCTGAATCATTTGTCACAAGAGAGAGTGTGCTGATGAAATTCTAAGTGTGTGTATTTAAACATTTTTTTTTTTTTGAGCGAGGGGAGAAAAAGCTATATGCATTTCATTGCCGTCTACAAGTTTCTTTCAGGTTATGTTCATCGGTTTGTGTATATACAATATGAAGAATGATCTGAAGTAATTGTGCTGTATTTGTGCTGTATTTATGTTTATCCACCAGTCTTTAATTAAATGTATATAATAATATATATAAACATATATAGTATATATTACATGTAAATATATATTTTATGTATTTATATATAGAGAGAGAATGAGAGAGAGAGAGAGAGAGAGAGATTGTTGCCCTGGCTGGTCTTGAACTCCTTGGCTCAAGTGATCCTCCTGCCTTGGCCTCCCAAAATGCTGGGATTATAGGTATGAACCACCATGCCTGGCCAAATCTCTTGCTTTTAAAAAGTTGCCCACTATATTCTGCCAACAAATGCAGGGGGAAAAAAAAAACTACAAAAAACATAAAGTAGGTGTCTTATGGGCCACTCAGAGATAAATTGTGGACTTTCCCAAAATTCAGACAGATTTAACAGATACTCACCTGTGTAAACTGCACTGAGATAGTCTAGGTCTAGGCATGCACTGTATTTTACCTGTGTTTTATAAACAGACAGCTATTTCTGCAACCCTCTGAAATGCCTGTGGAATTAGACCCGGGACATTCTATTTTCTTTTTTTCTGCTTTTCAAGCTCATCTTTTCTATCATAAAGTCTATTTTAAGAGTAATTATTCTATATGGCCTTGACTTCAAGTTTTCTTAAAATG
Organism: Chlorocebus sabaeus; assembly: GCF_047675955.1. Classification (NCBI taxonomy): domain Eukaryota; kingdom Metazoa; phylum Chordata; class Mammalia; order Primates; family Cercopithecidae; genus Chlorocebus; species Chlorocebus sabaeus. The sequence goes on along the minus strand of NC_132924.1, from coordinate 111,044,880 downwards.
CTTTGAGATTAGAAGAAGTTGTCCAGAAGTCAAGATACTTGCATTTTTGGATTCCTTGTTCTCCATGGTCTCTGATTTGTTTTTGTTTATCTTGGTCTCTTCTGCTTCATTTGTAAGGTAAAATGATAATACCTATTGATTTCACAAAGCTGATATGATTACTAAGATTGTGAGGAATCTCTTCAGAAAAGGCTAATTGTAAGGCATCAAGTTTGAACTATAAGGCAGTGTTGGAAACTGCTTCTACATTTCTTCTCCTTTTTTTTTTTTTTTTTTGAGACAGAGTCTTGCTTTCTCACCCAGGCTGAAGGGCAGTGGCATGATCTTGGTTCACTACAACCTCCACCTCCCAGGTTCAAACAATTCTCATGCCTCAGCCTTCCAAGTAACTGGGACTACAGGTGTGCACCACCACACCCAGCTAATTTTTCTGTTTTTAGTAGAGTCAGGGTTTCCCCATGTTGACCAGGCTGGCCTCAAACTCCTGACCTCAAGTGATCCACCCACCTCAGCCTCCCAAAGTGCTGGGATTACAGGTGTGAGCCACTGTGCCCAGCCCTACATTTCTTTTTAAACAAAACAAGATTTGTTGTTACATATGGTTATCTGTCTGTCTATCTATCTATCTATCTATCTATCTATCTATCTATCTATAATTTACTGCCTTCAAAATGAAATTAATTTTCCAGGTCTTTTGGAAATGGCTACTAATGATGTAGTTAGATGCCCAGTGGGTTATACCAAGATTCTTTCCTGAGTCATTATTTGTCATTCCTTTTTCCAAGCCCCTGTAAGTATTAACTGTCCCCACAGTCTTATTTTGTAATCGTTGTGTTGTTGCATAACCATTTCACTTGTGTGCTCTGGGTCTCTTAGAGGACAGAAGTGGAGATGCTGCTTACCAGTAGCTTCTGCCACCTTGGCGCTTTGGTTTTGAACTGTCTGGACTAGAAAATCTAGGCAGGGTTTATTGCTAATCCCATTTGCTTCCTTTTGCTGGATTTTGAGAGGCCCTGCAACCCCATTTCCATGCAGGCTTCCACTGTAGTTGGGAGGCAGAATAATGGGGGAGGAACCCGGGAAGGATGGTTGGAGGTGCAGGTGCAGGGGCAGGGGCTGTGTTTAAGTGTGGAAGCTCAGGGGGTGTCTGTTTTTAGACCTGGATTTCCCCTTCTGCAGCCTCATTTCTAAAGGAATGAAGGGAATTTTCTCTTTCCACCTCCCACCCCATTCCTTGGCCTTTGCTTCATTTGTCGATGGTTGGTGTCATGTGTGGGTGCGTACGTGCAAGAAGATGGCAGGCTGCTGGCTGCGTACCCTGTATAGCTTATGATGTTCCTCAGGCTCCACCCACTGGCCTCTCCCACCCTCTCTGGGCAGGGCTCATGGGAGGCAGAAGCATTCTCCCCTATTCCTTGGGTTGCACATTTGAATTACTTGGGGAGATTTTTAAAAAAAATACTAATGCCTGAGCCCCACTCAAAACTGACTAAATTAAAATTTCTGGAGATGGGGCGTAAGATTTTTAAAAATAATCTCCAGATGGGATTTGTATTTATACTGAGGTCTGCCATTTACTCTGTAATGCATAAAAAATAAAGTGGGGTGATGGATGAATATATCAACCGGTAGGTTTGTGATAAGCAGGAACAATGAAATATTAATGGTGTTATTTAGGAGGTAGGCATATGGTATTCATTATAAAGTTCTTTCAACTTTGCTCCGATTTGCATATTTTAAATTAGAATGCAGGGAAAAAACCAAACATAACCACTTCTCCAGATGATTGTAATATGCAGCCAGGTTTGAGGCTCACTGGACAAAAGGATAAAATAGCGAGTGGCCACTGCATTGAGGTGCTCAGGGCAGGAAATCTGGGGCTGATGCCACCCAAGGCTTGAGTGTGGAGATCAGTGGAGAGAGACTACATTAGTTCTCTGGGTAAGGGGTGTCGAGTAAGCAGATTTTGGCACATGCCTGGTGGCTGGGTGGCCATATATTTAGGAAAGGGACCCAAGGATGCCCAACCGGGAAAGTAGGTAAGAGCAGACTCCTGGCTGATAAAATATCCATGTTGAACCCAATACTTGGTTAATCAGAGTTCTGAGGGCCATTGGGCCACATTATTAGCAAAGAGAAAGAGTTGTTTTTGGAAGATGCTGATTCCCTAATTGGAGATGATGTGTGCGGAACATCTGGTTCCCACTTATGGGATCATACTCTTGGAGCAGAGAAACACTGAGGGTCATCTGGCTCAGCTTCCCACTCGGTGTCTTTCCCAGTGGCCTGAGCTGAATTGTATTGGATTTATGCAGCTGGATGGAATGATTCTAAGGTCAACCTTTTAAGGGCAAAACTACTTTGAATTCCAGAGAATGACTGTAGTTTAAACCTGTTTTCCCAAAAGAAAAATAAAAGTTGTTTTATGCAAAGCTTGATTGTCTCTCTCTTTCCTGCTGTTTAATCAATTTATTTACTTCTTTTCTTTTTTAATTTTTAAATTTAGTTTTGGGCTCTAACTGAATCTTTCCTGCTGTTTTAAAATTGGATGTTGAGGTGCTGGAAGACGCAGAGAGCGTCTAGAAGTGTGTCGTGTGCTACTTGTGTGTTACTTCCTGTGGAGTCATGGGTCCTGGTCCTCCCCGAAGTGTGCAGAATGAAGTCTCTTTCTAATGCTTTTAAGAAGTACAGAAGCAAAGGCTCTTCTGTCCTGCCTGTGAGGCTGGGGAACAAAGGACAAAGGCCCTTTAAAAAAGAGAGAAGGGGCGAGAGTCCTGCAGATGTGAGGTTGCAGTGTGTGTCAGCCCGCCTGGGAGCTGCAGCCAACTGATTGCAGAGGCCCAAATATGGGACTCATTTGTGGGTTCTGCAAGAAGAAATAGCCTGCTGGTTATGAGTAACCGTAAGTCCCCTTCTGAGAGCCTCTTGGGCTCACAGCAAATTTAATCTGTTCTCCTGGACTTTTGGAGCTTTGATATGGATTAAACTCCTCATGAGTTCTATACAACTGATGGCCTTGTTGAGCTTGATCTATAGCTTTTAATGTCAGATAAATATTAATTTCCATGCCCTTTCATCTTTTAGAGTAACCAATATTTTTATAATGCTTTACAGTTTATAAAACATATCCATATACCTTATCTTCCTTGATTCATGCAACTTCCTAAAAGGTCTGAGTATTTCAAGGCTTGATGCTGAAATGTCATCTCTTCTCATTCTGTAACTTTTTCTTGGGCAGCACTTCAGTTGGCATCTCTATCATGATGGGCCCATAATTTTTATCTTTAGAAGACTGGATTATCCAGTTGCCACCTTGTCTCTCCACTGGACTATCTTAAAGGTTCCTCAACTTTCAGAGGCTCTACCCCAAACCTGTTCCCTATCTCCAGCAAATGGTGCAGTCAAACATTCACTGGGGCAGGCCAGGCACCTAGGAGCCATCCTTGATGTCATTCTTTCTCTCCTAACTTGTATCCCATCTGTCACTCAGTCCTGTGGCTCTTCCCTCTTGAATAGCTTGACTCCATTCACTTCTTTCCATCTCCTTGGTCACCTCATTAGGACTGAGCTATCCCTGTCTTTTGCCAGGACTATTGCAGTAGCCTATTAACAACTTCCCTCATATCTATTCTCCCTTCTCTCTCTTTCCTATCATCCCCAAGTTTAGGAGAAATCTTTTCAAAATGCAAATCTGACTATGTCACTGTCATTCCTTAAACCCATCAATGGCTTTATATTGTGGTTATGATAAAAGCACAATTCCTAATAAGGCCTTCACCTCCCTCTATGGTGTGACTATTATAGCTCTTCCCTGACAATCTGTGTTCCATCCATGAGTCTCCTTCCCGTGTTTTTTTTTTTTTTTTTTTTTTTTTTTTGAGACAGAGTCTCTCTCTGTCGCCCAGGCTGGAGTGCAGTGGCGCGATCTTGGCTCACTGCAACTTCCGCCGCCTGGGTTCACGCCATTCACCTGCCTCAGCCTCCCAAGTAGCTGCAACTACAGGTGCCTGCTATCACGCCCGGCTAATTTTTTATGTTTTTAGTAGGGACAGGGTTTCACCATGTCAGCCAGGATGGTCTCGATCTCCTGACCTCGTGATCCACCTGTCTCGGCCTCCCAAAGTGCTGGGATTACAGGCGTGAGCCACCGCGCCCAGCGTCCTTCCCCTTTTTAAGATCTTTAAATACATTTCTTCCTGCCATGGGGCCTTCGTACCTCCAGTTGGTCCTGGCTGGAACACTCTTTTCACCCTTTTCCCTTTGCCTGGTGCTTAGCCTTCAGTTTGTGCTCAAGCCATAAGGAAACTCTTCCTGCTTTTAGAGATCTATGTTCCTTTATTTCAGAGGGGTTATAATGTTTCATATCGTTGATTCATTATTTTGATTGTTTCGCCTCTTCTCTCCCATTATTGTAAGTTCCAGTAGAGCAAGAGTCTATTTGCTTTTCATCACCATCGTACCTCAGTACCCAGCTCTCAGGAATATTTGTTCAATGAATGAAACCAGTGGGGTAGGCAGGACAAGTATTTTTATTCATTTTCTTTTTACACACGGAGGTTGATTTTTTTTAAACAGCAGATGCTTGGCATTATTTTATTTCTAATTTTATAGTATGGATATTTCTGCCTCAGGTAGGTTCTCTGTGCTATCATTTCTCGGTGTTGGCTTGTTCCAGATTCACTACAGCAGAGACAATGATGAGCAGTGATTGGTTTGGGAATACTCCCCAGAACGTGCAATGCCAGCTTATAAAATGTTTTCAGGTTGTTGGAAACCTTGTGAAAACGTGCATACTTAACTACTGGAGAATTTAACTGTGAAGATGAATGGGGGAGCCATTCATCAGAAGCCCTGTAGGGATAATTGATTAAACAATGCCAGGAGGTTTGTAAGAGGAGGATTTGAAGACTGAGTTGTAAAGCTGTGGCTGACTAAGGTCCTTCTGGCCAGTCTGACTTTTTTGCTTTGTGGCATTAGGCATTAGTGTCTCAGATCCATCATATTAAGTCTCTGGGCTTACTCACTGATCTCATGTTGGATGGGCCCTGGGCTGCTACCTTCTTGACTTTAGGACATCTCTTGTTACCTTTTTGCTGCTCTCCCACCGAGGAGCACAGTAGACTCCAACTCACTCTAGGTGAGTTTTCCTCTAGCTCCTGAGGGTCATGTGCCTTTCCATTGTGTTCAAGGAGAATAGGCACTGGTGGGCTATTGTTTGGGAAACTGTGTTCCTTGGTGCAGTACTAAACCTATTTAGTTAAAGTTATCAACTTTAGCACACCCTCACCATGAGTGTATGGATTCCCCTTAGGACCTAAGTCTTCTACACAAGGCAAATAAGTTGGAATAGGGATCTCTGTGATTAAGGTCATCATTAGTTGAAGAATTTCAAACCATTTTAGTTTTTCATGATATGCTATTTCTTCAATTTTCTCATGTGGATTTGGGGTGTGTGTGTCTGTGTTCTCTCATGTGTAAATATTTTCATAGAGGCCCTGAAGCTGCTTTCCTATATCGGGATTTGGGGACATTCCCCCAAACAAGAGGACTTTGTTACCAGGGTGTCCATCCGGGGCCTTGCTGGTATGAAAATGCTCCCTGGGTTGATCCACAGTGTATTTATTCATGCATGTTACAGACGCCTTAGAGTTTAGCTCCCTTAGGTGACTGTGGAATTTAAAATAAGAAATCAACCTTTATCCTAGGTTTATTATTTTTCTTTTCTATATATAAGAGATATATATATATATTTTTCAGAGACAGGGATCTCACTGCATTGCTCAGGCTGGTCTCAAACTCCTGGCCTCAAACTATCCTCCTATCTCAGCTTCCCAAATAGCTGGGATTACAGATGTGAGCCACTAGACCTGGCTTCCTTTTACTTATTAAGAAAAAAATACTGTTCTTATCGTTCATTACAAAAAGAGTATTACCTCATTAAGGAAACTAAAGAACAAGCAAAAAAGACAACGCTCTCTTTTTTTGTTTGAGATAGAGTCTTGCTCTGTTGCCCAGGCTGGAATGCAGTGGCATGATCTTGGCTCACTGCAATCTCTACCTCCTGGGTTCAAGCAATTCTCCTGCCTCAGCCTCCCAAGTAGCTGGGATTACAGGCGTGCACCCCACTCCCGGCTAAGTTTTGTATTTTCAGTAGAGCCGGGTTTCACCATGTTGGCCTGGTCTCAAACTCCTGACCTTGTGATCCGCCTACCTCAGCTTCCCAAAGTGCTGGGATTACAGGCCTCCCAAAGTGTTGGGATTACAGGCATGAGCCACTGTGCCCAACCAAGACATCTGTCAAAAGCTCATTATGCACTCCCCAAACTGCTGTTAATGTCTCTTGTGTTAGAGTTCAGATTTTTGTTTATGAATACTTCTTTTACATAGCTATTAATATAACTTATATTCATATAACTATTGTGACATGCTCCTTTGTATTTAATAATGGACATTTTCCTATTTTAATACTTAACCATTACTTTTTTTTTTTAAGAAAGTAAATAAATGAACGAATGGTTACTCCATAGACAGAGCAGCCCATCCATCACTTTTTAATGGCTGTGTATTATTCATTGAGTGTATGTTTTGTAGGTTCTTAAGTGACATTCAGTTGTTAGGATTTTAGGTTATTTCCCATTTTTCCCTCTTTTAAATAGGTTGGCTTAATGTTTAATTAATAGTTTTAGAAAAATGGAAAGAGCAAGAATATACATTAGAAACAGTCCGTGGCTTTTTTGTTTTTGGACCATCCAGAGAAGTTAATGATTAAGGTAAGAACATATGATAAGGTTCTTTACAATGGGAAAAGAGATCCAGGGGATTAGGGTTGCAGGGAGCAAGGACCGGTGTTTTGTGCGCACTCACACATCACAGCATAGCCGCAAAAAGATCGAGTTCTGCGGTGTCTGCAGTATGCCTTAGTGTCCTTCATAACAACTTGTATGTCTCCCCGGATCCAATTTTTTTTTTTTTTTTTTTTGAGACAGAGTCTCGCTGTGTCTCCCAGGCTGGAGTGCAGTGGCGCCATCTCGGCTCACTGCAAGCTCCGCCTCCCGGGTTCACGCCATTCTCCTGCCTCAGCCTCCCAAGTAGCTGGGACTACAGGTGCCTGCCACCACGCCTGGCTAATTTTTTGTGTTTTTAGTAGAGACGGGTTTCACCATGTTAGCCAGGATGGTCTCCATCTCCTGAACTCGTGATCTGCCCGTCTCGGCCTCCCAAAGTGCTGGGATTACAGGCGTGAGCCACTGCGCCCGGCCCCAATTTTTTTTTTAAACATAATTCTGACTCTGGAAATAAATAGGCACCTTTAAGCTCTGTGTAGACGTGATTTTGTTTTTTCTTTAAGTTTGTGTGTATCTCTTAATATGTGTGCTAACTTTATTTAGGGACTAGGTTCATCCTGATGTTGGAAGCATGCCATTCTCCAGGCTTTTTAAAAATAGGGATATTCTTAAGTATCTCACACTGAGGCACCCAGCTATAAAGTAACTGTAGTGTGGGTAGGTGCACACTGCATAAACACTTCTTCTGTAAGCTGGAGAAGTAGCTGGAGGAGGAATCTGTTCTTCGAACAAGGCACATGCTGTTGGTTCCAGACATTCTTTTTGCTGGAGGATACAAAAGTGTGTTTAACGGTTGCTGGCCCCACGCCCGCTCTCCAGCCCTATGGAATGTGCTCTGTCTGGGCCACACTCCCAGTCATCAAGGCAGTTACTGTGGAAAGGAAGAAGCCAGCTCTTCAGTTCCTTGACCTGAGCTTTTCCTGCCAAAAGAAGGAATCTGTTTTGAAGATTGGGTTTCCCACCTGGACCCTGCCCACCCCACCCACCCCCTTCTGTGAACTGTCCGGCTTATTGAAGAAGATCCATTTCTTCTTCTTACAGTTGCTGTTTCTTCACTGCAAGTGATTCGCCCTGAACATAAAGTTAAGAAACAGAGTTTATAAGAAACTTTATTTGGTAGAGAAATGTCACCCCATTCTCTCGTTAAAAGATACGATATCTGGATTGATTCCAGTATGTGTGGTTTTTGGCACACACCATCTTTCTGAAATTGCTTCTCTGTGTTTTATGTAAGAGGAAGAAAGAAAAAGAAAGTTCTAAAATGAAATGGTCAGCTTATTGTTTGGAATTCTATTTGGGCAGTTTTAGTGAAGATAGTACTATACATCCTGTCTTTTCTCATATCAGTAATAATAATAACTTCTGTGACTTATTACATTTAACTCTCATAATCAACCCTTTGTATTCCATACCATTTTGGGCACCATTTTACAGATGAGGAGACTGAGGCTTGAAGAGGTTAAGAAACTTGCTCTTTATATGGTATCCCAGTGTAGGCAGCCTGACTCCAGAGCTGGATGATCTTCTAACCGCCCATGGCAGTGCTTTCAAGTCAGTTGGAAGAACTTATTATGCAAATTAAAATACCCTGGGCCTCTGGGAAACATTTGCTTCTTAGATTGTATTTCTTTTCTTTTTTATTTTGAAAAAGTTTAAACCTGAGAAAAGTTGTAAAAATAATACAGTCAAGACATACATCCTTTGACTAAATTCATCAATTGCTAGTATTTTACCATATTAACTTATTTTTCTGTCTTTCTGCATATGTGTATGTTGTGTGTGTGTGTGTGTGTGTATGTGTGTGTGTTTGATGACCCTTGAAAGTTAGTTGAGACATTATGGCATTTCATCTCTAAATACTTCAGCTGGTATCTTGGAAGAAAGAAGACATTCTGCTAAACAACCTCAATGAAAATCATAATGCTCAAAAAAATTTTACATTAATACAGTGCTATTATCTAAGGCATTCATGTTCAAATTGCCCTAGTTGTCCCCAAAATGTCCTTTATAGCCTTGTCTTTTTCTGATCCAATTTATTAAAAAGCAAACTTTGCTTTTATGATTTGTAATCTTGATAATCATTACACACATTCTCTTCTCAGACTAGGAACAGTTTTCTTTGGCTTAACTAGGAGACCAGGGATCTTGCTAGAGTTCCAGAGTTGAGCTCTCTGCCCCTCCTGACTAAGCAGCCCCACAGTGTCCTTACTTGACACATGCTGTTTTATGGGGTGCCACATCTTCGTTCCTTCTCTCTTCTCTGATCCACTTTTTTCCTTGACCCTATTCTTCTCCTTCCTTTCTCTTTTTTCTTCCTAATTTTTTTTTTTTTGCCTCTTCTCACCTTTCTTCTTTTCTCCGACCCCCTAGGACACACACAAGACTTGTTCTTATGTGCTATAATTGGAAATTGGAAATCGATGGGGTTGTAGGTGGGGCCTCCCAAATTGGATTCATTTATGGATTGGGACAGAGACTTGGTGGTGGGCCTGAGCTGGTGCTGTACTAGGGACTGATCCAGCTGTACACCCCATTGGAGGACGTTCAGCTGGCTTGAAACAGTGTGAGGTTGAGAGGATATAAGAGTGGCCAGCTCCACTATTCATAATAGCAAAGACTTGGAACCAACCCAGATGTCCATCAGTGATAGACTAGATTAAGAAAATGTGGCACATATACACCATGGAATACTATGCAGCCGTATAAGAGGATGAGTTCATGTCCTTTGCAGGGACATGCATGAAACTGGAAACCATCATTCTCAATAAACTATCACAAGGACAGAAAACCAAACACCGCATGTTCTCACTCGTAAGTGGGAGTTGAACATTGAGAACACATAGACAAAGGGAGAAGAACATCACATACCGGGGCCTGGTGGGGAGTGGAGGGCTGGGGGACGGATAGCATTAGGAAAAAATACCTAATGTAAATGACAGGTTGATGGGTGCAGCAAACCAACATGGCACCTGTATACCTATGTAACAAACCTGCATGTTGTGCACATGTACCCGAGAACTTAAAGTATAATAATAAGAAAAAAAAAGAGTGGCCAGCTCCAGTCCAGGGCAACATCAGCTGTAGAGGACAAGGAAGGGATGGGGTGTGCCAAAATGGGGTAGAAATGACACTGTGTTGTATTGGAAAGAAAATAGGCTTTAAAGTCAGACAGAAAGGTGAAGATAGCAAACTTTTACTGACTGGCTGTGTGATCTTGGGAAAGTTATTTAACTCTCTAAGTCTTGTGTGCTTCAGCTGCAAATGGGACAAGTATTACCTACCTTACAGCATTGTGTTGAGGATTAGGGATAATGCGTATTAAAGCAGAGATTCTGGCACACGGTGGTGCTCAGTCAACAGTAGCTGTTAGGTATTTACACGGTGTCCCAGCAAGTGGATGGGGCATCACAGCAAGGGGGGGTGTTGGTTGGAAGTTCATGCAGGTGGCCAACATGAGGCTGAGCTGCCAGTGGTTAGAAGGATCTTAGGAATGCAGTGCAGGGCAGGCTTCCTGTTCCTGGGAGGGAAACTTGTGAGTCAGTTTCCAGTGATCAGGAGCAGGGGCCACAGGAACACTCCCGTTCAAAGGCATGGGACTTGGTGTCTGGGAAAGAATCGAAGAGCCAGAACCATACTGTCCGATCAAGTTCAAATCAATAGCAAGGGCACTTGTGGCTGAGTCATCTGGAGTATCTCTTGTTTTGGGTTAGCATTAGGGAGAAGCTAGGGTTGGGGGAGTGACTGTGGGAGGAGGGCTGGGACTCAAGCTAAGCCTGGTGTTTGTTCTTTTAGATCCGCTAGTAGTGTGGTGACCGTGATAACATTCCAGAGGCTCTTTTCTTCCTGAGTCCTTGGCCCAAAGTTAGATAAATTGTCTCTAGGTAGATAATGATGTCCTGATTATGAGCTCAGAGTCCAAACTGCTGGGCTGATCGAGATTCACTCCCCTTTTGCCTTGGTCTGCTCAGGCTGCCTTAACAAAGTACCATAGACTGGGTGGCTTAAACAGCAGACGTTTATTTCTTACAGCTCTGGAGACTGAAAGTCTGAGATCAGTGTGCCAGCATAGTTGAGCTCTGGTGAGCGGCCGCTTCCTGACTTGCAGACAGCTGCCTTCTTTCTGTATCCTCACAGGGCAAAAGCGTGGGGAGGGAGAGGAAGGGAGAACGAGAGAAGACTGAGAGAGAGAGAGCTCTCTGGGCTGTTCTTATAAGGGCACTAATCCCATCATGGGAACCCCACCGCATGACCTCATGTAAACCTCCCGGAGGCCCCATCTCCAAATACTATCACATTGGGGGTTAGGGATTCAATATATGAATTTTGTGGGGACACACTTTCAGTTCATAACACCCTCCTTCCATGCCCTGATTCCCAGACACTTGAGAATCCATATGTAATGAGAGTGTTACCTTGAGGAGGATGCGGTTCCTGCATATTATATGGAGGCAGAGACAGGATTCAGAAGCACAGTTTTACAGCTTGTCAGTAAGCCACTCCAGGGGAGCTTTGATGAACTCTCATATGGCATAGGTCCTTCCTTTCTACCTACAATTTTTCTTTTTATAATTTCCTTATTATAAAAAGGCATGAAAATGAGGCAAAATATGTTATTTCTTGTTCTCTGTAAAATCTCCAAATTGAGCTGTCTGTAGTCAAAAGTGAGGTAGTCTTCTTCTTTTATCCAAAAGAGTAACTTATTCTGAGCTTTCCTTCTATCTGAGTTGTGGCTAGGATCACCATACACTTCTTAAATATTCCAGTTCCGTATCAAGGACAGCGCTCCTCCTTCTCCCTGAACCACTGGAGGGAGCGCCAATGCATTAACAGTTTTCTTTGCTGACTGAATTTGCTTTTTTTAACCTGCTTTCTGAAAGTGCATCACATTACCATCCAAATTTAGTGGACATAATTTTTAAAAGTACATAAGCAAGTAACATATAATCTGTTTTACAAATTATGCAGTAAGACATAGTCAGATATAATTTAAGAAGATGCAACTCATCCTTATTTTTCCACTTTCTGGAAGAATTTCATGACTTTTCACATGTTTGCACCTCCTGTCTCTGATCTGTATCTTCTTTGGCTCCTCTGTCTTGATGCCCCTCCCACCTTCTGTTCCCTTAAGTCCTTGATGCCATCAGTGAACATCATTTTCCTTCCTTGGAGACCAGTGGTTCTCAGAGTGAGCTTTATGGACCAGCTGAGCATACGAGAACTTGTTAGAAAGACATATTCTTGGGTCTGCAGACCTACTGAATTAGAAACTCTAGGGTGAGATGCACCCATCTGTGTTTTAATAAACTCTCCAGGTAATTGTGATATACCCTCAGGTTTAAGCATTCCTGCCCTAGATGAGGAGACTGCATTCAGTGGGTGTTTCTCCCAATTGCCCATTTTTGCATAAATAATAGCACTTCGTTTTGCTCCTCCTCAGGCATACAATCCCATAGTTTTAAGTGGAGTAGGATTTTGAGTGGATATCACCCTGGTCAACTCACTTTACCATAGAAGAGAGAGCTTTGCAGATAGTTGCAGTGTTTGGCTGGAGAAGCCAGGGCTTTCTGTCTCCTTGCTTATAACATGGGCTGTGTCACTTCCCTGAGACTTTAATCAGTACTTCCTGAGACCAGGGTTCTTTGTAAAATAACTTAAGGAAATATTCCAGAAGAACCAATAGCATTGGTCTAATCACCTGTGGGTTCTCTTAACATTTTAATATTAACAATATTCTGATATTTCAGATGTAGATTGCAAAGCCTCACAATCAAGGGACTTTTGTCATTGGTTTGATTTAATTATCCTAAGGGAGAAAATGAAATGCTTAAACTAACAAAAGTTCACATTTCTGTCTTTTTGGCCGTGTTTTCCTTGATGAGTGTAAATATATTTGTGCACATGTGTGTTGATACTACATGTTTGAAAGACAGAAAGAGACAGACTAAATTTCTGTTTATAGAAAAACTGTAAGTAATCTAAGGAAGGAGTGATTACTGGAGTTGGCAACAGTTTGAGCACTATCCTGTCCCTTGATCTAACTCTGGCTTTAGAGATAGCTGAATTTAGAATGTTACCTTATGGGCAGTTTCTTTATCTTTTGTTTCCCCTATCGAATAATCTCTGTAGTCACTACGTGTATTAGTCTGTTCTCATGCTGCTGATAAAGACATACCCGAGTCTGGGTAATATATAAAGAAAAAGAGGTTCCATGGACTCACAGTTCCATGTGGTTGGGGAGGCCTCACGATCATGGTGGAAGGCGAAAGGCACATCTTACATGGTGGCAGACAAGAGAGAATTGAGAGCCAAGCAAAAGAGGTTTCCCCTTATAAAACCATCAGATCTCATGAGATGTATTCACTACCATGAGAACAGTATGGGGGAAAACTCCTCCATGATTCAATTATCTCCTTCCATGTTCCTCCCACAACATGTGGGAATTATGGGAGCTACAGTTCAAGGTGAGATTTGGGTGGAAACACAACCAAACCATATCACTACTGGATTATGACTCTCTATAATTTGAAAAGAATGGTAGAATTTGAAGAATTTGAAAGCAGTCTGTTTGTCCAGATTGTTTAATATCCGATTACCTTGCATATCACACTTGTCCCCTCCCCATGCAGGGGACACAAAGAAAGTCTTTAACTCAATGATCTGGTTTTTCTAGATGACTTAACATTTTTGTATTTGATGGGTCAATAGCCTTGGGTGCTTTAGTCTAGATGCCGAGTGCTCAAAAGGCTAAACACGTGAGGAAAACATTCCCCTGTTGAAACACATGATTGATTTGGTAGTGACAAGTGTTTTGGGAGCCAGAGACATGCTGGTGGGTTAAGCAAGGGTTTTTCTTTGTTTGTTTGTTTTGTTTTGTTTGTTTTGAGACGAAGTCTTGCTCTTGTCCCCCAGGCTGGAGTGTAATGGCATGATCTTGGCTCACTGCAACCTCCGTCTCCTGGGTTCAAGTGATTCTCCTGCCTCAGCCTCCTGAATAGCTGGGATTGCAGGCTCCTGCCACCACGCCCGGCTAATTTTTTTAGTTTTAATAGAGACAGGGTTTCACCATGTTGGCCAGGCTGGCCTACGAACTCCTGACCTCAGGTGATCTGCCCACCTTGACCTCCCAAAATGCTGAGATTACAGGTGTGAGCCGCCGCGCCCGGCCACAAGGGTTTCTTTAACATGGCCATCTTAAAAGGGATAAAGGATCTTCTAGGAATTTATGTCAGCTGAAAACAGATTGTGATACGTTCTTACTTTGGTGTTGTCATCATTTGTTCATTTCTATTTTTTCTTTCTTTCCTCAACAGATATGTCAAATACTATCCTAACATTGAACAAAATAAGTTGTTTTTTTTTTTTTTAAAGAAACACCAAAATAAAAAGGGCAATAACTATTTTTAAGCTTATAAAAACAAATCAAGCAATGGCTGGACATAATTATCCCTGCTTTGGCAATTTAGGGAAGAGGATTTCAAGATTTCAAAAGATCCTGGGGGAAAATTAGGTAAGCTGCATGACCACAGACTCTAATATAAATACAGTTTGTGAAGGAGGAAGTTAGGAAAACATTTAAATTTAATCTATTAAAAATGAACAATAAAAACAAAGATGGGGGGGTGGATCATGATACCAGAGAGTGACTAGAGACTCTTCTGTTAAGCTCAGAATTTAAAAAAATGTATTCAGAAGATAGAGAGATTGATGTTTACCTTAGGATAAATATAAAATGGCATTAATTAGAAATCAGTTTAAGGACTAACAAAGTCAAGTATGAGGTGCCTGAAAACTAGAAAGAAGTGAATACTGTACTGGTTTTTGAAAAGGGAAAAGCTTGACATTAATACCTGGAAAACTGGTAGAGCTAGTTATTAAACAGATCCTTTGTGAATAGGAAGAAAGCAGTGCTGACTAAGTGGGAACATGGATTTGCCTAAGAGGTCCTGAGAAGCAGGTAAATTCTGGCTTAGAGCCTCTGGAGAGGGGCATCTTTAAACGTGCTCTGTTTGCTCAGCCTTCTTATCAGCATATCTGAGGATGACATAGACCATAACCCTTATCTAGACTTTCAGGGAGTTGCAGGCTTGGGATCTGGAAGGAACGTGAAGGAGGGGGGCTGGTGTGAATGAGATGAAGAGGGAGGGAGACATCTTTATGAAGATCCAAGGGCCCCAAAGCTGAGAGGAACTGCTGGGATGTCAGATGTCAGATCAGTATCCAAAATCATCTTGTTTAGGAAAGCTGGATATGCAGGCCAGTGAATGCAGAGAGAAAGCAAAGAGGTTTGTGTGTGCTGGGGGATGAGTGCGAGGATGGAAGGGAGTGGGAATTCATTTATTGATATATACGTGCAGAGCACTGCACCCACGTTGTGCCAGGTACTGTGTTCTGGGTGCTATTGTAGCAGTGAATCAAGCAGACAAGCGTTCAGCCCCCATGGAGCTCATGTGTAGTGCAGGAGATCGGACACAAACATACATGTAATTTCTTAGGGGGTAATTCATGTTATGGAGAACAATAAACCACCATGGGGTAAGAGAATGCTGCCGGGGGGCGGGAGGCTGTGACTGGCTTACGCAGGGTTGTGGGGAGTCCTGCCTGATGTTGTGGTATTTGAGCCTGAGGGCAGTGAAGGTGCAGTCAGCCAGATGGCTGGGAAAAGTGGTTCCCCAGTGTGTGTGCTAGAGCTGGGAGAGGCAAGTGTGCCTGCAGCAGAAAGCCCTCAGGGAAGGGGAAGGAGGATGGTGCGGGAAGAAGCTCCAGGTGAGAGGGCCGAGAAAGGGGGCCTAGAAACCCGCTGTTCATCCTGATGAGATTCAGGATTTGAGTAGAGGAGGGACAAGATCTGGGAATACACACTCAGGATCCTTCTTGATGACAGCCTTCCAATGCTTAGAGGGAACAGTTCCAAAGTCAGAGCCATGGCCATCTAGTGAAAGCTACCAAGAGACAGCTTTTAGTTCAGTGTATGGCAGCTTTAGAATTCAAGTTGCCCAAGCAATGGTCTGTACTGCTTCATGAGTTTAGCGTCCCTGGGTTTGAGCTTAAAAACCACCAGGGTCCGTTTCGATGTGAACATTCACGGAGTCTTCCGCCTTGGAGAACAGGTGTTTCCTGACATTGGTCCTGACTTTGGTGGGGTCGCAGATGGGGAAGAGCAGAGCAGGCGCGTGGAGGGGCAGGGGATGCTAGGGGGGGAAGTGGAGGCTGGGTTCATAGAGACACAGGGGAGCCGTGTGAGTTCCTAGAAGAACTTCCTAGAATTTCCCATGGTTCAGAAAAGCGAGGGGGCCTGCCACAGAGAGACTGAGCAGTGGGCATGAAGAGGGCATGGGTCCTGAGGTCATGGAGGAGAGGCCTGGGGTAGGCTAGAGGTCTTTCAGGAAGCAGCAGAGGATGAATGGAAGAGTTGCCAGGGACAGAGCTTCGAGCTCAGTGACCAAGGTGATAATCAGAGGCTTGTGAGGTGTGCCCCTGGGTGGGAAAAGGAAAGCTTTTGTTTCCTAGGGATCACAGGTACCTGCGTGAAAGACAGAGGACTGTCTGGTGTAGAAATGGGGAGGGGAGGGCAAGAGATGCCACAGGGGAGGGACCCCCAAGATGACAGGAAGAATTGAGGCCTAGAGGTTGGATCCACAGAAGACGCATTCTGTCTGTATCCCGTGATGGCAAAGGTGGGATAAAGGGCCTCTGCCTGAGAGGGTGACGTAGGAGAAAGCCTGAGATTATTCCAGGTTTGGGTTGCCTGGGTGTGGGGAGCAACAGCTGACCCAAGCAGAGAGAGCCTGATTCAGCCTGTGTTTTGGCTGTGCAGGGGGAGGGCCCCCATGTTCCTTCCCCAATTTCAATTCAGAGACATACGCACTGTCCTCCAAACTGCCACTTAATTATATGCTGGCCTGATTGCAAGGACACTTAGCGAATTCATTTAAATTGAGAAAATTGGGCACAAATGAAAAATTTTAATATTCTCGTCTCCCCCGCTCCCCACCCCCCAGTTTATAATTTGGAGGAAGGAAGTAAATTTAATGCAGAATGTAAACATTTAACAATTTAAGCTTCTTCCTAAAATAATAGTTTGACTTTTTAAGCCCACATTTCTTTCTGAGTAAAAGAAATAATTCTTGGAGGACGAGGTCTTTGCCTGAAGTTGGGAGTTCGAGACCAGCCTGGCCAACATAGTGAAACCCCGTCTCTACTAACAATACAAAAAACTAGCTGGATGTGGTGGCATGCACCTCTAATCCCAGCTACTCGGGAGGCTGAGGTAGGAGAATCGCTTGAAACCGGGAGGTGGAGGTTGCAGTGAGCTGAGATCGTGCCATCGCACTCCGGCCTGGGCTACAAGAGTGAAACTCCATCTCAAAAAAAAAAAAAAAAGGAAATTATTTAGTTTTAAGTTTAAAATAATTGACAAATAAGATTATGTTTATTTGTTAATTTAAATGAAATAAAACACATGCTTCTGTAGTGGTTATATTATGGGAAAACTGTTCACAATATGCACAATTAATTATTTGAATTTCAGATGGTTCCCCTGTGGATGTCTTTACATGTGTATGCTTTAGAGCCAGAGGTAATTGATCCAATGTTGTCTTTTATTAGATATTTCCAGGCTAATATGCCACTGACCCTGTTACATATTCCTGATTCTCTCTCTAAGCCTTGGAAGGGTTTTGGACAAAATCACTAATATTCTAACTCTTTTGGTGAAATTTCAGTTTTCACAATTACTTTTTTCTGTCTTTTATTTTCTCTCCCCGCCCCCCGTGTGTGTGCATGTGTATGTGTATAAATACACACATATGTATTTATTTTGCATTTACTTATAGTCACTGTATTTTAAGCTTGCATTCTCATGGAAAGTCTATGTTATGAACTTAGCACTTATTCCTCAGAGGCAGTTTAGATAATGGAAAATTCATGAGCTATGTAACCAGACAGAGGGTGGCTTAAATTCTAGCTCCAGCACATTCAAACCACATGTTCTTGGCAAGTTACTTCACCTCTCTGAGCCTTGGTTTACTGCCCTATGAAATGGGTCTAATTATTACTTATCTAATGGGATAGTTATGAGAATTCACTATATAATGAGAATTATATATTTTTTACTAGGTGTTAAAAGCACCTAGTAAAATCTCTCCATTAGTGGACACTACTGCTGCTTCTGTTTTTGCTAGAGGACTACAATGGGGATATAAAGCAATGAGAATTCTAAAAACTAGGGAATGGGAACGTGGAAAGTAGACCTCTGAGAAATAAAGGGAAGAGAGTGAAAGTGAAAAGTTACTGAGGTAAATAAGTATTTTATTACTCAACTTTCTGTTGTACTGGTGAACCAGTAATTAAATTACCTTACATTTTCTAAATATTGCATGTACTTTTCTCACTGGATGGCAAAGGATGCAGTTTACTTAGGGTAATTTAATTTGGTTGATTACACTTTGATTCTCATCATGCTTTCTTTCACCCTGGTTTGTAGAATATTTGAGAAATCATTGATTGGGCTCCCTGTCTTCACGAAGTTGAATGTCATTTCAACATATGGTCATGTCTTGTCTCCCAGAACGTTTTTGGGAATGGTGTTCGAGGTGTTGCTACATAACAAATCACCATACAACTTAGTGGCTTGAAACCACCATCATTTATTCAGCCTGCAGTTCTGTGAACCAGCAATTTGGACTGGGCTCAGCTGGACTCCTCTTCTGCTGGTCTCAGCTGGGTTCACCTATGAGTCTGTGGTCAGGTGCTGGCCAGCCAACTCTGCTTCTAGGGGATGGGTGGTGATCAGCTGGGGTGATAGAGAAAGGGAATGGTGGGGAATATGGACCTTGGGGTTCACTCATTACCCAGAGACTAGTCCTGTCTTGTTCAGATGGCAGCTCAAGTTTCCAGGAGGGAGATTGGAAGGGCCAAAGACTCTTGGGGCCCAGTTTCAGAACTTAGACATTTATACTTCCACTTCATTGTGTTGGCCAAAGCAACTCGAAATGCCATTGCAGAGTCAAAGAGCAGAGAAATAGACATCACCTCTTCCTGGGAGGGCCTGCCAAGCCTTGAGGCCATTTTCACAATCCTCCTTAGGTGGGGTCTCTACAGTCCTCATTAACAAGTCAATTCTGGTCTCTTGGAGTCAATAGGTTCCTTCTCAGATGTGAGACAGACTACACACATACTGTAGTAACTTCTGCTTTCATGTTAGTCTCTTAAAAAATGACTTGGCATTTTGGAGACTGAAAAGAAGTACTTGTTTTTACATCCCTTATGTTGCAGACAGATTGCAAGTGTGTGAAGTGTTGGCACCAGAGGATTGACCCTGACCGCACTGGGCCTTCCTTGGATTTAATCCTGACCAGATCCACTCACCCGTGTCTAAGCAGTGGTCAGGCAGAATGGGGAAGTGTCAGCTGGTGACCTCACTAGAGGCTCTTCAGGTGGCCCTGGATTAAGAGCAGCTTATTCATTGTCTTTGATGCAGAAAGTGAGACACAGGAGAAAGGGCCGCCCCTTAACTCACTGGATTTCTTGAAACATTTAAACATTGCATTGTACCAAATGCCAAGCAGATAAGTGAGTTCCTCAAATGCAGCTTTTAAAAACTCTTGTCACCCATCAGATGATCTCAAGCTGTTTGACTTGTTTGAAGCAGCCAAGGATTTCTTTTCTTTCTTTCTTTCTTTTTTTTTTAAACAGGCAGGGTCTCACTCTGTTGCCCAGGCTGGTCTTGAACTCCTGAGCTCAATTGATCCTCCTGCCTTGCCTCCCAGAGTGTTGGGATACAGATGTGAACCACTGTCCCTGTCCAAAGTTTTATTTTCTGATCATTGTGGGGAAAAGTAAATTCCAAGATTTTTCCCAAGACAGTAGACTTAGGATCTTAGTGGTTTGTCTCCAAGTCACAAACTTAGTGGGTTCTTTTTTGACATGAATTTTACCTGAGTTCTCACTTGTGTTGGGCCATCCAGTTTGTTATGCATAGCCTTGGGCTTGTGTGCCTTGAGTAATGTGAACTGTTTGAATTGACTTCTGGCCTGTAAACTCTACTCTCTTCCCACTGAGGACTGACCCCAGGGAACTGCATGAGTCAGGGAGCTGCGTGTTTCCCTTGGTGACCATGGAAATTAGGAACAGTGATGACCTGGATTTAGGGGAAAACTGGAAAGTGACTGATTCAGTTGAACAGCTCCTGGGACTTCAGTGGGCCAGGCCTGGGACAGAACACGCCAGACACAATGTTCCTGCCTTCTGGGAGGAGGTCCTATATTGTAGCCATTGTTCCCTTGGGATCAAACAGTCTTCCACCCTGTGATACAGCAAAAATTAGTAAGAACGCATCTGAAGTGTTTTTGCTTATTGATGAATTAATACCTTGGCAGAGGAAAGAGATAAATGTCATTGCATTTACCACTCTTCTTATACACCCAGCTTTCTTACAGGTGCGTTCTTTGAAGAAAACTTGTGAAGCCTGTAAATTGAATGGAAGGAGTAGGAATTATTTGGGTTATTAAAATATTCTTCGCTTTTTAAAAATGAAGAAAAATTATCCATCTTCTCAAGTTTAAGAGTTCTTTACTAGTTGAGGGGCTGGGCCTAGTTGCTGAGGTTGGAGTTACGGTATTTTTCTCTGATGCGAAGTAGTCTGGGCCCAATGGAGATTCCACGGTGAAGGAGGACTTGGGATTGTATAATTAGGCATCCCTGTGGACGGTCAGGATGCTGTACAGATGGTGGGGAAAGCAATGAGGTTGTGACATTAATGGATTTCCCAAGTGTTTATTTGGCTTCTGTTATGTCTAGGCATTGTAGATTCCTGTAGTCACATCCTTGAAGAGAGAGAAATAAGTAAAAAAAAAAAAAAAAAAAAAAAAAAAAAAAATGCAAAAAGTAAGTGGTAAATGTGTTAAGAGAAGGAAATCTTCAGGTGCACTTTGGGTGCCTAGTGACATGACTTCCTGGGTGAGTAGAAGAAGGCTAGTTTGTGGAAGTAGCAGTTTTCCAGGTGGAGAAGGGAGGGAAGTGGAATTCCAGGCTGTAGGAACCTGTGTTCAAGACGGGGAGGAGCGATGAGCACTGTGTGTTCAGGGAACTCCATGTCATCGTTACATCTGACTAGACCAGAGCGGGAACCGAGTGGAGAGGCAGAAGAAGAAAAGACAAAACATCTTATGAATTTTAATATTCACTGGGGGGTGGGGGGCACTGGATTAAATCCACACACACTGCTTTTTAAAAAGGCCTCTGTTTGACAAAATGAAATGCTGTTCAGCTCTAAAAGTAGCTCTTCACTACTGGGTTAATTGAATTTGGCTACTTTCCTGTAAGTGACAAATCCCTTTTTCTAGAAAAAGGTGAACAGATTCACCTAGCTCAGTGCGGAATGTTGTTTCACCTGTCTGAATGGTCTCTTTTAGGTGGGGCCTTATGCTGTAGGCTAGCAATCGCAAATCTTTGCCCAACTCGAAGAATTCAGAACCTGGATTGTGAAATACAAGTAAAAGTAAAATAACTATCATTGTTATTTTCTACTGTTTCAAGATGGCTCATCTGGGCTGTGGCTTCTCGAGAAATATTTGGCACGAAAGGACAAATATTTACAGGACCCGAAAGATGGAAGGTAGAGAGTGCAATGGCAGTTTGAAATCAGCTCAGGTGGGCTTAGGAGCTTTTGTGAATAAGAGAGAGCTCAGGTTTGATTTAGTGGAAATTGATTTCAAAATTAATTCTATTACTGGAAACTTGCACTGGGGGGGAAACCTGGGTATTACTGTCCACTGCTAACACTGCGAAACGATTTTCTTCTGGCAGGAGTGGTAGTTGGAATTTAAACCAGACACTGACCTGAGATGCTCTCTAAAGTAAATTGACTAAACACTTATTTGCAAATGCTCTATAATGAAAATGTCCAATTAGACTGAAATTGTATTCTACTCCTTATAGCTTATTCATCTCACTTGGTGAGTGCTTTTTAATTTTATTTCCACTTATAAGTGGGAAACAACTGTTTATAAATAATTAGAAGGCCTTTGGGTCTTCTCTGATTCAAAGTCTTACATTCCTGAGACAAACTGATGGTTCTGTCTTGCCACCAAATACCTGGTGCCTGGTAACACAAGCGGCAGCAAAATCTGAGACCTGAAATCAAGTGCCTTAGCTAGTGTTTTAAACATCAAAGTATGAGTGATTTCAATTGGATTGAAAAGTACCCAGTGAGAGAAATTTTACTTGCAACAAGGAAGACTAGGATTTGAATGTGTCCAATGACTGTCCCCATATATCCTGGGGGAAGTTATTTAACCCATTAATGCCTTAGGTTGCAATTTTTTGAATTTTTGCGTGAATGAAAAATCAGACCTTGGCGATGACCTTGAGTGGTAGGATATAAATAACTCCCACATGCTTAGCATTCCAATAATGGAACACTAGGCATATTAATCTTTCCAAGCTTCAGTTTCTGCCTTTATGAAAAGGAGATGACGGTGCTCAGATCTGCCTCTTTGAGGTGGGTTTTAATTTTATTGGTAATATTTCAGTTCTTTTTCAAAAATTTGAGGCCAAGATCGCAGATTTACATTTGAAAAGTGTAGGTGGTGGATTTCAGGGGTACCTGTTAAATTATTTTCTGAGTTATGTTTGTTTCAGATTGTTTTCCAATTAGACCAAAAATTTAATCACAAATTAGAAGTGAAAATGTCAAGTGCCCTCACACATATTTCTAGACTCCATGAGTATTTTTGAACCGGACGTGTATGTTTGGCTTGTGGGGATTAAGGGGAGAGCAGTGAGGTGGCAGTGCTGAAGAACTAATCATAAGACTGCCATCTTCACCCTCCCCCATTCTGTGGTGCTTCCCAAACCAGGATGTGACCAGCTGCAATCCACCCGGGCTTTGCTGCTTGCTCCAGAAACTAACTGTGAACACGTGCTCTTTCTATACCTGTTGAATGGGTTCTTACTGTACTCATTGAAGACGGAAATAAATGGGCAAGGATTTCTGATGGAGTAGTAGTGTATCTGTAACCACTTACAAAAGGTCAGCCTGGTGAGAATTAGGGGTCAGGAGAGGGATTGGTTTATCATGATCATTCATTGTTTACTTCTAAATGTAGGTTAACGTGGTTGAAGAATGGTGTCTCTACCAGTGGCTCTGTCCAGGGAACTTTAGAGTTTTATGTTAAATAAGAACCCAGACTCTGGTAGTAGGGCCTGGTTCTTGGATCTGGGTTTTCAATCACTGGGAGTCTTGAGTGACTAATTACACTAGTGCTTAGGCAACATTTGTAGTCTTCTTTCTATTCCTTTATAGGTTGGGCAGTTGTTCCGGCTTCTCTGGGACTGACAGGTATCCCAGGATGTGGAACTTTACAACCAGAAAAGTCTGAGGCAACTGGGGCAGCTGGTCTTCCTACTTTCTAGCCTCCATGCCTTCCTCTTCTCTTGCCTGCCTCCTCTCTCATGGCCAGACAATTCCATGAGCATTCCAAACTCTTTAGGCTGCTGTTACAGATAAACTTTACATGTGGTGGATCTGGGGAGTTTGGCAACACAAAGTTATTCATTTTAAAAAATAGGAGTGCTCTTAGGGTAGTTTGGATGCAAGCATGACCTGCCTTTATAGAGGTTACATGTGCGCTGCCTGCAGTGCTCCTGATGATTTCTTTGTGGTTCTTTCCTTTTTGCTGAAAGTGTTCTGAAGATAGAGAGCTGTGGCCATTACAGTTAGAACAGGGAGCAGACAGACACCTCTGAGATGATCCCTAGCCCCCTGCGCCCTGCCTGGGTCCACCCCTACTTCTAGGTAGGTATCTGCTGTCACCACCTGCAAGAGCAGGAGTGTTTGTAAGCTGTGGATTATGTTCCTAGGATTACTAGTTTTTCTTTTTCAGGAAAAATAATACACAATTCAAGCCAAATGTAAACAAGCACTAAGATCCTACACTTTTGTTCCCGGTAATCATTAAATGCTGTGGGTCATTTCACAATTTCAGTTGTCATTTCAGTTATCCCTCATATGTAGACAGGACAGGTCCAACCTGTATCTCAAGGTCAAAGGGCTGGACTCTACTTATGTGTGTGGAGCTTCGGAATGCCAGACAGAAACCCATGCAGAGAGGTTGCCTCTCAAGATTTTGATCTTGTCTCCTCCGTGAAGAATGACACGAAGAATTTCTCTTTCCTTATGATTCATCAGGAGAGTGCCATTTATTCTTCCAGGTTTCCAGCTCACACACCCCTGCTACTTTTTCCTCCTGGAGAGGTTACAGGACCTTGTGATCTTACTGGGCTGTGTGAAAACCCCATGATGATGCCTTTCCCTTCTGCAGGTCTTTGACCGTCTGTTGTAAGTGCTCTTTTTTCTCTTGGTTATCTAGCTGCCAGCTGTTTACAAACTAGTTTGCATCAAGTGGTTGCCTAGAAACCGTTATGAAAACAGGATTAGGCAAAGCATTTTTTCTATATTACAGCTGCTTTCTGATGAAGGCTTGGCATTAGAAAGAGCTCAGTGTGTACCCCTTGCCAGCCTTAAAACACAATGCAAGTGAAACAAGGACTTTCCAACAGAGATGACATGATTTCTCTATAGTCACATTTCGAGACAGTCATCACCCACCCAACTCTCCCCTCCTCTGCAAACCCACATACCCTTCCCTTTCAGGAGAGCCATGTGTTGGGGAGGGTTGACCCTTTTTAAAGAACATTTAACATAAACCAACAGCAGGTCTCAGATACTGTTATTTACCCATCCATTCTTCGGGCCTTAGCTAGACTGGAGTGGGTGCAGAGAAGTTAGAAGGCTCTGGCAGTAATTTGGTCATAAAGAAGGAATGTGTTATGTGGAGTAGCAGTTAATCAACTAAGCGGTAAGCAGGTTTTCAGTGAAACACCACTGGGAGCTAATCCCACTTAACATCAACTGCAGTGACTTAGAGGGAACAAGCTCTCTAACCCTGAGCTCTCTTGTTTCCCAGGAAATAAATCAGGATGAAGTCAAGAGACATCAAGGAGTTTACATTAAAAGGTCTTAGTAAGTGATTGAAATATTCTTAAACTGGCTGGGCGCAGCGGCTCATACCTGTAATCCCAGTACTTTGGAAGGCTGAGGCAGGCAGATCACTTGAGGTCAGGAGTTCGAGACCAGCCTGGCCAACATGGTGAAACCCTGTCTCTTCTAAAAATACAAAAATTAGCCAGGCGTGGTGGCAGGCATCTGTAATCCCAGCTGAGGCAGGCAGATCGCTGGAACCCTGGAGGCGGAGGTTGTAGTAAGCCAAGATCACACCACTGCACTCCAGCCTGGTTGACAGAGTGAGAGAGTGAGACCCCATCTGAAAAAAAAAAAAGGAAAGAAAGAAAGATTCTTAAACTCCTCCTGGAATAGGATAGGTAGGTAAATAAGTGATGATGTCTGGATTTGGGGTCAGAGGAGAAAGAGGAATCAGGAAAAACTTAGTAAGTCAGCAAATACTGAGCATTTGCAGATATGGTAGAGTGGGGTGGGGTAGTAGGGTGTCAGTCAAACACTGAGCAAGACAGACAGTCTCTGTATATTCTAGTGCAAAGGTGGGGAAGCAGGGGCCACATGATAAAAACTGGAGCAGATAAATCGGTAAGCTTATTTCAGATACTGGCAAATGCAGTGAAGATGACAAAATGGGACCTGTGGCTCCTGTAGGGGACACGGACACTGCTTTTCTAAGGTGACATTTGAGTTGAAAGACTAAGAGCCTGAGGGCTGGGTGGGGATATCCTCTCAGCCGTGGGGAGGATGGGAAGGAGGCTGAGTATGTGGAAGAGATAGTTAATAGAAATCAAACACAACGAGAACCTTCAATGTTAGATGACAAATCAGGTCCATACTAGGAAGATCTTTTCCAGGTTTCCCAGAAAAGTAAATCAAACCTCACCAGGCCTCCAGATGGTTTTAATTACCTTTTCGTAGGGCTGCCGCACAGGGTATTAGTCATAGACTTGACAATAAGGACTTGTGGGTTTTTCTCAGAGATATTAATGGATGGGAGTAATTTTGCATTTGAAACTTTATTTTTAAACTATGAAAATAACATATTACCGAAGTTAGAGAAATCAGAAAAATCTCTTATGTTCCCACTATCCTAACAGCCCTGTTATCTATTTTGTATATTTCTTTTTCTTTCTTTTTTCTTTTTTTTTTTTTGAAGACTAGGTCTCGCTCTGTCACCCCGGTTGTAGTGCAGTGGCGTGATCCTGACTCACTAGAGCCTCCACCTCCTGGGCTTAAGGGATCCTCCCACCTCAGCCTCCTAAGTAGCTGGGACTGCAGCTGTGCACCACCACGCTCAGCTAATTAAAACATTTGTTTTTGTTAGAGACAGAGGCTCCCTATGTTGCCTAGACTGGTCTCGAACTCCTGGGTTCAAGCAGTCCTTGGGCCTCACCTCCCAGAGTGCTGGGATTGCAGGCATGAGCCACCACGTCTGGCCTGTTTTGTGTATTTCTTACAGTCTTTTTCATGTATATGATTTTAGATAGTTAATATATTGCCCTTTGAATGCATAACAGGCATTTCCCCAATACTTCCTTAAGCTTATACACCATACTTATACATTTTAATAAGTACAATCAATTCTTGTTATTTGCAGTGGTTAGGGTCTGTTAAGTCACTGTGAACACTGAACTAGCAAATAGTAAACCATTGCTGCTAAGGGAAATAGAGGATTAGGTTCCTGCGGTGTCTGATTACATTTTTATCACTAACCAGTATATAACCTTGTTTTATGTGTGCTTCTGTTTAAGGACACCATACTTAATGTATTAGTATATCGTTGGTTTATTAACATTGAACTACGGCCAAGAGTGCTATCACCCATACCTGAACAAAGCTTATCGAACACGTGGATTTTTTTCTGTGAGGCACATCACAGCCGTCTTGTACTTAGGACACTAGAGAGCACTTAGCACTGTGCTTGGGAGGTGTGTTAGACAGCAACGTCACCAACAAAAAGCACAAAGATGTGAAAAACAACATGGCACTAAATAGACCATGAAAAGGACCCTGCGTAGAAGCCTGAGAGCTAAATCAAGAAGGCAGAGCGTGCCCTGCTTCAACCTTAGCTGGGCATGTGCATGTCAGTGACTCAAATTTTTTGCCACACTACGTGGATTCTCAAATGACCATGAAAGTGCCACACGTATTGATTTTTGAGGTTACAAATCAATTTTATCAATTAGACACAATTCATAAATATGGAATCTGTGAATAATGAGGATCAGTGTATTATTCTTCAGACTGTACCATGGCTGTACCATGAAACTAGGGATCCTGAAACTAGGGAGAGCCTCCCCAAGCCTTTGAATTACTAGAGTGGAGAAATAAAAAGGTTCCTTTCTCTCGATAATTTTGTAATTAAATGAGAATATGTGAGTCCTTTATAAAGTGTGTTTTGAGATCTAGGTTACACCTTACAATGACGCGGTTTCTGACATGTCCTTTTTGTTTGTTTGTTTGTTTTGCCATGAAACTGAATCATAAATGGCTCACCTTCAGATGCATACACAGACACACTGCTACTCTGGTGTTTGTGGAGCCTTCGTAATACCTCCTCACTCCCCACCCCAAACAAACCAAATTCCTGAAGAAAGCACTACTGCGGAGTAGCTCAGAAGCATGGGGTAGGGGAGAAACAGCCCTCTGTGTCTCAGAAGGGAACGGTGGTGATAATATCACCTTACATGTATGAGGGGCTTTAGCATTTGTGAGCTTCTTTGATATGGTCTAGTTTCCCCAGAAAAAGACATAAATGTGAACTGATGGTAATCATATCTGCCCTTACCTGAAATGACTATCAGACATTTTGCCCTCCGGAGAAATCCAGGGTGTGAGTCTTGATCCTTTCTTTAACCAACGCCTGTTTGGTGAGAATAGCTATCCCGTTGGAAAACACAGTACCCCTCATATGACCCACAATTCCATGACAAAACCACTCACATTTTCACCATCAAAGATCAAGAAGCATATGGTGTAGTGGAAAGAGTGTGGCTTTTGCAGTCAGAGGAACTGATTTTGATTTCCTAGTTCTACCCCTTCCTTAGCTGTGCAACTTTGGACAAGTTGTAAAGCCTCTCAGAGCTTGCATTTTCTCGTTGGGCTAATGGGATAATAATGACCCCACTCATGTGTCTGTTGTGAAGATTAAATAAAATAATATACTTAGCCACTTTCCTTATTATACTTCTGATAGTACCTCTCTTGACAAGGAGCTTATCAATAGATCCTTAGAGAAAATCAGTGAGTCATCTTGATGGTGACCTTTGTTTCCCAGCAACTCGACCTGAAGTTGATCATTCTCAATAACACCATTATCAAATAACCAGTGTGGACTGGGTTTTGCATCCATGAGTGTCTAAGCAAATGTCACTATTTAATTTTATTCTTCCAAAACATGTTATTTTTTCCCTGGTGTGAGAAACACAAATGTTCCAAAGTAAACATTCATGAAATATCCCTTAGATTTTTTTTTTCTAATCTTGATTGGGGTGTTGACAAGCTTTATGTCTGTGTTAGCTGTTGAATAAAGCCATAGAAGAGACTTGCTGAATATAACAGACCCAGGTCAAAGGGGTGTGGGAAGAGGCTACTGCAACACTGGTGCCTATTTAATCCATGAGAAAAGTGAAATATAAGGAAGTAACTTGCACAGAAGGATCTTGAAACCAGGGAAAGCCTCCCCAAGCCTTTGAATTACTGGAGAAACAAAAAGATTCCCTCTCTCCTGATAATTTTGCAATTAAATGAGAATATGTGAGCCCTTTATAAAGCGTGTTTTGAGATCTAGCTTCCATCTTACAATGACATAGTTTCTGACATGTCCTTTTTTAAACATCTGTGGGAAGTTAGCAAGTGTATCCCAACTGCTGGATTGCCCATCACGGGTCAGTATCAGCCTCACTATGGCAGAGATGATAGGGTCAGCAGTCTGAATGCTGAACTCCAGGTCCAAGTGGCTATTTCCTTTTGCACTTTGATAGCTGGCATTTGCCTAAGAGAAAATGATACTTCTTTGGGCTGACTTGGCCTTTGAGATTGCCCTGAGACCAGTGATCTCTGTACCCTGATGTGAGGTATAGACTTATTTCTCAACTAGGAAGAGGTACACCTTCATGTAAACATGTTTGGAACTTTGTTCCATTCTTGTGTGAATGTCCTGTATATTTCTGTTGACTCCTGTGGTGTAAGTTGGTAACAGACAGCCATCCTTAAGCCTGGGATTGTCACAAAACTGATGATTTCATCGTCATCACTAAAACCCATTTGAATGGCCAGTTGTTCATTATTTTGTGCAGGTCACAGAACAAGGACAACAAAATGCATCTGATATACCTTCTTGGAGTTTGCAGTCTATAACAGATAACTGAATAGGAATGGTCAATTCGTTTTCATGAGGCTATTCTTTAGTTATGTACTAATACTCATGCTGTGGATTCAGTAGGAAAATTGAAACTAGAGAAGTCTTGTGGTGAGCCCAGCACACTTTTGAATAGCCAGGACGATCCTCTTAAATGTTAATATTTACCTTGGCCCAGGTAAATCAGTGTCCTGTTTCCTTCTGTTAACTTGCAGTGGATATCTGCAAGTAAGTAAACAGTCTTAATAGTGAGAAATTTAGTAGGGACATGGAACTGAGACATCAAAATTCCAATATATTTGTTTTATTCCAGCTTCGTAGAGTTGGAGAGTTGGAGGAGATAGAGAAATTACAGGTAAGTTTTGGTCCCTACCGTAATGTTCCCCTGGCTACTAGCAAGATGAAGCTTGGGCACTAGTTGAGAAAAACAGTTTAATCGTGAACTGAGTTTCAGCATGATGTAATACCAGCTTCAATAATGAACTAGTGAGCATGTTTTAGGTAGGCCTAGTAGGCTTTGAGCTGCAAGACAGCATCTTTGCATCTCCAGAATTTAGCACAGTTGACTGACACATCATGAATTCTGAATGTCTTAGCTGAATTGAAGCCAAGGTGGTCAGAGAACAAGGGTAAGACATAAGAGCGAAGAGGCCTGGAGACAGGGAGTCATGGGAAAGCACTGTCTTGTGAGATCCTCACTATTAGATCCAGGGGAGGAATTGTTGAGGTCAGGTATGGAAGTACCTCGTTCATCCAGGGAGCCAGAAACAGAGCAGGAGGACTTGGTGGGGTAGCTACAGAGTGGCAGGGCCCGGGGCTCCAGGCTAGTGAGGGAGCCAACTCAAATGAAGGTCGGGCTGGAGGAGGCCTGGCACAGTTATAAACCTCCTGCAGAGACAGGGCAGGGGAAGGAAGTGAATGTGGAGGTGGATATTCCAGGCGTGACACCAGCCAAGCCAGGCTGTGACTGGTCTTCAGTTAAGAAATGTGTCTTATGTAAATGTGTCTACTTTGAGCATTTCAAAAATTCCTCTTCCTCCCTCCCCTCAGTTTTCCTGTAAAAGTTTCTTTAAAAAACTCAACTTGTTCTTGGCTAGACCATCAGGAAAAAAGAGATTTACCTAAACCTAGGCCAGGGCAGAACAAC
Source organism: Chlorocebus sabaeus (assembly GCF_047675955.1). Lineage (NCBI taxonomy): Eukaryota > Metazoa > Chordata > Mammalia > Primates > Cercopithecidae > Chlorocebus > Chlorocebus sabaeus. The sequence goes on along the minus strand of NC_132924.1, from coordinate 111,014,509 downwards.
TGACCTGTGATCTGGGAGCCCACGTATGAAGTCGCGGGTGCCATCTTAGTCTGACTTCCTTCTCTAAAGGAGTGAGCTGAGGGGGGCAAATGGCGGGATCAAGACACAGGTGTGGAGAGGCTCAGGGGAGCCCAGGAGGGCACAGGCCAGGGCCACACCCCCAGTTTGAGGCTGCCTGAAAGTGTCACAGGTTCTCCAGCTCTCCCATTTCTCTTCAGGATTCATTTTTCCTCCTCATGAATGTCTTCAGATAGTAGACACAGAGAAGTGAGGGTGTAGGCGAGGGAGTGGACAGAGATGTAGCCAGTCAGTGGTATATTAGTTTTCTCTTGCTACAAGTATTGGTCGGGTGTGGCTGCCATAACAAAATACCACAACCGGGAGACTTAAACGACAGAAATGTATATCTCATGATTCTGGAGGCTGGGAAGTCTGAGATCAGGGTGCCAGCATGGTTGGTTTCTGGTGAGGGCTGTCTTCCTGACTTGTAAATAGCCACCTTCTTGCTGTGTCCTTACTGGGTAGAGGGAAGAGAGAGAGAGAGGGAGCTAGGGCTTCAACATTTAGATTTTGCGGGGGACACAGTTCGATCCAGAGCACTACACCTAACAAATTACCACAAACATTGTGGCTTAAAATAACCACATTTATTATCTCATGTTTTCCACGGGTCAGGAGTCTGGGCATGGCTTCACTGGGTCCTGTCCTCAGTGGCTCACCAACCTGCAGTTAGGTGTCAACTGGAGCTGCAGTCTCATTTGAGGCTCGAGGTCCTCGTTCAGGATTACATGGTTGGAGACAGAATTCAGGGTTTTTATTTGTTTTTGTTTTTGTTTTTTTAAATACATCTTCTAGTGGTTTGCCTCTTCCAGGCCAGCAGGAAGAAAATTTTTCTCATTTCTAGACCTTCTTTTAAAGGGATTGCCTTATTAGGTCAGACGCACTCAGGATAATCTCCATTTTGATGAACTCAGAGTCAACTGATTTGGAACCTTAATGACACCTACAAAATTGCCTTCACCATTGTAACCCGGCACTCACAGGACGGCCATCTGTCATAATCACAGGTTGCACAGGCCACACTCAGGGGAAGGGGGTTATACCAAGCATGTTACAGCAGGGAGCAGGAATCTTGGGGGTCATCTTAGAATTTCAGCCTACTACAGTGGGCAGGAGAGAGTGTGTGGCCAGTGCCTGTTTATTCTTTCCATAAAAGCAGAGGGATTTAACAGACTGTAATTTGGGGGAGGGTGCATTTGGACAGCAGGATCAAAAATATTATTTTAAGTATTTGTGGCTGGTAGCTCAAGTCATGAGAGAGAACAGAAGTGGCCACTAAATGCAATCTAAAGATAAAAGCTTAATTGTAGCAGCTCAGGGTGGAAATTTGGATTTATGAAAGGAAAAGTGTTTTTATAGGACAATTTGTTGGGAGTCATTTCGGAACCCACCCTCGTGAGGAGGGGAGTGAATGAAGAGGAGCTCCTTTCTAGCATTTAAGGTTCTAATACAAAACCTGCGCGTTCACCTGTAGGTAGTCATGCTTGTCGGAGACAGGCCCAGTTATTCTTAGTCCAGATTGCTGTCAACATGGAGGGCAAAATTAGAGAGCAGATTTCTGTCTATGTGACATTTAAAGTGTCAGAGGAAAAAGTGTCTGTGATTTGGGGTATTATCGTCCTGCAGAAAAAGTCTGTCTTTTAGGCCTGTGCCTGCCAGTGGGTTTGCTTGTTTATTTTTTAACATGCGTAAAATATAGAGTATCTTTTGGGCAGAAAATGTCGTCTCTAGTCAGTTGTCTTCCCTGGTTTTTGTTCCCTGAGGACTATTTAAACCAGGTCTCACTTAATTCAGTTAAACAGAGTCTGTTTTGAAAAAACAAATGCTTTTTTCCTCCCATTGTAAACTAGAGGTCTTCGTTGTCAGAAATATAGATAAGAATAAAAAGACCCTGTTAGCACTACACAGAAGTGCGTCAATATTTTGCTAAAAGGCTGTCCATACATTTTTATATTCTAGCACTTATAATTTATACTTTCAATTAAAAGTTATAAATTCTAAAATAAATTTATGAAATAGATAAAAATACATTAATGTATAAAGTATGTAACAAAAATGTATACATATATAAAGACAATTATAAATTAGGGAATTCAGTTTTCACAATATATTTTTCATTTAGATATATGATGTGGACATTTCTGTATATTAACAGATAGTTTTCTACAATAGCAATTTTTTTTCAATAACCACTTAGACATACCTTAATTTATTTAAATACTCTTACATGGGCTATTTTAAATTTTACAGATCAATGGATCACGATTCAGGGACATCTACCTTTGATCAGTAAGCTGTTCTTTCTGATTGTGATCTTGTTGCCTTCACTCAAATGGTCTAATGTTCATTGATTCAGTGCTTGCTGCTTGCAAAGGCAAAACTTGTGCTTTAGGTTTACTTTTTCCATGGTTGGTTCCCAAGGCTACATGCAGAGTTTTTAAATACCTCTTTTGTGAGCTAGAAGACCTAATAAACAAACCACTTTGTTGAGACTGGGAATATTAGCACTGGCACAATTTCTTAATTTTACTGTGCGTTTGCAGACATCATGAGGCAGAGAGGTGGTCCAGCTGCACCTTCGTTCCACACACGGACTCTGTGTACAGCTTTGTGAATTGCTATTTTTCTTTCCTTTCTAAATGGGCTGCTGGTGGCAAAAATCTATTTAAATAAAGGTAAGCAAAAGATCAGTTTAAAGCCCAAACTTCAAAAGTTAGAGGTTTAACCTATTAGACACCCAGACTTTGCAAATGTGAAGAGTATTCGGATTAATGGGGACAGGGGCTCTTGGATATTGGTGGGTCTTTAGACAGTGAAGAGAATACAATTTCCTGCCAGAGACAGTCATGAAGAGAAGTTTTTGACACAGTGCTGCATTTTGCATGAATGCTGAAAACAGACCCTTGGAAAGAACCTAAATCAACGTTATCAGTCCCTCTTAGTTGGGTCTACATTTTGAAAGCTCCTTTTTTGACTTTTGGAAATAATATGGTGGCAGTTTTGGTTGTTATCACAATGGGAAGGGGGATGTTACTAGCACTGAGTGCCCAGGGGCCCTGGAATGTGCAGGAAAATCTTGATCAATGAAGAATCATCCTATCGACAATATCAACATGGCCTGGTTGAACATCTCTAACCACTTTAGAAATTGTTAGTTTCTTCTGAGGAATGGGGCAGAAAACATGAAACTATGGCCCTGAATTTTTTTCGAGGCTTCCCAGAAATTGTCTAGTGCCATTTCCCTCCCCCATTTCTCATGGAGGTTCTGCATAACTGAGGCTAGAAGACATTGGTAGATGGAAAGAGGTTTGGTTCAGGGGAAAGTAGTACTGTAGTTTTAAGTCTGATACTGCTCTCCATCTATGCTTGGTCTCCACAAGTTGAGTCATTTTTTCTGATAAAGCCTGTCTGGTTGTTTGTCTCAGAGACCAGCTGTTGAAAGGGCGGAAATCATCCAGTACTGCCCAGCTGTTAGCTCAGCCATCCTCAAGGGAACCCATTCTTTGCCAAAAGGAGTCTCAGAAAAGGCCAGAGAGGGGGAGTTGCAGGGAACATTGACTCAGGCTTAAGATTTATTTTCAGGCTGTTTTATTCCTTTAGGTGTGAGGGGAAGCAGAAGCTACCTACATCATAGATGGTCTCAGAATACCAGAGCTGCAGGGGGCCTGGGAGACCGCCTGGTCCCACCTCTTATTTTATTTCCTAAGAAATAAGAGACCCAGAGGGGTTCAGTGACTTGTCCGAGGTCACAGAACCAAGTAGTGACAGAGCTAGGTCTAAAACCCAAGCATTTTGATTCCAAACAAGGCGTTCTTTCTGCTATGCCAGCAACTACCCCTTTGACTTCTTACTTCTTAATGAAGCTGTGCTGACTTTCTTTCTAGAATATCTCCGCACTGCCCCCCACCCTGAGGCATTGCATCATTATTACATTCAAACCTTGTGTACTTTCTGATACCATTGGCTTTATAGGTAACAGAAAATAATCTTTTGTGACTAGAAGGCAAATGTGTCCTATTCATGATCCAATAAGCAGCTATCCACCATTGTTCAATCATGAAAAAAATATTCAGAAGCATTGCTCTACTTCATCTTTTGGGAGAAAAATACTCAAACTGTTTGGGAATAACTTTTAACATATGGTGGTTGCATGTGTTTTCCAGCAGGACTGCAGACTATCTCTATTTGCTTGTTCTCATAATAACCTGCTGAGATCACTAGATTCTATTTATGGTCTTTCTTAGAAAGAGAATATTATGGCCTCGTGGTTTTTTTTTTCCCCCTTCTTAGAAATTCTTCAACTCTACCAAGTTGAAGAATTGAAGCTCCATTGTTTTCAATAAAGAACCTGAAGTTAAGGTACACTAAACCACTACCACTACCCCCAAAGAAGTGGAGTTTGATGTTTCCCTATTCATTGAGAATGGTTCCTTTCTATTCCAAAAGGTATGACAGGACTGTGGCTCAGTGACGGGGAGATCCGCCTGAGGGCAGAAGGATTTAGAGGGACACTTTTAGGAGAACCCAGACCCCACTTCCAGAGAAAGATTTGAGAACCTGAAAATATTCGTCTGATTTTCAGCAGTGCCACCAAAGCAGGAACTTGATAGTGCAGTTCAGCTTTAAACAGTTCCTTCATAAAAGTTTGAATGAGAGGTTTGCCTGAAAATTATAATTGCTGGTTAAGATGAAAGGGCGCTAAAGAAGCATATGGATGTGAGCACAGTGTGGCTGGTGATCTGTGGAGAAATTGCAGGGAATGAGAGAGATGCTTTGAGACTGGAGATATGGGCCTAGTTTTCAAAAGAGGGGAAAGGAAGATCGATCAGTTATGAATTGATGAACTGAAAATGAGCCCCCTGGTAAGCTAATGGGCAAACTAGAATCTGCTGAGTTCACTAAAGAAAAATGGTATTTTATGACCCTCATCATTTTTTATGGTGTTAATAGACTGATAAGTCAGAGAAATGCTTAAGAATTTTGTCCTGGTTTTAGCGAGGCATGTAATACAAACAACAATAAAACAGCTAACATTTATTAAGCTCTTATGCAAAAGTAACTCTTCTAAATGAATAGAGAAACATCAAACTCTGCTTCTTTGGGGGTAGTGGTTTAGTGTACCTTAACCTCAGGTTCTTCATTTAAAATAATGGAGCTTTCCTTTCTGATCTGTCTTGTTTCTAGAAATGAGGTTGGAATGAATAACCTGGCTGGGGCTAGCAATGTGGGATAACAGAGAGCCAACCAGAGCCCTTTACTTCCCACTGCTCCAAGATAGTCTGTCCTGAGCAGGCCTTAAAGCTCTTGGATTCTGGTAGCACTTAGAGATAGAAAAGGGTTCATTGCCTCAGCTGGTTGAGGTTCACGAGAGGAAGGAACATGCAGAAGCAGACAGCCAATGGCTGCTGTGTTCCCAGTAACTGCTGTTGCTAACTGGCTGGCCACGATGGAGATAAGAAATAACTCTGTGGATGTCTGGGAAGTCACTTTCGTGTTCATAGCCTGCACATGTTTTTCTTGGCCAGTTTTCACTTACCATAATATAGCACCATCTTGTATCTGGATTAGACTTGTATCGATGAATTCATTTTTATCTTCACTGCAGTTTTGGAAGGCAGATTGGATTTCTCATTTTCTAGTGGTGTAGAGAGCGTGAGTGATTTGACCCAAGGTTCCTGCTAGGATCTACAGAGTTGATGTAGACTATATGCGTTCTGTCTCATGAGTCCAGTGCATAACACAAGGGCTCCAAAGGCTAAGATCCCCTGGTATATTTCAACACGCATCATTCCAGAGAGGTGGGGCATACATGTGAGGTCTCACAGAGCAGGAGCCAAAGTGGCTAGAAGCCAGAACCTTCCTGGTCTCCCATTTGCCGACCTGCGGGATTCCCTTAGCTCTTATCTTGGGGTAGAGGGGTACGTCCTGGCAGAGTCATGCCTGAGAATTTAAGCAACACAAATAGTACTTTGTACCTCTCAGGCACTTTCCCTTTACCCCAGTGTGGTCCTCTAGGGATGAGATTATCTCAGTAATGCTTATGACATATTTGGCTCATAAATAAAGCATAGGTTTCTAGGAAGTATGCATACCGTTCGTTTTTTCCCACAAACTTCATTGCCCTGTTAGTGCTTCATACCTGATGTTTTTGGCATTGGATCTTGACTTGGAGTTGGAATTGTTCCATTGCAACATGCACATTCTGTTCAGAGAATTCGGTGGGGGTTGTCTGTGGAAGCCTTTTCAGTCACGCATTTGGGGATCTTTATGTCTGGTCACCGTTTCTCTTGTTAGAGAGTCTGTAGTGTAGATTTCAATTCTCAACTATTTGATTTCATGTGCCATTTTGGACCTCAGTTTTCTCAAGTTAGAGTGACCAGGTCAGGCCAGATGATACCCAATGTTTTCTCAAGCTTCATAAGTCTGTAATTCGGAGCCTGCTGTAAACTAAAGATTTTCTGGAATGAATGGCAAAGTGCCAGATTGTATTATTTTAGGGTAGGACGCAAGAGCGTAGGAAGAGTAAATACCTTAGCTTGTGCCTTCACTGAAGGATATGAGGGGATGCCCTGGGTGTTCCCTGGTGAGGTAAAGACCGAATTGTTGCAGATGGAAGGTGTGTACTGTGGGAGAGGGAATGGGGATGGCTTCTGTTTAAGAGAGTGGAAGATACCAGAGAGGAGAAGCTTATGACTACAGAGAGGGCAAGAACCTCATTAGAACAGTCTGACCAAAAAACCCTCCAAATTTCCTTATATAATGAGCATGTAAAAGGGTTGAAAACTGCAAATTGAAGGGTAAGGGACAGAAGGAGGGATATCAACAAGGAATAGAACATCAATTAGGAAGAGTATCTAGAGAATTTAACTGGGTAGTAAGAAATTTAAGTCTACTTTAACTCTCACTATGGGGAATTTGGACATAGATTGAGTTATGTGGGAGGCTCTTAAGTGTGGGAGGGTTAAAAGCAAATATTTTTTGGCCTTGGCATGTGGGATAGACCAGGCGAAAAGCCCTGCTGGGCCTCCAGCACTCCCGTCCAAGAGTGCGGGGTAGAGTCTAGACTCGGGGATAGAAGTGGGGAAAAGGGGGAGGGAAGAATTGGTGGTCCTGATGGCAGCTGCTCTCAGCATCCCAGTCTCCATGGCTTCCCCACCACAGATGATGAGAACAGAATCACAGGTTCTGTACTGCCTCAGCCTTGAACAGTTGGCTTGATCATGGCTTTGATGGTCTTTTACTTGTTGGTGAGATTCAGCTGTCTGTTGTGGCAGAAGGAAGGGGCAAGAGGACTCAGGGATGGTTTGAGTTTCTTGAAGCAAATCAGAGGACTTCTCCACCTGATACGGGTATTTCTGGAACAGCTCTGCGTGTTCTAAAAGGATCCTGAGGGTTTCCTCCATTCACATGAGGAGATCGCCCTTTTCTCAGGCCCAAGTTACAATTTAAAAAGCATTTTTGGGGAACAATTAGAAATCTGAGCTCCGAGTTCTCTGTGTTAGTGATTGGGAGACAGCAGGGACTATGCTGAATGTGCCTGGGAAGGGGAGAGCAAAAAGGAGTCCTGCCCTACTCCGGGCTGCCCCACTGCCTCCACCCTCGGGATAATTCTCCATCTTGTGAGGATCACATACAGTCACAGTGTGCAAGTGTTTTGTTGTATGTAAATACTATGCATTGAACATGGAAGGTGCCATTATTATTATATTTTCTTCGCATTATTTTTATTCCTGTTGGTACTTGTTGGATACTCTTGGGCCTTGGAAGGACAGGTCCTACCAGGCCAGAGGCTCGTTTGGGTTCAGAAAGAATGAAGAGGTGCATTTTGGGGGTATTTGCGGCTATATGTGTAAATAAGCCAAGAAGGAGGCAGATTGAATTTTTGTGTGCTAGCTAATTCTGAATCTTGCAGCTCTCCTTGGTCATCAGGAGCCACCTATGGGATATTTCTGCCTTCATCTCATTAACTGATTTATTTGTATTGTGGGCAGATGCTCTTAAAATGAAACAGTGGATTTTTTTTTTCCATCTCAAATTCTAGTAACTGCTGTAGGCCATTCAGGATTGGCATGCATTTGGGAAAGTGGATCATTACTTGTTTTAATGATGAACAACTATATAGTTTAAAAGGAATTAGTATGGTGCATGACCCTTGAAGCAAACCTCATATGTAAAAATTCATTTTTACATAACATATACATCAGGAATGAGTTTTAAAAAATAAACCATTTCTGGCCGGGCACGGTGGCTCATGCCTGTAATCCCAGCACTTTGGGATGCTGAGGCGGGCAGATCACAAGGTCAGGAGTTCGAGACCAGCCTGACCAACATGGTGAAACCCTGTCTCTACTAAAAATACCAAAATTAGCTGGGTGTGGTGGCACACTCCTGTAATCCCAGCTACTCAGAAGGCTGAGGCAAGATAATCGCTTGAACCCGGTAGGCGGAGGTTGCAGTGAGTCGAGATCACGCTGCTGCATCCCCCGCCTAGGCAACAGAGTGATCCTCTGTCCCCAAAAAAACAAACTCCCATTTCTGAGAGCAGTTTGAGGTTCAGAGCAAAATCGAGCAGAAGGTACAAAGATTTCCCATATGCCCTCTGCCCCACGCATTCATAGCCTCCCCATTGTCAGCATCTACCATCATATTGGTAGACATGATGGTAGATACATTGACACATTGTTATCACTCAAAGTCCATAGTTCACATTAGGGTTCACTCTCATGTACATTCTGTAGATTTGGACAAATGTATAAAAACGTATCTCCACCATTGTAATGTCCGTGTCAGAGTTTCACTGCCCTAAAAATCATCTGTGGTCCACTTATTTATTCCTTCTTCTCCCAGGATGACTTCTTTTACAAAATATCGAATATACCCTACCAATAGCATACCAATATACCCTACCAATGGATTTATAATAGGTTTCCTTTCAATATCATCTCTCAATGCCTTTATTGCTTAATCTGTTTCACATACTCCATTTATTCATCTGGATACTACCAAGCAAGGTGTTTGTTTGTTTGTTTATTTATTTATTTATTTATTGTAATAAGGCCCTTTAAATTTAACACAGCTTTTGTTACTGCTAGTGAAATTTCGGTAAAGGAAATATCACTTCAGAACAAAACAACCCTCCCTAAAATAACCCCTGCCACAAACCTCCAAACCTCTGGTGTAATAAGGAGTTCCAAACTCAGCCCCCATTTTTTTAAATTTAAAGAAATAATGTAATATGCCTACATTTTTGTACTAGAAAAGAATTGGGTATCCTTGAAATTTTACTGTCATGGGGTTTGACTTGTGAGCCATTTTTTTCCTTGGGACTTTGACAAGGTCACCTTTTTACTCCTGGTTGGCATCTGGCCCTTTGCTGTGTGTTGTGTGCAGGGTACTTGTGTGAGAGCCACTCAGGTCTATGGTGCACTGGTTTTGAAGGCAGTTCCCTTCTTTCCCTGCAAGGGGAGGAGGGAGGGTGGCCTAGGGGATGCCAGGAGCCCAGGGCAGCCCCTCCCTGCCTGAGCAATACAGTCAATCTGTGTTTTGCTGCAAGGGGCCTTGGTTTCTAATGTGAATTTGAGGTGTGTCCTCCGAATCTTTTGTGGAGAGAGTCAGCTTGCTCCCGCCACACTCAATACTTCTATGGCTCCAGTCTTTGGGAGGCATTCCGTGCTCTAGGCAAGGCTCCTAGCCACGATTTTTAAGTACAAGGCTTCTTCTGCCTGCCTGAGAACTGTCTTTTCAGCCAGAGACTGGCTGCAAAGCATCCCTGTTTCCCAGGGGGCAGGGCTGGGAATTGCATTCTTGGGGAGCTCAGACAGAGCCCAGGCAGGCCTTGGGCCTCTTGCTGCCAGCCCAGCTTCTGCTTTCTGAATCCTATTACCTGCCGTGCCTACCTGCTTCACTGCCTCTGGGCAGGTGTTACAGGGGCAAATCTAAACAAACCCGTGAGGCAGAAAGAGGGTGTTCTCCGTCCTCCTTTTCCCAAGTTGAAAAACCTTTGTAGCTCCATTTTATGTTGCCTGCAACATTTTAGAAAATGATAGGGTAGTAGAGCTGAATAGGTTGTTAGCAATGACCTATAAATATCCCTCTGTTATTACTGCTTTCGCTGCTGGCAGGGTTTAACCCGGGATCCATGGAATCCCCCGGCTGTCTGCAGACAGACTTCAGGGGCGGGTCAACCTCCTGAAATGCTGGGCTGTGTTTGTGTGTATGTGACTGTGAGCATTTCTCAGGCAGGACTGTCATTAGATTCCCAAAAGGAACATTAGATTCTCAGGCAGGAGCATTCATTAGATTCCCAAAAGGGTCCAAGAATTTTAAAAAAGGTGAGAAAAGGTGACAAACTACTGAGCAGGTTTAAAACCCCAGTACACATACACTCACACACTCTCACGCGCGCGCACACACACACACAGAGGTTTACAGATAAGGAAACAATCTAGAAGAGGCAGAGTGACCCCCAGGGAAGTGCAAGGCTAGGACTAGAACTCCTGTCCCTCACTGGTCCAGTGCAGCGCTCTTCTGTTAGCCTGTGCACAGAAGAGGCCTGTTGGGCTGACTATGGGATGGCAAAACTGCTTTAGAACACGCTCTACAAGTTCTCTGGGACATACATTCTGGATAACTCCTTTTGCAGCTTGGGACAATTCTCTCTTTATAAGACCTTTATTCATCTTTCTGCCCATGCTCCCACTGTATTTGTTGAGTGGGTGAACCTCAGTGGAGAGTGCTGTATGGAAGACAGGTTGGTAGCTTTACGTAGCCAGTTATTTGAACTAAAGAATCATGAATCCTTCCTTTTCCTCCCACCTCATTCCCCTTTCCTCACCCTCGTGACCTCAGATCTTAGGGCAGTTGTTAGCAGCAGGAGGTGACCCAGATCATAAACCACTCCATCCTTGCAAGCTACTTTGGCAGTTCATTAGTGACCTGAAAACTCAAAGCGTAAATGCTTCAGAGCCAAGGTAATTTTTTATAAAATAAGTAATTCTTGTAAGGGTAAAAATTTCTCCTAATTTATCTGATTTTCAAATTTGGATATACATTTTAAATGTTTGAAGGCACTTATTTATAACTGTTGGGAGATCTAGCCCTAATTTGGATTTATCTTCTATTTTGTTAAGATGTTATAGAATGATACTAGATCCAGATGAGATGGTTGTTGAATGCAGCAACTATCTACGATCTATGATCTCTGATCTGGGCTAGGTCCAGAGAGAGGGGTGGGTAAATGGTTTATATCTGGTCCATAGAGTTTGGAAGGCCTACTGATAAGATATTTAAGTAACTTGGCAATGAAAGGAACATCAAAGAAAAGGAAAAAAATGTGTCAAATTAAGAGATACTTAAAGAGCTTTACTTGTTTAGCGAAATGAAAGATCAATTCAAGGTGTATCTGTCTAGGGATGACTTTCTAAAAGAAGTACATTTGTTCTGTCTTAGGTAGTTTACTGATTGGTAAAGATGAAAATGAAAGCATATTCTAGGAAGAACAATGTGAGAAGCTGGTGTACAAGTAAAAAATGCCAACATTTTATTGTTTTAATTATGCTAGTTTTTTAAAGGAGCTTTTTAAAAGATTGCTATGCAGTGGAGTGTTAGGTGTATTACATGCATTATTTAGTTTAATTCTCATGACACAAGGCCAGAACTATTGTCAACTTCACTTTACCGGCATTATTGTTAACTTCATAAACCAAGGTTTGGAGTATGGAAATATCTTGCTCAGGCTTGCACAGCCAGGATTCAAATTCAGGCCTGACTGACTCCAAAGCTATATTGCCACAATGCCATACACTGACCATTAGGAATGGAATGAAGGTGTTGTGTTTATAAGAATAAAGGGAGACAAAACTTTATGGGATAGTTGGAGGATGTTTAATGCAGAATCTTTAGATAATGGGGAGATAAAACCTGACACAAATGGGGCAGATAATACTTGACACAATTTTTAAGGGAAGTTGCCATGTGTATTCTCTGAACTGGGTGAAGAACATTTATGTTGTGAGGCAGGGGTTCGATCCTTTTAGGAGATTTCTTCCAACTCTGAGATTCTGTGATGTTGCCTGAACCCTTTGGCAGAAACATGCATTAAGTCCGAATAACTATCTCCATCCTTATTGCTGATGTATCACAGCAAGTGATACCAGGAGCCTGTCCTTCTAACAAACTCTTGGCATGTTTGTACAGGTTTAGTGCAGGAGACCGTGTGTTCATAGTGGATGACCGTCTGTGAGCCTATCTTTATCTAGTTTTTGAGGCTGATGCAAATGAGGCAGCATGCTATAGTAGAAAGTGCCTGGGATTTGGAACTGGCTGAACATGGGATGGAATGTCAGTTTCACCTTTAATCAGCTGTGCATCTCAGGGCAAAATAGCTAAGTATCCTGAGCCCCAGTTTTCTCATCTGTAAATGGGGACATGTTTACCTTATATTAGGAAAACACCCAGCTCATTTTCTGAAAATCTAATATGTCAAGTACTTAGTCCATCAGACAAGTCTAGCACCTAATCCTGTCAACATCGTCATCCATGATCATCACCATGATGGGTTTACACTTGTTACAACCTCTCCATACAGTTGGATTGTGAGGCTCAAATACCTCTTTCCTAGGAGAAACAATAAGGAAAAAAATTCAGTGAATTTAAAATAAGAGTACCCTAGTTCAAGGTCTCTCAGTAGGGGACAGAGATCTTGGACAATGGACTAAAAGCCAATTTACAGGATTGTCATGAGTACTGAGTGAGGAAAAGGCTATGAAATTACTTTGTAAACCCATAAAGTTTGATTCAAATATTAGACAGAATGGTAAAATGTTGTTATGCCATTGCCTTTTGAAGGAATTAAACTAAAATCCCATAACCCTTGGGTTCACATGAGTAGTACTTTGCTAAAGCGTTTGCAGGATCCAGAAAGGCTTCCTCTTTGAGGCTCACTTTGCTCCTCTCTCTGGTTTTTGGCCTTCAGGACCATAAGGCCCCTCTCCAACTGGCTGGCATTAAAGATGGGCCCACTCTGGCCCAATCCGGCACCAGCAATGGGATGTTGACCTGTCCGTTGAGTCTTGGAGCCCACCACTGCCAAGGAGACCCAGCTGGAGCTAATTTGCTGGGCTGAGTCATAGCATGTGGTTGGAACTGGTTTCTTTTCCATCACAAGGATCTCCCTGAGCCTACTGAGAGCTCACCACTTTGCTAAATTCCTGGGTGTGGGTGGGTGTTTAGGCACAGTTAGGCTTCTGAGGAGGATCCTTTTCCAGAGGGGAGGTTATAATACACTTGATAACAACTGTGAACGCTTCAAAACTGTCTATCATTAGGGCTAAATGGTTTGTAATATGAGAATTACTGCATAATCCAAAGTAGGGGGAGTTCAGGGAAAGTTAGCAGAGTTAGAGAACATTTATTATTGGTTATCCAGGGGATGTTCATGAAAACATTCATTAGTGCTGCTCAGAAGAAAGAAAACAGAGTGTCCGCAGAGAGGGCCAACCTGGGCAACTTCCATGGGAAAGCCTGGCCAATCAAAGAGAGCCTTGCCTCGGGATAGAATGGGATTCCAGAGCTTTAGTGGCCAGCACAGCAGATCGGGACTTGACCTTGTAATTCAGGGAACAAAACTGTAGCTTGGAAATACAGGGACTGTGGGTTTACCTCTTGCATTTGCATGTTGCATTCGGTTATTTATTTCTCTTTTTGTTAACTTAGTTTTGTCTTGAAAGGATCTCTGTCAAACAGTTGCAGAGTAGTCACCATCAGGCAACCAGGAAATTTGTCCTTGGGGAGCTACTTAGGCAATCAAATGCTGACTTAGATTGTTGTATAATCAGGAAGTCTGGTTCTAATCTTAGCCTTGCCACTGCTCTGCGCCTTGCTGCCCAGAGTGTGGTCTGTGGAGTCACAGCTTTACCTGGGAGCTGATTAAAAATGCAGAGTCTTGGGCCTGCTTAGACCTGTGAATCAGAAGCGATGGCTTAGGAGCCCCAGGTAATTTATCTGCACATAAAACTTTGAGCACTGACCTAAGTGGTAAACTCTGGTAGGGCATGGGCATTTTCTAGTTTCTTATTTATTATTTTGTATCCCCAGTGTCTATCTGAAGTTTAACACACAGTAGCTGCAAAATCCTGGAATCTTCGTCTTACCTTGGGCATATTTGAACTTCTAGGATCTTTGTAAGCTTCTAGGGACTTAACTGTAAAGTGGCGTAGGGAGAGGAGTGTTGAGTGGAAATGGAGCCAGTGATTGAGAAACTGAGGTGAGCATAGAAGGACTGGTGTTGTGAGTTTTTTTGTTGTTTTTGTTATTTTTTGTAGAGATGGGGTCTTGCCATGCTGTCCAGGCTGACCTTGAACTCCTAGGCTCAAGCCATTTGCCTACCTCTACCTCCCAAAGTGTGGGAATTACAGGCATAAGCCACCGCACCTGGCCTAGGTGGTAGTTTTAATATAGATGTTTTTAACCTACTAAGTCAAAGTTTATGAGGGTGGATCATCAAATTTGTATGTTTTTATTTATTTATGCCTTTAAACCACATTCTGAAAGCAAAACTTTTGTGTTTTAAAAGTTCCTTTCATGTTAAGGAATATTTTTTACAATATTACATATAGTAAAGAAAATGTAAGAGTTCCTCAAGAGGAAATGGAGAAATACAATGGAATAGAATTCAGATGTTTAAATCAATGAAATAGGGCTACATGTATAGACATGAATAACTCTAAAAAAATTTTTTTTATAAAATAGCAGAGGATATATGAGATATGGTACCATTTACTTAACGTTTTAAAGAAGCCTATGTGTAACGGATACATGCATATGTAGTAAAAGGATAAAGACCTGGATGGGAAAGATAAACACTAAGTCTGGCTAATGGTTAACTTTGAGACGGATGAAGGGAATGGATGGGAGCTTTAACAGTCCTTCATGTTTTATTTTTTGAGAAAAAGAAAAAGCAAAAAAAGAAAGATTACAGCAACAAACATGTAAAAATAAGATTTTTAAATTTTGTATTTAAATTTTTAAAAATTGTATTTATTTATTTTTAAGACAGAGTCTCACTCTGTTACCCAGGCTGGAGTACAGTGGTGTGATCTCGGCTCACTGCAACCTCTGCCTTCTAGGTTCAAGTGATTCTCCTGCCTCAGCCTCCTGAGTAGCTCGGACTATAGGTGTGCACCACCGGCTAATTTTTGTATTTTTAGTAGAGATGGAGTTTCACCATGTTGGCCAGGCCAGCCTCGAACTCCTGACCTCAAGTGATCTGCCTTCCTTGGCCTCCCAAAGTGCTGGGATTACAGGCAAGAGCCACCAAGCAAGCCCGGCCAATTTTTTTTTTTTTTTTTTTGAGATAGAGTCTTGCTCTGTCACCCAGGCTGGAGTGCAGTGGCGTGATCTTGGCTCACTGCAAGCTCCGCCTCCCAGGTTCACGCCATTCTCCTGCCTGGGCCTCCTGAGTATCTGGGACTACAGGCGCCGCCACCACACCCAGCTAATTTTTTGTATTTTTAGCAGAGATAGGGTTTCACCATGTTAGCCAGGATGGTCTCAATCTCCTGACCTTGCAATCCGCCCGTCTCGGCCTCCCAATGTGCTGGGATTACAGGCGTGAGCCACCATGCCTGGCCTTTTCTTTAAAGACAGGTTCTCACTCCATTGCCTGGGCTGGAGTGCAGTGGTACAATCATGGTTCACTACAGTCTTGACCTACTGGTCTCAAGGAATCTTCCTGCCTCACCCTCTGGAGTAGCTAGGACTACAGGCATGCACCACCATGCCTGGCTAATTTTTGTATTTTTTTGTAGAGACTGTGTCTCATGTTGCCCAGGCTGGTTTCGAATTTCTGGGCTCAAGTGATCCTCTTGCCTCAGCCTCCCAAAGTACTGAGATTACGGGCATGAGCCACCTCACCCTGCCCAGTTTTTTGTTGTTTTTTTTTTAAAGGAATGACTACATAATTGTTCATAATATGTATAATCTTTCTGAATGCTTAAAATATTTCATTATGAAATGACTAACCCAAATTTCCCCAGTTTCACAACTGGGGGAGTGCTACTGGCATCTAGTGGGTGGACACTGAGAATGCTACTAAATATCCTGCAATGCACAAAACAATGCCTACCCTTCACAACAAATAATCCAGTCCAAAATGTTATTAGTGCCAAGGTTGAGAAACCCTGCTCGGAAGATCCTCATACCATGAATATAGACCCATCAAGGAGGGAGAGTGGACGGGGCTGCAGCTCCTTTAGCGTAGGACAGTGTCACAATGGGTATGGGAATCCCAGGGAATTTATATGGGCTAGTTCTAGATTATGTCCAAAGCGTGATGGGGACTGGAAAGTTCATTGTATTAGAGATGAGGGATGGGAGGATATTAAGGAAAAACCAGAGAGGAACAAAGTCCAGGCCATGGGGAGACTAGAGAGAAGCCACCTCTAATATTTTTGGGCATGGCACCTTAGTGTAACCTGCACCTTCCTGCTATAGAAATAGAGGATCGCTTATTTAAACATATTATCAGTGCAAAATGTGGTAGGTCGTGACAGCAAGGACCCCCAGTGAATTGTGCCCCCCGCACCGTCCACACTCATCTGCATTGTGACTCTGCCATTCCTCTCATCAAGCAGTGGAGTCTGTTTTCCTGCCCCATGGGCGTGAGCTGGCCTTGTCCCTTGCCTTGACCAAAAGAATGTGGAGGGTGTAATGGTACGTGATGTCTGGGGCCACTCAGCTTTGGCTTTTCTCCCTCATGAAAGATTTCTGCCATCATGGGAGGAAGTCCAGCCGGATCTTTCCTTTTGAGAAAGAGGCCCAGGTGTCCGGGGGTCCCAGCCCAGCGCATTCGCAGCCAGCCTTCCCACTAATGTGCTGTGTCAGGGAACCCAGATGAAATCAGCTCACCCATCCAGCCCAACCCACTGAAGAGTGAGAAGTAATATATTAATATTATGGTTACCTTCAGCCACTAAACGTTGGGGTGGTTTGCTACACAGCATGCGCTAACTGGACATTGTGTGTGTAGAAGGGACTTCATATCGAGCAGTGGACGAGGTATTTGCCTTAGAATATGTGTGTAGGGTAACTATCACATCATGGTTAAGAGAAACTGAGTTCTTCCTCCTTTGTTTCTTGTAGCACTTCTCGGAACTTCTGGATGAGTTTTCCCAGAACGTCTTGGGTCAGCTCCTGAATGACCCTTTCCTCTCAGAGAAGAGTGTGTCAATGGAGGTGGAACCTTCCCCGACGTCCCCGGCACCTCTCATCCAGGCTGAGCACAGCTACTCCCTGTGCGAGGAGCCTCGGGCCCAGTCGCCCTTCACCCACGTTACCACCAGTGACAGCTTCAATGACGGTAAACTCAGAGGAGGAGGAAGACCTGGACCTTACCCCCTTTGGTTCTGAGCTCTTGAGGGTGCTGAGTGTGTATTATCTTAAAGAGGGTGTCAGCACCCTTGTTAGTGAGATACTTACAGTGTGTAAGGCCTTGTGCTTGGGCTCTGGGGAAAAGCAAAGAGGCACAGGACCCATTTCTCTACACTGCTCAGGTCCCCTGGGGACTTGCCGTAGCTGAAGGATAGTCATTACTCTCTCGTCCTGTGGCTTCAGCAGCAGAGCAGCCTTTTGCAAATCAGCCCAGCCTATCTGGCTGGTCATTCCTGCCAGTACAGTAAGTCCATTGTTTCAAGGGGTCATGCCTTTTTTTTTTTTTTTTTTTTTTTATGAAAAAGAACCATTCCTCTATAGAAGTTTCTTGGGCATCCTCCTAACCCACTTCCATCATGTTCTATTGACCCCATGTCCCCCACTCCAGATCTTAGTGGACATTCCTAGACTTTCTTGTTGGTTACCCTTTCATGCCCATCATCAATGCCATGAGTGTGGTATTTGTTGAAGGTCTAGTTTTTCTGACCTTGGAGATGTTAAGATGTTTTCACCATTACTCTACAGCCTGTAATTGGTAAAAACTGTATCTTGTTCCAAACTCTCCAAGGCATATATATCTTTTAAGTGTAATTTTCTTCTTTTCTTTTCTTTCTTCTTCTTTTTCTCTGTCCCTTCCTCCTTCCCTCCCTCTTCCTCCCTCCCTGCCTCCCTTCCCTTCCTCCCTTCCTTCTTTTCTTTTCTTTCTTCTTCTTTTTCTCTCTCCGTTCCTCCTTCCCTCCCTCTCGCTCCCTCCCTGTCTCCCTTCCCCTCCCACCCCTCCTTCCTTCTTCCTTTCCTTTCCTTTCCTCTCCTCTCCTCTCCTCTCCTCTCCTCTCCTCTCCTCTCCTCTCCTCTCCTCTCCTTTCCTCTCCTTTCCTTTCCCTCCCTTCTTTCTTTATTTTCTCTCCTTCCTCACTTTCCTTCCTTCCTCTCTTCCTTCTTTCCTTCTTTCTTTTTTACACAGGGTCTTGCTCTGTCATCCAGGCTAGAGTACAGTGGTATGATCTCAGTTCACCATAGCCTTGACCTCCCGGGCTCTCATGTAGTCATTCAACCTCAGCCTCCCAAGTAGCTGGGGCTACAGGCATGTGCCACCACACATGGCTAATTTTTTTATTTTTTATTTTTTTGTAGAAATGGGGGTCCACTATGTTGCCCAGGCTGGTTTCAAACTCCTGGGCTAAAGTGATTTTTCCTCCACAGCCTCCCCAAGTACTGGGATTACAGGCATGAGCCACCATGCCCAGCTTTAAATTTAATTTTCTATGTTTTGTTTTCTTAGAGGGATAGCCAGCTATTTTAGTACTGTAAATTTTTAAAATTACATTTTGTACTGCCAGTCCAGCATATGCCTTCTTCTTTACAGGAAGATGACATGGTGAGGAATACTCACTAACTTGACCTTCTCGATGTTAGTGTTGACCTCTTGTTCTTGTACCACTGTACGTATGGCAGCATCTTTTGAAGATGGCTGCACCTATCAACCCATCCTCTAGGGATCTGTGCTAATGCTGTCCCTCCCCTTGCCCCCCCACCCCCCGACAGGGTCTGGTGTGTGATGTTCCCCTCCCTGTGTCCATGTGTTCTCATTGTTCAGCTCCCACTTATGAGTGAGAACATGTGGTTCCTGTTCTGTTCCTGTGTTAGTTTGCTGAGGATGATGGTTTTCAACGTCATCCATGTCCCTGCAAAGGACATGAACTCATTCTTTTTTATGGCTGTGTAGTATTCTGTGGTGTATATGTGTTACGTTTTCTTTATCCAGTCTAGCATTGATAGGCATTTGGGTTGTAAATAGTGCTGCAATAAACATACATGTGCATGTGTCTTTATAGTAGAATGATTTATAATCCTGTGGGTACATACTCACTAATGGGATTGCAGGTCAAATGGTATTTCTGGTTTTAGGTCCTTAAGGAATTGCCACACTATCTTCCACAATGGTTGAACTAATTTACACTCCCACCAACAGTGTAAAAGTGTCCCTGTTTCTCCGCATCCTCACCAGCATCTGTTGTTTCCTGACTTTTTAATGATCGCCATTCTAAATGGCATGAGATGCCCTTTTATTGTGAGGCCAAAGCATTCACCATTCAGTTCCCCCAGCTGGGGCTTTGTTTTCTTTATAGCCCTTAGGCTGTGACAGGCCATGCTGGTAATTTGCTGAGAACAGGTACGGTGGGTCAGATATATTTTACAAAGGGTTTCTGATCCACAGCTCATCTTTTTTGAAGTACCAATGTCTTCTCTGAGTAAAAGTCACTTTCCTAGGCCAGCAAAAGCACTTTTCTGAGACAGCAAACACGGGATACACTTTGGGAGGCCAAGATGGGCGGATCATGAGGTCAGGAGATTGAGACCATCCTGGCTAACATGGTGAAACCGTGTCTCTACTAAAAATACAAAAGAAATTAGCTGGGCATGGTGACAGGTGCCTGTAGTCCTAGCTACTCGGGAGGCTTTTTTTGGTCACCAACTTTTTTGTGAGGATACTAGTTTTTTGAGGATACTAGTCATTTAAGATGTGTGAAATCAGAGTGAAGCAGTGTGGATGAGTGGATGGGGAACTTGCCCAGCAAAGCTTTGTCTGGATCTATTTTTCTGAGTTGTGTAGATGGGCAGATGTTTGGGAACATAATTATTTTATTCATGTGAACCCCAGTTTGCATCCCCCTTAAGGTGGCGATCCGTGGGGTGGGGGAATCAATCCACGAGTATTTCTCCCAAATCCAAGTGCTCTGTTAGAGCAGATAACCACCCTGATGGAGAAGGATGGTTATTTTTAGGCAATACATAAATATGTAGCATGTATAGACAGCTGTATACCTTAAATTTAATATTCTTTGTCTGCTATATGGGGATAATAGCTTAAGCAAAACTAGGAGTCCTTGTGTTCAGTGATGGATGGGGAATTCATATTTCATTATACCTGGGAAAACCAATGATTCAGCTCTCCCTGTCCAGTTGTACTTAGATTAAATACAGTTCTTCTGCAATTGCTTCTAAGCCTGGAAAAAGAGTGATGACACACAGTTAAGTGGAAACTCCTTCCTAATTTATTAGAGTTTTTCTCCTTTTTTCTCCCTCTGCCTGCTGCTTCCCCCTCTCTCCTTCTCCTTCCCACTAGAACTCTTCTCTTTCCCTCTTCCTCCTTTGCCCTTTTTCCCCTAACTTTCCCTTCCTCCCTCCATCCTCCACCTGAACCCCAGGGCAACTGAAAACGGCATGCGCAGATGTTCTTATCCTATCATTGTATCACGGACTTCAGATGGACTGCGGACCCCTAAAACTGTATATAAAAATTTGGGCTATCTACATTTGTTAATTTTTTGAGAGTTATTGCATCTTTTCTTAGATTCTCAAAAGAGTTTGTGACCAAAAAAGTTAAAAATAACTGTTCCAGGATTCCACAGGAGTCATCTATCTCAGGGGGACTTTGAGTGTGGACTTCTGAAACACTAGAGCTAAGGAACTTCACGTGGCCCAGCAACCACAGGAGCCAATCCTAGAAATGTAGGTGCAGGCTTCAAAACCAGCAGAAAGACATCCTACATCCAACTCAGCCATTTCTCCCTGTGATTAAGGCTGTGAACCAGACGCTAAGCAGGGTTTTCTGTTCTACAAAAAAGGCAACAACAACAACGAAACACCAAAAAAAAAAGGAAGAAAGAAAAAGAAAAAAACGTGTAATGAGGTTAAGGGAAAAAAGCAGAAGCATCCAAGCAAAATATTTGTGATACTTTTATGCTTTGAGAAACAAAAGCTTGCATTTGAATGACCAAGTCTTGTACCTCACCACATGGAGGCTGTCTTTATGAGTTACTGTATTTCAGTCATGTTCCTTTGTGTAATTCAATTGGGATGCTAGGTATGCATTTGCATTGTCCTTTAATATTGGTGTTCTTCCTAAAGAAGAAACTCTGTGGTGCTGGATGAGGGCTGTTCAGAGAGAACCAGACATGGGCCCTATCCTCTAAGATGATACGAGAACAGAGCTAAAGATTATATAGACTATCAACAGACCTTAGCATAAAATATGCTATTACAGAAGTGGTCTAATACTCCCTTTGCATCACAAATGTAGTTAAGGGTGGAACAAAGGATCATAACTATGGCTGTCCCAGGTCTACAGGGACATGGTAAGAATCATCTTCCTCCTGATGAATTTAGTAGGGCTCTCAGTGGCAAGGGATGGTTGGATAGGCTGGTTCACTATGGATACCTTAAATTTATGGAGCTGTGTTCTCACGTGGGAATGAACACAGTTGTCTGTGAGGTAAAGGTGAGCAGATATTGCTGGGGCAAAGTCACATGGGGTAAGTGAGACAGCCTGGAGGAGGGCAAGGACTAGGGTTTGATCTCTGCCTGATGGGAAGCAGGGACTGAGAAATATAGGATGACGTTTTCTGGAGCTTAGAAGAAACACAAAAGATCTCATGGCTGCCATGTGAGAGCAGGGAAAGTGTGCACAGATACGGTTATCCAGGGAGAAGAGGAAAGGTATATATAACATGATGGCAAAGAAAAAATGGGTTTTGAAATGATTTGATGAAACCTGCCCCAGGAAAAGCACAGGATCGAATATGCTGAGGAAGGGGCAGAGGTGAGTCAGAGATGTCTTAGGTTTTTGCTTTGCAGTGTTGAAGAGATCTTGATGTTGACATGGTCCATGGAAGCGAGACTTGAAAATCACAGAAATGAGGTGCATAGCGGTGTCTTCATCACATGTAGTGTGAGCTGATGACAAGAACATCAGTCTGAATCATCGTAGAGTAGCCAGACTCAGGGGTAGAAGAGGAAGGTGTGTGTATCTACCGAGAGAGTCACCGGGTCCTCTGTCCTGCACGGCCAAAGAGAGAACCTGACGGTGATTGGGGAGGACAGGCAGAGGACCAGTTGACCTCTTCCGTCTGAAGCTTGGGTTTGTAATACACGCCATTTTGCTGTTCCTCCCCTTTTTTGGTGTTACCTTTTACTTTTTTCCAAACAGATAAAAACAATAATGACGTTTCCCCTTTTTATTTTTTGAGAAAAAGTAAAATAATGACTTCTCTGCCTAGCCATTGCAATGCTAGATTAGTATAAGAAAGCAACGTTCACATTCATCTAGCGATTACAGTTACTTTGGATATTCATGAATGAGAGTCATGACTTCTTCAATGAAGAAGAAAGGATGTAGTAAATATTTTCTGTTTTTACTATTATCACCGCCTCTTCATGCCATTCAATAGTGAAAGTTATTTCAGGGTTAAGATACTCAGGAACGGGGCCAGGGGGAGATAGTCCTCTAACTTCCACTGGAGCATGTAGTGGGCTGTAGTTTAATATGATTCTGACACATTTAACTGAATTCTTGCCCCTTTCCCCAGCTTCCAGAGCCCAGCCATTAGATTTTTCCTTTAAGAGAATTTTACATAAAAAAATTGGTCGAGATGTGCCAACTCCTTTGAAAATTTTCAAAGGGCAAACAAATGAAATGCTAAAGGATTTAGATGAGGCGTATTTATTTAATTTAAACAATTTTCTTTTCACTTTAGATATGTTACGTAAATAGTAAATGGATGTACAGTCAGCCCTCACTGTTCTTGGGTTTTGCATCCTGTGAATACTGTATTTTCAATCAATGTTTGTTTAAAAAAAATCTGCTTGTGAGTGGACCCGCACGGTTCAAACCTGTGTTGTTCAAGGACCAACTGTATATGTGTTTTTCTCACGTAAGTGGTAGTACGTCATCTGATTTCTCTTTTTAAGAATAAATGCCCATTCTCTCTATGTTCACATGTGTATGTGTGTGTGTGTGTGTGTGTATTGTAAACCAAAAAGTATCTGATACAGGTCTCAATCAATTTAGGAGTTTACTTTGCCAAGGTTAAAGACATGCCCAGAACAAATAAACACAGAATCACAGAAATAATCTGTGGTCTGTGCCTTTCTGCAAAGATGACTTTGAGGACTTCAGTATTTAAAGGAAAAGTGGCTGAACAGGAAAGAGGGAGAGTGTGGTAATCCATGTGTTGCAAGAGAGAAAAGGAGCAGGTGGGGAATAGTCCATTATGCATTCATCTCGTGCTCAGTAAATCAACACTTTTCGTTAAGATAAGATGAATGTTAAGCTGGGTGCTCATGACTGTGATCCCAGCACTTTGGGTGGCCGAAGCAGGAGGATTACTGGAGCCCAGGAGTTTGAGACCAGCCTGTGCAACGACACAGTGAGACCTCTTCTCTACAAAAAATAAATTAAAAAAAAAAATTAGCTGGGCGTGGTGACGTATGCCTGTAGTCCCAGCTACTTGGGAGGCTGAGGCGACAGGATCCCTTGGGCCTGGGAGGTCAAGGCTACAGTGACAGAGCAAGACTGTCTAAAAAAAAGAAAAAAAAAGGTCAACATGGAGTGTCTACTTGTGGAGATCTTTAACCTTTTATCTACAGTTGTGCTTAGGAACAAAAGGAAAGGTAGTTTCTTGCATGACTCAGCTTTCAGCTTGATTTTTCCCCTTGGCATAGTGGATTGGGGTCCTGAGTTTTTATTTTCCTTTCATTATATATCAAGATAATGCCAATTCCCAATTTAGGGTTTTTTGTTTGTTTGTTTGTTTTTTCCTTTCTTTCCTAGGAACCTGTATCCGTTCGTGCTTATCTGCGTGGCACATATGGAAAGGATGGAACATCTGCATTTTGGTGTTGCTGTTACCTTGGCTTTGAGTTCATGTCTTTTTCAGTCTCTCTGTCCATCTCGATGATTTGATAACTTGGCATCTAGCCCCATTGATCATGGCTGCTCCATTTTGTCTTTGGATGTAAAGGACTTGCTTCTCACCACGATCGGTGGCTTGTTTTTATTTTCTTGGTGACAGCTAAGTGGTGAAGCTAAGGAAATGTGCCAGTTTGACCTTTGACAGGAAGCTGTTTGAATCAGCTGATATGGGGGGGCGGGGGTTGTTCTTACTCTTCACACTGTGGACTGCTAAACTTTACCAGGGATGTTTTTTGTCTAAAATGACACTTAAAAGACGTATAAACACAATGCAGAAAGAGCATTTTTATTTTTTCCACTCGGTATCTCAGTTTCAAGTTTTAGAAATTAGAGGGTGTAGAGTGTGAACTGACTCTTATGTTTGTAGTTTAGCCAATAACTAAGACATCCAAGGACAATTCCAGTTCTAAGCCAGGGTGGCCCTACTGTTCTTTTTGCCAATAAAGTAAAACTACAAAAATAAGGTCATGGAGAAACATTGTGATACATATTCTGCTCCTTCTCCTAGACTCTGTCCTTCCTTAACCCTCACTTCATAGATTACATTTGTCATTTTGTTTTCTGTGATTTGGTATTTATTTCCATTGAGTAAGAAAGTACAAGCCAACCTCCAGTAGTTCAGAATAAAAGCTCTTTTCTTTCATTTCAGCTACCACTGGAATGCTGTTCTCACCAAACTACTTACTGGCTGACTTTCTTCATATGAAGTCATTTCATATTTTATGATGTAACTAGTAGGTCCGATCAGCCAGTCTACAAATATTTATTGATATGATCCATAGTTGATGGTTCAGAGGAATTATTTTGGAAATGAATGTAATAATTTCATTGTAATA
This sequence comes from Chlorocebus sabaeus, assembly GCF_047675955.1. Lineage (NCBI taxonomy): Eukaryota > Metazoa > Chordata > Mammalia > Primates > Cercopithecidae > Chlorocebus > Chlorocebus sabaeus. Next base: position 110,989,432 of record NC_132924.1, on the reverse strand, counting down.
GATTCTAATGTAATGAAGAATCTTTTTTGTAAAGAAGACATCTCTTTTGTAAAGAAGAAAAATAATTCTTATTTTTCATACATTCGGCTATATTGTATCGGCCAGCTCTGTTGCGGCATAACAAACCACCCCCAAACACAGTCACTCAGTCATTTATTATGGTAATCCACATGTCTGTTTCTGTGTGGGGGTCAGCAGAGTGGTTCTGCGAGTTTCAGCTAGATTCACTGGCATCTCTGAGGTCAGCTGACAATTGGCTAGTCTTGGCTCAGCTCCTCTGGGGGTGACTGTTCTCTGTGGCTGTCATCTTTCTCCTGAGATAACTAGATTATCCCAGCTCATTCTTCTCATGCTGATGGCAAAACTGCAGCAACATTAGTTCCATCCTGCAAGCACATTCCAAAACTCTGCTTGTATTAAAAAGCTCACATACTATTGGTACATCAAGCCACAGTACCAAGCTGTAGGTGGGGATCAGCCCACGGTAGGAGGGCACTGCAAAATTCTAAGACAAAAGACCTGGAAGGAGGGAGGAGGAAGACCTGGAGCCAGGAATGCAACGTGTTTACATAATAAGGGACTCATTGACTCTTACTGAGTCAAGGGCTTCTAAATGGCCCCTTGGGCAACTGGAGCCTCTATCCAATAATTACCATCCCAAGCCATGAAGTAGAGCAGGCCATGTCCCTGTGTGTTCATCCAAAGACAATAGTGTCCCAAGATTGGAAATCCAGAAGTACTATAAAATTTAAAGAAAAAGTCATGCATGTTCTGAACAATTATCCAGAGATGCTTACTATTTGACGTATTTCTTTTGACTCTTCTCTGTCACTTTCTTCTTTAATAGTATACAAATTTATATAGGGAGTTTTTGTCTTAATATTTTATTATGTCTTTCGTTTGTAATTAAAAAGGCTGTATACATGTAATATTAATGTCTGCATAAATATTCCATTGTATGGATGCACCATAATTGACTTAACCTTTCTCTTGCTTTTTAATGTTTTGGTTATTTTCAGTGTTTTGTCATTATACACAATGCCATAGTGAGCATTATTTATGCATAATCTTTATCCACATAGAAAGTTTTCTGGTTAATGGGAAGATTACTGGCCAGAGTGCAGAGATCTGGGTTCTGTCACAAATTTGCCATGTGACCTAGGCCCAGGTGTCATTTTCCTCATCTAGAAATGATAGGCTGGACGTGGTGGTTCATACCTGTAATCCCAGCACTTTGGGAGGCTGAGGCGGGTGGGTCACCTAAGGTCAGGATTTCGAGACCAGCCTAGCCAACATGGTGAAACCCCATCTCTACTAAAAATACAAAAATTAGCCAGGTGTGCTGGCATACACCTGTAATCTCAGCTACTTGGGAGGCTGAGGCAGGAGAATCGCTTGAACCCAGGAGGCAGAGATTGCAGTGAGTTGAGATCCCGCCACTGCACTGCAGCCTGCGTGACACAGCAAGACTCTGTCTTAAAAAAAAAAAAAAAGGTATATTTGAGCTTGATGGCCTTAAATCTCTTTATAACTCAGGATCAAGGACGAAATTGCTGTATTGGAGTGGAAGCACGAAAGCAACACCAGTTGTTTGTCCTCAAACAAGCTCAGGGGAGGAGAGCCCACTTCATTGGGCTTCTCCCTTGGAAATGTAGTTGTCCTTGAGAGAGAAGGTTTCCTTTTACAGTTCAGGTACCATCGCTTGCCCTGTGGTTTCCATTGCCTGAGGCAGCAATGATGATATTTGCACATTTGTAAAGAAGGCTATAGAACACTGGGCATTAAGAATATAAATGGTCTTGACTTGTTTTACGAATGTGCATGCTTTGAGAATGGCTCACTAGATTGGAAGAACTGATTCTATCACCCATCTTCGTTTTGTCTCATAATTTTTTGTATTCCCTTTTTTTTTTTTTTTTTTTTTTAAACGTTTGCCTCTTCTTTTGTTTGCCTTGTGAATTAAGTTTCATCGCAGTCGCCTTCACTGCACAGTCAAGGGACCTGGGCTTATCTCACAATTTCCTGGTAATTGTGTGTGACCTTTTTCTCAGGGTTGCTTCCTTAGCATCCATTTCAGCCTGTACTGAGGCTATATTTCATCTTACCGTCTTTCTTCCAGCCTCTGCCAGGGATAAATATTGCTCAATGTGGGCGGGCTTTAAGTGTTGACTTCAAAAAGCAAAAGCATGGCTGTGCAGGGTGGCTCACACCTGTAATCCCAGCACTTTGGGAGGCCGATCACCTGAGGTCAGGAGTTCAAGACCAGCCTGACCAACATGGCAAAACCCCATCTCTACTAAAAATACAAAAATTAGCTGGGTGTCGTGGTGCACACCTGTAATTCCAGCTACTCAGGAGGCCGAGGCAGGAGAATCTCCTGAATCCGGGAGGTGGAGTTTGCAGCGAGCCAAGATAGCGCCACTGCACTCCAGCCTGGGTGACAGAGCAAGAATGTCTCAAAACAAAACAAAAAACAAAACAAAAAAAGCAAAAGCATCACCATGTCATTGCTGAATGGAAAAAATGAAATCTATGATGTCTCTGTCTCCCCAACCCTTCCCTGACTTTCCTAAGTGGGTATTCTTTGCAGCAGACAGTGTCTTCTAGCTCCTAAACTCCTTTGGGGAGAATCAACAGAATCTTTTGGCTCGCGGTCCAGTTGCTTCTTCTCTGGGCTGAGCTGGGGCACGGTCTGAGTCTGGTACAGAGTGGTCTCCCTCCTCTGGCCGCCATCAGAAGGCCTTTTGTTCCCCCGCCCTCCCCTTCCACCAGGATGTGGCCCACACCCCATGAAGGATGGGAATCCCCGTCACACCATAGCACTCAGCAGCGCCACTCTAAAAGCAAAACGTCATCCGCCACCAGAAGGCCTGCCCATCCCGTCTTTATTTCACCTCGGGAAATAAATTGAGGCTGGGATAATTCATCAATTATAAGCTGGATTTAGGGGGGAAATAATTTTCTTCAAATATGAACCTGTTTTTGTACTTGAAGGAAGTTGCTTATGAAACACAATTTTAATAATCTTAGATTTTAGTTCTTAGTTTCTGCGTCTACCCTTCCCTTCCTGCTAGCGGTTCTGAATGATTGTACCGTTTCATAAGAAAACTGGAGTCACATTCTTGAATGTAAAATAAATTTATTGTGTGAACGACTTGGCTCTCCTAACAGTCATGGGTCACTAAGTATGTGAAATGTGGTGTATGTGTTTAAGCATTTTGATAAAGGAGCATGTCTTTGCTTAATTTTAGCCTCATTTTAGTAAAACTGGTATCAGCTAAGGAGTGTGGCCTTTAGCTTGCTTTGTCTTGTTCTGTGGCTGTTTCCAACCCTCTCGTCTTTTCCTTTCCTTCCCTCCTCCCTGCTTTTCCAGGCAGTGCTGAGGCGCTAGCCCCAAAGTAATTTGTTAAGAAATACAGGGTACCTCTTAGACTCTGAGAAGAATGTGCATTAAGTGGCAGAGGCACTCTGTCTGTTCTAGTCTTGTCTCTCGGTTGTTAGCTATCTCCAGGCCTGGTGATGATCAGGAAAGTCCAGACAAGACCCAGACTCACCAAGATGCAGCTGTTTTCTCTGGAAGAGTATTTAGTCCATTTCAGCAAAGGGCAGATGGTTATTGCAAACCAGAGTCTCCCAAAGGGCTGAACAAAGTCTCTGGAAGTCTAAGTTAAGGTTTAAGGCCTAGGTGGGATCACAGTGAAAACAGAAGGGAACAAAAACAAACAAAAAAAATGGAGTGAGAAGAAAAAATATGAAAAAAACAAATATCTTCCCTTTGGGCAGAAGGAGAGAGAGACCTACTCACCATGCTCTCTCATCGTCTCCCCTTGGTTGCCAACCATTTGCTTGCTTCTCTCTCTCTCTCTCTCTCTCACTCGCTGGCTTGCTCTCACTCTCACCCTCGCTCTTTTTCCCTCCCCCTCTCTCTCTCCCTCCCCCTCCCTCTCCCCTTTTTCTCTCTCTCTTTCTTGACAGGGTCTCACTCCGTTGCCCAGGCTCTGGAGTACATTGACGTGATCACGGCTCACTGAAGCCTGGACTTCCTGGCTTAAGCAATCCTCCTGCCTCAGCCTCCCAAGTAGCTGGGACCACAGATGCTCACCCCTGCACCTAGCTAATTAAAAAAATTTTTTTTTTCTGTAGAGACAGGGTCTTTCATTGTAGCCCAGGCTGGTGTTGAACTCATGGGCTCAAGCAATTCTCTTGCCTTGGCTTCCCAAAGTGCTGGGATTATTTGTGTGGGCCACTGTGCCCAGCTGCTTCTTTAATGTTTTTAAATTTGCTTATTTATATGTTATTGATTAGATAACACATTTACATGATTTGACAACCAAAAAGAGTAGCTCATTACATATTCAAAATCCTCCCTCCTATTCTATTCCCCATCAACCCAGGCTTCTTCCTGAGAAACGCAGTTTCTCTTTTCTATGGATTCCTTCCAGAGTTTCTTTAGGCATACTCACATGCAAGTGAATACAAGTATCAATTCTTACTTTACTGTTCACATCTATCGATCTTTTCTCTCACATACTTCATTTTCTTTTATTCCACTCTCAGTAATCCTTCACTGGGCTTTTTTGGGGAGAAAGACCAGTGGTTGGTTGTTTTGCTCATGCCTGATGCCCTGAACAAGTTCACATGTGTGCTTGTCTTTTTCCTGCAGATGAGGTGGAAAGTGAGAAATGGTACCTGTCTACAGACTTCCCTTCAACAACCATCAAGACAGAGCCAATTACAGACGAACCACCCCCAGGACTCGTTCCGTCTGTCACTCTGACGATCACAGCCATCTCCACCCCGTTTGAAAAGGAGGAACCTCCTCTGGAAATGAATACTGGGGTATGCTCAGTTTTCTTCTGTATAAACAGGTTGGATTAAAAGATATAGATAGATCATTCTCCAATAAGGTGTTTAATCTGTTTGGAGTTAGTGGCTGTGTACATTTAAGGACATGCAACTTTGTATGTGTGTATATACATACATATACATTTAATAAGGGTATGTTGATTTGGTGCCAGATTCCTTTAAAGCCATTGTTCGGAAAAAGATAGGTAAGCGGATTTCATTCTCTTTTTGATTACTGTTACGAAATAAAAAACACAGAAAATATCTATGGTAAAAAAAAATTCTCTATGGCACTGATTTTTAAGCAGTGGAAAGGGAGTGATTGAGGTGATGACGCAATCTGTGGCTTACAGTGCGTGGCTCCTGGGAATGTGAGCTCCTGTGTAGTATTTTACTTTCCTAGTGAGATGCTGAGTTGTCCTTACTCAAGTCCGGAACCTCCCACCTATTGATTCATATAATAATATGAATATAATAACAATATTAATAACATTATAATAATATTAATAGTAATAATAACACCTATTATTATGTTACCCGTGGAAAGCATAAGAAATCAGGATTTTTTCCTTACTGGATTCCATGCCTACCACAAATAGAATTTAATTCTACTCTACCTTCTTTCTGGGTATTTCCAGTGTCCGGCCATGGACCAGCATCATATTTGTACATCTTCTTGCAAGTGTTGGAAGCCTGTCTTAGCTTCCCTTAAGTTCAAAGCCTCGGGTTATAAACAAAAACTTCATTAACATTCCTTAAGTCAGATTTCTTATGAGCAAGACAGTGTCTACCTGCAGCCAGTTATGGTGACTTATGCCTATAATCCCAGCACTTTGGGAGGCGGAAGCTGCAGTGAGCCGAGATTGCACCACTGCACTCCAGCCTGGGCGACAGAGCAAGCCTGGGCAACAGAGCAAGACTTGTCTCAAAAAAAAAAAAAAAAGAAAAAAAGATACAATGTCTGCCTCTTCAGAATAAGGTAACACTGAATCAGTAGACTCATAAAATGTCACTGCATACTCACTTGTTAGTCCATCTGTGTAAATGATGAAGGGTTATAGACAGAGGCCTCTGCAAGTGTGCTAGGATTCCTTTCTCAGTAGCTACCTGAGTCTCTTTTATTAGACTAGGCTGTCTGGGTCTATAATAGTCTCCTTGCTCCACAGGATTTTAGTTATTTTATTTATTACTTTTTTTTTTTTTTTTTTTGAGACAGAAGTCTCACTCTGTCGCCCAAGCTGGAGTGCAGTGGCACGATCTCAGCTCACTGCAACCTCCGCCCCCCGGGTTCAGTGATTCTTGTGCCTCAGCCTCCCGAGTAGCTGGGATTACAGGCACCTGCCACCACTTCTGGCTCATTTTTGTATTTTTAGTCGAGATGGGGTTTTACCATGTTGGCTAGGTTGGTCTCGAACTCCTGACCTCAAGTGATCTGCCCACTTCGGCCTCCCAAAGTGTTGGGATTACAGGCGTGAGCCACACGCCTGGCCTAGTTGAATTATTGTAAAGCATGTAACTAGCAAAGCTCGGAGGCATGGCCTTGCTCCCGTGTATGGGCCAGGTAACTTTTCTCCTTTCCCTACCAGGCATTTCATGATTAGATATAATCAGTCATTAAGAAGCCTTAATAATAACATTATTAATTATTAATATTAATTATATATTATAAACATTATTAATAATCAATATTAATAAAGTTATATAAGAGAAAGGATGTAGTTTGGTGCACAGTCCCTACCCCAGGGCAAGCTGGTGGACGCCTGTGACTTTTTAAAAATTTAGTTCCCGTTTTCCATGGTGATTGACTCGATTTAAGTGCATTGTGGCTATATGTAATTTACAGGCTGCTTTACATTGCAGGCAGGGAAAACTCCCAGGCTGGTGTGAGGCTGAACTGGGATAACAGACTCCCTGGCTCCTCCTCATTCTGCTAAGGTCACCACCTCTTAGAAGGTCTCTTATTTTCTTTCAGAGATCAAATGCACAGTTATGCTCTACAGCTAAATTCTGCAGTCTTGGGAATCCTGACCCGTATCAACTATTAGTCGCTTTTTAAAGCCCCAAAGTGGAGTGAGGATAGGGGGAGTGGAAGCAGTTTTGGTTCTTACTTAACCCAAACTGTGTATAAAGAATAAAGTTAGCAGAATGATGCCACACAAAAAAAGTACCAGAATATTTTGTAATAAAATACCTTTATAGTACTACAAAAACTTAGAAAAGAATATTGATATAGTCTTGGGCTTGAGCATTTGACTTTCAACTTTAGAGTTCTGAGCGTTCTTTTCTTTTTCTTTTTTTTTTTTTTTTTTGAGATAGGATCTCATTCTGTTACCTAGGCTGGAGTGCAATGGTATGATCACAGCTCACTGCAGCCTCAAATTCCTGGGCTCAAGTGATTCTCCCGCCTCAGCCTCCCAAGTAGCTGGAACTACAGGTGCACGCCATCACGACTGGCTAATTTTTATATTTTTGGGGGAGATGGTGTCTCACTTGATGTTACCCAGGGTGGTCTCAAGTAAGTTTGGAGGGTCCTGTCAGCTGTAATGCCAAGTCTGGTGATGAGAAAAAGGTTAAGAACTAAAATGACTCCCTGTTGAGGAAGCTGCGTACACTCAGCTATTCTCCGGGATAGGCAGGGCTGTCCCGAGAGGTAGACACGGGTGACAAATAGCTCTCCTACGTGTGTCTTCAAGGCTGTGATTGGTTTTTAAAACTTGTGTTTGAAATTCTTCCTCCAGGTTGATTCCTCGTGCCAGACCATTATACCTAAAATTAAGCTGGAGCCTCATGAAGTGGATCAGTTTCTAAACTTCTCTCCTAAAGAAGGTCTGTCTGCCCTCCCTGTGTCCCTTTGGGTGTGGATATGGTCTCTGAGTCTACAGAGAGGGAATATGGTGAGAGAGCTGGGATGAGTTTGTACCACAGATGTAGCTGGCTTTATGAAATAGCTCTGTTCTTAAAAAATAAAAATTTTGCTTCCAAATAAAAATTTTGCAAGCTAAATATTATTTTCCCATATATGCACTTAATTAAGTTTCAGCTAAGTGTTACCATATTTTACTTCTAGCCAGGGTGATATTTTTCAAAACCTTTATGGACTGCTACTACAAACACTATCAAACAAGAGAACTGCAGCTCTTATTCATCCAGGTGTGAACCCTGTAGAACCCCACAAATCAACAACCATCTACAAAGGCACCTTGCTTATTTTAAACAACTCTAGTCTCAAGTCTTTGTGAAGTAAATTCATAATTAATTATGCGGCCAATTCATTGTTTGTAAACATTGAGTTTGGATGACAGCTATTGCAAGGAGCCCCCTCTCTATTTGGTCATGTTCATAGTTTACAGTTGTGCATCTTTTTGGGCTTCTTGACATCCAGCCATCTAGAATTAACACGTCCTTGAGAGGTGGTCACACTTTTTGTTTTTTTTTTTGAGACAGAGTCTCACTCTGTTACCCAGGCTGGAGTGCAGTGGCACCATCTTGGCTCACAGCAACCTCTGCCTTCCAGGTTCTTTTTTTTTTTCTTTGAGATGGAGTCTCGCTCTGTCGCCCAGGCTGGAGTGCAGTGGCTGGATCTCAGCTCACTGCAAGCTCCACCTCCCGGGTTCACGCCATTCTCCTGCCTCAGCCTCCCGAGTAGCTGGGACTACAGGTGCCCGCCACCACGCCCGGCTAGTTTTTTGTAATTTTTAGTAGAGACAGGGTTTCACCATATTAGCCAGGATGGTCTCCATCTCCTGACCTCGTGATTTGCCCGTCTCGGCCTCCCAAAGTGCTGGGATTACAGGCTTGAGCCACTGCGCCCGGCCCCTGCCTTCCAGCTTCAAGCGATTCCTGTGCCTCAGCCTCCTGAGAAGCTGGGATTACAGGCGTGCACCACCACACCCAGCTAATTTTGGTATTTTTAGTAGAGACGAGGTTTCGCCACGTTGGTCAGGCTGGTCTTGAACTCCCAGCCTTAGGCAATCTGCTCGCCTCGGCCTCCTAAAGTCGTGGTATTACAGGCATAAGCCACCGTGCCTGGCCAAGGTTGTTATATGTCTATATTTCTCTTTCTCTATGTCAGTTTCTTTCTGAGTTTCTACCTCTTTGTTCTCCTGTGAAGCCCATAGCTAGGAATCCTGGATGCAGACCCCTGAGCCTCATAAAGTCTAATGAAACTCTCTCTGCCGCCTTGTTAATGCAGATTCTCCTGTATAGGTCCTGTTCTTCTCACTTCTGTGCCTTCAGTCATGCCATCACTTCCCTTTTCATTCCTACTTTTTATTTATTTATTTTTTCTGTGAAACAGGGTCTCATTCTGTTGTCCAGGCTGGAGTGCAGTAGTGCAGTCCTGGCTCGCGGCAACCTCAACCTCATGGGCTCAAGCGATTCTCCCACCTCGGCCTCCCAAGTAGCTGGGACTACAGGCATGCACCACCATGCCCAGCTGAATTTTGTATTTTCTTTAGAGACAGAGTTTCACCGTGTTGCCCAGGCTGGTCTGAAACTCCTGAGCTCAAGTGACCCTCGCACCTTGGCCCACCAAAGTGACAGGATTATAGGCATGTGCCACCTCATCCGGTCCCATTCATACTTTCAGGACAAATTTTGTAGTACAGTTCATTACTTTGGTCAACAAATAAGAAATTGGCTTATACAGTTGTCACCAAAAAGGTATATGTGCTACAGTATATAAACGTGAGGATATTTACATGTGAGCACTTCTCATGAAAATATCAGCTATCTTCTTTCCATTAGAAACTAACTCAGGATTTGGTTTGTAACAATGTAGTCAGGGCTGGCCCTTTATTTGCCTTTATTATCAATAAAGACATGATTAAATTTTAAAAGTTAACAGTACTGAGTAGAATCCACATCGAGACACTGTTTCTTTGCACTGAGTGACAGACAGCAGTGCCTTGCAGCTTTATATACTGCTTCAAAGTAATTGCTTTCATTTGTATAACACCAGTTATTACTATCAAATGTATCTTACTCTTTTAATTTATGCTTCGATGTGGTTCAGAAGTGTCATCACCATAACAATGAATCCCATAGTGGCTTCTGAATCCAGGGTTATTGGAGGAGAAATGTTTCAAGAATAAAGTAAAGGACAGCCCTTCCTTATTATCCTGGATAAACAGAGATAAGGAAATTCTATATCCTTGACTGCAGCAATTTCTAGGCAAAGTAGCTTGTTGTCCCCAGACCTTGCAGTAACCCAAAAGCAGCATTTCAAATGATATTTAGAAATCTGATCCTGAGATGCCTCTGGCCAGCCCTGTAGCTCTTTCATAGGTAGGAAAGACAAGATTTAAGTTGCTTCACTTGCTTTTCTCATCATTCTCTTTCTGTCTTTTGTGAGGGGCCCTCTGCTTGGACGGGAGAACACTATTAGAATAATTTGGCCCCTACCAAGTGAAAGGGACAGGGTGGCTTTAGGTACTTTAGGTACATTCTTGGGAATGTAACAGCACAGAGCCCCTATTAGGTTCGTCTGCTTCCTGTTTTTTTTTTTTTTTTAAACCATGAAGTGCCATAATATTCATGGCATTCAAGAAACCTTGATTAACACGCTTAGGACTCCTCCTTCTTAGCCAGGCACCTGCATATTTAAGGCATGTGGTTCCCTTCCTGGGCTACCCGCACCCGTGGCAGGAGTAGTGGGAATAGTGCGACAAGGATTATTTTAGCATATTGTTTAGCTTTAAGAGTGCCCACAGAGACTAAAAACCCCAGGGACCTCTTTGGCAAGACTGGCAGAGAAAAAGGGAAAGAGGAAACATCTAGAGAAAAGCTGTATGTGGCAGAAAGAGAAAGAAAGGGTGGGAGAGAGACAGGGAATGGCAATGAGAGAGAGAGAGAGAAGAAAAAATAGCATGCCAGGGCTGGGAGACCGGGCATCGCCTGTTGTGGCCTCGGCTATTCAGGTATTCCTGCAGGAGAGAGCTGCTGATTGCTGCTCATCCTCTCTGAGGGCAGTGTATTAGTCCGTTTTCATGCTACTAATGAAGTACCCGAGACTGGGCAATTTATAAAGAAAAAGAGGTGTCATGGACTCACAGTTCCACATGGATAGGGAGGCCTCACAATCATGGCGGAAAGCGAAAGGCACATTTTACAAGGCGGCAGGCGAGAGAGAAAATGAGAACCAAGTAAAAGGGGTTTCCCCTTATAAAACCATCAGCTCTCATGAGGCTTATTCACTACCACGAGAACAGCATGGGGGAAACTGCCCCCGCGATTCAGTGATCTCCCACTGGGTCCCTCCCACCACACATGGGAGTTGTGGGAGCTACAATTCAAGATGAGATTTGGGTGGGGACACAGCCATACTGTATCAGGCAGCTATGAATGAGGTCATCTTTCTTGGGTCAGTTGTTGTGTCTCAGGAGGGCCCTTCCCGTCCATAGCATGTTGGGTAATCTCCATCGGAAGAAGGGACGAAGAGGTGATGCGTTGAGGCTTCTCATGGCCTTCAGCAGTTAGTTCCCTGGCCGAGCAGACCCAGCTGTGTGGGCCATGCCCACCGGGGGGCTGCCGTACAGAGGACTCATTGTCCTGGGGGCTCCAGGAATGAAGTGTTTACCTGCAGTTATCTCCCTTGGCTCAGTAGCAGTGGCTGGTACAACAGAAATATGCACTGTTCAGAAAGAACAGTGAGAACCAAGAGTGCTTTCATTTCAAGGAATCCTGGTTGGATTCCTCCTTCAGAAGCCCATCTCTGCTGCCCTGGAGATGCCTGAGGGACACTGGCCAAGGCCCCATAGGCCCTGGCAGAGAGGGTGTTGTGCCTCCCTGAGGAAGGGCGGAGACTTTACAGGAGAAAGTCTCCCCACTGAACTCTCACTTACTTTTCCTGTGCCCACTCCCCCATCTGAAGATGGGTTTCATGTTTTCTGAATGAAGAATGCCTGGCGTCTTGCCTGCAGGCATGACCACGCACATTGCTCTAGAAACAAACCGGCTTTTTTCAAAGCAGCCACTGACTTTTTGAGATGGAGTCTCGCTCTGTCGCCCAGGCTGGAGTGCAGTGGCGTGATCTTGACTCACTGCAGCCTCCGCCTCCTGGGTTCAAGCAGTTCTCCTGCCTCAGCCTCCCAAGTAGCTGGGACTACAGGCGTGTGCCACCACACTCAACTAATTTTTGTACTTTTAGTAGAGACGGAGTTTCAGCATGTTGGTCAGGCTGGTCACAAACTCCTGACCTCATTTGATCTGCCCGCCCGAGCCTCACAAAGTGCTGGGATTATAGCCATGAGCCACTTCGCCTGGCCCCTGGTTGCACGTTTATTGGTTTCTTGTATACACTTCCAGTGTTTCTTTTTGCCAATACAAGCAAATATGGGGTCCATATCCTCTTTGTCTCTGTTTTCATGCAAAAGGAGGACTCCTGTATCCAGCCTCTGCACTTTGGAGATCTGTCCGTGTCAGCTCATGGAGGCCCCTTGTGCTTTAGTTCACTGTCCCACAGATCAGTTGTATCCTGATTTGTGGCTCTGGGATGGATGAGATGTGCTTCCTTTTTTGCAGCCCCAGTGGACCACCTGCATTTGCCACCCACCCCCCCGAGCAGTCACGGCAGTGACTCAGAGGGCAGCCTGAGTCCCAACCCACGCCTGCACCCCTTCAGCCTGCCTCAGACCCACAGCCCCTCCAGAGCTGCACCCCGGGCCCCCTCCGCCCTCTCCAGCTCCCCTCTCCTCACGGCTCCTCATGTAAGTATGCAGCGGGCATTCCCGGACCAAAAGGAACCCTCTCCATTCATTCCCATGGGGCTGTATCTAGAGCAGGACCACTCAAGGCTGTTTGTTTTTCACTTTTGTCAAGAAGTTTCTGTTTAATGGCGAAAGCGGAGTGATGTCAACCCTAAAGAACACTTTCTAAGAACTGCCCGCACACCTCACCTTTTACTACCACAATTCTCTTCCTTTTCACATGCACACTTCCGGTTTTTATTCGTATGTTTATTTTACAGAGCTATAGGCAAGAAGAATAAAGATTTGGGGTTTTTCTCCTCAAAGTTCATAAATATTTGTGTTAATTTAATGATCCTCATGACCTATGTCATAGGAAATACCTTTTATATTTTAAATAAGCAATTTTTGGTGAACTTAAAAATTACTATGAGATTAATGTCTTTGATGCTTAAAGGTCAAAAACAGTTTAAGCCTTTTCTGTGTGTCATATGACTCTTAACCCAGAAACTCAGATCAGACATCAAGACCCATCATTCATCCCTCACATACATGAGGATACCATAATAAAGAAGAATAGATCATTAACTTCTTATTGTTCTAGGAGTGAATTGATTTCTATGAAATTGTAAAAATTATAACCAGCTATTTTGAATTTACAGTGTCACAACTAGAAAATTTAAATGAAATGAGATGTTTAAAAATTCTGTAAGAACCATCCATCCATTAATTAACATAACTTTGAAAGTTTGTATTGATTCCATCCCTGAAAGTTCTTGATCTGTAACCACATTCTTATATTTCACTGTTACTGAGGACAAGGGAATTCACCTTTCCACTCTTTCTTCACCTTTTCAACTGGAACCTGACTTCACTCCTTGGATTAGTAGAATAGCTTGTATCCTATATACCTGTGTGTAGTACTGTGATCTGTCCATTCTACATGTTGATGGAGGAACTCTTCCCCATGTCAGATGCTTGCCCAACAACTATGTTGTGTTTCCCTATTATCTATTGGCACCAAGCCGTGACACCTTTACTCATTATCAGGTGTCTAACCCTCCACTGCTTCAAGAACTCCTTACCCACACTAGGCAGAGTGGCTTCTTCAGTGACTTTTCAAAATACTGCCTTTTGCTTAGAATGCACTCCTCTCTCTTATGTAAATCATCCCCTTTCTTTCAGGAGACCCAATTCAAATCTCATCTCCTGCCCTAAACCTTTCCTGATCACACAGCTCATAGCACTGTACTCTTACTTCAAATTTTTAGTGCACCTTTAGCTAATGTATTAGTTCATTTTCATGCTGCTGATAAAGACATACCTGAGACTGGGCAATTTACAAAAGAAAGAGGTTTAATTGGACTTACAGTTCCATGTGGCTAGAGAAGCCTCACAATCATGGTGGCAGGCAAAGAGGAGCAAGTAAGTAAGGAGCATGTAAGCATGGATGGCAGCAGGGAAAGAGAGAGCTTATACAGTGCAATTCCGGTTTTTTAAAACCATCAGATCTTGTGAGATTCATTCACTCTCACAAGAACAGCATGGGAAAGACTCACCCCATAATTCAGTCATCTCCCACTGGGTCCCTCTCACAACACGTGGGAATTATGGGAGCTATAAAATGAGATTTGGGTGGGGACACAGAGCCAAACCCTATCCGCTAAGAGTACAGTTTAGCATTTAATTACTCTTATCCTTTCATGGGTATCAATTCAGTCTCACAGTCTTGATCGCAAGCTACTTGAGAGATAGTCCTCCATGGCATTTAGTATGGAGCTAAAATGCAATAGGGTCTCTGATTAATTATAAACACGCCATTCTACTGTGGGGTCCATGAGATGGGCTACTGTTCTTGTCTTCATTGCTGATGGACAGTCTGAGACTGCTAAAGCCAGAGGCTTCTATGGAAAGAGTCTGCAGGTGTGTCCCTGGGTGCTCTGCACCCTTAGCTAAAAGTGGAGGAGAGAAGTGACTCCTGGTGTGTAGAGAGCACCTTATAAAATTGCATTTTCAGAAGGAGAACAACAAAACTCTTGTACAAAGCAGGGCTGCAAATGAATCCTTCATCACTCCAAGGCCAGGAAATCTCTAGGGATGTGGGAAATGACTTCTCTACTTTTTCTTTTCATGTTTTAGCGAGCGGGGTGCTTCCTGGGAAATAATGGGTGGAGGTTTCTTTATTCTTTTCCTTGAATTATAACCCCTAAGTTGTAACACTCACATGGGAGTGTCTTCCCTATCTTCCCATGCCCTTCAAAATACCCATCTATCACCCAAAGCAGGTGGGGCATCCTTGTCCCAGAGCCTTCTGTAAGACATTGTAACAGATTCTCGTCACCCCATCGGGAGGCTATTCTTCAGTGGTCCCAGTTCTTTTTCTTTGACCCTTTTCTGCTCCTTGGTCTGCACAGAAACTGCAGGGATCAGGCCCTCTGGTCCTGACAGAGGAGGAAAAGAGGACCCTGATCGCTGAGGGCTATCCCATCCCCACCAAATTGCCCCTGTCAAAATCAGAGGAGAAGGCCCTGAAGAAAATTCGGAGGAAGATCAAGAATAAGGTGAGCCTTTCAAATCTAGGCACTTCTAGAGCAGAGACACGAGCAGAATCGATTCAGCATCCCCTTCCCTGCCTTCCCAGTGACCAGCACTACCCCATCCCATGGCAGAGACCAAGGCCAAGCCCTTCCCTTCCCTAGGCCCTGGGAGGAGCATCCTCACCACGTGCCCCTCTCTTCCTCCAGCCCATCCCATCCCATCCCTCTTGAGGCCAGCGGACTCCCGAATCAGTGTCTACCTCCTTGGTGCCCACGATGATACATTCAGGGGTGGGAGGAAGCTATTAGAATTTCCATCTAGTTTTTCTTTAAAATCTCAGCCTTTTAAATTTTGGGCTTATGATATATACAATAGTTTCCTCTAGTAGACATATATATGTATTATATATATTATATATGTATTTATGTTATATATATTATATATTATATATGTATTATATATTATATATGTATTATATGTTATATATTATATATGTATTACATATTATATATGTATTATATATGTATTGTATATTATACATGTATTATAATATATGTATTATATGTATTACATATTATATATGTATTGTATATTATATATGTGTTATATAAAAAATACAGCATATATGTGTATTATATATATAATACAAATACATTGAGAGTGCTTGGTTAATTTTTTTTTTCTTGTAGGGTTTAGTGATTACAAAACTTCTGCAGTTTGCTGGTCTGTATTTGGACTCAGTAGTGTCCTACCCCTGGGCCGCTCAGTGCTGAGCAGGGCTGATGAAAACCAGGGGGATGGCTGAGGCACAAGCCTACCGGGAGGGTGGGGGCAAAGAGGGAAGGAAGACAAGAGCTTAGTGTCACTCTATCCATGCGCGGAACCAGCAGCAAGTTGATGTATGACCAAGCCCCAGCTGTCTTATTTTATAGATGTAGTTCAACCAGCAGAGGTCCGGGAGTTAAACTCACTTATCTGAGACCACACTGATCATTTGTGAGCCACATGTTCTGGCCTGGCTCCTTACTCAGTGTCCATTTTTTTCTCTTCTTTTCTTTTCTTTCTTTCTTTCTTTTTTTTTTTTGATACAGAGTCTCACTCTGTCACCCAGGCTAGAGTGTAGTGACGTGATCTCAGCTCACTGCAACCTCTGCCTCGCAAGAAGGTTCAAGTGATTCTTCTACCTCAGTTTCCCACGCAGCTGGAACCACAGAAGTGCGCCACCATGCCTGGCTAATTTTTTTGTTTTTGTTTTTTGTTTTGAGACGGAGTCTCACTCTGTCACCTAGGCTGGAGTGCAATGGCACAATCTCGGCTCTCTGCAACCTCTGCCTCCCGGGCTCAAGCGATTCTCTTGCCTCAGCCTCCCAAGTAGCTGGGATTACAAGCATGCACCACCGCACCCAGCTAAATTTTGTATTTTCAGTAGAGATGAGTTTTACCATGTTGCCCAGACTGGTCTTAAACTCCTGACCTCAGGTGATCTACCCACCTTGGCCTCCCAAAGTGCTGGGATTACAGGCGTGAACCACTGCGCCCAGCCATTTTTTTGTATTTTTAATGGAGACGGGGTTTCACCATATTGGCCAGGCTGGTCTTGAACTCCTGACCTCAAGGGATCCACCCACCTCAGCCTCCCAAAGTGTTGGGATTACAGGCGTGAGCCACCGCGCCCGGCCACTCAGTGTCCATTTTACTGGGGGCCTACTTTGTAGGAAAGTAGGTGTGAGTTTGGCAGCTGGAAACCCAGGAGGACAGAATAGGTGACTAGTCGATGAACCAGCAGCTTAAACAAATGGCAAGCAGCTTGCAGAAGTGAGCAGGGCTTTAGTGATGTCTACGGTAACCACCTCCTGTCTTAATTGATTTACTCACAGAGCTGGAAATTAATCATTCTCCTCCCACCCCTCTCTCTCAGATTTCTGCCCAAGAAAGTAGGAGAAAGAAGAAAGAATACATGGACAGCCTGGAGAAAAAGTAAGCCTGCTGGCAAACTGTTGCGTTCATCAGGCAGTACGGGCAATATGCACAGAGAAATGTGGGTGTGTGGAGAATCGGGGAGAAGCAGTTCAATTCCTCTTTCTGGCCACCTTGGAAACCCGGTGGTTTATCAGCTATAGTTTGCCTGCCACCTAGTGGTTATTTGGAGGAGATGTCTATAATAAAGCAAGAAAGAAGTAAAGGCACCTTAGTAGGTGTTTGAATCACACCACTGCCAGCCAGGACCCCAGAGTCCTCAGAGACTTCCTTTCTAACACGTACAAATATTAACATTCCTGCACATTCCTGGAACTCCTAGCAGGAGAAATCCTGTTTTAGCCGAAAGGAGCAGTGCTACTTAATCAGCACCCATTGGCCAAATTCCCTCACGCTCTAGAGAGGGCATACAGGGAAAGAAAGATGTCAGGTTGGCGGCCTTTTTTTCCCAGCCACTACAATTCATGTTTTTTTGCAAAAACACTTGAAGGCAATCTTTGTTCTTTTAAAACGTCTGTAATATCAGGCGGACTGTTAGAAAAAGAGGAATTAAATACAGTTTTGTCTTAGCCCTAGAAGTTAGTTCTTCAGCTAACAAACTTAAGATCTTTTTAAGATGAGCATGAGGCCCCAGACCCAGGAATGAACTTCATGTGGATCCGGGGAAAGGAGTGGCTGGTGGTTCCTGGCTGTTTCTCGAAGTTACTGTTTAAAGTCTAGTGCTTCTATCGCCTGACTTAAGTACTGGTAATGTAGCATTAAGCATAGTCAGCTTTCCGTATCTGGGGGTTCAGTGTCCTCAGATTCAACCAACCATGGGTCTAAAATAGTCAGAAAAAAACCTCAATAGGCTGGGTGTGATGACTCATTCTTGTAATCCCAGTGCTTTGGGAGGCCAAGGTGAGAGGATTGCTTGAGTTCAGGAGTTCAAGACCAGCCTGGGCAATGTAGCCAGACCCCCTAAAAAATAAAAAAAAAATTAGCCAGGCATGGTGGTGCACATCTGTGGTCCCAGCTACCCAGGAGGCTGAGAGGGGAGAATCACTTGAGCCCAGGAAGTTGAGGCTGCAGTGAGCTGTGATTGTACCACTGCACTGTAGCCTTGATGATAGAGTGAGACTCTATCTCAAAAAACCAAAACCAAACAACTCAATAATAATAATAAAAAACACTTCAACAAAAATTAATACAACTATAAATGCAAGATAACACATATTTACATAGTATTTATATTGTGTTTGGTATTATAAATAACCTAGAGATGATTAACATATACTGGAGGATATGTAAAGGTTATGTACAAATACTACACCATTGTATATCAGGGACTTGAGCATTGGAGATTTTGATACCTATGGGGAGTTCTGGAACTAATCCCCTCTGAATACAATGGGATGACTGTAGTTCCAGGCTGTCCCCCATTTTCTATGGGCATCCAGGGTTAAGATGTTTCTATGAAAATCTCTTTACTGTCTCTTTTGGGCATGGGTGCCCCAGCACCGGGATTCCTTGTCCTGGGCTCTTGTCCTCCCTCTTGTCCTGCCCTTTGCTTAAGTCTCTTCACTTCTTATCAGTCCTGGTAAGAGTGTAGCCGGGAGTATCCAGATCATTGTAGTATAGAGGGAGAAGTATGACGGGCATTGAGAACACTAGGGAGGAGGTGAGAGGAAAGAGGGTTGTAACACCCTAAAAGAGGGTCATATTTTATACCGTCCCTATTCATCTTTCATTATTCAGGCACTTATCACTCAGCTCCCTCTTTTTTTTTTTTTTTTTTTTTTTAAGACGGAGTCTCACTCTGTGGCCCAGGCTGGAGTGTGATCTTGGCTCACTGCAACCTGCCTCCCAGGTTCAGGTGATTCTTCTGCCTCAGCCTTCCAAGTAGCTGGGATTACAGGCACATACCACCATGCCCAGCTAATTTTTGCATTTTTAGTGAGATGGGGTTTCACCATGTTGGCCAGGCTGGTCTTGAGCTCCTGACCTCAAGTGATCTGCCTGCCTCAGCCTCCCAAAATGCTGAGATTACAGGCATGAGGCACTATGCCTGGCCCCAGCTCCTTTCTTTTCTTTTCTTCTTTCTTTTCCTCCCTCCCTCTCTCTCTCTCTCCTTCCTTTTCCTCCCTCCCTCCCTCCCTCTCTCCCTCCCTCCCTCCCTCCCTCCCTCCCTTCCTTCCTTCCTTCCTTTCCTTCCTTCCTTCCTCTTTCTTTCCTTCCTTTCTTGTCTCTCTCTGTCACCAGGCTGGAGTGCAGTGGCTATCTTGCCTCACTGCAACCTCCGACTCCCAGGTTCAAGCAATTCTCCTGCCTTAGCCTCCTGAGTAGCTGGGCATGCCACCATGCCCAGCTAATTTTTGTATTTTTAGTAGAGACAGGGTTTCACCGTGTTGGCCAGGATGGTCTCGATCTCCTGACCTCGTGATCCACCTGCCTCGGTCTCCCAAAGTGCTGGGATTATAGGTGTGAGCCACTGCGCCCGGCCTATTTTTTTTTCCTTAAGTCTCTTCATCCTTCTTTCCATACTTTCTCACACTTCCATGGAGTAGCAGATCCCCCCAACCCTCATTTTCCTCATCCCCACCTACCCTAGCTCCTGGCTTAGTGTTTGCTCTATGGATAATAATTTTCTTCTTTCTCTCTCCTTTGTAGAGTGGAGTCTTGTTCAACTGAGAACTTGGAGCTTCGGAAGAAGGTGGAGGTTCTAGAGAACACTAACAGGTAAGTGTTACTGGACTGAGAGCTGATCGTGCTGCCAAATGGAAGGTGGGGAAGGAAGAGGATAGAATCCAGAACCAGGGATGGAAGAAAAGTGAAGGAGGTCACAGTGAAAGTGCAGATGTGCTGAGATGCTCAGCATGGCCAAACTCTACCCACCTGCTCCTGCCACACACACACATATGCACACACGCATGCACACGTGCTACTCTCGCACACACACAAACACATATGCACACATGCTGTCATATTCACATCCTCAATACACATGGACATACTCTCATATGTACACACATGTACACACGTGTACACATACATGCATATTCTTTACTTTTCCTAAATGATATAGCATTGAAGAAGAAAGTGATCATGACAAGAACTATTACTAGGGGGTTAAAAAAGAGGCTTGGAGGAGAATAAGATCAACAAGCCTGATTCTCCTGAAAATGACATCAAAATTTAGAGGTGAACAAGGAGGCACTGGCCACTTCATTATAATCCAATTTTAGTAGCAAATGATACTTAGTAGTTAAAAAAAAGAGAAAATCATTGGTACTTTTTTTCTTTTTTTTGAGATGGAGTCTTGCTCTGTCACCCAGGCTAGAGTGCAGTGGCATGATCTCGGCTCACTGCAAGCTCTGCCTCCCAGGTTCAAGTGATTCTCCTGCCTCAGCCTCCCAAGCAGCTGGGACTACAGGCGTGTGCCACCACGCCCGGCTAATTTTTGTATTTTTTTTAGTAGAGATGGGGTTTCACCATGTTGGCCAGGATGGTCTCAATCTCCTGACCTCATGATCCGTCCCCCTTGGCCTCCCAAAATGCTGGGATTACAGGTCAGAGCCACTGTGCCCAGCTGAAAATTGTTTGTTAAATTTGTTTTTTAAAATTCACTAGTTTGTTCCTTAATTGCATTTCAAACCCGTTTTACAAAAATTATAATGGTACCAAGTTGATAAATTCCTCTAGCACTTACTGTGCCAAGTGCTGTTTTAAGCACTTTACAGCTGTGAACTCATTTAGCCCTATGAGGTGCCATTATTATCATCCTCACATATAGAGGAGGTAACTGAAACTCAGAAAGTTTAGGTGATTTGTCCAAGGTCACACAGTAGATGCTAAAGCTGCGTTTGAACCCAGGTGGTCTGGCTGTGGAGTCTCAGTATAAGAGGCGTATATGGAGGTTTATGTCTGGGTCATATGCAAGAGGAACGGGTGAAAGTGCAGGGTTAAGAAACTGGCTTTTGGGGAGTTTCATCCAGAATGTACGTGTTCATGTGCACACGTGATACGTACCTGTGCTGTGACAATTATTTCTTAGTCAGAGACTCCTGTCACCCTGAGTGTTAGAGATCCAACAAATTAAGCAGAGAAAAATGAATTTACTGGGTAAACAAAAATTTAATCAGATTAAGGGTCAGCATTAATGCCCAGTAACAGTTGTGCAAATATTAAGGGATCAGTTTAAATCTCTTTGCATGTTATTTGATAATAACAAATGAATTTAATTCCCATTTCCTGATTCTTTATGGTTTGTTGCTCAAAAAGCTGGCTAATATAGACATAAGCTAAAACTACCATCACTGGGATCCCCCTGAAATTTTCTCTGCATTTCTGGGAACGTGTGCTCAGAGAGCAGTCAGGGACAGTTCACCGCAGGTGTTCTGTAAGACAGACTGCCCAAAGGGAGGAAGCGCCACCAACTTAGCGTGGCGTTACCTTGATCTCAGGAGGCCAGGGAGCTGGTTTCACTGCTTTCCTTTGGCCGTTGGTCTCCAGGGGCTTCCTCTCTTTTTGTCTCCGCTTCCTCTCCCCTGGGGGGATTGCCTGAGGCGGCTCTGGTTCTCTGGATCCTGCCCAGCCAGCATCTGTATCCAAGTTTTTAGCATTCTGAGCAGATATCCCGGCACCCATCCTGGCACGTGCTCCCGCAGCAGTCCCATGTTCCTGAGTGGGTGGGACAAATCCTGGCCAGAAATTCGTGAAAAGGGAAGAGCAATCTGTCAAAGACCTCCTTGGAGTTCGTGTTCAGGTTTCGTCCTCTACAGCCTCAGTGTCAGGCCTTCCCTCGGCCACATGGGGGCAGCAGAGGCACAGCAGGGATGTGCTGGGGGCAAAGTCGGGCTGTGTGAGGGAGAAGGACCCATCCACCACCTTGCCTGGGAAGTCTCTGCTCTCCTCTGCAGGTGGACTGTGCTGCTTGTTCGTTCGTCCCTCCCTCCCTCCCTCCCTTCCTTCCTTCCTTCCTTCCTCTTTTCTTTCTCTTTCTTTCTTTTTTGTTTCTTTCTTTTTTTCTTCTTTTTCTTCATTTCTTCTTTCCCTTCCTTCCTTCCTTTTTTCCTTCCTTTCCTTTCCTCTTTCCTTCCTCCCTCCTTCCCCCCTCCCTCCTTTCCTCCCTCCTTGCACATTTTCATTTTTGTTTGCTTGTTTGAGTCAGATATCCAAATAAGGGCCATGTGTTCAAACTGTTTGATCCGTCCATTATATCTTTTTGTCTGTACGTTCTCTTGAATGTCTTTGCTGTTATCTAGTAAAGGCCGAGTCAGTTGTCCTATAGAGTCTTCCGTGGTCTTCATTTACTTGTAATATCCTTGTGGTGTCTGTTAGCACAGTCCTACGCCCACTACAGACTCTACTTTGTTTGGTTTCAGTTTTCGGTAAGAATTCGTCATAGGTTCCACTACGTACCTCCATCAGAAGGAACATAAAATTTGCCTATTTGGTTCTCAACAATGTACACTTATTGACTAGAGAGATCAATACATTAGGGGTTTGAAAGTAGCCTTATAGAATTCTATCATTTCTCCTCCAGTTATTAGCGGAATATTTTGGTAAAGCAAGACTCTTCATCATTAACGAACATGGGTGCACAGGTAACTCTATTAGATGCTGATTTCATTGTCTTTGGGTATATACCAGCAGAGGGATTGCTGGCTTATATGCGAGTTCTGTTTTTAATATTTTGAGGAACCTCTACACTGTTTTTCATAATGGTTTTACTAATTTACATTACCACCAACAGTGTGGAAGGGTCCCTTTTCTCCACACCCTTTCCAATACTTGTCACGCCTAGTCTTTTTATGATGATTGTACTAACAGATGTGAAGTGATATCATGTAGGGTTTTGATTTGTGTTTCTCTGATGACTAGTGTCAGTGAGCACCTTTTCATATACCAGTTGACCATTTTTGTGTTTTCTTTAGAGATGTGTCTATTCAGGTTCTTTGCCCATTTTTTAAAATTGGGTTTTGTTTTTGTTTTTGCTGTTGAGTTGTATGAATTCCTTATGTATTTTTAATATTAACCCCTCATGGTTTATGTGGTTTGCAAACATTTTCTCCCAATCCGTGGGGTGCCTTTTCGTTTTGTTAATTGTTTTTTGTTGTTGTTGTGCAAAAGCTTCTTAGTTTGATATAGTTTTACTTGTTTATCATATGTTTCAGACTTAAGGAAGATGCATACATAGTATGTGCTCCTTGTAAAAATAGTGTAGAAAAAAAATAGAATCCTTTCACTCAGAACTATCTTTACATTTTGGAGTATTTTATGTGTACATATTTATATTGTGCATACTTCTTTGTTAAGAACTATTTCCACATAACAAAACACTGGACATATTCTCATACATTTCTACAGGATCTTTGACTCACCATTAAAAATAATCTACCTTGGTCAGGTGCAGTGGCTCACCACTGTAATCCCAGCAGTTTGGGAGGCCGAGGCAGGTGGATCACCTGTTGGTCAGAGATCACCTGACCAACATGGTGAAACCCCATCTTTACTAAAAATACAAAAATTATCCAGGCATGGTGGCAGATGCCTATAATCCCAGCTACTCGGGAGACCAAGGCAGGAGAATCGCTTGAACCTGGGAGGCAGAGGTTGCAGTGAGCCGAGATTGTGCCATTGCACTCCAGTCTGGGTGACAGAGCAAGACTCCATCTCAAATAATAATAATAATCATCATCATCATCATCATCTCATCTGCTTCATGCTATTAAGATCTTTAGCCTTCCCTGACAGGCTGCTGTTACCAAATGTGACCAGGGCTAGTTTAGCCACCTGTTAAAGCAGGGAAAGTTTTTTGTTTGTTTGTGTGTTGTCAGCGTTATTAAGGTATAATTGACAAAATTGCATATTTTTACAGTATACAATGTAACGAGTTGATATATGTGTATATTGTGAAATGATTATCACAATCAGGCTAATTAACACATCCATCACTTCACATAGTTACCTTTCTTTTTTCTTTTTGGTGCAAATGCTTAAGAGCTACTCTCTTAGCACATTTCAAGTATATGATATGGCATTTTTAATTCTAGTCACCATGCTGTACAGTAGATCCTCAGAATGTATTTACCTTATAACTGAAACTTTGTACTCTTTGACCAGTTCTTCCACTCCTAGCCCCTGGTGACCACCTTTCTATTCTCTTGTTTCTGTGAGTTTGACTTAATTTTTTTTTTTTTAGGTGTAAGTGATACCATACAGCATTTGTCTTTGTCTGGCTTACTTTACTTACAAAGCAGGACAAGTGTGTTGATGTTCCTCTTCCCCTTGGTCTCCTTCCCTGTACTCTGTGCCTTCCCTTGACTCTAGGAGCGCAGTGGCTCCGTTTAGCTTCTTCTCCCATTTCTTCTGCCTCTTCAAGACTCACCTCTCCTCGTGGACAAAACTTTTATGGTAGTAATGGCTGGCAATGGATTCATCTGTGATCTTCCCACAGATAATTGTAGCAGGGACCTCCTAAGGTCATATAAGACCAGTAGCTTTTAAGGCTGGGCGCGGTGGCTCACGCCTGTAATCCCGGCATTTTGGGAGGCTGTGGCTGGTGGATCACCTGAGGTTGGGAGTTCGAGACCAGCCTGATCAACATGGAGAAACCCCGTATCTACTAAAGATACAAAATTAGCTGGGCATAGTGGCGTGTGCCTGTAATCCCAGCTACTCAGGAGGCTGAGGCGGGAGAATCACTTGAACCTGGGAGGCAGAGGTTGCGGTGAGCCGAGATTGCGCCATTGCACTCTAGCCTGGGCAACAAGAGCAAAACTCCATCTCAAAACAAACAGACAAACAAAATCAGTAGCTTTTAATGTATTTTGGCTTGAGAGGGAAGTAAATAAAAGCAGGGCTGCCTCACTCAAACAGGGGGAATGGACCTACAGTTCTCTGACTGCTCTTCCCCCTTTCTCTTTGTTTTCTGCCAAGGGCCTCTGTGGTACTCAGAGAACACCACGCTAACCAGAATGACTGATGTAAGCATTGGCAATGCCCTGCCCTAGAGCCAGCCATGGGGAGTTGGTGATTGGGGCGCTGGGCAAGGGAAGACGTCGGGACCCCTTTACTCACATCACCCCATGCAGGTGACCGGTGTTTGAGCTGTGTGCAGGGCTGGGCTGGGGAATGCACACCTGTGTGTGTGTTCCTGTTGGTGCTCCTCATATTATCATCCTTCAGAGGCAGCTCTCTGGAAGTAGAACAACTTTGATAAGTGAACAGGATCCTGGGTCACCAGAAATGGGGGGTGGAGAGGCCTTGGGGGCCATTGTTTCATGTGGCGTGGCATAGCATGGCAGGGAAGGGGAGTGGCTGTTTCATCACTGACCAAATGGAAGAAAATGATACCTCTTTACTTTTTTTCCACTCCTATACAATACCCCACAGGGGACTTTCCCATCTACCCAGATGAAAATTTGTGCTCCGATTATGAGTCAATCCTGAGTTAGTTTTTCTTTCTTTTTTTTTTTGTACTGGACTCAGCAGCAGCCACCTAGCCTATTACTGATTTCTAGGTGAAAAGACCTTTTATCTGAGCCATGGAAACTGGAAGAGGACAGGGCTGGGAGAGATGAAGAAGTCCTCTTCATCTTTCTTCGGTTTTTCTCTGGGAGCCTCTCGGAACAGAGCTGAAGCGGTGTGAAAGCACCTTCACACTTCCTTTGCTGAGGTGATCCGCTAATTGCATGCTATCAGGAAATGTGTAAGATGGGAGTGAGATGGTTTCCCAGGGGGCCCTCCTTCCTGTGCTCCATCAAGAAATACATTTTCACTTGCCAGTGTCTGGGCAGTGCTCGTGTGTGGCTGCTAGAGAATCCTTCTGGCTTTTCTAAGTGAATGCACCTCTCTAAGCTGCAAGCTCTCTGGATAGCCCCACCCTGGTCTCATCCCTGAGAAATCTTGTCATTTTTTCCCACTGGGATAGTTTTCTTCTGCACGAGTGATGCACAGACACTGGCCGGCCCATCACTTGTAGGCGTTTGTGGCTCAGTTTGCTCCATGTATTACTTATTTTGTTCTCAGGCTTCTTTAGGGCTGTGAGCTGCAGCCTCTCTCCTTGAGCATGGATTTGTAGAGTCGTAGGAGCTTAGACTTGAGATACACCTTAAACATCATTGTATTGAACTGCTAATCACTTTATTTTACAGAAGGAGAAACTGAGGCCTGGTGGGGTTAAAGTCATCTAAACATTTAGAGCTAGAAGGGGGTGAGAACTTGGTCACTTAACTTTTGAACTGGCCCTTACTTTGGTTTCTCTTGCTGCTGTGCCTCTTGCTCCTTCAAGGACCTTGCCCCAGCAAGAGCCAACTTTAGACCTGGACACAAGAGCCCTTGATTTGGACTCAGTGTTCTAGAGGGCCCTGTGCTGGCTGTCCTTTAGCCATGTCCCCCTCCATGGGATGCGTAGTTGGCAGGACCAAAGGGATGCGTCCATCTGGAGCTCTCACCTTAGCCCTCTAGAACTTACCCTACTACCTAGGATCTTGGAATTCCCTGTCCAAAGGGAATTTTGATGATCTTAGCTCATTTCCAGGGCCTATGTGGACTTCTACTCCAAATCTGTTCTCTGAAGGGCAAACCTGGTGACCAGCGGGCACCAGTGAAGCCAATGGGGTAGACAGAGACAGCTCTTTGTGAGGGCTGCATATGGAGTTTGAACCAGGGCTGGTGTGTGCATGACATCCTTCACAATATGGCAGCTCTGGGATTCAATTTAGCCTTATTTATGGAAGACATGCGATTCCTGGGTCAGAGACAAAGGACTCTATTGCTCAGCAGGCAGTTTGAGCATAAGCATGTATGTATCAGTTCTCCTTGCCCCCAGGTGCCAGGACAGATCCAGGTGGATGCTGTGCTCTCAGTGGGGATTGTGTCACAGCTAAGGAAGCCTGAGCTTGGAGAATCCACTACTTTTATAGCAAGCAATCAATAAGCCTGCTTCTTGCCCAGAGAGAGACCTTACCTTATCTGTCCAGGTTACCAGCTTCATAACAACCTTGAGAGGTGGCCCATCATAAAAGAGCAGTGAGAGCCTTTCCATCGTGGCATCCCCAGCAGAATGTATAGGAACACAAGAAGACCCAAGAGACTGTCTCTCTCCAATGGAGTGGAGCAGGCTGAGGCCTCGGGTAATTCTGCTTGTACTACCGCATTTTGGCAAGCAGCCCTGGGAAGTCCAAGAATTCTAGTTCAAACCTGGCCATAGAGGGAGCTGGAAGGAGCAGGTGTTGGGTTGTTTGGCTTGGAGTAAGGCAAGGAGAAACCTTAAGATGTGTGGCATTGGGACTTCATTTGTACACTTTCCTCGGACCTCGCAGAAGTAAGGGACATGCTTGCCTGACATTTATCTCTATTGTTATCAGAAATAAGAATTCTTTAATCTTTCTCTTTGATCTTCCTCTTAACTATAGTCTTTCTAACTCTACTTTTCTCGTTCTTGAAAATCTCTATATGGTTCCTGTTAAAGGTCTTTCCAGCCAAGTTTGCTGGGCTTTAACTGGATTCTGGCTCTCCTGGTCTGTTTGTTTAGCCCACACAGCTGTGTCTGTTTGCACTAATTTTGTGTATTTGTTCCCTACACACTATTACGGTTTTCTGTGTGTGGGTTCATCTCTTCTCTCTTAGACTGACAATAACTGGCTGAACCCACCCCCAGCTGCACACAGAGAAGCTATTTGAGGACTGATAAATGAGCCAAGTTACTCTACTGTACACTTTTACCTTGGTTTTAATTCACTTTTCGTTTCTCCATTATCTCTAACTTCTGGTTGTGCGAAGAGTATGAACTTTCTTTTCACGTGGAAATATTTCAAACTTCAAAGGATTATTGGGCACTAAACTGTGTTCCCCAGAGAGATGAGAAAGGCGTTTTAGTGTAATTCAGTGTAAAGTTCAAAATTCCACAGCCTCAGGTTTTGTTCCTTGGCCAGTGTTTGTTCCTGGGTTGGTAGGTAATTTAGCGTTTCAGAAATGCCCCCTGCTTCCTGCAAAATCAAGAAGCCTCTTGTAATGTAGCAATTAACACAGGAAGAAAAAGGAGAAAATTTATACCCCCTTTTTTTCTTTTAGGCCAGAGCCCCATGAACAACCTTCAAAACTTAAGTAAAAGGCCGTAAACATAGGTATTTACTCAAGGTTTAGGAGTTTGAGCTGATATGGTTGTCTTTTGTGTATGACACACTTTAGTATTTAAAAGTCTTTGAGATTGTTCATGATTTTCCTTAAATATCCTTATGAAATGTGTAGAACTTGTAATTATTAACATTGCATCAAGCCACCTCCCTGCCATCCATCCTAGGACTTTGAGGTAGAAGTTTCAGCTGTTGGACACGCCCTCTTCACCTCAGAACCTCCCAGGCACTAACTCTACATGTGACTCAGGCAGGGTGGGAAGGGATTCAGGGGGGATTTTGCCTCAGAAGGACATGGATGCTCACCTCTTCCATCATTAGGCCACCTGATCGTCGCTTGAGTTTTGTTTTTTTTGAGATGGAGCCTCACTCTGTCACTCAGGCTGGAGTGCAGTGGCATCATCTTGGTCCACTGCAACCTCCGCCTTCCGGGTTCAAGCGATTCTTGTTCCTCAGACTCCCAGGTAGCTGGGACTACAGGCACACACCACCACGCCTGGCTGATTTTTGTATTTTAGTAGAGACGGGGTTTTGCCATGTTGGCCAGGCTGGTCTCGAATGCCTGACCTCAAGTGATCCGCTCACCTCAGCCTCCCAAAGTGCTGGGATTACAGGCATGAGCCACCATGCCTGGCCAAGTTCTGTGGGTTTTTTTTGTTTGTTTGTTTTTTTATTGTGTGCTCTAGATAAGTGACACTCAAGCTTTTTGGATTGTACAATTATTTTAGTTTATGCAGTGTCAATGGCACACCAGACATACCACACGAACATGTGCGTATACATCATACACCTCACTAATATGAATGCTGCACAAATCGATAGTTCTTTACGGCATACAGTGCCCTCTGATACTGTGTATTCTGTTTGATTCCATTTCATTAAAAACATATACCAGTCACAACCCAATTGATTTCACAAAGTCACGAATGGTTCATGGTTTGGAATTTGGAAGTTACTGCTCTAGGTGCTTCCATAAGGCTGTGAAAAAGTTCCTTCATCTCAGAAGGTGGGTGATATACCCAGGGAATAGTTTACACACACATATGTGCACCTGCACACACCACTTCCCAGAGAGTTCCATTTCTAAGCTGTGTTACAAGATTTGACGAAAGTATGTCTACAGAGAGGGCCTAAGTTGAAGCTCCCAACACAGCAAATAATTGGGAACCACCACTTTTTGTTTTTTTTCCCTGGTCCTGGTTTCTGACTCCAGTGAGAAATTAGGTTCCTGAATGTTCAAAGTCCAACATTCAATACCTGTATGACTGTTCTCATTCTTTCTTTCGTAAATAAGGAAACACACACAAAAAGCAAAATTAAACCAAAGACAAAGGAAACACGAGACTGTCGATGCATTTCCCAGTTATTGTAAGATTGTGTCTCCCACTCTTGGATGCTTCTGAATGTTTTGCCCCATTTCCTTTGATGCCTCCCAAGATATAGGGTGATGGTTTATTTTGGGCAAGGCTGGCAGCTGCTTTCGACTGCTCTTTTGCAAGGAACTGCATGAGGATAGCCACTGAGTTTATTTTTACATCTCACCACAGGACAGAATCCACATTTTCAATCAAGTGTTGGACACTCCAATTTAACAAGTTGTGAAAAATCTGTTGGCCCAGATAAACGTATGCTAAGAGTATTCCTTTCTCTAAATTAAGATTTTGTTCCCGGAAGCCCAAGAATTCATTAAGGCCATAATTAGTCATGATCACTGATGATTTAAAATACAATAATAAAGAGGAAGTTTATACTGAGCTTCGTAGGCACCATTGGATCTGTCCTGCGGTTGACTTTTTATAGCTGTTGTTTAAAAATAACTTTTCCATTTCATCTGCTGGCTGCCTTTTCTCCACCCAGCCCTTCATGTAAGTAGGGTGGGGGTTGTCATCCAAGCTCCCATTGCCGCAGGCAATGACATCTGTTTCGGTGACATCAGAGAAAGTGCCACATCATCTCAAACCAACATATCAGTTATGAGGTCACAGGCTTTCCCATAAAAAGGGCTGGCCTCATCTGTCATCAGTGAAAAGAGACAGCAAGCACCCTTCAAAGATGTATCTGCTTCAGCAAACCCGGAGTTACCCTGGGAGGGGGCATACTCTCATGATTCCATTAGCTGGTGTGGTCAAGGGAATTCATCTGAGTAGCTGCCTGAGCTTAGAACTTAACTTGATTAAAGGCACATATCTGGCGTCCTCTGATTGAAACTCAGGTGTCTTTGCTTTAGAGCCAATCCTCCTGTTTTGATATATATGCATCAGCTTAGCAATTCTAAAGCCATCTCATCAGCTTTTTTGGTGCTTGACAGAGGGACAGGTTTTATATTTTCCATTTTTCTAAATAAAGCCCAGGCTTGTCTTCCTGACACCTTAACTAGGCAAGGAGTACCCTTGATTCTTTTATCTATTATCTGCATTTTATCTTTGGTGTACCCAGAGAAAATACCACGCAATAGTCATTTGCCTTGATGGGTTCTGTGTCGTTGTTACTGAAATTTTGTTAGTATGCATCTTCTTGCCATTGGAATGGGTTTTATTGTGGCTCTTCCATCTAAGGCTTAGTCTCTTTTAATAGTAATATTTTCATATTTAATGGTGGACATATCTTCCAGTTGGGCTGGTGTCAATATAATGTCACTGGAGTTAAGAAAAATCTACTTAAGATATGCTTTATTATTAATTTGAGTAGGTTATTGATTAGGGTACCATGCTGTGCCACATTGGAATGTACACAAGCTATGGGGTCAGATAGGTTTTGGTTTACATCTTAGGTCCTCTACTTATTAGTTGCGTGACTTTGAGATGATTGCTTAATATTTTAGTGTATGTAGTTCCTGGAACTCAAGTAGTAGGCACTCAGTACTCTGTCATTGTTCATTTTCTTTTTTATGATGAAAAGCAGTGTTTCTGTTGTATGGATGTGTATGAATTTCCCAAACTTTATTGGATCATCGAAGTCTGTTTGGATTTTGGTTGAATCCAAAATCCAACACTGCATGAAATGCCTCAGTGTTGCTGATTGACGGGGCCTTGCGCGTGTTGTCATTTCCACCATCAGTTCCGTTTACTTTCTCCAGCACCAGTAGGAGAAGCAATGGCAAACAGTACATTATTAGTCACTGTCGCGCTTTCCACCAACATTTCACACTAAAAATGTGCATTTTAAACTACATGTTTGCTCATCTTAAAGAGTTAGATTATAAACTGTTAGAAATCAGGGACTATTAAACAACCATTTTCATTTGCAGTGGATTCAGAATATAATCATCTGGAGTTGGGAAAGGATGTGTCTGCGAATGCCCGTGAATGCCAACCAAAGTGCTGTGCAGTCAGGAAACGCCAGCCCTCCCTGCTCTCCCCAGCCCGTCTGAAAGGGTCCTTCTTCCTAACTTGTAGCACTTCACACCTGTAACTGGGAAAAGGGGGATTCCAATTTGAGCCTAAGATGTTCTTTCAGGGGGCTTTGGATATATCTGGCCTGCCATAAGTCTGTTTTCAGGAGGCACTGGGGAGCCTCCTGGGAGACTATTCTTCCTAGGGGAAAGGGGTACCAGGCCCAGAGATCTCAACCAGAAATTGGAAGGCAGGACTGATTCCAAGTATTGTGTGGATTTTTTTTAAAGCTATTCATGCTCTAAGGACCAGGCAAGGGGTAGGGGATGGGTAGGGAGGAAGTATGGGCTGGCTGCAGGTCAGTAGGGATTGTTGGTAAAAAATGGAGTGGTCATTCCCCTTTCAGAACAGCTTAAGACTTTAGAGCAAAAGTAACATCCTTTGGTACCATCTGGAAAGGTACTGACTGAAGCCTGGATGGAGAAACGTTACCCACTCATGCCCGGAGCATAGCTAAACTTCAGCACCTTGAGGCCACCAGCTTACGGGGCAGCATGAGTGCCCAGTGGAAAACTGAGGTGCCAGGAAAAGTGGCAGCCATCACTTAAAGAAGGAGCTCTTGAGCAGGCCAGGGGAACAGGAGACCGCTTTTCATAGCTTAGCAGGAAGGAGAGACCCGCTCCTACGATGGAGAGTGGTCAGCAGTAAGAGGAAAGGGTTTGTGCCGTGTGGTCTTATCTGTGGGCTTAGCTGTAAATTTGCCCGAAGACTTGAAGAGATATCAGCAGGGAGCACCCAGCGAGGGCTTTGGGGCTGGCATTACAGGTGGTAGACAGTCAAATATATGCTCCGGCCAGTGCAATCTCACTGTGAGAATGAATGCACACTCGGGAAGTGGCTGTGCAGAAGGAAAAGGCAGCTGTGCTGTTGGGTAGAAAGGGAATTTTCTGGGGAAGTCCTGGGAGAACAGAGAAAACGCTTCATGAAGAAGGAAAGGCGCTGCATCATAGAACCATTTAGCTGCAAACTTTCTTTAAGTAGAATTTAAAGTAATTATGCTGTTGAGTATTTCTCAGCATTAAGTAAACATACAAAATGCTTTTAAAGAAAATGGTGCTGGGCGCAAGTGGCTCATGCCTGTAATTCCAGCACTTTGGGAGGCAGAGGTGAGAGGATCTTTTGAGCTCAGAAGTTCCAGACGAGCTGGGCAACAAAGTGAGACCTGTCTCTACAAAAAATAAAAAATACAAAAACTTAGCTGGGCATGATGACTCATGCCTGTATTCCCTCCCAGCTACTCAGGAGGCTGAGGCAGGAGGATTGCTAGAGCCCAGGAGGTTGAGGCTGCAGTGAGCTGTGATCGCACCACTGCACTCCAGCCTGTGTGACAGAGCAAGACTTTGTCTCCAGAAGAAAAAAAAAAAAAAAAATTGTACCTGACTACATTTAAATATAAACTAGGTCTAAACTACATTCAGTCATACTTCTATATAACCAGAAACAAACAAAAATGTACAATTAAGTACAAAAAAAATCTTCACATTATATAGAACTTAATTTAGTGATATTAACTCATAGAATGAATGATCTTTTTGTTGCTTAAGTTAAAATCACTATACCTGGGAAAAATGTCATGTAGATGGAACTGTATAGGAGAATTTTTTTTTTTTTTTGGAGATGGAGTCTCGCAGTGTTGCTGGGCTGGAGTGCAGTGATGCAATCCCAGCTCACTACAGCCTCTGCCTCCTGAGTTCAAGTGATTCTGCCTCAGCCTTCCGAGTAACTGAGATTACAGACGCCCGCCACCATGCCCAGCTAATTTTTGTATTTTTAGTAGAGATGGGGTTTCACTATGTTGGCCAGGCTGGTCTCAAACTCCTGACCTCATGATCTGGCCACTTCGGCCTCCCAAAGTGCTGGGATTACAGGCGTGAGCCACAGCACCTGGCCCGCAAAGGCGTTTTGAGTCCAGGAAGCTTCTACTCCGTGTGCTGAGGGTTGCTCCAATTCACCCACCACTCCTAGCCATTTGAACTGCTGAAAGCAAAACCATTCTTGTGGCCAACCTGTCCTTAATTTGCTTAAATTGGGAGAACTTGTTTCATTGGTACTAGCTGGGGGCGAAGATGCAAGCCCAGGAAAAATCTGCTTGTCCTTCTAGCACCTGAATGCTATTCGGGGGTAGACTGTGATGAGAAGCAAGTTATCTGCGAAAGCCCACAGTGTTCTGTGAATAAATGATTTGATGATGTTTTCCAATGAACTTATGTGGCTGTCTAACATTGTTACATCACAGCACGCATTTTCTGAAAATCCTTGAGACCCAAGAGAGAGCATCTGCTCATCAAATCTTTCCACTTTGCCATATGCACTGGGTTTGGGGGTGGGGGATGAGGGTAAGGAGGAGCTTCAACTCTTTACACCACTCACACGGAACTCATCCCGGGTGCTGTAACTCAGGAGGGTGTGTTGTCAGATCCTTTTCTACGCCTTGCAGTGTTCAGAATTTGCAAAGAATTTTACCATCTGCTCTTTCTGTGTGCTGATGTCACACAGAGCAGAGTATATAAGACTGTTCTTATCCCTCAAACTTTGCCTTTTAAGGAGAGGCACGGTTGTCCAATTTTAGGGATAAAATGTCTCCTTTTTTTTTTTTTTATTCTCTGCTCTTGCTCTCTTGTCATTTTCCTGGAGAAAGGCTAGAGTCTGTTTCAAAGGATGGTTTTAAAGACCCCTGGCTCTGGGCATGAGGGTCCAGTTGAGCAGGCATCTCTGTTCTTTCATATGTTGGCTTCGTTTCTGACTCTGGAGTTGCTGTGAGCCTTTAAGAACCATAGGCTTGAGCTGCAGGTGGCTGTTTGCCTCTCTGCCCTAAACAGAGCTGTGCTTGTTTTTCCTCTCCTTTCTCTCTCTCTTCCAACCTGCCTCTGAATGCCTCTTACTCTGAGTTGGCATTTCCAATTACAGCCACCACCTCTGGCCACTCCTTCTGTTGCTCTCTGCTGGTCATTTTTAATTTTTCCTTCTCTTTGCCTTTGTTCTTTTTTTATGTTTTTGTCAAAGTTTCTCATCTCTTGGTTAAATGAGTTCTTCTTTTAGTCAACATTTTCTTAGTCTGTTCAGGTTGCTATAACAAAATATCATAAACGAGGTCACTTATAAACAACAGAAATGGATCTCTTACAGTTCTGGAGGCTGGGAAGTCCAAGATAAAAGTGTTGGGAGATTCAGTGTTGGGCGAGGGCCTGCTTTCTGGTTCACAGGAGGCAGCTTCTTGCCGTGTCCTCTCATAGTGGAAGGGAAGCACTCTAGTCTTTTCAGCTCCTTATAAGGGCACAAATCCCATCAACGAGGCCTCCATTTCTAACTTAATCATCTCCCAAAGGTGCTGTGTCTTAATACCATCACGTAGGGGACTGGGTTACAGCATAGGGATTTAGGAGAGACACAACCATTCAGACTTCAGCCACCATCCAAAGTGTTCCTTTTCCTTTGTTCTCAATCACTGAGAAACAAGCCACAGCCTGTCAGGGGTAATGTGGAGGCAGTTACCTCTAACTCAGGGCAGTGCAAGGACAGGACCTTCAAGTGTGAAGGCTGATTCTGAGCCCCAGTGAGCTCTGTGACAACAGTGCTAGAAGGCACTGGTGTTCCTATATTCTTCCAGAGGAAACTGTCCCTTGGGGCTCTGTTGAAATGCAGGCATGAAGCCACGGCGACCTTCCTGGGTCACATGGGGAGATCAAAAAGCATCTCTTCTCTGTCAGACTCCCCTCACGGCTGTTGTTATCATTGGCAGGACTCTCCTTCAGCAACTCCAGAAGCTTCAGACTTTGGTGATGGGCAAGGTTTCTCGAACCTGCAAGTTAGCCGGCACGCAGACTGGCACCTGCCTCATGGTGAGCTTCCCAGCCGGGTAGTGCAGTGACCGCCCCTGGCCTGGCCCCTGTCACCCCTCTACCTCTGCTTACCAAGGCCAAGTGCTGTGCAGTAGGAGAAACCACACAGAGGAACTCCACTCCGAGGCTGTTCCTCGGTGAGGCCTTCCGGTGATGTCACCCGTGGGTGCAGTCCACTGGCCTGAAGAGGAGCGTCTGTGTCCCTGGCCCTCCCAGGGTATAAAGCTGTGCTGTCCAGGGCCTGGAGTCCGCAGCCCCTCGTGTTCTCTCTCTCCCCACAGGTTGTGGTGCTGTGCTTTGCGGTTGCATTCGGCAGCTTCTTTCAAGGCTACGGTCCCTATCCTTCTGCCACCAAGATGGCTCTGCCCAGCCAGCATTCCCTGCAGGAGCCCTACACAGCCTCTGTGGGTAAGACAGCACGTGGCAGCTTGGGCAGGATCTTGTTTTATTTCCCTAGAGCTGGGTTTCTCAGCCTTCCAAAAGGAATCTTCTGTGAAAGTTCAATGTTTAAAAAGTGGTAAAAGTGGAGCTTCTCCCTTAGAAGAAGCAAGTGGGGGTTCCCCTGGGGCCCCTCATCCGCTGAACTGAGGCATCACTGGGAATTTTCTAGAGCTGGACAGAGCACAATTTGCAAACTACTATTCTAGACTGTGCTCCCTGATCCATTCTGACATCTAATTTTTGAGTTCTGATAAGGGAGAGGGAAGTAGATGAGGGACAGAGTCTGTCGCTTTCTGTGACGTTTTAAGAGACCTGCTGTGTTTCTGCCTCCACTGAGTGGGATTGTATGAGTAATGTAATGTAATGTATATGGTAAGGGCTTGTAAAGTGAAGTTAAAGAATCAGCAAGGTCAGGGCCAGGCGTGGTGGCTCACGCCTGTAATCCCAGCACTTTGGGAGGCTGAGGCGGGAAGATCATGAGGTCAGGAGATCAAGACCATTCTAGCTAACATGGTAAAACCCTGTCTCTACTAAAAAATACAAAAAATTAGCCAGGCATGGTGGCGGGTGCCTGTAGTCCCAGCTACTGGGGAGGCTGAGGCAGGAGAATGGTGTGAACCTGGGAGGTAGAGCTTGCAGTGAGCCAAGATCACACCACTGCACTTCAGCCTGGATGACAGAGCGAGACTCCATCTAAAAAAAAAAAAAAAAAGAATCAGCAAGGTCAGGAGTTCAAGACCAGCCTGGCCAATATGCTGAAACCCCGTCTCTACTAAAAATACAAAAATTAACTGGGCGTGGTGGCACACGCACCTATAGTCCCAGCTGCTTGGGAGGCTGAGGCAGGAGAATCACTGGAACCTGAGAGACAGAGGTTGCAGTGAGCGGAGATTGCACCACTGCACTCCAGCCTGAGCGACAGAGCAAGACTCCATCTCAAACAAAAATAATCAGCCTGCCTTACAAAACCTTAGGCCCAAGATCTAGAGAATTTGGGGACTCAGGTGTCAGATAAGAAGTGTATGGTGTTCTCATCTAGAAATAAAGGGATGGTGAGTAAGGAATACACACACAAATTCACACATACACCTATAGGAAGAAGCGTGGGGTTAGGTGGTACAGTAGGAGGTTTTGCATTCTAAGGTTTCGGTTATCTGTAGCCAGTGAACATACCTGCAGTTCCCTTAAAATAGCTGAATACACTATAATAAGAAACGCTACCTGCAGCCAATAAAAATACCTGTGGTTCCCTTAAAATAGCTGAATACACTACAATAAGAAACATTACCTGCAGTCAATGAAAATACCTGCAGTTATGTGAAAATAGCTGACTACACCACAATAAGAAATTTTGAGAGAGAGAGGCCACATTCATGTAACTTTTATTGGAAGATATGGTTAGAGTTGTTCTATTTTATTATTATTGTTGTTAATTGCTTACTGGGCCTAATTTCTAAATCAAACTTTATCATAGGTACATATGTATAGGAAAAGGCATATAAACCCTATATGCTATATGCCCATATATAAACCCGATATGGCTTTTCCTGTAATATATACCTTATACCATATACATAGGGTTCAGTTCTATCTTTGGTTTCAACCATCCACTGGGGTTCTTGAAACGTATACCCCATGGATAAGGGACTACTGTATTATATTTGGGATAGGGAAAATTTTGCCATTTTGAAACATCTGTGGCCTTCACCAGGCAGGTGTATCTCTGCCAGGTATGACAGAAGTGCTGGCATTCCAATTAAATAATTTCAGTGGCCTGTTGGGAATTTTTCCCCCTAAGGAACTATCTCTCTAAATTTAATAGGAAGCATAGTTTCTATGTCGTGGAAAATTGCTACAGAGCCATCTAGCTGTGTGACTGTCCTATAAAACAAAGGAGATTGTCTCTCCTTTGATTTATGGCTTTGGCTTTGTGTCTCCTCTTCACTTTCTAAATGAAATGCCCTGTACCTCATCCCCCTGCCAGACCTACTCACTGGGGATGCTTCTTTTAGCTGGGTCTGGACATCTGCAAGTATTCCATTCCCATTCTCCACGAATCATGTTCCCTAGATGGTGATGGCTGGTAAGGAGAGGAGTTTTATATTTTCAAAGCAGTGGGGGTGGTAGTTTGCCTTGTGTTTATTTGCTTTTCTATTGTTCTTCCAGTACCGTATAATTGGTATAATTTTTCAATGCACAAACTCCAAAGCTCTAAAGTCTTTAGAGAAAGCCAAATCCTGTTGGCACCCATAGTTCTGAGCAACAAGAACACACACATTGTCATCTGCCACCAGCCCTGAGTACCTGGTGTGAGGAGATGTGTTGGACCCCTGTGGTCTTTTGCTAACACCTTGTAATTCTGCTCTGTCCTCAGTGAGATCCAGGAACCTGCTGATCTATGAGGAACATTCTCCCCCAGAAGAGCCGTCCAGCCCAGTCTCGGCTGGGGAGCTGGGGGGCTGGGACAGAGGTTCCTCCCTGCTCAGGGTTTCAACGCTGGAGTCCAGGCCGGATGTGGCTCTTCCCCATTTCATTATCTCGAATGAGACCAGCCTGGAGAAGTCAGTGCTCTTGGAGCTGCAGCAGCACCTGTGAGTCATAGAGACACAGAGCCAACTCCTCTAGTGCACTGATGGTGGGTTATGAGTCACCAACCTGGAATGTGAGGTCAAGACTCTCCATAGGCCTGGTTCAGTCCCTCAGCTCTCTCAGGACCTATTTCCGGGACCTGGGACTGCAGAGAGTCTGTTGCTGGCCAACAGCTGCCCTGAGTAGAGATGGGGAAAAAACCCAGCATGAGCTCCTCTATGTCTGCTGCATCAGTGGGTAGCTGGCGTGATGGCATCAAGAAGTGGGGGAAGGGCTTGAACCCCTTCCCCCACTGTCTCCATCCTCCCTTCCAAACCACACGAGTGAATGCACAGTCCAGGTAACCACAATGTGTTTACTGTGCAAATCCAACTTTAAGACATGTTCTGTGGCTTCAACTACGGAGTGGATGTATATTGGGCTGTATGTCAATATATGTTTATGATTTATATGTAAATATACATGTGTTAAAGCTATAGCTATTATAGTTTTATACTTATAAATGTATGTTGAGGTACCATTTAAGAGGCGCTGGGCATGCATTTCCATATTGAAAACAACCTCTATTTGGCTCCAATTCTACATGAGTTGTTTCTCTTAGGTAGTTTCTGGGAAAAATCCCTTTGTAAACATAAAGGCTTATGCGACGACAAGGTATTGTTATTGTGGTAGGGGAGGTCCCTGGGCTTGCACGCACGCTCCTGGTTACGTGTGGCATGGTTGGTGATTTAGCTCAACTCTGCTCCTGTGCTTCCCAGAAATGAGGCCATTCCAATGTAAATGTGAAAGATTTTGTTTCAGATTCTTCAGCTGTCATCCCCTAATTCTGCAGGGGATGCTTTATAATTAAGTACTTTTATGTGTGTACATTATACATACGTATTTAACATTTACTAGCACTTACTATTTTAAGCACTTTACAGATGTGAGGCAGGTTGAGTATCCCTTATCTGAAATGCCTGGGACCAGCAGTGTTGTAGATTTCAGATTTTGGAATATTTGCATTATACTTAACAGTTAAGCATCCCTGATCCAAAAATCCAAAATGCTTCAGTGAGCATTTCCTTTGAGCATCATGTCAATGCTCAAAAATGTCTAGATTTTGGAGAATTTTAGATTTTAGATTTTTGGATGAGGGCTAACAGTATCATACAAATCCTTTTAGCTATCCCAGGTGGTAAGGCATCATTATTATTCCCATCATAGAGAAACTTCCCAGTGTAGCCACCACTGGGATCTCTGGAAGAAAGACCCAACTGCCTTCTTACTTGGCTCTGGACACAGTTTCTCTCCTCTTAGCTAAGCTGTTCAAGGCCCCGTTCAAATCCCATTTGTTCTGTGATGTCTCCTAGATAACAGAGCCTCCTCGCCCTCCTCTGAATGCCTACCGATTTTCCATGTTGTTACACAGTTTAATAATGTATTGATTTTCTGTTATGGATTTATTATTATTTCAAATTAGCTCATTGTTAAAAATCTTTGTCTGGATTATTAACTCTTCTAGGCCAAGGATCAGCTCTTATTTTATTTTCTCCTTCCCTGAGTTTAGCATAGGGCTAAACATCCTAAGTAAATAGAATAATTTAATGCATCTCATAACAGGTGATTATCAAGCCACCATGCTTATCCTTAGTAGGACTGGGATGCCTTGGGTGGGGATAAAGGTAAGAATGTGGACCAGTGGAGAGGCTGGTAGCAGGGGACTTTGGAAATAGAGAATTGCTACTAGGAGAGAAGAGGACAAGAAACATGCCCAGGCCATCTCACCAAGTTACAACCCCTGAATGATTGCATCACACTACAAAGCATGAGAATTGTAGCTAACAGCTGGTGACTAATACTTCTTTTTCCTTTTAATGCCTTCACAGGGTCAGCGCCAAACTGGAGGGAAATGAAACACTAAAAGTTGTAGAACTCGACAGAAGAGTGAACACCACTTTCTAAAGAGGCTGCCTGCACCCCGTCCTTTCCCTTAACTCTACTTTTACATCCCCAAACCACCTTTGTCATCAGCTTTTCCTCTTTGCCACCGGATCTTCATGAAGACATGGGCAAGCATTAGTGGCTTCAGATGGGAGGCCAGCCTGGGACTTCCCCTGCAGTGAGAGAGCATCTCCCCCTGGTCCATGCCCCTCCTGTGCAGAAGGAAGCCTGCATCCCTCCCTTCCTTTTTCTTACTGCCATAGGAAATTATTTTAGGGGCTGGAGGTGGGACAAGCAGGCTTGTTTCCACCAACAGTGCCAAAAAGATACTGCCTAATGTGCACCTGTGAGGTGTGATCCGCTCCCGCTTTGGAGACGAGATGGCTCTTGTTCAGTCAAGACCCCAGACTCTGGCCACAAAAATGCCATGAAGCCTGTTGGTATTTGGCAAAGCACTGACCCCTGTCCTCCCTTGCTCGCACTGGGGTCTCCCGTGTGAACGTACCCGATGACAGCCCTGCACCCACTCTGCCCTCTGGGAGCCCTCGCTGGATCGTCTCCTGCACCAGCACTGGCGGACGAGGGCTCCCGTTCATATTCTCAGGCCGCAAGTGCAATGCCTGAGGGGATCAGGCTTTTCTACTCCAGGCAAACCTGCCCCATCTTGTCGCTTTTAGGACCTCCCACAACCTGGTTCCCCACACATCCATAGTTCTGCCTCCCCGGCTTCTCCTCCCCACTTGTAAATAGTATTTATTAGCTTGCCGAGGCTTCCTGCTAGCAACCACACTGAAGAGATCAATGCCTCCCTTCAAGCTAGCCAAGTTTTCTGCTGGCCTTCAGAGCAAGGAGGGCACCTTAGGCTCTGGGATCCCCTGTCTTTCCAGACAATGTGTTGTTTCCTTTCCTTTTTTTTTTTTTTTTTTCTTTTAACTGGAATAATAACCATTGAAAAAGAAGTTCCCTTAAGCATGTATATGTCTGCCTCTAGGATGAGCTCAGAGCGAGAGATGGCACAATGCCTCGCTCAGGCCCGGGGCTCCCTGGCCATAAGCTTTTTCTATCCTGTTTTCGTGACAGAGAAGGAAAGCCCTGTTCCTGACAACAGACTTTTCAGACAGCCTTGCTGGCTTGTCTTTCCACACCTGCCTGGCCCCCTCCTCCCTCCACACTTCCACTTTGTCCTCCTCGTCCCCTGTCCCCTGCCTCAACAAAGCACGGTGGGGTGGGTGACATTTGTGTATCCACATTCTTACCTTTGATAGTCATGTTTGGCTACTTTGCAGCTGGCCCAAAGAGATACAACGTAACCCCCAACCTACTTTTAGTTGTTTTTTTTTTTTTTTTTTTAATGATTAAAAGTAACTTTTGTAGTTTAAAAAAATCTTTCCTCTTTCATACAAATAAGAAATGGAAATTGCCTTTTTATTGTATAATGTAGAAGACCCTCAAGTGTTTTTTTCCCAGCTTAGGAAAGATTTTGTGTAAGAAACATGCCTAGAGTTTGTATTTGATTTTTAGGAGCAGCTGAAATGCCTTTGGTTTTGGCTTCTCTCTCTCTCTCACTCACTCGCTCTCTCTCTCTCCCCTTCTCTCTCTCTCTCCCCTCCACCACACACACGTCATCTGCATTGTTATTGGAGCCTGTACTTAGAGGGATTAAGCCCGCAACCTGGCTTCCATTCCGTATCAGGTACAGGATTTGATGTTATTAACAGTTGTCATCGTATCTCATAAGCGGGGCCCTGCCTTGTCTGTCTAGGCCCATTTGGGGCTCCCTGTGAGTGATTCCCCTCTCTCTGCTATGCTGGAGAGGCTTCCAGCCTGGAACATGGCCAAGTTCATCTTCTCACTGTGAGTGGAAGCTGGATTGGGCCCCTGTAGTCCTGGCAGCCCTGTTGTCTGGAGGGTTCTTGTTGTCCCTCACATTAGCCAGGGTGGAGACTGTCTGGGCTGTGCAGGAGGAGGGTTGCCAGCAGGTTCTGCTTCTGCTTCTCTCTGCTCCACTGTCTGCAGCCCAGATGCTGTTGGGCCTGGCTGGTGTCTGGTAGCCATGGGCCTCCACTGACCCATCCCTCTCTTTTAAACTGTCAGGTCATTATCAGGCATAGGCAGCCTATAGGGCCCAAAGAAGGCAAAAAGATAAGATTTACTTAAGTAGATTTGGGCAATGAGGAAGGAAAGGTTTCAAATTTAAGAGCAGAAGTGAGAGAATGAGCCAGCTCATGTACCTGCTGCAACTGAACCAGAGTGGGTTTTCAAGGCTCCCAGGCGTAGAGTAGAAAACATGCTCTTCTGAATGAGGAAGGAGAAGGTAAAGGAAACTTCTAGCCCCTGTCCTTAGTGCTTTGAGGATTTTATTTTCTCCCTTACCTACCCTTGCTTGACATCACTCTCTCTAGACCTCCAAACAGCGGGACTCTTTCTCTGGGAAACTGTCCTTCCAAAACGGAATCTATGTAGAAACATGGGACATTAGCCAGAGAGCTCAGATGGCCCTTTTAAGGGGGCTCCAAGAACCAACATCACTGCTCTTTTAGATAAACCTCTGCCCTCCACTCCTTGCTTGAGTGAGTTAAAGGAACTAACAATTGGCCCTTTAGGAGGACAAAATGGGGTCAAGAGGACACAGAAGAGTTGTATAGCACCAGATTGGTTCCAAATAATTAATGGATGTGTGCGCATTTTCTGTTCAGGAATTAAGACCAGAATATCAGTGGATTTGTTTTCCCCATCAAGTGGCCTCTTAGACTAGTCATTAACTTATGATTAGCTCTAAAGATTTCAAATAGTGGCAGACATTGGCTCCTGAATGTAAGTTTTGAGAAGTACGAGTCTGTCAGAGCGACCATAAGCCATAAAGAGTAAATCTCTTAATTATATTTTTCATCATGTAAACAGGTTTCCCATTTCCCTTTCTTAGATTGCACCAGTGAAAGAGCTGTCTTGCAAAGATTCAGAGAACTAATTTTTCACTGGATAAGACCTGCGTAACCCAGACCCCCCGGTGTGGTTCTTTTCGCAGCTCTCGACTTTGCACTTAAAAAGGGATATTGTAAATGAAAGGCTGCAGTGCCAGTTTTAAGAAAGAATTTCTGTGAAGTGTGAGGACTCTGGAGTCTAGCTCACATAAAGAGAGTGTTATATAAAAATCCGACAGCTGAACTAGGTTGCTCTTTTTTGGCAGGGAGTGGGGATGAGATTTGACACCAATATGGGCAAAATTAGATAACCTTTTGGTTAATATAAATGATTTTGATTTGGAGCCCTGATTTGTAGATTGTGAAAGCAGCTTTTAGTTCAACTTATTCACAAACCCCCTATAATTACCATGTTTTTTTTCCTTCCTAAATCTCTCGGTTCAGCTTGTGAATCTTACGTACCCATAAAGTTGGGATGTTGAATTGGCTCTTCTTTATTCTGGCAGTGAGTCAATGTCCAGCATTTTTTCATAAGTGTTTTATTAAAATTGTTTTCCAGCATTTTATGACTCCTCCCTCCCATGTCCTCAGACCCAGCAAAAGCATAGAGGCAGAATCAGAGGCCCCTCCAGGCCAGCTCCTCTGCACACATTTCATACGAGGTGTGAATTTGAGCACAGTCCAGAAATGGAGACATCCCACCCCCAGTTGAATAATGACCCATTCATGCTGACCTTGCCAACACAGAGAGGGCAGAGATGCACGAGAAGACCTTCATCCTCCCCTTCATCTGCCCCAAGTCACTACAGTTGGTTCTGTTAAAGCCAGTCTTTACGAAACCTGGGTTAAAGACACCAGCACTTCTGCTTGCTGGGCTGGCTGGACCTGTGAAGCCATGGGCAGGTAGTGCCCTCTTGAGAGTCATTTTGTTTGGCCACCTTCAACTGAGGCTGTCCGTAGACACATGCTAGGATAGGCCCCACTGGGAGGACAGTTACAGGAGTGAGTAGGTGGTGGTGTCGTGGGGGCTGTGAAGGATCCGGAGACAAGTCTTAGATGTTTCATTCATTCATTCATTCAGTTACTCCTAAGACTTTTCAGTTTCATAAGGAAGAGTGTTGCCTGAGGCCCTGGGGAATATCGGGGAATAGAAGGGATTGAGGAAACATTAATAGTAGTTATTCAAAAGACCCAAATGCCTATGCTTCTCTCTCCCTCCTTCTCTCTCTGACACACACATACACATACACACACACACACACACATGCACATTCCTCCCTTACATGCTCTTTTGTGCCTTAAATGTGCCTTATATGTAAATCCCGGATGACTGCGGAATCCCTTGTCGCTGGGAGATTTTGTATATATTCTTCCATTACTAGATTGAGGTGGGTGTTGGGGAAAGAATTTTTTCCAAAGGCTGAAAAGTGGTTTCCTAAAAGTGAGCCACTATCAGATTTGCACATCAGGAGAAAAGAAATAGGGTTACATCCATTAGGAAAATCCCAGTTTGCAGGAGTGCAATCACATCAGAAAAACAACCAGCCAGGATTAAAGGTATTATAAATCCTCATAGCGGAATATTTCTCAGGGCAAAGGAACCTGGCCCATTTGAAGATTAATGTTCCATGCCTTTTGGTCAAAGGGTCGGTACTTAGCACAGG
Source organism: Chlorocebus sabaeus (assembly GCF_047675955.1). Classification (NCBI taxonomy): domain Eukaryota; kingdom Metazoa; phylum Chordata; class Mammalia; order Primates; family Cercopithecidae; genus Chlorocebus; species Chlorocebus sabaeus. The sequence goes on along the minus strand of NC_132924.1, from coordinate 110,944,498 downwards.
AAAAAACTCGGTGTTGTTTTGTTTTGTTACTTTGGACAACATAAAATTCAGGAATGTTTTATTTAGTCTTGGTTTCTAGAAGGAAGGGAAATAATATTTCTTGAGCATTTACTAAGGTGTTGGGAGCTATGCTAAGTAAGTGTTAAGTCTTTCAGTTTTATAGATACAGAAAACAAGGGTGACTCTTTACCACAGGATGAATAAAGAACTAAGTAATATGAGAAATGCAACAATTTCCGGACTAGCTGAGCCGATTCCTTCCTGTTATCACACTGTAAGCTTTCAAGTTCTCTGGGCAGGAATTATAGCACCTGTCCCCTGCAATGGCCCTGCTGTGCAATGCTCATTGCTTCCCTTCATGCTGGAGCAGCCCCCCAGGTGTCCATCTCCTACCTTTTTGTTCCAATCTTCTGTGAGTTCCAGCTAGCAGGCTTTACATCTGGGGAAAGGAAAACCAGGGGTTTTAGCTCTGTTCTCTGCTCCCATCCTTTGCTCACCAGCTGAGTGAGAACATGAACTTTTTGCACCATGTACCCATGGCTTACACTACTTAGAAAATCACCTTTTCGGATAAAACACTTTCTGAGTTCATGGAGAACACCGGCACTCTTTGACAAAACTGTGAGTGACCCTTTTTAAACAATGCTGAGCAGACCCTGGGCTATAATCAACGGTGAGCTTTAATGTCTATGCTGACAGTTAGGTTTTGCTCTTTTTTGTAACAGGTTACGTAGACCAGCAGTGTTTAAATCTAAATAGGTTGTGAGTCTGTTATCTGTCCTATCGCGTTTTTTAAATGACTTTTTATTCTTTATTATAGCTAAGTAAATACCAAAAAAAAAAAAAAAAAATAGGCTAGCTTTGTAGGACACTTGTACTTAGTTTGGAGAAAAAAATAAATTGAAATTGTTATGCTTTTGTATTTCCATTTCTTGCAAATAAATATTTTTTCTTAAATAGTAAGATGTTGCCCAGTCTTTACAATCTTGGTACTATTTTGAAAAGCTTTTTTTTTTTTTTTTTTATGAGCATGGGTTTGTGTATGTGTGCCGAACGAACCATTCTTTCCTGGATATCTACTTGGCCTGAAAGAAGAGCCTCAAACCAGCAATCGGTATGTTATATAGGACTGAATCCAAGCCTTAGTTGGAGGAATATTGCGAATGTAATTGTTTTTTTCAGGCAGCCACGGGAAGAAAAACAGTATCCTCTAGAGACTTCTGCAGCCTGACTGTTATTTTTGTTGTCTCCTCTAACCATTCCCTAACTAGATTTCAACTGTCTGTGGATTTGATTTTGCGTTCCCCATCTCTGGTTGCTTGAGAAAGATCCTTTGGACTTGAGCCAGAAAGGAATGATCCTTCTTCCTACGAACAGTTGCAGAGGATGTCTAACAGATTCATGCTCCAGAAATTCTGATGAAATGGTTGATAAAGGTCAATGCACTCAAGCAGAGTAATTTTCATTCCATTACAATGTCTGGATCCAAATGTAGCTTTCTTCACTCAGAGAGTGGGGGCTTCGTTTAGTCTCAGACTGACTTGGGATGTTAGAAACTAAGGCCAGGGACTGTGCTTACTTGGAAAAACAAAACAAAATGTGGGATTTTTTTGTTTGTTTCTTTTGTGTTTTTTTTTCCTTAGCAGCATGCCCAACCCTGCCCTGGCCTTGAGGGTACATTAATCTGCTCTATCTTGTCCTCACCAGAGCACCTTGACTTTCTGTTGTCACACCAGGGGACCTTTCCCTTCAGAGGCTTTGATTATCATGCCCTACTCTTTCTTTTATGGGGAGCCTGTTTCTGAAGCCCCCCCCACCCCCCAATATGCTGATATCTTTTCAGTGGTGTGTGGAGAGGGCAAATACTCACTGATTTGAGAATGTTCTGTATTAATCATGCCTTTCCATTTTCTGAGTTTCTAATGCTTTGACATCTAGGGTCTTGCTGACCCTGGAGGGACCGCCCCTGCCAGGGCTAGCCCATTCCTAGCTTAGGAGCATGCCTTTCATATACAAACCGACCTGGAGCCCATAGCCCAGCCACCTCATCTGTGGCCTCTCATACTCTGGGCCACCCTCCCCCTGCCCTAGGTACCCTAGGGCCAGGTACCAGACAACTAGAGCCAGTCTCTAACCCCGCAGCCTACTGAAATTACTCAAACTAGCCAATCCAAAGCCTGTGTACCCTGCCTGGCCTGTTTTTTCCTGTGTAAACCACAATAAAAGCCCTTGCTTGCATTTTCCCTTCGTTCCTCCTGCTTCTTGACCCACGCTGGTGCTTCCCCATGTGGCCTTGCGTGACATCCCCTCTCCTCTTGGGAACTATGAGTAACAAGCTGTCTCTTCAATGGCCTCACCATCCCCAAATAATCGTATCATAAAAATCTGCCGGCCTCGCCATACCCGAATAATCATACCATCAAACCTGCATTTTAAAATGAATACCAAATGAGAGGCTGATCCCAGACTCATGGGCATCTGGGGCTTCACAGATGGGCCTGCTGTGATTTAGCTTGAGGGAATACAGATCTATTATCTCTTTGCACACTGGTTGTCACTTTTGTTCTGGAGAGGAAAAGTGAGATCTCCAGGGAGTAGTGTGGCTTGTTCATGGGAAGAGAAAGCAGTGTCTAAAACCCTAGTCCTGTGCTCAGGTGCCAAGTTAAGTCATACTTGATATCTCTGACAATGAGTGCCATAGAGGCAAGGGAACACCTGGATACAGTGGGGGGAAGAAACAAGTGGGACTCAGAAGATAGAGGTGTATGGGTTATTGCACTAGTTATACCATTAACTTGCTGGCCTGGAAAAGGAGACACTTATTGAGTGCCTACCATGTACCAGGAAGTTCTCATGAATTATCTCGAACTTCTGGGTTCAGGTGATCTTCCCACCTCAGCCTGCCGAAGTGTTGGGATTATAGGCTTGAGCCACTGCACCAGGCCAGTTTTCATGAATTATCTATGATCTTATTTAATTCCTCCAAAATCACCCCCTTCGTGGGGATACATATACCGCCTTTTACAGTTGAGGAAACCGGAGTTCCAAAAGAGTAAGAAACTTACTCAAGACCATCCAACAAAGCAGCTGCAGATGAGAGGTTGAGACCTGGGCTGACACCAAGTCTACAGTCTTCGAACTACATTCCACAAGGTTGTAGGGCATTTAAAAATTATAGGTTAACTTTTCAACATTCAAAGGATTTTCATAGAACTCCAGATTTCCATCTTCTCTTGAAAGACTGGGAGACACAGCAACTTCCAGAGCTGAAAGGTATCGGCCCCCGGGACGGCGTTGTCATTTCTAGTGGCCACATTAACCCGCACCCAAGCTGGTTCACTCATTCATGGTCCTTAGCTGGTCCTTCTGTCATCTGAATTCACTGCCTCTGGTTTAGATGGTGGCTGAATTCTGGGGAGTGGCGACAGGGAATAAAAGGAAAGATCCTGTGTTGGTGATGGAACTAAGAGGTGGGGAGGGCAGCTAGTTTCACCCTCAGAGGCCTGAGCAGGAAGGCAGCTCGGCTGTGAGCTGTGGGGTAATCTGCACATTGGAGACCTCTCTTCTCACTACCTGAAAGAAAAACTGAAGCTTGTGGTCTGGTCTGGTCTGGTCTTCCTATTCTCAACGATGAATCTTCTTTAATCTCAAAAATTATATCAAATAGATAAACTACATGCGTATGTATAAAACAATTCCCTGACCCATAGATAACTCACATGGATACATTGGTGCGTATTTCCAGACTCCCAATAAAAACATGAATATGAATATCAATGAGTTTTTTCATATTTAGTTTTTGTATAAAAGCAAAATCATTTTGGACCTATTGGTTTTATGTCTTATTTTTCTCCACCAAACAGTGTATCATAAAATCATTCTATGAGAATCAGTATTAATCTACAGCAACATTTGTATTGTCTGAATACTATATTATTTTATATAAATTATTATAATTTAACTATTAAATAACATTGGGAATTCGGGGTTGCTGTTTCTTTTTTTTATTATAAACATGCTGAAAAGAGAAACACAGTATACTAAAAAATCCTAATGATGTCACATGTCTAGGACCTTGTGCCTTACAGCAAGTCTGTCTACATGTTCTCTGCTGGACTGGCTGATCTTCCATGGGGAGGGTGGAGCAATCACTGTTGTCCCTGTTGCTCAGCTGAGAAATAGAGGCTGTCGAAATGTGGCTGGCTCCACAGTAGGTCACACAGTGAACGAGTGCAGAGCAGATCAGGAATCGGCTGTCCTGACTTCCATCCTTGTGCCATTTCCATCAGCCATGCCTCATCTGGGCAGGGAACACTCGCTGTCCAAGTCATCCGTGACCTTCCATGGAGTTTCATTTATCCATGAAGTGAACCTGCTTTGCAAGGTGCCAGTGCCATGCTGTTTTTCTTAGCATCCTCAGGATTGAGTTGTGACCCCGGATTTGAGATACACCCGAAGGAGTCTGTCTCTACAGAGGGAAGAAGAAGGAAAGTGGTTCATCTCAGTCATTTCCTGCAAACTAGCCCACGTCACCGTCTGAGAGTCTGATTCCACGTGATCCCTCAAGTTGATGTTGTCTTCCAATGGTCACAGCTGTTGCTAGATAGTTTGGCAATTTTAAAGACAAGTTCTGGCCCCATGAGGAGCCCATGTGTTCTCCTCCTCCCTCTATGCTGTTGTTTTTAGATGGAGGGACAAAAATATCCATTGAGGAATACCATAAAAGCTGCCAGAGAGGCTGTTGTACTGTTCTCTGAGAAGTCTGTTTCAAAATGTTTAATGTTTCTCAAGTGAAAAGAATTTGGGAATTGAGGCTGCCAGTTCATAACTAATGTCCTCCCCAGTATCACTGCAAAACAGATGGCAAGTTCAGCTTCCTAATGGGTACATGACAGCTTCTGTATGCCTGGGCTAGTTCAAAGACAATATCTCCTTGAAAAGGAAAATTCTAAATGTAAAGCAACCTACATAGTATTTAGAGATCCCTGGGACAGGAAAGGGATCCTCAATTCCCACAGTGTTTCCTTTCTTGGGTTATTTATTGTTTAAATTAAACTTTCAGTGGTTGATACAGCTTTTTATCATGGGTTGAGATAGTTTATATTGTAACTGAACACAGAAAATACAGTTTAGATGTATTTTTGCTATTGCACAAATAATTTCATGCGACTGCACTCCAGGGGCAATACTTGACTGGGGGATGTACGTTGAATTAGGACAGATGCTGTAGAGATAGTCAGCATTAGAGAGTGCCATTTACGGAATAATCGGAAAATACTGAGGTAGAAACAATGCCATTGGGACCAATGACAAAATTTTCCTGTAATACAACTAAATGAAAAACATTATTGTGATATTGTACATAGCTTAAAATATTAGAGAATTAAAAAGCTCTTATTGAAAAACAGAGGTACATTGTTTTATCTCTTTTCCATCCAAAGTCCTACTGCTTGGAAGTAACCAATTTCAATTTATTTTCACATTGATCTCTATATTTCTAAGTAACATGTTTATGTTGCTAACAGTTGATATATCAATTTTAGACATTTACTATTAGCTTCTTATCATGGTACATAAAAAGTTGACCACACACACACATTTCTGTGTCCTATTTTCCCAATAGTGTGTTTGCATTAATATAATGACATAAATGTTGTTCTCCACTGAGTGATGTATTATTTTATTAGAATTATGTTGCCTCCCTTGTATACATTTGCATCTTTCCTGGGATTAATAGTTGCCTCATTTTTCCATTTGGTTAGTGTGTATATGGCTCATATTTAATATATAGAAATGATTATTTTTAAAAACTCATTTATCTTATATAAGTATTTATTATATTATATAAATAATATAGTAAATATATACCAGCTATGTCAAGAGTTTTAGTGCTTATTTATTATATGTTCTTGATAGTTAAATGAATTAGATAATCTATCAACATTCTTTTTTTTTCTTTTTGAGAAACTCCTCCAAGAAGTCTCGAGTCACCTGGTTTAATCCATTTGCTTTGTAGTCAGATTTTACAGCTGTTATTCTAGGATTCCCCTTCACAACGGTAGTGGGAAAACCCTTTCCCATTTGCCCTGTTGGAGTCCCTGTGTCCTGGATCACATGTCTTGTCTTTTCTTGGTTGCTTCCCTTGTTTAGTCGGAGTATGTTCTGTATTAGCTGTCTACAAAAAGCTTCATTGGTGGTAAATTACTTGATTCTTGCAAGGCTCATAATATCTTATTCATTCTTACATAGTTGATAGTTTGGCTGGGTCTAGCATATTTGGCTGAAAAAATCTTCCTTCAGAATTTTGAAGGAATTGCCCTATAATTTTCTATCTTGCAATGCTCTCATGGAGAAGTCCAATGCTATTTTGATTCTTGTTTCTTATGATTTTTTTTCCTCTATTTCTGTTGTCACAAAATGATGATCTACCATATGGAGGGTCTTTTTCGTTTGCTGTATTGGATCTCTCATTCTGAAGACTCATGTCTTCTGGGAACATTTTCGAATAATTTCTTTGATAAATTTCCTTTCCTTATTTTTAGAATTACTGAATTGAGCCCTTATATTTCTTATATTTTTCTCCTGATTTTCTATCTATTCTTTTTCTTTTTTAGATTATCATTTCTTCTACTTTAACTACCAGTTTTTTAATTAAAATTTTGTTCTTCATTTGTTTTTAATTTCAAAACTCTTTTTTCTTTCTACGGTTTTTCCTGTTTCTAGCCCTCTGTTCTGAATTTTAGAAGCAATGTCTTTTACCTAAGTGTATTAATTATAATGTATTAAAATTTTTCTGATTCCTGCTTTTTTTGTTGTTGTTTTGTTTTTTTGGGTTTTTTTGTTTGTTTGTTTTTGAGACAGAGTCTCACTCTGTCACCCAGGCTGGAGTGCAGTGGCATGATCTCAGCTCACTGCAAGCTCTGTCTCCCAGGTTCATGCCATTCTCCTGCGTCAGCCTCCCGAGTAGCTGGGACTACAGGCGCCCACCACCATGTGTGGCTAATTTTTTTGTATTTTTTGTAGAGACGGGGTTTCACTGTATTAGCCAGCATGGTCTCAATCTCCTGACCTCATGATCTGCCCGCCTCAGCCTCCCAAAGTGCTGGTACTACAAGTGTGAGCCTCCGTGCCCGGCCGATTCCTGCTTTGTTCTAATTTTATTTCCCTGTGTGTTTGTTTGTTTTGGTCCCTATTTTGTATTATCAGTCTTCCTCAAATATCTGAATAGATGGATATTGCTGTCCATTCACAGGCATCAAATAACATTAATGATGCGCAGTGACTAACTGTCTTAAATTTGTGTCAGGGTAAGTGGATTTTTTTATTCTTTTAGTCTAGTGTTTTTCAAATTGAGGGTCAAAAGTTTGAGAAATCAATTTAGTATGTTTTGAATAACAATTTGAAAAGGAGAAACTAAATGAAATGAGATGGAATGGGATGGGATGGGATAGTATGGCCTGGAATTACACAGAATAAATAGAAATACCAGAGTACATCTAAAAGAGGTTAATATTGTTTCATGTAACTTTCATTTCAGTCCTGTATGTGTATGTGTAAATGTTGTTCTGGTTCACAATGTAAAATTTATGTCTTTCTGATGGTCACAATAAAAAGGCTCAAAGTTCTCAAAAAAAAAAAAAAAAAAAAGAGTATTAACGAACTGATTGAACTCTCTGTAAAGGGATAGGATGATAAGTTAACTTTTGTTAGGGTTCTCAAATGGTAGTATATGAGTACCTGGGGCCATTTAGTTTTTCAAGAGGAGAATGTTTCATGTCCTAACTGGGGAAGGTGCAGGTATTCTGGGATCACAGTGAGCAATAGAGCCAGTGGGAGTGAGTCTAATCATTCAGTATACAATTTATTTAATCCTATCTTTGTCCCATACTTCACTTTTGCCCTCTTTTGTCTCTGGTGGCCTGAATTCTGTTCATTTGGATTGCCTCCATTAAAGAACCTCCAAGAATTTTCAAGATGATTCAATACTTGCTTTTACTGTTGCCTAGTTGATGTAATCAATGAGGAACACCAAGGACAAGCAGTGATTGAGTCTCCCCTGCTCAAACTCCATCTCCCTTGGACATTACTGAGCCAGCAGTTGTCTTGGATGCTGTTTTCATGGCTCCAGAGGTGCCTGAGTTTTTGCATAAATGAGAGTAAAGTAGCTCTGCATGTCTAAAAGAGCAAATGTTACTAACAATTAAGAGCTCAAATTTTTGTTAAAGTTTTAAAATACAATTTTCAAGCTAGGATCAAAAGTGAATGAGAAGCTGAACATATCCTGGGGTAAAAGGGAGAGATGATAACATGGCAAAAAGAGCCCTCCCAGCAGGACTCCCTGGCACACCTGACATTCCCTTATACTTTCCTGGATGCCTGATTACAGCAGCTATGCAGCCAAACCTGGGGGTAAAGTAGGTGGTAGCAGATAGACTCAGAGTGTGGGGAATCTCTATATTTAGGTCCAAAACCTTACCTTCCCAATAATAGATTGAGGAAGCTCTGGCTTGGCAATGTATCTGGAAGTTTGTGTCGACATGTTGGAATGTGACTGTCCTCAAGTGACCGCAAACTTAGAATCTGTCTCAAGTCATTGGAAGCAAGAATGTGACCCCACCTTGAATTAATCGATTCCCATATGTGGTATTTCATCCTGTTCTGGGCACCACATTTTAAAATGCATATGATGACATTTCTTAGGTACTGACAAACTCTTATCAAAATGGTTGTATCAATTTACACTTCCACCAGTAATATATGTTCCTATTTCCTAAAACGCACACCAACGTTTGTTGCTGGATTTTAATTCTTGCCAGTTTGATGGGCATAAAATGACATCTGGTGGTTGTCATTTTTATTTAAAGTAAAACCCACTCTTTTTAGTCTTTGGAAACACATGATTTTTATCATTTTAATGCATATTCTACTTAAACATCTAAAATTGATCAGTACATCTCCTCCCCCGAATAGCTTAAGGGTCTTAGAATGCTTTAATACTGAGCAACTCTCCCAGTTTCATGCAATTTCTGTGCAATATTTTAGTTGTACAGTTGACCCTCATTATTCACAGATACCTTATTTGTGATCCCATGTAGTCATTAAAACTTACTTATAACCCTAAAATCAATACTGGCAGTGCTGTCATTGAAAGTCACGGGCATGAACAGAATGGCAAAAAAATTGAGTTGCCTGACACACGTGTTCTCAGTTGAGGTTGAACAAGGTGATGCCTTGGCTTCTTGTTTTAGCTCTTTATAACTGTAAGCAAGTGTCCTTTTCATAGTTTATTTAGTTGCCACATATTTCCCAATTTTGTGCCTTTTGTTGGTGATTTTGTTATTTCGAATGGTTCCCAGGCATAGTGCTGAAGTGTTGTCTAGTGTTTCTAAGTGCAAAATGGCTACAATGTACCTTATGGAGAAAATAGTGTGTTAGAGAAGCTTCCCTCAGGCATGAGTTAGAGTGCTGCTGGCCATGAGTTCGATGCTAATGAATCAAGAGTATGATACATCCAGACAAAGGTATAGGAAATGCCAATCTGTTCGTGAGGCCACTCTGGAAAGTGTTAAAATAACATCTATAGTGAGTGATGAAGCTACATAAAAATTTTAAAAGTGGCTGTATTTGTGGATTCATGAGATGAAGATTGATTTTTAAAAAAATCGTAATGGACAATATTGTTGTGACACTGAAGGCCAAAACAAAATGTACGGTTGCATCACCCAGGGTCAGGAAAATGTCAAAGTCTTCTCAGCTGGCTGACTGCCTTACAGATTTCAAAAGTGATAAGGCAGGAAAAAATGTTAAACTTGCAGGCAAATTAGCTACTTATAGATCAGGAGGCAGCAGAAGAATTTTTAAAATACCTGCCAAGTGTTATAAGGGAAAAGGGCTAAGTGAGGGTCTTGTTCTAAGCCTTAATTTGTCTATAATTGTCTTTTATTCTTCCCAGTTCTTAAAAGATAGTTTTGCTGGGTATACAACTGTAAGTTGACAGGTATTCTCACTCAATGCTTTGATTGCACTGTCTTCAGGGTTTCAATTTTGCTGTTGAAAAGGCAGTTTTTCTAGTTCTTAATTATCTGAAGTTAATCTGGCATTTTCTCTGGCTTCCTTATAATCTTTTCTTTGTCTAATAATGGACTCAATGATGTGTTCATTAACCTCTAAAACTTGAGATTCATTGCATTTCCTTAATCTGAGGATTGGTATATTTCATCAATTTTGGAAGTCCTCTGCCATTATCTTTTCCAATATGACTTTCCTTTTCCTTCTGTTACACTTGTATAACTCTGATTGCTCTTATTGCGGACCTCATTCTATCAGTAACATCTCTTAACTTTTATATTTGTTTCCCTGTGGGCTATTGCTTTAAATCTATTGAACTGCGAGGAGTATGGTCAACTGACAGGCTGTCAGTTCCTTCAGGCTCTTCTTTAGAAGACACAAGTTGCCTTTCTCAAGGTCACTGGAAAAGTTAATATCCTGTTTCTGAGCAATGAGAGGATATAAAGACCCTGACTGTTTCTTCCCTATGCAGGACAGTTCTGCTAGGAAATACTCACTTCAGATGTCTCTACTGGATTGGCCAAAGTTTGTTAGGACTCTATTTCAGTCTGACTGTCTGCCAAATCTTGCTTCTTTCTCTATCCTGCCATAGATTTGAATCCTCAATAAACTGTATACACCAGGCTCAAATTCAGCATCTTATTCCAGAGAATGCAACCTGTGTCACAGCAGACTAGACACAATCATAAGAAGACCTAGTAAATTGGAAACACTCCTATAAATGCAGAGGCAATGCTGGTTGATTTATGAAGCCCTTTCTAGCCCTAACATTCTAAAATCCTAGATATATAAGGGTCCTTCATTATAAGAAACAGACTTGTCTTCAAAAGCAAGAGTGGAAGTCATAGATAGAGATGGAAAAGAGAAAATGTTTAGATCAGTGTAAGGATTCATAGATGAATGAAATGGTACCACAGTGGAATTCTGACCTAGAGACATACTACTATTCTAGAGTTTTTAAGGCACAGATCCTGGAGCCAGATGCCTAAAGTTCAAAATTCTGACTTTGCAATGTACTACCTTTATGATCTTAGGAAAGTCTTATCACTTCTCTGCTTAGTTCCTTCATGTGTAAAATGGTAATAAAAATGATATCTACTTTACAGGGTTATTGTGAGTTTAGAGTGAGTGAATATAAGTAATATATTAATAATTGGCACATAGTATTTATGACATATGTGTTAGTTATAATTATTATTGTTTGTGTAAAATTTCTAGATAGAAATCCTCATGGAATAGAAATATATCTATAATTTAAAACTTTCTATGAATCCCACTAATACCACAAAACTTTTACAAATGACCCAACCCACTGCACAGAAATATCTCCCCTCTGGAAACTACTTTAACACCTATTATTTATATTGCAAGCGCCTTGGGGAACCATGCTACTTTAATATTTGTTCTATTGTTCTATTTTTTATTTATTTTTATTTTTTTGAGATGGAGTGTCACTCTGTCACCCAGGCTAGAGTTCAGTGACATGATCATGGCTCACTGCAACCTCCACCTCCTGGGTTCAAGTGATTCTCCCGTCTCAGTCTCCCCAGTAGCTAGGACTACAGGCACACACCACCATGCTCGACTAATTTTTGGATTTTTTGTAGAAGTGAGGTTTCAACATGTTGGCCAGGCTGATCTCAAACTCCTGACCTCAAGTGATCCACCTGTCTTGGCCTCCCAAAGTGCTGGGATTGCAGGCATGAGCCACCAAGCCAGGCCCAGTGCTATTTTATCAGGTTCCTAACACTTCGTGACTGGTACCCAGAGTGTTGGGGCCAGAAGAAACCAACAAGCTTTCATGTCAAAGGTTTTCAGACCTGGCTATACGTTAGAATTATCCGGAATGTTTTTATCAAAACGTTGATGCCTGGGCCCCACTCCAAGAGATTCTAAATAATTTGTTCTGGGGTAAAGTTCAGACATCAGTATTTATGACATGCTTCTGTTGAGACATTCACTCACATTTTGACTCATGTAAGCATTCCCGTCCAGCTTAATGGATATGCATGTACAAAAAAACAACAAAAAAAAGGCAGGTAGGAAGGAGGAAATGAATTTGTAGATTTTTTTGACATGTAAAAATGGTTAGTTGAATAGACAGGTAGACAGGTATGTAGCAGAAGACAAGTACCAGGAAATAAAAATGGGTCAGTAAAATTGTGGGTGGAATGGAGAATGAGAGAGAAACCAGTGAATTCACTAGAGGTTCCAAGAATTCCTCAAAACCAATTATGATTTTTTTCTGCTGTTAGTTTCAAGTAATGCCCTGAATGATTTGGGGACCTCATAAGTTGAGCACAGATTTTAGGCCCCCCGATTTTTCTACTTTTTGCATAAGCCAGTGGACCACTGAAATAACTGTGGCCAAACCTTGGAACTTGGTGGACAGTTAATATAAGATGATACCCAGACTAGGAACTTGGTGAACAGTCCAGATAGCCACACCAGAAACGATGATCCTAGTACTGAAAGCTGCAAAGGAGGCATGCCTTTTAGTCAAGGCCCTGAGACAAACGCCGCCATCTGCGCGGGTGCCTTGAGCAATCAGCTAGCTGAGCTAGTGGACCTTTTCAGAGCAGGGGCTGAAGAGCTTTGCCAACTGGAAGAGAGGCTGCTTGTCTGTGCTTAATCTGGCAGGAACTCTTAGCAGCAGAGGGATATTTGGAGGTCTCCCCTCCTGACCAGACTTTTTGCTGCAGACCCACTGAAGAGAGGAATGATACCTTCCTTACCTTCACTTCTTGACTATCCACATCTGCCTGGGAAGCCCAACAGTCTGACTGCACTGGTGCTTAGGAAATCACAGGCTGGTTGGCCCACGTAGGTGAAGAAACATCACAAGCTATATTAGGAGGCAAGAGATATTAGAAAAGGGGAGCTCAGGTGAAACAATCAGATTAGGTGCTTCTGTGGAAGCAGAACTAATGGAAGAACTGAACACAATGTTAATAAAAATGTAATTGGGGATCAAGAGAAGATGTTTGCTTGAAGAACAAATTAGAGTTTCTGGAATCAAAAGAAATTCTGAATTAAAAAATTTATTGGAGGATACAGAAAGTTTATTTTCTTTTGCTTTGTCCCATAACAAATCTACTGACATTCCCATAAGATGGTAATTAAGTCAGCCATTAGCTTTTTCCTTTTCAAACTCAAAAAACATCTCTCATTCCTTTCCTTTTCCCCATTTTAATTTTTTTTCAGTAATCTTCATTACTTGTCTCTTAACGCTTTTAAATCTCTCCATATCCTTTTTAAAAAAGTAATAATGATTTGAGCAGTACAGGGAAGCCACTGTGTTCCATGTGATTACATGTTCCTACAAGAGGTCAGAGGCTTCCACATCAGCAAATGTCAGAGTAGCATTCAAAACTCAGTCAGCATTCGCAGATACAAAGCAAAACGCAAAGTCATTTTGGCAGCTCCAGCGCTGTGGGGAACAAACACGTCTCCTTTTATGTGAGTTACAACTTTCTGCATAATGTCTTCCCTCCTCTTCCTTCCTACTTTCTTCCCTCTCAACGAACTGAGACAGAGTGATTTTAATAGTATCTTTTCTGCTATTGTTATTTAATGTTTATTCAGTAATGGAGCAGGAAATACATCAATGAGCTCTTGACTATCAGACCACAGTCATCCATTAGCTTTGATGAAGCGATCATTTGGAAGGAGTTCAATGTTCAGATTGGCAAGCACACCCGTGAATTTACTTTCTGTGATGGAAAAACATCAGAAGGATCCATATCTATTCCTGAGAGCAAGGGAACACAATGGTATCTTTAAGAAGTCCTGCCGTTACTCCCTGTGAAAGTGCTCCTGATACCATTGCTTTTCTTCCTTTATGGTAGTCACAACCTGGAGAGAAAAGGGAGGAATAAGAGAAGGAGGGATAACACAGAGAAAGAGAGAGAGAGACTTTTGTTTGTTTCTCAGGAGAAAAAAATGGAGCAGTTGAGTTGTAAGGGCCTCTTTCAGGATGTTTAGGGCAGCAAAGTACATGATAAGGTAGAGTCAGCCTCAAGTCTCCAGTTCCCGCCTCATTCATATTTATTAGATTCTTGGAGCAAGGACGAATCTTGGAGAACCTCTCTTTCAACTTTCATTTTAAAAATAAAAGAACTAAATATTAGAAAAGTTAGATGACCTGCTTGAAGCCACACAACTTCTTGGTGATAAAGATAGAGCAGCTAGGGCTCTAAATTCTCATCAGCATCCTTTCCACGACCAAGTCCTTCTGAGATAGATTGTTGACTACGACACATTTGGTTTAGGTTTTCCTGTACTTGCTTTGTTTTATTTTAATTTTTAAAATTTAATTTATTTATTTTGAGACAGAGTCTTACTCTGTCTCCCAGGCTGAAGTGCAATGGCGCCATCTCGGCTCACTGCAACCTCTGCCTCCCAGGTTCAAGTGATTCTCATGCCTCAGCCTCCCCAGAAGCTGGGATTATAGACGTGCACCACCACACCCGACCAGTCTCCATTCTCTAGCTCAGGGCTCCAGCAGGAGGTGTGAGTGCTCAGGGGTTATGATCTGAATACAGGTGGCAGCAAATGGAGCACTACTTGTGGTGAGCCGACAGAACCTCCCTTCATGTCTCAAAATGGCCCATATTTGGCCTGAACCCATTTTCTGTAATCTGCAATAATAATATCCTCTCTAAACCAATGAACTGACTGGTACAGACTCCGAAGTATTAACACTCAGGAAGCCTTAATCAGTCATTCAATTCAGCAACCTCTGAAGCAAGCAACCAATTGATTACTCATAATTTACTATCCTGGGCAGAGCGTTATTGGGTACTGACGGGGAAGCAATAGAACCGTAAGGCTTCTTGCTCTCAAGGAGCTGACACTCTAACTGGTAGAGACAAACAGAAAGCAATGAAATGTTGTATTTAAGTATTAAATAGATAGTAAGGGCAGCGTGGTATAGAGTAGTGTTCCTCAACCAATCCCAAGAACCTCTGCTATTTCTCTTCAAAAGTAAAAGTTTTGTTTTAATTTATATGGTCATTTTAAAATTAATAGAGTAGAGATATATTCTGTATCACTTAGACTATTCCTTCCAAAAAAATTGCTCTGTGATTTCAGGGACCACATTTGCACTGATCACCAAACAGCACTGTTTGTGACTGCGGGCTAATGAGTAAAGGATAGAAATGGAATTATTATGTAAATGTTGCCTTTGTGCTAAGAAAGGCCAAATGACATGACAGCCTGTGTGAGCAGAGGCTCCACTGTAATTGCCGCATAGAAATATGACAGGACAACTGAGTGTTCTCACAGCACCTATCTAAAAAGAACCTGCTCTGGGGCAAACAGGTGAAGGTGGTGATACAATTCAAGGTAAAACAACACTATCTATCATACAACATTAATATCAGGATTTCAAGTGTTTGGGTTATATACTCACATTGTATTTGAATGTTATTTGGTTTTTATTATTGTATAATTAGGATTGTGACTTTTAGGCTTATTTTTGTAAAACATACTTGATTAAAATTATCATTAAAAGAATTTAAATGAATCTGTGAGAGTCTGTAAGAATTTCTTTTTCCTTTTAGAGAGTTCGGTGTATGACCGAAGATTGAGAACCAGAGGTATAAAGTATGAATCAAATAAAAGTTCAAATAAATGCAACGAGAGCTGCTTTTGAGTCCTTTGGGCAGCTAAAGCAGTGTTGTAATAGGAAGGTTCAATTACCACAATCCAGTTAAAGACCTGACTCGCTTGAAACAAAGTGGGAAATGTAAATGTTTCCATGTGGGGCTCCCTAATGGTGAGTTGGCCTGGATGAGTATCGCTGATTGCACTGGGCTCACCAGAGCCTCTGAGAATAATAATAATGAAAGCACACCTCTAAGCATTCTGTTTTTGCTACAAGCAAACTCTGGTCCTAAGAGCATGAGCATTCGTCCTCAGAAAACTTTTCTCACTCCCATCAGCATCATCTCAGGGACAGAAAATGGAAAACTGGCAAGTAATTCCATCCTGTAATTCTGCATTACCTTTGATTAATGAACAGGGGAGGGCAAGCTCCAGCGAAATCTGGTGCAGGGATTGGCATCACAGTGTAGATGACTCCATCAAGAAATTATTTCTTTCCTTGGTTTGCAATTGCTTCTACCTGGCTCTTAGTCGGTTGGGCCCATCTTCTTAGGATAATTTATTTTCCTTGCTCATGGTCTGAGACTTAAAGTCAGAGATGAATTTCAATAATGTGTGGCCTCAGCATAAATGTATTTTCATTATTTCCCATAACATAGTTTGTTACTCTTCTTTCAGAGGCTTTCCGCCACTAGTATTCCTTTTTCAAAAATTCGATTGTAGTTAAGAATACATGTAAAATTTACCATCTTAACAATTTCTAATTGTATAATTCAGGAGTAACAAGTATATGCACGTTGCCACACAACCAATCTCCAGAACTTTTTCATTCGCAAAACAGAAACTCTGTACCCATTAAATAACAACTGTTTGTTTCACCTTCCTCTGGTGCCTGGCAACCACCATTCTACTTTCCATTTCTAAGAATTTGACAATTCTAGATATCTCTTAGATGGGGAATCATACAGTGTTTGTCTTTTTGTGACTGGCTTATTTCACTTAGCATGATGTTTTCCAAAATCATACAACTTGTAGAATGTGTCAGAGTTTTCTTCCTTTTGAAGGCTAATTAATATTGCATTGTATGAATAGATCGCATTTTGCTTATCTGTTCATCCATTAATGGACGCTTGGGTTGGTTTTACCTCTTGGCTATTGTGAATAGTGCAGCTATGAATATGAGTATGTAACTATCTCTTTGAAATCTTGCCTTCAATTCTTTTGCATATATATGCAACAGTGGAATTGTTGGATCGTATAGAAACTGCCACACTGTTTTCCTAGTGTCTGCACCATTTTACGTTCCCAACAACGCACTACAGTTCCAATTTCTCCTTATCTTTATTAACTCTTTTCTTTCTTTTCTTTCCTTCTTTCTTTTCTTTCTTTCTTTTTCTTCATTCTTTCTCTCTCTCCTTCCTTCCTTCCTTCCTTCCTTCCTTCCTTCCTTCCTTCCTTCCTTCTGTCCTTCTTTTTTCTTCATTCTAATGGGTGTGAGTGATATCTCATTGTTGGTTTTGATTTGCATTTCCCTAATGATTAACAAAGTTGAATATCTTTTCATATGCTTCTTGGCCATTTATATCCATTTATATATCACTTTTGAGAAATGTCTGTTCAGATTTTTTTTTCCATTTTTAAATCAGGCTATTTATTGTTTTGTTGTTGAGTTGTAGGAGTTCTTAATATATTCTGGATATTAATTCCTTATCAGATGTATTTACAAATATTCTCTTTAATTCCATAGTTTGCCTTTTTACTCTGTTGCTTGTGTCCTCTGATGCATGGAAGTTTTTAAATTTTGATATATTTCAATTTGTCTACTTTTACTTTTGTTGCCTGTGTTTTTGGTGTCATGTCCAGGAAATCTTTCCCAAATTCAATGTCGTAAAACTTTTCCTCTATATTTTCTGGTAAGCGTTTTATAGTTTCAGGTCTTCAGTTTAGATCTTTGATCCATTTTGACTTGATTTTTTTTTATGTGGTATAAGATAGAGGTCCAAATTCATTCTTTTGCGTATGGATGTCCAATTTTCCCAGCATCATTTGTTGAGGAGACACTGTTTCCCCATTGAACAGTTTTGACACTCTTTCCAAAAATCATTTGACCCTGTGTATGAGAGCTGATTTCTGAGCTCTCTTATTCTATTCCATTGGTCTATATGCATGTCTTTATGCCAGCACCACATAGTTTTGATTAATACAGCATTTTAATAAGTTTTGAAATCAGGAAATGTAAAACCTCCATCTTTTTTCTTTTTTTTTGAAGATTGTTTTGGCTATTCAGGGTCCCCTGTGATTTCATATGAATCTGAAGATGAATGTTTCTATTTCTGCAAAAAATGCCACTGATATTTTGATAGGAATTGTGTAAATGTGTAGATTGCTTGGGTAATATTGACATTTTAACAATATTAAGTCTCTTAACTAATAAACAAAAATGTATTTACATTTATTTGTGTCTTCTTTTATTTCCTTAAACATTGTTTTGTAGATTTCAGTATACAATTTTTTGACCACTTTGGTTAAGTTACTCCTAACTATTTTATTCTTTTTGATGCTATTGTAAATGGGATTGGCTTCTTCTTATTATTTTTTTGGATTGTTCATTGTTAGTGTATAGAAATATACCTGATTTTTTTGTGTTGAGTTTGTATCCTGCAACTTTGCTGAATTTGTTAGTTTGAGTAATTAAAAAAAAAAATTGGTGAAACCTTTAAAGTGTTCAACACTTAAGATTATGTCTTCAGACAGAGATAATTTTACCTCTTCCCTTCAGTGTGTAGCCTTTTACTGATTTTTCTTGCCTAATAGTGCTGGCTTGAGCTTCCAGGACTGTGTTGAATAGAAATGGCAAAAGTGGGCATCATTGTCTTGTTTCTGATATTAGAGGAAGAGCTTTCAGTCTTTCACCATTGAGTATGATGTGAGCTGTGAATTTTTCATATATGGCTTTTATTATGTTAGGGTAGTTTCCATCTATCCTTAGTTTATTGAGTTATTTTATTGTATTATTCAAGGTTGTTGAATTTTGTCAAGTTCTTTTTTATATCAATTGAGATGACCAAGTTTTTTCCCTTCATTTTGTTAATGTGATATACTTACTACATTGATTGATTTGTTAATGTGATATATTACATTGATTGATTTTCATGTGTGAATCATCCTTGCATTCCAGAAATAAATCTCACACAGTCCTTGTATAGAATCTTTTTAATATGCTGTTGAATTCTGTTTGGTAGCACTTTGTTGAGGATTCTCTGTCAATATTCATCAGAGATATTAGTCTATAGTTTTCTTGAAGTGTTTTTGTCTGGGTTTGGTGTAAAGTTAATGCTGGCCTTATAGAATGAGTTTGGAACTCTTTAATTTTCTGGAAGAGTCTGAGGATAATCAGTATAAATTCTTCTTTAAATGTTTAGCAGAATTCCCCAGTGAAACCCTTTTGGTCCTGGGCTTGCTTTCTTTGACAGTTGATTAATAATTCAATCTCATTACTAGTTATAGATCTGATTCATATTTCTATGTCTTTCTGATTCAGTCTTGGTAAGTATGATATATATTCTTAATTCAAGATCACCCTTGCAAAACTTGTATTTGATTACCAAGAGATTTGATGTGCTAGTTATGGAAGTTTTGAGCATCACTTTACAACATACAGATAGGAACAAATTAAATTCTATTAGGGTTTTTGTGTTATTTAAATTTGCCTAAAATTTCTAGAGCTACTTATGATTAAACTACTTCAGGATGGTTGGATTTAACTCTTATCCCACCATTTCCCTATTTACAACCAATTTGTTAAAATTTTAAAAATTATACCTCAGCAATATCTTTCAAATATTTATTCCCTTTCCTAGCCCACTGTCGCTTCTTTATATCAGGTCCTTAGTATATCTTGCACAGACTACCTCCATAGCCTCATAACTTGTCTTCCTGCTTCTTCCTGTCCAGCTTTGTCCTCCACACCTTGATACTTTTCTGAAACTTATATATGATCATATCATTTTTCATGCCTAGGAATAATCCATGTATTTTATCTTCCTATTCCACAAAGTTCAAAATCTTCAGAATAGAAGACTCTCTCCAAGTGTCTGTAACTTGCCCCACTCTAGCCTCATCTACCTCCACTTCTTCCTTGCCACCTACCCCCATTCCAAATTTGTTCCATCTCAATGTATTCCACATTCTATAGAACACTCGAGTTTTTCATTTTTCTGTACTTTTGCAATGTGCTGTTTCTGAGTGGTAAAGTTTCACTCAAACCTTTAGAGATAAGGCAAAAATCATTTCTTTACTGAGACTTCTTAGATGCCAAATGTTATGTCCTTCAAGGTCATGCCCCAAGGCACTTGTAACTTAGTAGAATGCAAGTACTTATGTCAATATGTCTTAAAATTATTATCCTAATGCTCACCCCATAAAACTCTGACCCTTTAAGGGTGGGATATGTCCCCAAATTATCTTTGTATAGAGTGCCAAACACAGTGTCCAGTATATCCAGTGTCCAACCACAACTAGCACAGAGTACCTAGTAGCTAGCTACTTAATGAATGCTTTTTTTTTTTTTTTTTTTTTTTTAATATACAGAGTCTCACTCTGTTGCTCAGGCTGGAGTGCAGTGGCGCAATCTCGGCTCACTGCAAGCTCTGCCTCCTGGGTTCATGCCATTCTCCTGCCTTGGCCTCCCGAGTAGCTGGGACTACAGGCGCCCACCACTGCGCCTGGCTAATTTTTGTATTTTTAGTACAGATGGGGTTTTACCGTGGTCTCTATCTCCTGACCTCGTGATCCACCTGCCTCAGCCTCCCAAAGTGCTGGATTACAGGCGTGAGCCACCGCGCCCAGCCATGAATGCTTATTTAATGAATGTTTATTCTGGGGGATGAATAACATTGAGAAAGACCTGAACTTTATTGCTCCTTCTCCACTGACTACTTATGTGACCTTGGGTGAGTCATTTATCTTCTCAAGGTCTGTTTCTTCATTTGTGAGTGAAAGATGATGACAGATAATCTCCAACATCCCTTACAGTTCTGACATTTTATTATTGTCTTTTGTATTTATGCAAAAGACAAACTTAATTATTAAAATAACTTCATTGTCCATGACACTCAAGGAAAACAAAACCAAAACCAAATGTCTTTACCTTATTTGACTTTACATTTCACATTTATTCTTGAGTGGAAGCATTCTAATCTCCACGAGCATGCCCCATTTTACATCTGTATAATTAATTAAAATGTTATATGTCATTTGTCTAAATCTATAGCTCTGTTTAAATTTTTCCAGTGTTCCAAACCATAGGTTTATAATACCTCTGTCCCTGGTGGAGGCACAAGAGAAGATATATTTTTAAATAATACAGTATTTAATAAAATAATATTTATCATTTAAAATGTCTTACAAGTATATAATAACACTATAAATAATTTAAAAATTAAGAGTTATCTTTAAAGTCAACTAATTTCCTGTTTTGTGCTCCTTTTCTTTGTTGATTCAGATTTTATGTAGTTTCAAGGATGGTATCACTTAATTTTATATCCTACTGTTTTCATTTGGCACATCATTAGCAATTTGTACTATTTCTACTTAGACCCATAACTGTTATTTTGGAAGTCTGCATAAGATTCCTTCACTGGACATTGAAAAATTTACTTAATTATTTTCCTATTGTTGACCAGTTAGGTCACTTTCTTTTATTTAACATTATAAATGATTCTATAACAAATATCTTTCTATACTCAGAATCTTCTTTACTTGAGATTTTTTTCTTAACATGCATTTCTAGAAATGAGATTATTTGATTAAAGAGTAATATTGCTAATTTTATAGTTAAGTTTGGAAATTATCCACACAAGTATAATTTTAGGGGCAATATAGTCCAAATATCTTATTTTATATAGATTATGAATATTTCAATCAATATATTAATTATTTTTCTGAATTTATTGTGTCATGTAATAAGAATGCATTTGGCTGCAAGTAGAGAAAAAAATAAATCCACTCAACAGTGGCTTATACAGATCAGAGTTTAATTTCCTTACATAATAAAAAGTCTAGCAGTAGGTGGACTGTATTGGGCTGGCAACTGCTCAAAGAAGTCATCAAGGACTAAGGCCTGTTACATTTTCTGACTCTTCCATGCTTAGTGAATGGTTTTCATCTTCACGGTTGCAAGATGGTTATTATACTTGTGGGCACTGAGCTCCTCTCTAAGCACGAAGAAGGAAAAGGGCAAAGGACTGAGAGGGCATATTATCTTTCTGTACTAATAAAACACATCTCTAGAAGAAGCTCCATTTGATTATTTAGGCTTTGATCTCCTTGTTCAGAACCAGGTCACATAGTCACACTTCACTTAAGGGCAGTGGAAAAGAAAGCATTTCATCTTGTACATCTCTATATTCTAGGAAGATGAAGAAAGGGAATGTGAATGACTTTTAAGTTAAAAGGTCATGGCGTTTGCCACTTGACTTTCATTACTCTATGTAAAAAGAAGTGTAGAAGAAAGGAAATGGTTTTCATTTATTACAATTAAATGGTAATCTCTTTCAGGGAAGTTATCTAATTGTATCCATCTTTGAATCCTTAGCATTAGCAGAATGTTCATATAGAAAAGCCTCAAAAAGTTTTGTAATGTGTTGAAACAGTAAATATATGTTCCCTGCAAATCTAAATGGATTAATTAAAAAGTCATATTAGATTAGCATCATTTTCCTTGATAGCATTTCTTGTCTGATAACTTAGGGAAATGCAACAGAAAGAATATTAGGCATAGTTTGCCAACAAAACTTTGTACACAAATACAGGAATCCAGATTCAATGAGAGTCCAGTTGAATGTTTTAATATGGATTTTAATAACTATACACAAAAGTTATTAAATAGTGGAACATTAGAATGTTTAGCACCAAAAGAGTAGGGTCTTTAGTTTTTTCTCAGTGAATTACTGGTACTTAGAACAGTATATTACAATTACAAGTAGACATTTACTAACTGCCTGTAAAACAAATGACTATCAGAATGAATTAGGTTTCTAGGAGTGCATTGCACATTCTGATGCCAACTTTATCCTTTTTGGGAGGAAATTTATTGGTGACTTCATTGAGTTTGTTGCAGATCAGGTCTGCTCTTGATAAGTAACCAAGAAAAATAGTGAATGCAATGAATGACAGACTCTGGATCCCGAATACTTTTCTGTGAGAGAGTGAGAGTCAGAACACAGCAAGAGGAAATTTAGTGGGAATGCAAGCTAATTCCTCAATTTGCCCCCCACAAACTAGCTGCTCAAGTACAGAATCATTGTAAATTATATATATGGTTTTTGGTACACCAGCAGTTCGAATGAGGAATAATGATAAAAACATGGAAAGCACTTTATGACAGAAACTGTTGAAAATGACTAGGTTGTCTTAGAAAGTAGTGACTCTTCTGTAACTTCAATTGTTTAAGTCTAAAAAAAAAAATCACATGAAGAGATGCTGTGGGAGCATCATGCATGAGAGAGGGCTGGACTGGGTAATCTAAAGATCTCTTCCCTCCTAGCAATATAATAGTTCTATTTTTAGTTAAATCTGGCTTAGACACTGCCTGTTGAAATCAATTCCTATCAATAGAACCTAAAATATTTTTCTCCATACTAATTCAGCAAGCTCTCACTGTAGCTTCATATTTTTTTATGGCCATGATGTAAGTCTGACAATCTTCAACTCTAGGTTTAACACAGGCATAGTTTAACACAGACACAGTTATATGTCAGCTAATAACTGAGAACGGCAGTTTAGGGAGCAAGAGCCTTCTCTGACATGTTGACATGAGAAGTAAGACCTGAATGATAAGAAGAATCAGAGTGTATAAGACACGACTTATGTCCCCAGAATGGCTGGCCTCCATCTATTCTCTCACACCCTTGTGTCTTTGCTTGTTCAATGGCCAGCCCAAGCCACCATTGCCATTGCCATTACCCTGTATCCCATCTGTGCCAGTGACCTCAGCCTCCCCCAGTGACTGGATTCCACTGAGATTGCATTAGAAGGAGACTCACAAGTTTGGTGTTCAGGTGCAATCAGTCTGTATCCTTAGAGGTTCCTCCAATTACTAGGGGATCTAGGTTCCCTAGTAGTTGCCATAAAGAGCCAGTAACACAACCTGGAGGTGAGGGTGAATTAATTAGTTCTCTAAGGGACAAACTTCAGCCAGTTTTAACAGGAGACAGGAAGACACTGGCAGAGAATCTCCACTCTCTTCTGTGGACAGAATGTTTCTAGGTATGATGACGTAGGTCCTGTCTGGAAGAAGTGCTGGTGACCAAGAAAGCAGGTATGTTGTTTTGTGATGCTGTAGTCATTCATAACTCACCACCTTGAATTTACTTTCCCCTTCTTTTAAGCCTTGATTCTCTTTTTCCTTCATTCTTGAGTCCTGGAATTACAACTTCACATAAAGCCTTGGCTTGTAAGTTTTGCCTCAGGATCTGCTTTCTAGACAACTCAGGCAAAAACAAACAAATATATTTTCACAATGCAAAAATATGAACCATAGTTCAGGAACTGTGCTCAGGTTCACAGAGGTGCTCAGGTTTCTGCAGTACATTCCCAGGGACACCGCAGGATATATTAAAATTTTGAAGGAAACTCAGAGATACTTATTTGTTAGACACCATGCATACTACTGGCTCAATGTAGTTGATAGTTTCAACACTAGATTACACTACATTCTTTCAGTGACATCATTACATTTGCAAAGCTAGGTTTTGGTGGTTGCAATTTAATGTGGTATTAAAGAGCAATACCACATGAAAATTAGTGTGGAACAGGAAATGAAGGTGGTGGTGACTAATATAATCCTAAGATGTGAGAGGTTGTGTCATGCCCATTACTATCCCATTGGTGACTGTGGCTGCTTACAAATGAAATACAAACCTTTTTTCTTTCAATTTATGTTTTTTTCAAATAGTTACTAATGTTGTCAAGAAGTAAATGTTTATTGGATTGTTAGCACCTGAATACTTAATAAACATAAGTGTTAGGTTCATCTTCATAAATCTCAGCCTAGAAGTGCCATGAAAAATAATTACTGAGACATTCAGTAAGGGTGGTGTGAACTCAGAAAGTTTGGGAACCTCTGAGGTGGAGCTTTATGGGGAGGCAGAAATAAGCTTAGCATGTGATATGGTTTGGCTCTGTGTCCCCACCCAAATCTCATCTCGAAGTGTAATCCCCATATGTCAAGGGAGAGACGTGGTGGGAAGTTATTGGATCATGGAGTTGGTTCCCCATGCTGTTTTCATGATAGTGAGTTAGTTCTCATGAGATCTGATGGTTTTATGAGGGGCTCTTTTCCCTTCATTCTCTGCTCTCTCTTTCCTACGGCCATGCGAAGAAGGTGTTTGCTTTCCCTTCACCTTCCGCCATGATTGTAAGTTTCCTAAAGGTTCCCCAGCCATGCAGAACTGTGAGTCAATTAAGTCTCTTTCCTTTATAAATTACCCAGTCTCAGGGAGTTCTTTATAGCAGTGTGAAAATGGAGTAATACAGCATGTATGAGAAAAGGGATGTTAGGAGAACTGAGTGAGAAGGTGAGTGACTGCAGGGATGGAGGAGGCACAGGAGAGACCAAGTAGGGCCTTGTAGGCTTTGACAAGGAAGCTCAGTTATCATTTCCGTAAAACATGATACATGCAAGCTTAATTCTGGAAACTACTACTTCTTTTTTTCCTCAGTGACAACATTTTCAAAAGCTCTATTATCTTTCCCTGGTTTTATACATAACTGAGGTCTCCAAAGTGTGCATATGCATATTTAAATGTGTCACTTGCTTTTTAAAAAACATGACTATGTGTTATTTCTGGAAAATTCCTGAAGTTCCTGAAAACTACATACACTTAAAAATGTTAGATATAATGTTCTCATTATTATTGGTCTTGCAGTCTTATCTAGACTTAAGTTTTTTTTCTTCTTTCTTTCAAACTTCACATTGAGGCCCTTTCATCAAGTCTAGCATTTAGGAGACTCAAGTTTGGTACTTAAGACTAGGATGATACCTCTTTTAGATTGAACAGTAATTAATAATAGAAAGGTGAGTTAAGAAGCTCACCAAATGGAGCATGGCTTTGGGCCCAGTGATGGAAACACTGTCCATCGGAGGTCTGAGATTATACTTTCAGGTCCAGACACTAGGTGTTTCAATACACCCAGAGATGCTCATTTTCTTGGTTATATACTTATGTTACTCAAAATCACATGCAATGCAGTTTCAAAGCAGAATGTCAATTTATTTTTGTGATTAGAATGCTTTTGACCCATTTTCAAGGATTCCACTTTTTAGTGTCAAGGAAACTAAGAAGCAGGATGAATAATTACAAGGTTACTTAGCATCATTGAAAAATAGAAAGGAAAATAAATTGTCCAAGAGAATGACTAATATTTTAAGTAACTTCTCAGGAGGCCACCCCACAACAGAATTCATTTGTCTTTTGCTGGAATTATTTGTGCTTCCCAAATGTCTCTCCGTCTTAAGTTAGAGTTAATGTTCAATGTCTGTCTTTTTTAAAAACCCAATATTCCTCTGATTAGCAACCCATTAATACACTATTTAAACATACAAATACACACTTGACAGGTCAAGCTGGCTTTTCTGATAGGCTGGGAGACATTCTGTTGGTATGTATTTATTGAATCAGGCAAAATCTCAAGATTCTAGCTAGAGCCCTTCAACTGCACTTCACTGTGACCATTTTCTTACATATCTTTCCAGAAATATTATATTTCTATAGATCTTATTTTCTCCATAAATGATAGCATACTACTAAACACTCTGAGCATGGTTTTTCTTTTTTTGTTAGCGTCATATATTCGAGATTGTTTTATCTAATGAATATTAACTTGCCTTATTTATCTTGACAGCTCCAGAGAATTCCATCGTTTGGATGAATAACAATTTAGGTGGTTTTCACTCTTAAATTCCTTGCGTATACCTACAAGTATATCAGAGGATGAATTTTCAGAAGCGAAATTGCTTGGTTAATTAGATTATGCATTTCAAAAATGGACAGATACTGTAAAATTTACCATCAGAGAGATTTTACTAAAGTACATCAACAATTGCAGAAAACATTTGTTTTCATACCCCCCTCATCAATACCATCTATTATCAAACTGTTCTGAAAAATGACATCGTTTCATTATGTTCACAATGATGTATATTTCTTTTCTCAGTCAATAAACACTTCATGATGGTCTATAATATACACACTTAAGCTATTATGTTATCTGTTTATTATTATTGAGAATATAGTGATAAACACATATAGCCTTTATATACATGTGGGAGAAGTGCACACAGGACAGTTGCAGTGGTCCAAGTTTAGTACAATGGTGCAGTGGGAGCTATGGGAGGTACGTCCATCACAGTCTAGAAAGGAATCATCAATGGAGGCTTCTAGTGGGGAAAAACATGGGGCGAGACATGTAAACTAAAATCCGATGGAGGTATAGAGTAGTTGGCTTGGCAAATCTTAGGAATAGGAGAAGCAAAGAAGAGGAGACAGCAGACTCACACGTGCAAAAATGGGAATGGAGAGAGCAGAGAGCATGTGGGGTTTGCACACAGAACAGTTCAGAATCTCACTGTCATGACAGTATGAAGGGAAAGTGGGCAGTACTCCACCACCCATCAATGTAGCCCTCAAAATCAGTTGAGTTGTTTGAACTTTACCCTAATGGCAATATGACATAATCAGAAGATTTTTAAGTGGAGGCGTGAAAAAGCAGAAGTATCTTGGGGCTCACACTTGAGATTGGATTGGGGAAGATACGGCTGAAAGTAAGTGGGAGTAGTGAGGGGGCTGTCCCAGTAATTGGGTTCAGATGACATTTCCCTGATTTTAGGGATGTGCTAGATATTCATGGATCTTGCTGTTGAAGCACCTAATACACCATATTCTTTCCGAAGACGGGTGCACTAAACCGGGGTGAAGCACAAAGACCACTGAGCAGCCTGGCTTGACTATTGGCTTTGCCAGTTTGTCCTCACACGTGTCCAAACCCTTGAGAGGTGCTGTGAAAACGTAGAGGTGGATGAGGGAAGTGCTTATACAGCACTTACCGTATAAAAAGGAGGGCTTCATACTTGTTAGCTGTTTTTAATTTTTATTACTTTTCCTCGTTGCACACGGAAATGTCTTTACCTTTATCTTACTATAAGGTACATACAAGGAGAATTACAGAACATGGGTGTTAGAAGAGGTTTGTCGTATCTGTTCATTTTCCTAATTTTAGCGATGACAAAATAAAGGGAAAGAAAGCAATTTAGATTTTTGCCAGTCTTAAACTTCTTTGTTCATGGGCACACCACGCCAACCTGAAACTGTTCACTGGTCCGGTTCTCTTACCACCACATACGTGTAGGTTTATAGTTTGGTTACGAACACCACCTTGTCTTAACCGTAGATCGTTTCTGTGTTTGCCGACAGCAGCGATTTCTTGTGTGGAAACCCCTAATTTGGGAAACAATCTGTTTTAAACACTGTGTAACACATCACTCAAACCGCACAGTTTTCGATAATCTTAGAAACAAAAACTGGGGTTGAGGCGGACAGTTAAATTCTGCAGACACCACAGGCTTGGATTCGTTTCAGCAGTCGGTCCTAGTGGTTTGAAGCCCCTCCTGGGATGCCTCTTCTCCTTATCGGAACACCGCAGCGGCGCCAGGCGCTCGGTTCCTCAGGACTTCTGCCTCCTGGATTTCCTCCGCCTTTCTGCTTCACCGAGGGCCCTGTGATCCTATCCCATCGAATTAACCGCTGTTTAGCGAGCTTCTGCTGCGCGTAAGGAAGGCGCCGGGCGAGGAGCAAGGCGGGAACGCGGTTCCGGGACGCAGGGGTCCCGGCCCCAGTCCTGAGACCGGAGGTCGGCGCTTCGACTTGGCACCCGCCGACGAATTCGCTCTAAGGTTCCCACCGGCGGCGCTCCTGCTACCTCCCCCCTCCTCTAAATGCAGCTCCCACTACCTTCCCGCGCCCGGGGGCTGCTGCCTGGCCCCAGCTCTGCTCACTGGAGGGCGGCGGTGGAGGGGGTGCCGGCCCAGCGTCGGCAGCCGGGCTCAGGACCAAGGTGGGCGCCCGCCGGTCCTGGTCCTAGCCTCGCGGTGCAGGACACAGGGCGCGGCCACTCGAGTTCCCCGGACCCTCTCCTTCCTGATGCTCGCTGTCCTTGCCCTGGCGTCCCCAGCCCGGGGGCCCAGCCTCTCCTCCTCTCTCTCCCCCTCCGCCGCAGCCCGTCGCCTCTGGGCAGAGTTCAGGTTCAGCTCGGGATTTCGCTCGGGATTTAGGAAGGGGCCAGCGGGGCTGGAGGGCTCGGGCCGGCGCGGGAGGGCGCGGGAGGCGGGGAGCGGCGGCCTCTGATTGGCCGGGGCGGGGGAGTGAGCGGAGTTTCCCACAATGCCCTGGTGCGGTGCAGCCGCGGATGGATGCTGCGGGAAGGGGCTGCCATTTGCTGCCCCTGCCAGCAGCGCGCGGACCTGCCCGCGCTCCTGCAGCCGCCGCCGCCGCCAGCGCCGCCAGCCCGCCCGGCCTCTGCAGCGGGGCCGCCTGCGCTCCCTCCGCGGCCGCCGGAGTGGGCGCCATGAACCCCAGCTCCTCGGCGGGAGAGGAGAAGGGGGCGACGGGCGGCAGCAGCAGCAGCGGAAGCGGCGCCGGGAGCTGCTGCCTGGGCGCTGAGGGCGGCGCGGACCCGCGGGGCGCAGGGGCAGCAGCGGCGGCGGGGGCCGCTGCCCTGGACGAGCCCGCGGCCGCCGGCCAGAAGGAGAAGGACGAGGCGCTGGAGGAGAAGCTGAGGAACTTAACTTTCCGGAAGCAGGTCTCGTACAGGTAGGCGCGGGGAGCCGGCAGCCGAGACAGGTGCGCCGCGGCGGGAGACCTACTCTTCCCCCAGCAAGGGGCGCTTCCGCGGAGTTGGGCACCTCTCTGTTTCCAAGCCTCTCTTTCCCCCTTTTCCCCTCTCCTCCCGGGGATGTCTGTCCTCTCCCCATCCTATCATTCCAGGCTGGAGGGAAGCAACGCCGGCTTTGCCCTGTGGCAGGAGAGAAGCACTGGGTCCCTAAGGTCAGAACAACAGAAATTTGTGTGTGTGTGTGTGTGTGTGTGTGTGTGTGTGTGTCTATTTCTCTCTCTCTTTCTTTTCTCTCTCTCTCTCTCTCTCTCTTTCTCTTTCTCTCTCTCTCTCTCTGTGTGTGTGTGTGTGTGAGAGAGAGAGAGAGAGAGAAGAGAGAGAGAAAGGGTTGCAGACTCAGTGATGCTTAGTTTTCTTAAGAGAAGTCGTCAAAGTTGCCCCTAAGCAGGTGTCATCTTCAACCACCCTTCCCCCACCTTCCAGATTTCGCTGGATGAACCTTTGGCACTAACTTGATAGCTGAGATCACTCCGACAGGCAGAAAAGAATAGCACTATACTGAAGAGAAATCCTTATGGAAGTTGGACCTGCCTCGAAATCCCTCATGAAGGAAGAGTGGGTTTATGTCTGTAGATGCGCCACTGGTTATGGGGGTTCTATGCCTGCATGCTCCTTGCTTCTCTCCTGGCTGGAGGAGAGTGTGGGGAGCCCGCTGGCAAGCTAGGGGTGAAGGTGAGAGTAGGGACCATATTTGCACCTAAGGATGAGTGTGAGAGCCCTTTACACAAGGACAGTGTGGGATCAATGGCCTCTAAATTAGGATAAAAGATAACCCCACATTGCATTAGAATCCAACAACGAGGAATTAGGATTTATTAAGGTCTCTCACCCACCTCCCTTTCGCAGGCAAGAATAAAGATATTGACAGGTCTGGAGAGTTGTCGACACTGACCCTACTGCTTGTTGATGTTAAAGGTCGAGGTGATATGCAAGCACAGGTTTACAAAGATGTACACTTGCTGGAGCTCAGAAGGTTTCTGGAAAAGGGGTCAGTGAAAACATTCTTGTAATCCTACTCTTTCTGAGTTTGTGTTCCCTTCCCAAAAACCATATAAAGTATTAAGCCTGTCACACCATGGGCTGTTATGTAAGCAAACGCAGATGACAGAGGTGTGGGTTTGGGAGGGTGTGTTTTATTTATGGGGGCAGATGTGTGAATCATTGGGATCCCCACAGACATCGCCTGGCCTGGAGGCCACAGTCACTAGGGCATGTGCTCTGTGTCTAAGTGTTGACTTCTGATGACTCCTAAAACGCCTTCCTGGTGAGGTTGTTGCTTCTGCGTTGCTCGCATGCATTTTGTTCGCTGTGCGCTGAGGGAGTTCCCCACCTGAGTTGTTCTCTTAGTTACTCACACAGATCAGGTCCAAATTGATCTTTCTTTTTATACTTTGGTTTCTAAAAATAGACAGATGATGGGGAGGGGGTAGCTCTAGGGATGTATGCTAGGACACTGACAGTTCTACTTCCTAGTTATGATGGCCTGTCTGGCCCTTGGGGGAACAGGGACTACATTCAGCCTAATTTAGGAGCAGGGAGTTGGAAGGGGGTGGTGATTACGTGAAGCACAGTGTGGGCTGCTCCTGGCTCATTGGTATTCATCAGAGTCCTCATTGGGTAGGAATACAAAGCCAGAGTTTGCAAGGGAAATCATTTCAGCTTGCCTCTTGGCAGGGGTCATTCTCTGAGCCTCTTTTTTCAAAATGTATGTTGTGTGGGGTTTTGGCTTCCTGAGTTGCATGCTCACACATGCACATGTAAGTGTGTACACACACAAGCATAGACATGGACACAGATGCAGCATGTTTCTATAGAAGAAGAACAACATTGCGTCTGCTTGACAATCCATACATAGAAGTGGATTCTACTTCATGAACATCATTTCCTTTTAAATAAAGCTTTACAGTCTCCAATTCCTGCATCAGTGTCACCTCAGGTGGCTGGTTAAAAGTGCTCACCACCCTAGACTTACAGAGTCAAACTGTCTGTGGGTGGGAATTCTTAACAGGCTCCTCAGGCGGTGTTTATGCAGACTAATATCTGGGGTTTGCCACCCTATTTTGCCCCCAAGACTAAACAATTGATCTTTGAACTCATAAACCCTCCCCAGCCAAAGCAGGCCAGTCAGTCTCAAAGTCAGAGGAAAAGATGGTGAAAAGGAGATGCTTCCATCTGGAGCATATTTGTCCCTGGGTAACAGGAAAGTGTGTCCATTTTGATTACTGTTACTTATTTGTTTTGGAGTCATGGTGAGTGGCCTGCCCACTCATCATGGCGGCCATTGGTGCTGGACTCCTGCAGCTGGGCTGGCTGTTTTACTGTGGGATGGACAAAGGGTGTGTAAAAAACGAGCAACTTTGTCAGGAACTGAGGGTGGGCTCCTCAGTGAGGACCACACCACCTCGCTTTTGGGGGCACCTGAGGACGCTGTCTGGTGGGAGCTTATGGAGAGAAGGCAGGAAGACACACAGAATGGAGTCTGAGTGAAAGGGCTCAGTTAGGGTATGGAGCATGGCTGCTTGTGTAAGGGGGATCATTTGAGGTGGAGGAGTGGAGATTTGCAGGTAGACAAAAAATATCTTTTGAAGAACATGGATATTTTTGGAATGAAACTTGACAGGCAAAAAGAAGGGGGCTTTGGGAGAGAGGGTGTGTGTGTGTGTGTGTGTGTGTGTGTGTGTGTGTAGGGGGTCTCATCTGCTCCTTCTGTTGCTAAGGAACATATAAGCTAGGGTTTAAAAATAAATGAGGAGTGGGTGGGCATATGCAGTGACTCCTGTCTTTTTAGGAACCAGAGCCCTTTACAAAAAGCCTTTAAATAACCATTTCTGGAGGCAGATTATTCATTTTGCTTGACTTTTACTTTGTTAAGTAAAATAAACTCCTTTCTATACTCCTAGATTTCCCCTCATTATCTTTTCTTTGTTGGCTTTTTTTGAGAACCATTTTTCCCATGAGAATTTTTTCCTTTATTTCAGAATCTGCACCCCCAGAGCAAATAGTTTCTGTCGACTGTAAAGCTGAAGGTTTGAAAAGGCAGTGCAAGTGAGCTGGTACTTTTCTTTTAAAATTACTACTTCGTTTTTCTTTGCAAATTATGGTGCTGCAACAGATACATATGTGTAAATGACTATATAATGTGTAGGAACTGTTTTTTTTTTTAACTGCTGTAAGAATTCCCATTTAAGTCAGTAAAATAAAAAGCCTTCAGAAGCACATAAGGGAGGGGAAGGAGAAGGTAGCTGAAGTTTATTGTCTTCCATGCAACAGGCACTGGGCTAAGCCTTATTGTATATTCTGTCTTAATTAATCTTCGTGACAGTCCTATGATGTGATTATGACTATTTCCATTTTATTGAAAATGAACTTGAGGCATAGAGCTTGAGCAGGAGGCAGAATTTAAACACAGATGACTCCAAAGGACTTTCTCTTTAGACCGCATCATGCTGCTTCCCTAAACATTTATTTTAGGTTTGAACTCTCTCTCCATGTGTGCATATGTGTATGCACGCATGTGTGCAGTGTGAGTTATCTTCCCCCTCATCCATAATACATGACAGCTCATTATCTATTATTATTATTATATATTATTGCATACCTTTTTTGGATTGTGGTCTTTTGCCTATATAATTTTAGGGAACTCTTCTACTATCTCAGAAATATAAATGAATATAAATTCATGATTGCAAATATATTGGTTTTTCTTCTGAGAACAAAACCACCTCCATGTACCTGCTATGAAGATATCCATGTTAGAGGTTTATATGCCTTTAAAAAAATGTACACAGGGTTGTGTAGGTGAACCTAGGTCCAGTGAAGAGCTGGTCCATTGGTACCTCTTTGGGCAGCCCAGAATGAGGGATGAAGTACAATTTTGCTTGTCAGTAGGTCTGGGCAGACCATGACTTACGAGATGTTGATGCCTGTGATTTAGTTTCTCTACTCATAAGCCATTTTGGTAATACCAAACCTTTCTTAAAGGAAGTTTTTGGTATGAGATAGAAATAGGAGCAAGGAGTATTAAATGCCTTAGTTTGGGCAACCATGGAAAAAAATGATCTATTATTATTTATAGGTTGATGATTAGAATGTAGTATTTTTGTTTTGTGTTTTGTCCCACAAAGTAAGGTTATGTTATTGCAAGAAAGCTATCTGAGGAGTTGGAAGCTATGTAGGATAAAATGGATATTGTTCTTCCTTGCATTGTAATCAATAGTGTATGGGGGAACCTTTCTTCTCCTGAATATCAGTATGTAGCGTCCTCTTTTGTAAATTCATTTTATTTTGTTTTTATCTGTGCTTTGCACATCTGTTAGATTTTTAAAGACTTTAGGATCAGATTAAAATCTTGGTTCTAATTTAATTCCTTTCTCAGTAATTACTTACGTACTGACTGTTACTTCCTCAGTTTGGATACACACTGGGGAAGATTTCAATTCAACCACTGTCCAGAGTACTTATTCTGTTCTAAGTGATCTTTTAGAGGCTCGGTTTTTACCTGGGAGATTGATACTATTGGGTCCTGTGGAATCCGGGGATAGGGAAGTTGAAGAGAGGTCTTTGCTGGTGTTCAGTTCTGCTGTGGCAACAAACAAGAGCGTTGCCTCATGGGGCCAAGTTAAATTAGACTAGAGCTAGCTCTTTCCAACACTGCACTTTCTAATCTGAGGAAATGAGGGTTCCCAGTGAGAGCCCAGGGTGTCTACACCCTGTATGTTCGTCTGGCCTGGGATCTGAGAACATGTTCCCTCCACAACCCGAAGTTATCCTTGAAGCTGAGTACCTTGAAGTGACACCAGAAGCATCTGGAAGATTGTTGCCTACACGTTGGGCTGTGACATTTGCTTTCTTCCATGGGTATGCATTAGTAACACTGATCCTGTGGAGACTAATTATTTTTCCTGAGGCCCTATAACTGTAGTTTTGGGACAGTAGTTACTGCAAATAAATGATGGCATGTAAGCTTTTCTTACAGTGGATAACTTTGAAGGAAAGGTCAGAAGTAAAATGAAATCTAAGCCATAAAACTTTTTGTCATTAAAATTTAATTTGCTCAAAATGCCTATAAAAATGGGCTAATTCTAATTGTTGGAACTGATTGAAACCTATTTCAAGGCACAACAAACAATGCAGATAATTGGATAAATAAAAATACCAAGCTAAGTCTGTTTGCCCATAATGCTTCCACAACTCATTGCTGGCTTGTTCACCAGGAAAGCTCCTCGATTGGTATGAGCTCAAAAGCATCCACTTGGGGTGATAGGTGGCTAGTCTTCCCCTGTCCTCATATGGCACTTTCAAATAGCTTTGTTAGGACTGAAGTGTCATTTTCTGGTCTGGGCCTTAGACTAGGGTTTGAACTTGGCATCTGTCTGCTAATCTCAGACAAGCTATGTAACTCCTTTGAGGCTCAGCCAATGTATTTCTAAAATGAGATAATAGTAATACCTAACTTACAGGTTTGTTAGGAAGATTAAATGAGTTACTTTATTTAAAGGACATGGCATAGTGCCCTGCACAGAGTTAACTTGTGTACTTATTACCATTCCCCAAACTAAGTTGTTAGCTCCTTTGAAGGCAGAACTTGCACCTGATCATTTGAATCGATGACTCGGATTTTTCTTGCTCGGCAGGTGTTGAATAAGTATTTATTGAATAAATACATTTCATTGGCATTTTAAAATAAATTATTACTGTTATTCATTCTTGGTTCATCTCAATTGCGAGTTTCTTTTCTACAAAGAAACCTCTGCCTTTTTCTTATTTACACTTTGTCCAGCAGCTCAGGACTGTCTTTCTGTTTACAGCTTCCTGTTTGCATACCTGCATCAGCCATTTAGCCAGCTGTTGGAGGCTGGAGAGGGGTGGCAGAAACTCTTACTTAACCAGCTATTTGCAGCTTGTCAAAGAAAAGGCCTTAATTTGCTTTCTGAGTAGCACTAATTAGCTCTCCGGTTCTCTTTCTGTCTGTCTCATCCCTTTCCAAGGGGCAGCATTGATTTTCTCCTCAGGGAAATTTCTGTTGACTTTTCCTTCAGTGATTAAAACGTAAAAATGCAGAAAAGGGCTACCCAGCATTCCTGGAGTCCTGACCATTGTCCAGCCAGCCGGAGGTCACTCCAGCCACCTCTGTTCTATATTACTTCACTCCCCCTTTCCTTCCAACTCATCTGATTGACTTTGGTGAAGAAGTTATTTTAGGAAGAGTGCATTCATCTGCTCAGTGACTCTAAGCTTTTGCTTTGTTTTTAACCCACTTAATGAAATCTTTGGAAAAGCACCAGCTACTTTTTATTCATGTACCATACAGAGCACTTGAAGAATGGCTCCCGAATGTCCTGACTCCCATAATGTTTGGGGAGAGGCGGTATGAGCACTGCTTGGGTTACTTTAGAGAAAATTTAATCATCTTGTGTGTGCCTATTAGCTGAAGGAGGGGGCTGTGATTGGGTAGAGGTGGGAAGAAAGGTCTTTGCATATGAATGTTAATGTTCTTTCCTTCCAGCCCTGAGTTTTGTGAGCCTTTGAAATAAAGCAAACAGGTTTTTTTCTTTCTTTCTTTTTTTTTTTTATAAAGCAACAGCTTTCTAACAGGGGCTTCTGTCATTCTTGTATCCAACCTGAGTTTTGCTGAAATGGAAATTTGCCTTTAGTTTTCTAGACTCATAAATAATGTTCTGATAAAAGAACCAATTCTGGTTTAAGCTGTAATATTTATAGCCTGACTTTTGTTAGATGTTTGGAACAGCATTCAAAACAGTAATATTTAAACCACAATTAAATTTCATTTTTCTTACCTTTCAATTACTTGAGAGGTAGAGGATAGTAGTGGTGAAGAGCCCTGCCACCTGGGTCTAAAGCTCCACCTCTGCCTGCTGTGTGCCTGCACAAGTTACTTAACCTCTCTGTGTCTTAATTTCCCCATCTACAAAATAGTAATGATAGTGGTACTCATCCTGTAGAATTATTTGACATTTAAATGAGTCACAAAGTACATGCTATATGTGTGTTTGTTAAGGTGGTGTTATCTATACTTAAGTCCGGTTAAGGAGCAGATTTGTGTATTATTCTTCAAAATACAGAACATCAGTCAAATGTCAGCAGCTGGTGATAAAATTATTCAGGTAATATGAAAATGAGAGAGACATAGACTTAAGAAATGTAGCTGACAGGTTTTGGCATTCTTTAAGATAGAGAATATGTAATTTTTATTTCGTAACTTATTAAAACACAGTTCACTGTTACTAGGGGATGTGAAAAGGAGAAAGCTGCTTCTTAGTGCTTTGGAAATTGGAGCGGACAGAAGGCAGAGGTCGGAGGAGACAGGCACAGTCAGTGTGCAGAGGAGTCAGGTAGCAGCAACCCGAACTGCCAGCTGGTCATCTGAGAGCAGGAAGCCAGACGTGGAGGGTTGGGTGAGAGGGGTCTCAGAGCTTTGCAGTGTCAGGAATGGATAAGCTGATAAAGACCGAGGTACTAGAAACAGAGTTGTCCCCTGTGATTCCAGGACAGAGGTTATTTCTCTTCTGGCCTGTCTTGATGATGTTTGCTTTGTACATGCAGACAATGGCCGGCTGGCATGCCCTGGCAATCACAGAAAGAAGCTTCGCAGATGCTACCTGCCCTGGATTATTTCAGAAATGGAAGGCACAGCCTTCTGGGATGTTCCATCAGTGATTTCAACCAGGCCAAACAGCAGAATATATTTTAAAAGATGTAGATGGTTATTAAATATTTGTTAGACAAGTAAAACTGCTCAGGACTGTGAAATAAATGTTAAGGAAGTGAATTCATTTTTGTTTTCCTTAAAAAAGGCAAAGATAAGACAGTTGGACTGCTTTTGTGTATCATGTAGTCTTTCAGGAAATAGCTGGAAAATAGATTCCTTGAAAGGACCAAAGTACATTTTTAAAATGTGTCATTCCTTTGTACATGAGAAAGATGTCAGGCTTGTAGGGAAAAATACATTTTTGCTTTTTTAAAAAAAAACTTGAAAGCAATTTGTTGAAAGATAAAAAGAGCTTTACATAAGCTTATGTGGAAGCGGTGGGAAAGGGTTCCATGTATCATTTACAGACAAACTTCTGGAACATTCCTCAGGCTGAAAGGCCTGAGATCTCATCATTGTCCTAATGGATGTGTCAGAGTTTGAGACAATCTCTTTCAGACTGAAAGCATTCTCTTTAAGAGTTTTGAAGGAAGAGCCTGTAATCCCAGCACTTTGGGAGGCTGAGGCGGGCGGATCACAAGGTCAGGAGATCGAGACCATCCTGGCCAACGTGGTGAAACCTTGTCTTTACTAAAATACAAAAAAAATTAGCCAGATATGGTGGCGCATGCTTGTAGTCCCAGCTACTCAGGTGGCTGAGGCAGGGGAATCACTTGAACCTGGGAGGCGGAGGTTGCAGCGAGCTGAGATCAAGCCGCTGCACTCCAGCCTGGCAACAGAGTGAGACCCCGTCTCAAAAAAAAAAAAAAAGGTTTCTCCCTTTTAAATCGGCCCCCTCTCAATGCAAAGACTAAGGTGTGGCATGTTTCTTTTCCTTTGTAATTGAAGCACCGTCCTCAGCATCTGAAGTTACACAGGAAGCTGCCAAGCATGGGCTTCCCTGACAGCGCACAGCCTCGGGACTGCTTGGCTTTCATGGCTGTCTTCATCAGCTTGGGCTGTTGTAACAAAGTCCCATACGGGCGGCTTCTAAACAACAGACATTTCTTTCTCATCGTTCCGGAGACTGGAAGTCCGAGATCAGGGCACCAACATGGTCAGGTTCTGGGGAGGGCCCGCTTTGGGGCTGCAGACAGATCTCTTCTCATGGTGTCCTCACAGGGTGGAGGTAGTGAGGCTCCTGGGGGCCTCTTTTTAGAGGGGCACTCATCCCATTCATTAGCACCCCACCCTCGTGACTGAATCACCCCCAGTGGCCCTACCTTCTAGAACCGTCACACTGGGGGTGAGAATTTCAACACGTGACTTTTGGGAGGACATAAACACCAGGCCCCCCCCCCCCCCCCCCGCCGCCTTTTTCTCACAATATCCCAGGAAGCCACAGACACTACTCCTCTTGTCCTTCCCAGTGGCCTCTGAAGGCCATTCCCAGAGGCAGCGAAGGCCATCCGTGCACTTCCAAGCTTTTTGTAAGTGCAGCTCAGAGAAGGAAGAAGCTTTTCTTGGTTCAAATACTGACTGCAATGATTAACTTACTTCCCTACCTGTGAATATTAATCATTATAACTTACTGATTTTGCCAAATGCTTACACTGTATCAAGAGTTGCTAAATATTTTACATTCGGGATTTCATTGAACCCTCAATCAAGTAGGGACTATTATCATTTCCATTTTACAGAGAAGGACATTGAGGCTTAGCGTTTAAGTAACTTGCCTGCAAGTCACAGAGCCAGTTAAGTGGCAGAGTTAAGATCTGTGCCCATATTTGCATATTGCTTATTACTTCCCGATTGCAGCTTTTCTTGTCCTCTTTTCACCCTTTCCCATTACCCTCTCTGTGTGCAAATAGCCATATTTTCACAATCTAGTGGTTTATTAGACCAAACTCTCTTGAGGAGAGAGACCCATGTGTTTCATCTTCATGGACCCAGCCAGACCTCACACAGGACATAGAGAAAGGCCTTGACAAAGGTTGATTGACTGAGTGGATGAACATTCTTTTTACGTCTAAGCATAAAACTTAGCTCTGTGAATAATCATGTGCTACTGTCAGTTGTAGGGAGGCCAAGATTGAGCTTTCCATGGTGTTTTTTGTAAAAACTATATGAATTTTCCATTGCACGAGACGGGGGAATAAATCCAGTTTCCTGGGGCCAAGAAATGATTATGGGGATTATAGACTGGATTGCTCCTTCTAAATTCTACCTTCAGTACAAGACCTTGTGATTTGTTGTAATCATAGTGGAACTTGAAGGGAGGTGATGGTACCATGCGTTGGGGTCCAGTGAAGAAGCTCGGTTTAACTTATGTGCACTTGACATGTCTGAAATGGTGTAGTCAGCCCCATTTGATTTTTACAAAAGATATTCTTTGAAGAGTCTGGTCTTTTACCTTTAGCTCAAGGACCTGTTTGAGCTGCAAGTCTTTGCAATATGAGTTTTTCCATAACAACATCCTTCAGAATTCATAAGTATGTTCATGAGTGCAGTTAGAGACACCTAGAAAGTTCCAAAGGAACATTTTGAAAACCTGAGTCATTCTTTCTCATTTGAAGAAAACTTTCAGAATTTCTTAGGAAAATAAACCTCTACTTCAAAAATAAATGCCCAAGCTATTTAAAGATTAAAACAGAAGCTTTCTATGAGCCAGCGTGGAATTACTTATAACAAAGTCTAAGGGATTTTTTTAAAGACAAATTTCTGGAGATTTCTTAAACTGTTATACTGACTAAATTTAGGCACTTAATAATAATAAAAATGTGTGCGGTGCTTTCACGGCTTACCATTTATAAACTCCTTTCACATAATTAATCTAACTTTACTCACAAAACAATCTTAGGCAACCCCGTATTGTTTTCATAGGCATTGTACGTTTAAGGAAACAGTGACAGTAGCTAAGCGACTTTCCCAAGGCCACGTGCCATGAGGGACATTGCCAGGTTCAGGCTGGTTTTCGGATCTGAAGTCTCATACTCTTTTCACTGCAGGATGCTGTTTCCACACATGAATCTATGGAAAGACAGCACCATTTCCCTCTCATTAATTTTACTTACTTGAATTAATCTCACTGGTTAATCACAATGGACAAAGTTGGCATCAATCACTAGCTGGCATTCTAAATCCATATCGCATCGACAACGAGGATGACCTCATTGCATTGTCATTACCCTTCCTGTACACATGAAAACATGACACTGCAAGTGTGATGGTATATGTTTAACACTCCTCTTACCGGAGAAAAAGAAAAAAAACAGGTAGAGATAGAGTTAGGCTTTCTTTGCATTAGTTGCTAAGCAGCAGCCATTTCATTGTAAAGGAGATTCAGTTCAAGTAATGGCACAGGTATTCCAAGAATAGTATTTCATTTTTATAGCAATCGCATTTCAGGCCTCCAGAAAGCATATGCTTCTGTGGCTCGGTGATTTTTAGGGGAAGAGATAGCCACCTTAACATATTTGTTGAACGTATGGAGAAAATTCAATATAGCTGATCACCTAATAACCAGACTTCCATGAGGCGCATGCAGTTCACAGGGGCAGCAGGTTCAGGCTACCCGCAGTTTGAAGGATTTGGAAGTCTCCAGAAAATACTGTTGACAAACAAGTACATTTTGAGGCTATGTTTGACATTCACCGATACCATCTCAATGAAATACTCTGGGTAATTTAGAATTCTAAGGGTATTGAAATAATATGGTATAGAACAAAATTTTGTTGTTGCAGCCAAGGGGTTGGATGGTGCCAAGATTTCATTGTATTGAGCTTTTGCTGGCAGCTGAAAGCTCTTCAAAATGAAGATAGAAAATACGGTACAAGTCTGTTTTACCAGAGACTAGGATTGCAACCCCTGCCTTTTTTTTGTTTTCCATTTGCTTGGTAGATCTTCCTCCATCCCTTTATTTTGAGCCTATGTATGTCTCTGTATGTGAGATGGATCTCCTGAATACAGCAAACTGATGGGTCTTGACTCTATCCAATTTGCCAGTCTGTGTCTTTTAATTGGAGCATTTAGCCCATTTACATTTAAGGTTAAGATTGTTATATGTGAACTTGATCCTGTCATTATGATGTTAGCTGGTTATTTTGCTTGCTAGTTGATGCAGTTTCTTCCTAGCATCGATGGTCTTTACATTTTGGCATGTTTTTGCAATGGCTGGTACCGGTTGTTCCTTTCCATGTTTAGTGCTTCCTTCAGGGGCTCTTGTAGGGCAGGCCTGGTGGTGACAAAATCTCTCAGCATTTGCTTGTCTGTAAAGATTTTATTTCTCCTTCACTTATGAAACTTAGTTTGGCTGGATATGAAATTCTGGGTTGAAAATTCTTTTCTTTAAGAATGTTGAATATTGGCCCCCACTCTCTTCTGGCTTGTAGAGTTTCTGCTGAGAGATCTGCTGTTAGTCTGATGGGCTTCCCTTTGTGGGTAATCCGACCTTTCTCTCTGGCTGCCCTTAATATTTTTTCCTTCATTTCAACTTTGGTAAATCTGACAATTATGTGTCTTGGGGTTGCTCTTCTCGAGGAGTATCTTTGTGGCGTTCTCTGTATTTCCTGAATTTGAATGTTGGCTTGCCTTGCTAGGTTGGGGAAGATCTTCTGGATAATATCCTGCAGAGTGTTTTCCGACTTGGTTCCATTCTCCTCCTCACTTTCAGGTACACCAATCAGACGTAAATTTGGTCTTTTCACATAGTCCCATATTTCTTGGAGGCTTTGTTCATTTCTTTTTACTCTTTTTTCTCTGAACTTCTCTTCTCACTTCATTTCATTCATTTGATCTTCAATCACTGATACCCTTTCTTCCAGTTGATCGAGTCAGTTACTGAAGCTTGTGCATTTGTCACGTAGTTCTTGTGTCATGGTTTTCATCTCTATAGGTCGTTTAAGGACTTCTCTGCATTGATTATTCTAGTTAGCCATTCATCAAATCTTTTTTCAAGGTTTTTAGTTTCTCTGTGCATGCACACGTATGTTTATTACGACACTATTCACAATAGCAAAGACTTGGAACCTACCCAAATGTCCATCAATGACAGACTGGATTAAGAAAATGTGGCACATATACACCACAGAATACTATGCAGTCATAAAAAAGGATGAGTTCATGTCCTTTGTGGAGACATGGATGCAGCTGGAAACTATCATTCTCTGCAAACTATTGCAAGAACAGAAAACCAAACACTGTATGTTCTCACTCATAGGTGGGAATTGAACAATGAGAGCACTTGGACACAAGAAGGGGAACATCACACACCGGGGCCTGTTGCGGGGTGGGGGAAGTGGGGAGGGATAGCATTAGGAGATATACCTAATGTAAATGATAAGTTAATGGGTGCAGCACACCGACATGGCACATGTATACATATGTAACAAACCTGCACATTGTGCACATGTACCCTAGAACTTAAAGTATAATAAAAAAGAAAAAAATTTCAATAAAAAAAAAGGAGTAATAATAATAAAAAAGAAAATATAGTGCAAGACGAGCATAATTCATGGAGCTCAGTTTATCAGAAGGATCTGAGCGCAGAGGAGGATGTATAATACTTAATGTCCCAATGGGTACATGTGTGAAGGGGTGATGTCAACATACAAAGCTGTCAGGTGCTATATTTTTCTGATTGAAATACTACTATTAATTTTGAAGGCAGATTGATCTGTGTGTGGAAGCCTGGAAGCTTGGAAGCCCTTGGCCCTGCCTTTTAAGGCATTTCTGCCATCTCTGTTGTAATTTGCCAAACTATTGTGAAACTTCTGTGTATCTATACAAACGTATTTTCTTCAGATAACTGCTTCATGGGAGTTGTCAAGGGAGCAAACTTTGTTGTTTTCTAAGAGTGTGCTGCATAATACTCCTCCTCACAATTCCCCTCAAGATATTTGAGAGAAAATGCCCTTTTCTGGGAGCAGCTGGGATGCCTGGAAGCTTGTTTTTAATTTCCAGTAAGTTGCCCTCCCATTTAAGGCAAAGTACTTCTTCCAGGAACTAAAAGTCGGACTCAGAAGAAGTAATACATGGATGAATTCACAAATGGTGAATGGTTATTCCCACTGTGGTGATGAGTTCATTAGTATGATTGGTTTTAGCATCTCTCGAACAATTAATGCCTCTCGTATATGTTTCATCACGCACTTTTACAATGACTCAAAACAGCTTTAGCAAA
This sequence comes from Chlorocebus sabaeus, assembly GCF_047675955.1. Lineage (NCBI taxonomy): Eukaryota > Metazoa > Chordata > Mammalia > Primates > Cercopithecidae > Chlorocebus > Chlorocebus sabaeus. Next base: position 110,901,041 of record NC_132924.1, on the reverse strand, counting down.
ACAGCACTTGTGTTATATGAACCCATTATATAGATGGTGAAATCAAGACAAGGAAGACTGGGGAGGAGAGAACTAAAACGTTGACTTCCCAGCCTGGTATGAAACCTACAGAAGTGCAAGATTCTAAGTGTCTTTCAGAAAAAGCATATCTGGGAGGTGCTTGATAATATACCTTCAACATTAATATGAGGTCTTACTTGCCAGGAACTGTGAAGTGCTTTACATGTATGGTTTCAGTTAATTCTTATCACAACTTTATAAGGTAGATGCTTTTACTATCCATAGCTTTACAGGAAAGGAAACTGAGGCACAGGATAATGAAATAATATGTCAGGGCCTCACTACCAGCCAATGGTGGAGCCAGGGTTTGAATTCCAGAACTCCCTATCTAGTGCACTTAACCATTATTCTGTGCTATATTCCTATATGCATCCAAAACCCTGTTTTTCCTTTTAGGAATGACCTCTGTCCTCTTGTGTGTAGCCTTGTGGAGCTGTACATCAAGGTGCCTGGCTCTCCACCATGGTAACCAATAAGGTCTTTGGAAGCTGTTGTAGGGGGCTTCCTTTTACCACCCTGATAATACCTTAGGGCAAGTGTATGACTTGAGCTTGGACAACCAGCCTCTCTTAGACTTGGACTCTTAAAGGATTGTCAGAGGGATTGCCAATTTGTTCATATCCACTGGCAGTGCCCTGGTAGGACAATTCCTGCTGCTCTGGTTCCTGTCTTTATTCTAAGCATGGGTCGTGATATGGTTTGGCTTTGTGTCCCAACCCAGATCTCATCTTGAATAGTAAGTACTCCCATAATTTCCACATGTTGTGGGAGGGACCCAGTGGGAGGTAATTGAAGTATGAGGATGTGTCTTTCCCCTAATGATCTTGTGATAGTGAATAAGTCTCATGAGATCTGATGGTTTTATCAGGGGGGTTTCCCTGCGCAAGTTGCCTGCTGCCATCCATGTAAGACATGATTTGTTCCTCCTTGCCTTCCCCCATGACTGTGAGGCCTCCCCAGTCATGTGAAACTGTAAGTCTAATAAACCTCTTTCTTCTGTAAATTGCCCAGTCTCGGGTATGTCTTTATCAGCAGTATGAAAACAGGCTAATATAGTAAATTGGTACCAGGAGTGGGGTGCTACTGAAAAGATACCTGAAAATGTGGAAGCGACTTTGGAACTGGGTAACAGGCAGAGGTTGAAACAGTTTGGGGAGCTCAGAGAAGACAGGAAAATGTGGGAAAGTTTGGAACTTCCTAGAGACTTGTTGAATGGCTTTGACAAAAATGCTGATAGTGATATGAACAATAAGATCCAGGCTGAGGTAGTCTCAGATGGAGATGAGGAACTTGTTGGGAACTGGAGCAAAGGTGACTCTTGCTATGTTTTAGCAATGACTAGTGGCATTTTGCCCCTGCCCTAGAGATTTGTGGAACTTTGAACTTGAGAGAGATGATTTATGGTATCTGGTAAAAGAAATTTCTAAGCAGCAAAGCAATCAAGAGGTAACTTGGATGCTGTTAAAGGCATTCAGTTTTATAAGGCAAGCTGAGCATAAAAGTTCAGAAAATTTTCAGCCTGACAATGCAATGGGAAATAAAATCCCATTATTCAAGCTGGCTGTAGAAATTTGCATAAGTAATGAGAAGCTGAATGTTAATCACCAAGACAATGGGGAAAATGTCTTCAGGGCATGTCAGAGGTCTTTGTGGCAGCCCTTCCCATCTCAGGTCCAGAGCCCATGTGAAGATGGTTTCATGGGCTGAGCCCAGGGACCTCTTGCTTTGTGCAGCCTATGGACTTGGTGTCCTGTGTCCCAGTGACTCCAGCCATGGCTAAAAGGGGCCAAGGTGTATCTCGAGCCATTGCTTCAGAGGGTTCAAGTCTTAAGCCTTGGAAACTTTCACATGGTGTTGAGCCTCCAGGTGCATGGAAATCAAGAATTGAAGTTTGGAAACTTCCACCTTGATTTCAGAGGATGTATGGAAACACCTGGATGCCCAGGCAGAAGTTCACTACAGGAGCAGGGCCCTCATGGAGAACCTCTGCTAGGGCAATGCAGAAGAGAAATGTGAGGTTAGAGCCCCCACACAGAGTCCCTCCTGGAGCATCACATAGTGGAGCTATGAGAAGAGGGCCACTGTCCTCCAGACCCCAGAATGGTAGTTCCACCAACAGCTTGCACAATGCACCTGGAAAAGCCACAGACACTCAGTGCCAGCCTGTGGAAGCAGCCAGGAGGGGGGCTATACCCTGTGAAGCCACAAGAGTGGAGCTGCCCAAGACCATGGGAACCCATCTCTTGTATCAGCGTGACCTGAATGTGAGACAAGAAGTCAAAGGTGATCATTCTGGAGCTTTAAGATTTGACTGCCCTGTTGAATTTCAGGCTTGCATGGGGCCTGTTGCCCCTCTGTTTTGGCCAGTCTCTCCCATTTGGAATGGCTGTATTTACCCAAGGTCTGTGTTCCCATTGTACCTAGGAAGTAACTAGCTTACTTTTGATTTTACAGGCTCATAGGCAGAAGGGACTTGCTTTGTCTCAGATGAAACTTTGGACTGTAGACTTTTGAGTTAATGCTGAAATGAGTTCAGACTTTGGGGGGACTCTTGGGAAGGCACAATTGGTTTTGAAATGTGAGGACGTGAGATTTGGCAGGGGCCAGCAGTGGAATGATATAGTTTGGCTCTGTGTCCCTACCCAGTCTCATCTTGAATTGTACTCCCATAACTCCCACATGTTGTGGAATGAGCCCAATGGGAAGTAATTGAATTATGGGGCGTGTCTTTCCTGTGCTGTTCTCGTAATAGTAAATAAGTCTCACAAGATCTGATGGTTTTATAAGGGGGAGTTTCCCTGCACAAGCTCTCTCTTTGCCTGCTGCCATCCATGTAAGATGTGACTAGTTCCTCCTTGCCTTCTGCCATGATTGTGAGGCCTTCCCAACCACGTGGAACTATAAGTCCGTTAAACTTGTTTTTCTTCCCAGTCCTGGGTATGTCTTTATTAGCAGCATGAAAACGGACTAATACAGATCATCAATCTTTCTATTCATTGTGAACTATCCAACATCTTCCCGATAAAATTCCTTTTGCTTAAGTTAACTAGGTGGTTTAAAAAAAAGTCTAACTGATAAAATATCATTGGCAAATAGCCCACCAGCCTCTGCTTGTGAATGTCCTCAGTGCCAGAGAGCTCTTGGATACATTAGGGGGATAGTTACACCATTGGTCAGTTCTAATTGTTAGAAAGTTTTTGTTATAGGATAAATTAACATATTATCGTTTAGTGAATACTTAGTATGTGTTAGGCGCTTTGTTGCTTCCTTCTTGTCGTTCTCTTGTTTAATTCTCACAACAACTATGAGTAGTTATCACTATTGTACAGATGAGAAAACTGTGTCTCACAGAGGGGAAATAATTTGTTTTAAGTCAAAGGGCTATTAATTGATGGAGTCAATTAATTTGATTCAGACTCAGTTCTAAGTCACCCAAAGCCCCTATTTTTTCCCATTACATTCTGCTGTCTTCATGTTGAGTCCGAAACTCACTCCTTAATTTTTTTTACCTACTTAATATTACATTGTACTTCTGGAGGACATTCAGGATAACACCCTTTCCTTTTCTGTATAACAGGTTGAATATTTGAAGTCAAATATTACATGCCTCTTTAGCTCTTGTTTCTTTAGACTGAACCATCTCCACTTTCATTCTATCCCTTATCCAAAAGTGATTTTCAATCAACTTCATTTTTCTGGCTCTTTCTAATTTGACAGCATCCTGGGTTATCCATGGCTTTCTTCATAAAAATGGAGCACTAAAGTAGAAATGTGGTTCAACCAAGGTCACCATTAGCACATATGGTGCCTTTGTTCAAATTAGAAACAGGTTAAAAATCTGAGATGCATGAATTTACAAAAGTTCTCCTGCACTCCAGAGCATAGTCATATCCAGTTAGGACCTCTCCTGTGGTGGGGGGCACTGAGGCTGGGTTTCTGTCCCCATCTGCTCCTCCTTTGGATTCCCTGGTGCAGGATACACCTATACACCATAGGCATAGCTTTGGGGATGTCATTAGCTTGCTGTGGCTGTTGGTTGTGGATATGGATTAGTATGGGTGTGGACCAATTGCTGTGAAATTCATTCCAAAAGTTGAATATCCAGACTTCCAGTTCAACAAGTTGCTGATAATATTTCCAAAGTTTTGCTTAGGTTGCAACCATTTCACTTAAGACTGGCCATTTTAACTTGGCTAAATGTTTACTTGGCTTGTTTCCTACTTTTTTCAGATGCCAAGCCCTTCTAGAATGTTCCACATCCATCCCTTCCTCTGTCCATCCATCTGTCCTTCCTTCCCTCTCTTTCTCTCATTTTTCCTAAATAAGAAGGGGCAAGCTCTCTCTTAAGTTCTATTTACTATTATCTCTATTTTTCAGACTTATGTCTGCATCGTCCTCCTTTTGACCCTGCTGCTAGTGGAGAAATGCCTGTGAGGAACTCTTCCAAAAACTGGCTTAAGCTATTTGAGAGGTTTTGGCGAACTTTCTTTCAGTGAGTTGACACAAAGCCAATAAAGAAATCCCTGTGGACTTCGGCTAAAATTATATTTGGTGGCCAAGAAGATTACTTATTTTATCCAGAGGACAGCATTTTACTATTTCAAGTACAAAGGCTGTGCCATTCAATACAGTAGGCACTAATCCCATGGGCCTACCAAAACTAATTAAGTAAACTAAATTTGAAATCCGGTTCCTCCTTCACACTAATCGCACATTGAGTGCTTAAGGGCCATATGTAGCTAGTAGTTGCGGTGCTGGACAGCACAGATAGAGAACATTTTCATCATTGTGGAAAGTTCTATTAAACAGCACAGCGTTGTGGGCTTAGTGTCAAGATACTAATTTATCAAAATTACAGAAGCCTCAAGCCAGCCATCCTTGAATGATAACTTTGAATGATAAAGTTCTTGAATTATGAAGTCAAGTTCCCCAAGTTAAGAAGTTGTACTTTCTTTTTTTTTCTTTTTTCTTTTTTTGGTTGAGATGGAGTCTCGCTCTGTCGCCCAGGCTGGAGTGCAGTGGCACGATCTTGGCTCACTGCAAGCTCCGCCTCCCAGGTCCACGCCATTCTCCTGCCTCAGTCTCTGGAGGGCTGGGACTATAGGTGCCCACTACCACGCCTGGCTAATTTTTTGTATTTTTTAGTAGAGATGGGGTTTCACTGTGTTAGCCAGGATGGTCTCGATCTCCTGATCTCGTGATCCGCCTGCCTTGGTCTCCCAAAGTGCTGGGATCACAGGCGTGAGCCACCGCGCCCGGCCAGAAATTATACTTTCAGGGTGTAACTAGGAAGGAGAGAGAACTGTAGACAGGAAATGGAGGGAGAGTCCTCTTTGGTGTTCCGCATCATCCTGCCTGTCCTGTGTTCCTCTCCTCACCACAGCAGTGACTGAGGATAAGGGTAAAGACAGAGAGTTTGTCTTCTCTTTCCTTTGCAAACTGTGTCTTTCTCTGCTTTGCCAGACGTATTGAGCATTAGATGTAAGAGAATGTGTTCTGTAGCTTTTGGGTGGCCTAGCTGTTTTGCCATCTAAAATAGTTCATCTTGTGGTGGCTGCACTTGGAGGTAGAATAAAGTTTATGGGAAGAGCGTTATGGCTTCTCTAGCAATTAATTCCTAAAATTTGGGTAAGAGGATCATTCAAGATGAAGGATATTAACTTGGAATGTGGACTTGTAGCTTCAAGTTATGTCTGTGTCACAGAAATTGTTTCTTATGCTCTTATATTATTCTTAACATCAGTTCCCATCATGTTCAATAAATATTTATTGTAAATTCACTAGGGAGGCATAGAAGTAAATGCATGGACTTATACTTTTACTGTGGCTCCCCTGGTTCCTAGGGGAGAGACCTTAGGAAGCTGTGAAAAGAGCTTCAAGGACAGAGCAAAAGCCCCAGGAGAATCTGTTTGTGTTTGTGTGGATTCTATCTGGTGCTTTGAACTGCCAATATTGCACACAAGGGTGTTCTAAAAATAACTCAAGTAATGGGCATTCTCTGCTGAAGGGAGTGAGATAATTTGTGAGGATGATGAGAAATGAAAAAAGGAGAGAAGCTTTAGAAGATGAGAAATGAAATACATGCATCTCAATGGTCTCTGAGGCTCTTCCATGCACTAAATGCTTTCCTTGAAGTCTTGGTATTGAAAGCTGGGAAAAAGTACTTTAAAAAGCACCACTTGGAGAACATTGGGGTTTTCTCACCTGTTTTATAGCATGAGAATTCCTCTCGATAAAAACTTACCTATGTTGTAAGAATAGATATGGAATACTAATTTGTTATATGTGTGAAACACTACTTCAAGCCCTTGGTGAGGAATACAAAATTGAATAATAAATGATTTTTACCTTAAAGTTGTTTCAAGTTGCTTATTGGAGAAATAAATAAAAAAAATACAGCCCACTGTGTACCAAGTACTATGCTAAGTGCTAGAAATAAAAGAGAAATAAGAATCTCTGTTATCAAGAATTTATGGCTTGGTGATAGAGAGAAGTAAGACACTGACCTGTCTCCAGGGTGATAAATACAAAGATAGCAGGCAGTCAGCAGGCAGGATGGGGGAGCCCTGAGAGAGGGCACTTATGTCTGAGTGGAGAGTGGAGGATCTGCAGCCAGTGATGGTTTAATGTGCCTCGAAGGAGAAAGAGAAGATAACCAGATGGAGAGAGGAATTAAAGGACTTGTTCATGTCGTTGATTCAATGGAGAAAACATACTCTGGGTTCTAAATGGCAAACAAGAAACAGATTTTTAGGACATGGTCCATTTGCTCCTAATCTCTCCTGAAAAGTTCTCAGAGTAGATCATTTGAATATTTGAAGGAATGAAGGGTTTTAACAGGTTCCACTAACTTAGAATTCCACACATAAATGACCTTTACTAGAAGTTATATCTGTTCTGTGCTTGGTAGACATCAGCAGCTTGAACAAAGGTAAAGCAGCAGGCATAGCACGATGCACATGATTGTATCTGGATCTGGGTGATAGGAACACAAAAGTGGGAGAGGTTAGCTCTGTTTGGGAGAAGTTTTCTTGGAGCACTGACTTTAAAGGGTTGGTGGGATTTCAATAGGAGGAGATAGGGATACAAGGAGGGAGAGTATGGAAAGTGTTCCAGGCAGCAGGAATTGTATGAGAAAGGACACAGTGGTAGAAATGTATGACATATTTGTGCAGCAGTGTGAATGGTGATGAAGTAGTTTGGGTTGAGCATAAGGATAGAGTGGAAGATAAGGCAGGGAAGGTTAGTTAAATGCTCATTGTGGAGGACTTTGAATGCCATCAGAATAATTTGGATTTTGTAGTTAATAGGGAGCCATTGGAGGTTTTCGAGCCTATAAGTGATGCTCCATACTCAACTGTGGGGAGGTCCTTGTTTTCTCTGAAGCCATTGCTGGTTACCCTGCAGCCAGAGTCGCTGTTATAGCTGCAAATCATTCCTGTGCAAGTGACACCTCTACCCTGCCCTGCCTCCAGACACGCCAGTACAGACAAGAACTTTTCTTTCTCCTCTAGCACATGAAGAAGGAAGGGGGACCCCTGTTCTCTCTGCAGGGGCCATGGTGGCTGAGAACCAGGCTCTTCTCATGCTGTAGGAACAACAGGAAGTAGGGTGAGTTTCTAGTCTCAGATGAGACTAGAGTTTGAACGTGAAACTCATTTTTACATAAAGGAATGTAATAAATGGTGTTTAGATTTGATGCCATTCATTAACACTTTAGCAAAATAACATTGTCCTAAGTTCTATACATGTAAATACACAGAAAATTCTGGAACATGGCTTGCTTCTGAGCTGGACACTTTCCCTGTAAACTGTTTGGATAAACTCCCCTGCGTCCCCCTCCCCCCACCAAATCACATCATTGGACTTAAAAAAAAAATGAAGTGGATAGGTTTTTTTCTCCAGATTCCAATACCTAGAAATTATTGAACAAATGAATAGGAGAAATGTGTGTTCTGAATTTATTAGAAAATAGTAGTCAAGCAGCTTAAACATTGTTCACTGTCAGAGGGCTGTGTTACTGTCTAACACTGTTACATGAATAGAGATTGGCTGGACCAGTTAATAGAAATACAGATAATTTTGCAGCTAAGAAAGATTTGCTTTTAGCTGCAAACCACACACTCTTTTCAGACATAATCTTCAGTAAATGGAGTGCAACATTGTGGAGGAAAGTCAGTGTGACCAATTCTGACTGCTGGCTTTCAGGTCTGTTCTGGAAGGATTAGGACGATGGCCGGCTTATTCTCTGCATTATGTACATGCGTTGCAATGCCTGAGAGCTGGCTCACCCTCTGTATTTTGGAGAAATCATCTTTTTTTCTCATATAAATGGAAAATAGAGAAACATAGAAGAGAGAGCAACTTTGAGATCCAAGTATTATTAATAGGCAGGAAGAACCAGAGTCTTGGTTTAAGGCCACCCAGAGTGGTCTTAGACCCCCAGGCCCACATGACCTGCCTGACTTGGAGATACAACCTACAAACTGATTTCATGATTAAGAAGTTAAAAACTTGATTTTTCAACTAAATCCATTGTTGATAATTTGAAGACTACTAAGCAATGTCATAATTCTAGTCAATAATACTAAATTCAAAGATGTAAAACTTCATATTTTTTCTTGTTACTTAATAAGGGCAGTTTTATTTTAAATGAAAAAAAAAAGTGTGTCCCACAATTTTCTTTCTTGATAGCCTTCATTCAAAAAGGTTTAGTTTTCATTGCCCTAGATTGACAAGGACATAAACAAATTCAGAAAACAAGTCTGTTAATGGGTCACCATCCGTCCATGTTAGAAAATACTACTACCTACCACTGAGTGTGTGTGTGCGTGTGTATGTGTGTTGGGGGGGTGCATGCCTGTGTAAATGGGCATTATTCGTGTCACTTGCTAATCCTCAGATAGGTCTCGTTCTCTCTGAGCCCCAGTGTCCTCATCTGAAAAATGAGGCTAATGATACCTATTTCCCAGCATGGCTGTTGGTGCTGAATGGAATAATGTGTGCACATTGTAAATTTTATAGCCCTATAGTCATACAAGATATTGCTGTCACCACCACTGTGCTTCATCACATGTATGCCATCTGCCATGGGATAATGTGAAGACCCTATAAACTTCTCAGGATAATGAAATTTCTTCACACCAGCTCTGGAGCATAGGTTTATAAATGGTACAGATGGTTTTGGAGATGTGCAAGTGTAGTTATGTGAGGGTTGGCCAGCTTTTGGGTTTCATTTTTAAATATAATATTTATTTAGCCAAAGTAATGTATAAGCAAGACTTAAGGCATAGCTTATAGTTAGAACTACAGAGCTTTATTGTGGAAGACAGTGGGGCAATTCCTCAAAGACCTAAAGACAGAAATACCATTCAATCCAGCAATCCCATTACTGGGTATATACTCAGAGGAATATAAATCATTCTGTTATAAAGACACATGCATGCATATGTTCATTGAAGCACTATTCACAATAGCAAAGACATGGAGTCAACCTAAATGCCCATAAATGATAGACTGGATAAAGAAAATGTGGTGCATATACACCATGGAATACTATGCAGCCATAAAAAAGAATGAGATCATGTCCTTTGCAGGCATGTGGATGAAGCTGGAGGCCATTGTCCTTAGCAAACTAACACAGGAACAGAAAACCACATACTGCCTGTTCTCACTTATAACTGGGAGATAAATGATGAAAACACATGGACATGTGGAGGGAAACCACACACACTGGGGCCTTTTGGAGGGTGGTGGTGGGGAGGAGGGAGAGGATCAGGAAAAACAACTAACGGGTACTAGGGTTAATACCTGGGTGAGAAAATAATCTGTACAACAAACCGCCTATGTAACAAACCAGCGCATGTACCCCTGAACTTAAAATAAAAGTAAAAAAGAACGTCAGGGCTTTAAATAAAACTCCATAGTTCCATTTTCTCTTTTTTATTTTTATTTATTTATTTTTTTGACAGAGTCTTGCTCTGTCCCCCAGGCTGGAGTGCAGTGGCACCATCTTGGCTCACGCAACCTCTGCCTCCCGGGTTCAAGCGATTCTCCTGCCTCAGTCCCCCAAGTAGCTGGGATTACAGGCATGTGCCACCACGCCCGGTTAATTTTGTATTTTTAGTAGAGACAGGGTTTCTCCGTGTTGGTCAGGCTGGTCTTGAACTCCTGACCTCAGGTGATCCACCTGCCTTGGCCTCCCAAAGTGCTGAGATTACAGGTGTGAGCCACTGTACCCGGCCAGTAGTTCCATTTTCGATGTCTCTCCTATACTCTCATTTCTTCAGAGTTGCTATGATATATTAACTGTTTCTTCTGGATTCTGCGTTTCTATTTATACGTCACATGCTACTAGCCACTAAGTGCTGTTTGGTAATTTTTCTTAACTGTCCCTTCTAAGGTGACGATTTAGTAGTTCTCTTTTTATGCCACCTTTATGTATCTCTTCTTCTATCCTTCCAATACATTCATATTACAATTTTATTTAAATCGTTAATAAATGCTTATATTATCGTGACTTTGTAAATCTTATGCATAGCTGAATCACCCAATGTGCTATCAAACTTTTTCTTTCTTGTATTATTGGTCTCATTTTAAAACTTATTTTCATATGGACTTACTCATGATTCTTCCACAAAGTTAACAGAATAAGAAATGTTTTATTGCATTTAATTGTATCAAATAATGAGTCAGTTTCATGGTTTTTCTTGTAGACGGCGCTTCTGGTTCCTTCTATTATCTTGCCCTGTCTGCACTGGTTTTTTACATAGCTTCCGTTCTTCTCCAATACCTTGACATTCTTCTGCCATTTTCCTTAGGCTGATTCTCTGACTTCCAGATTTTCTAAGCTCACCTCTTTTCTGACTTATGCCTTGTTTGATGGAACAAACCATTTTAAGAAGGAGAAGAACAACACCGGCCTCCTCGATGAGGCTTTTCCCCAGAAACTTTCTTCCTATTTTTAGGTGACCAAGTTGAAAAAGTTTTTCAGGATGTGAAACATCCCGCGGGAGCTTCTTTGCAGAGGGTACATGGGAGTTAGATATTTAGAGTCCTTTTATGTCTGAGAATATATATACATTTTACCTTCACACTTGACTGAGAGTTTTTCAGGTTATGGAGTTCTAGATGGGAAATAATTTTACCTCAGAATTGCGAAAGCATTTCTGTGTTGCTGCTGTGCTTACAGAGCCACAACTGAGAAAAATTGCATCCTAATTCTCAATAACTTTACATCTTTTTCTTTTTCTCTGGTTTATTTTTAACATTTTTCTCCCTTTATATATATTGTTTAGGAATTTCAAAACTGGTGTACTTTATATACGTACATCTATTCATGGTTTGGGGACCTTTTTAGATCTCTTTGCTTTACAATTTTTTAATGCCAAGAAATTTTCTGGTATTTTTTTTTTGGGAGGGTTGGGGGAGAATATTTTCCTCCTCCTCAATTTACCAGTTGCTTTTTTCCTGGAATTTATATTAAATAGCTAATATATCTACTGAACTATTCCTCTGAATTTTTTTTCTATTAAAGTTCTCCTTTACTTTTTATTCTGCTTTCTGGGGGATTTCCTCATTTGTTTGCCATCCTTTCAATGGATTTTTAAATTTTTTGTGATCATACTTTTTATTTCTACAAGCTCTTTCTTGTTTTCTGAGGTTCCTTTTTGTTTTATTTTATTTTTGTTTCATAGCTTTAATATCTTCTTTTATTCATTGAGGGTATTAATAATAATTTTTGGATGTTGTATTCACCCTACATTAACTCTGTTTTCTTCAAAAATTTTCTTCTCTTCATGCTGATAGCTTCTTTTTACATTGGAGACTATTCAAATGTCTGATGATCCAGTAATATTTAAGAGAGAGGCCCCAAAAGGCTGAATGGAAGCTCGGTGTGCATGTCTGTGACTTATGCTTCACTGTGGGGTCCTGGTTTGTTTTACTGAAAAAACCCTAAACTTTAAGGATTTTCTGTTTAGTTTCCTCAGAGAAGAATCCTCTACTTTCCTTATAAGAGTTCTATGTCTAACTCTCTTTTTTCTGAGGCTGAATAATAATAATAATAATTATTATTATTATTATTATTATTATTTTGGAGACAGGGTCTTGCTCTGTCCTCCAGGCTGGAGTGCAGGGGCATGAGCTTGACTCACTGCAACCTTCACCTCCTGGGTTCAAGTGATTCTCCTGCCTCAGCCTCCCAAGTAGCTGGGATTACAGGCACCCACCGCCATGCCTGACCAATTTTTGTATTTTTAGTAGAGACAGGGTTTTGCCATGGTGGCCAGGCTGGTCTCGAGCTCATGACCTCAGGTGATCCACCTACCTCAGCCTCCCAAAGTGCTGGAATTCCAGGTGTGAGCCACCACTCCACGCCCTGAGGCTGAATTATTATTATTCAGTGGATAGACTTCATCTGGCTCTCTCTGCTTTTAGTGGAGGGTCTCACACTCAAACCCAGCTGTGGTTGTATTTTCTAGTTCTCTCTGGTGTAGCTTTTTTAGAAATTAAATCTCCAGTCTCATAGCTGTGTGTGTTACATGGGAGTAGCCACAGCTGCTCAGAATGGGGGTTGAATTACTCTCTAGAAAGGATTTTTCCTGTTTTTGGCTCCTCCTCACATTGGCACCTTCAGCAGTACCTGATGCCTCCAGTTCCTGAGCTTTGCTGGATCTCTGTGAGGTGAGCCCACCTCTTTTTGTTTGCTGCTCCCTCCTTAACACATTTGATTTCAGGATTTCTCTACTCTGCCTGTGTTCAGCTCACTTCTCCACTTCCAAAAAGGTTGTCATCTGTCTCTTTTATTGTCATCTCTTGTTTTCTTTCTTTTTTTTTCTGATGTATGTCTTTTATTTCCTTGACTTTCATCTTAGTGGGAGTTTCTGGAGAGAGCTGGGCTAAAAGTACGTGTCCAACTCACCATAATGACCTGGAAGTTGCTTATTCTGTTTTGCTTTACAGCAATAGAAGAGTTAACATAGTCGTATATTTCTTCAGAATTTTTAAACAGACAATGTTGTTCTTAGTTCTAGTTACTTCTAAAGGATTTTTAAGAGTTTTTTAGGTATTTCATCTTTCCCAATTCTCTGTGACTAGGGGCGAATTGGTAATTTTACATCTTCTTTTTCAAGTATTCCAAGTAGAGGAGGCACCCCCTGTGACTTCCAGTGGCATTCTGCAGCAATTAAGTTGCATTCATTCAGCTCATCATTTACCTTGCAGTCATCAACTCCTTTCAAAATATCGCTTTGATTGTCAGTAACTACGAAGGTGGAGCCGTTGGTTTCTTCCAGGAACAATGCTCTTCTCTGTAGCCCATGTTCTCCCAGTTTTCTGGGAAGCCCTGAGACTTGTCATTCTCCTAGCAGCTCAGATGTCATTCTCCTCAAATACCCAGAGTTCATTTAGCACCAACGAGGTGCTCAGTGTGGGGTTTCTGAGGGACTGTCACTGGGGAGAGGCTGTTGCTAATGAGGTGCAAATTGGCAGCAGCTGGGGAGGAGCCGCTCTCTCCCGCTAGGGCTGCGCCCCAGGGGAGGAGGGGAGGGTTGTTCTGACATTTTCAGAGGAGGTTGGTGAGGGGCTGGAACTGGAGACTCCTCACCCTTTAGCAAGGCCTGATGCCTGGCTGGGGGAGGCCCTCGCACCTTGCTGGGAGGCTGGTCTGTTCTCACACAACCCCACCTCCAGAGCTGCTGCCAGCTGGCTAATTTCTTGGCTGGCTTTTCTGGCTGGCTTTACTTGCAAGCAGGAGAGGCCATGATCAGACACTGGGTTTTCCCAGACATTGGAGAGACAGCCAGGAAGACCCACAGCCCCCAGAGACACTGTCCTTGGGATTGGTATGCTAGAAGGTTATGAGGTTGGGGTTTGCTGGTGGAAGAGAGATTACTGTAGCAACTGTTGAAACAAGAACGCCCATCCGTCTCCCCCAAGCATTTGTCCACCTGTTCTGCCTGGAAGAGCCTCTTATGCTTTAAACTGTTCACCTGAGTGCTCCCACAAGCCGTGCTTCTCTGCTTCTGCAAGGTGCAGCGCGCTCACAACCATTTTCATCTGCAAGGGTCTCTGCCAGAGCTGTGGCAGAGTTGTCTGTGGGATGAATCAGAAACTATGTTCTGATGGAGAGAAAATGGAGGGCAGTGGGTGGATGTGGAATGTTCAGTAAGTAGTTAAATGGCTTTATGTCTCCTGGTCTGTCTGACAAAGTGTGCTGACTGGGGCCTCCTGCTGTGAGACTCGTTTGGGTGATCTTGACCAAATCTCTTAGTTTCTCTGACTTTAGCATCCTTCATCTTTTTTCTCTTTATCTCATTTTCTCTAACTTTTTAAGGAGCACACTGAGTGCTAGCTTAGACACAAGGATGAGCGAAATGAATAAAATGCAGTCCCTGTCCTCACAGAACTCACCTTCTGGTGGAAGAAGGTGGACATATAAATAACATAGACTTACACATGATGAGAAATGCACTATGTCAAAGGCATGCAAGAAGTGTCATGGGATGATGAAGGAAGGGGCAGTGATGCTCTCTGAGAGGGTCAGAGAATGCCCTACAGTGGTAGTGACATTTGAACTAGTTGTTGAAGACTGATTCCATAGGGGGACAAAGAATAGTAATGGAGGTTTGAAGAAAACATGGTGTATTCTAGAAAAGGCGAGTTTGTTTGTTGACACTAGCATGCATGTGCAGGAGGAACTGGCAGGCTGTGAGGCTGGCAGTGGACGTAGAGTGCTTGCCATACAATGAGTTTAGATCTCACTTTGTTGGGGGTGGGGAGTTGTGCTCGGCTGTGCAGAGAACCATGATCATTTGCTAAATAAGTAGGCTGGGCTATATGATCTTTTAAGATCCCTTGTAGTCTAAAGTTCTTGGATTTTCTGTGTGGGTACAAAGCTGTGGGTCTGGGAACACAGCTTCGTTGAGGAGTGTTATCTGGTGTAACGTCTGTGAGTAGGTGTTTAAATGTGGGCTGTACTCAATAGCTATATTAAGAGGTAGCATCAAGCAGAGAGTGGAGCACCAGGTTCCCAGTTAAGCTGTAGTTTAAATATGCAAGTCTTGTTTCAGCCTTTGATCATGCTTTTGACCATGGCTAAAGCACTTGATCTGTCAAAGAGCCTTAGGATCATCACCTGTAAAATGGAAATTTCCACTTCTATGCAGTTGGGAGGGCTTTTTTTTAGAAGCTTTATTTGATAATGATTTTTCTGTTGCTTGGGTCATTTGAGGGGAAAAGCATTATTTTAAAGTTTAACATTATTTCTAATTGTCTTATGAACTATCAACATACATGGAAATAGAAGTTATCTGTGTATTGATTTGTGTGTAATACACTTATGTTGAGTTTTTCCTGAGTTTTTGATCCATAGATGGAGCAGGAATCTGGTGGGAGTAGGAAATATGGGCAAAAAATCGTGGGAGGGCTGGGCGCAGTGGCTAACGCCTGTAATCCCAGAACTTTGGGAGGCTGAGGCAGGTGGATCACCTGAGGTCTGGAGTTCGAGACCAGCTGACCAACATGGTGAAACCCCATCTCTACTAAAAATACAAAAAAATTAGCTGGGCATGGTGGTGCATGCCTTTAATCCTAGCTACTTGGGAGACTGAGGTAGGAGAATCGCTTAAACCTGGGAGGTGGAGGTTGCAGTGAGGTGAGATTGCGCCATTGCACTCCAGCCTGGGCAAAAAGAGCAAAACTCCATCTCAAAAAACAAAAAAAAAATTCTGGGAGGTAGGAATATGTGCAAAAAACGGTGTCTCAGGAGCTCACTTCATGAACGTACAGATATACAAAGCTTTACTGAATGGTCCACTTGAGCCATCTGAGGGGTACACTTGTGTGGTTGATGACACATTTCTGGACTCCTAAGTATTAGTTGATGCTTATTGAACTTTTGACCTAGAGGATTATTATGGAATGGAATCATGTGATGAGCAGTTTGGGCCAACTTCAGAGCAATTCTAAATCTCTGAGTTGCCTGTTTGCTTTTGGGTTGAGTATATTTTCTTCAATTTTGTCTTAGAAGGTTTTTAGCTTGGTAGCCTGCCAGCTTCTCAAAATATTCCCAGTTAGCTCATCTTTGTAACCAAATGGAATAAACATTTTCTATATGATTCTCATGCTGTAAGACAATGTCATTGATAGTGTGTAGCCAAGTAAGGGTGAAGCCAAGAAGAATATTCAAAATATGGAGTAACAGGTAAGGTATGAGCATGGACACTGGTTGTGGATGACTGATAAATTCATACTAGTACATAGTGTCTGATGTTAGCCCCTGCTGTGGCTAAAAAGGCCTGGGACACACATGCATAGGAGTAAAACAGATGTGACATATTAAAGACAAGGCAAGTAAGGATAAGAAATGCATGGGAAGGTACCTTTTAGCATTGGCCTCACTCAGATACAGTTTGCATTCCCTACATTCATAGGACTCTTATCACTGAAATAATCCACTAGTGTCTGCAGATTGGTTTTCCAGTAGGAGCGATAGTCAGTGTGACCTACCAAATATCTTCACATCTGGTCTGCAAGGGTTTTATTGATCACTAGTGAAATTATGACCTTGGTCTATGACTATAGGACTATATTGGAAGGTGAGTCACAATTTGACGGCAACAGTCTTTACTTTGTTCTGTACACATAAGAAAAGTACTCATTGAAGAGTACTTTTTTCTGATTCTGAACTCAAACATTTTGTTGTTATTGAACATATGTCGCTTATCACCTTTAGTATTATTTGAGAGTTATATGTATATATGTCTTGTGGCCTCTAAACAATTGTTAAATCCTGAGGGCAAAGTAGTTAATTTATTCAATAAATATTTATTAAGCACCCAGTATGTGTCAGGCACCTGCTGTATGTTATAGGCACTGAATACAAATGAATTAGACAGTGAGGCACTTTGAATTGATGACACTTTGAATTGAATTGATGAAAGGGAACTGTTCAGTTGAAGAGGGATGTGAAAGGTCTTCTACAAAGGTCAAGAAGTAAGCATAAGCAAAGGTATGGCCATGGGAAATGACTTGGCTGTAAGGGAAATGAAAAGCAAGTTGGTAACCCAGAAATATAACATGAACAATTGGGTCAAGAAGTGAGACCAGAATGATAACAGTGTTTATTACTTAAATTGTCATTTAGTGTTACTATTCAGTGAGGGAGATTTTGTCACAACTCCCAGGATGCTACTGGCATCTAGTGGTTAGAGGTCAGGCTACTGATAAACATCCTACAATGCACAGGATGGCCCCTCACAACAAATAACTCTCTGGTCTAAAATGTCAGTAGTGCCAAGGTTGAGACTCCCTTCTTCAGATCTTTTTACATTTGGATTGCATCATTCAGGTCTTAAAAGTTCCTCCTTCAGCAGCTTCCTTACCCCCAATTGTCATGTAAAAATTTGCCTCTCCCTCTCTGTCACTCTCTATTACAAAACCATGTTTTTTGTCTTTATACCTTTTGATACCATCTAATGTTATATTATACATTTGTTTATTTTTATTATCTGTCTCTCTTCTTTTAAAATATAAGCACCACAAGGTCTTTGATTGGTTCACTGCTGTATCTCTATGACTTAGAATAGTGTGAGGCACATTGGAAAATGCTTGGAAAAGTTCAATATATGGGTATTCTGAGTGGAAGAATGACATAGATTCTGAGTTGCTGGAATAATAATAGTAGTTAACATTCATTTTTACCACTGATACTAGGCACTGTTCCAAGTATTTTGCATGTATTAACTCAATCCCCAAAACAACCTCCGGGGGTAGGTATATGATTATTTCCGTTCTACATATGAACCAACTGAGAAACAGGTTATTTTCCCAAGATGTACAGCTAACAAGGGGCAGTGTTCAAGAGGGAAAATGCCCAAGATGATCTTGTGTATTTATTCGCACATGCTTTTTGTGGCTATTAGTCTGAGAATGCTACGGGAAGTTGGGGGTTAAGGGACTTGAGAATTGGATTTGAGGGGTTTCAAACAATGCATCCCAAAACATAGATGGATGGGAAAAGTAATGAACTAAATGTTGGTCATATCGCACTCAAGGGACTTGTGAGCCATCAAGGTGAAGGCTAACATGAAAAGGATTCTCTCATTCAAGGGAATGGTCTCAGATGAAGTGCGGAATTTGTAATGGGAACTGAAATCATGAGAGCAGACTTGATTATTTAGGGACAGGTTGATGATGGGAAGAGAACCAAGGAACACCCCGACATCACATTAATATGTAAGGGTACCCATAATGAAAATAGAAAGAGCAGTAGAGTCACATTTCAAGTTCTGCTTTGGGCACAGGCTTCTGTCTAAAGTCTCTTTTCTCCCTTGTAGAACTAATCTTTTCTCTCTCTGTTCTACCTACAGTATTTTATATTTTCAATGTGTTAAGTGACATAAGGGAGGTGTTAGATAATAGCTAGTACTGTGAGTGTCACCTAAGCCCGCAAACTTCCACAAGCCTGGATTTTCATCTATGTTCACATCCGTGTCCCTAGCATGAACATCCATGGCTGACATTAGTAGGCTTTCAATATTAATAAATAGATGATGTTAAATATGTGAATTAGAAAATGTTTATTGGGAGAATGAATGTATCATTTCATTAGAAAATTTGTTTGTAACCCACATCAAAAGAAGAAGAAGAAATCTGTAGAACAGTGAACTTCTCTGTTGTTTTTTCTATTTCAAAATAAACTCAACCCCCAACTTCTTAGGCAAGCCATTTAGCTAATTTCTGAAAGGGAGCAGCTAATCCAGCACCAAACCCTGTGCAGAAGCTGGGCCAGCCACTCAAATTCTCATTCTGAGAATGACCAGATGTGTTGGCTGCACATATGGAAGACAAGGCTCTTGAATTCTCTCTCCTCTCGGGTGGCACATGGTGTCTTCTCTTTCTAGCTGCTCCAGGACGAAAGAGGGGGGATGAATTTTTAAAAGATGCAGGGGAAGGAATCCAGATTCTGGAAATATCCAAGAAAAGTAATAATAAAACCAATAATTCTACTTTTGTGAACCAAAGGTCAATGTTATTTAGTGCTTTTTTATTTTTTACTGGGAAGCAAAAAGAGAGCCGATCTTTTGGGTAATTATTGGTATTTCCGTGTTTGCAGCAGGATTCAAGTTAGCCAAAGAGAAGCATAATCTTTCATTCCCCAAACTGGAGATGTCTTGAGTAATCCAGTGGCAGGAATTGCTGCTGAAGGAGTGTATTTTCTTTTAGTTGATCTGCCTTTTTGACCTAAAACCAGTGTACCATTTTTTTTTTGTTTTAAAATATATGTGATGTACGTGCATGGTTTGTCTACGTCTGGAATATTTATAGGCTCATATTCCTTTCTATACTCATTCTCTGGCAGGGGTGCTTATAACATTTAATAATACCTACAGAGTCTGGGGTGTCTTAGTCTCATTTCAAACCTCAATGTTTGTGCCAGGTTGCTTGGAGCAGCTCTAGTCTCTGAGGTTATTTTCCCAAGATGTACATCTGTCAAGGGGCAGTGTTCAGGAGGTATAATACCCAAGGTGATCTTATGTATTTATTCACACATGCCCTTTTTGGCTATTAGTCTGAGAATACTATGGGGAGTGGGGGGTTAGCGGCCTTGGGAATTGGATTTGAGGGGTTTCAAACAATACACCCCCAAACATAGATGGGTGGGAAAAATAATGAACTAAGTGTCAGTAATTTAGTTCATTATTAGCCTCAGAGAAGCCAGAAGCTGTCAGATACTCAAGAGTATGAGAGATTCACCCCTTCGAAGAGAAGGGGAGTGGATGATGGAATTTGAATCCTTTTTTGGCATTTCTCTGCTTTATAAGAACACATGACGGTGTTCCATTCCAGTGCAGAGGAGCTGTTCTTAACTCTTAAACAGAAAGCCCTGCTGTTAGAGAACAGGCTTCGTGAAGGCTCCTGTGAGTGGGGTCATCCTACTCTCTGGGTGGTTTCCTCCCCCCATTCCTCACCTTCACCCATCACTGTACTTGCACATCCATCCCTTCATTCTGCTCTGGAGATCCTTTGGAAAGGGAGAATAGAAAGGGCAAACCATCGATCGATAGAGGCAGTAAAGCTGTCCTTTGGGGTTTCACAGTATGTCCTGTACTATTTTTGTGTTTAGCAAAAATCCATTTTGCCTCATTATGAGCCTGTTTTCCCTTGGGCTTTCACTTCTGAGATTATTTCAAGGGAAATTATGTCTATATATTAGTCTCATTTGCCCACATCTCACTCAATAACTATTAGCATTATTAGATATCCTGAACCAGGAAGTTGCATTTTGCCAGCACTAAATGCAGCTTGAAATTCTAAGATTCAATTTGGAGAAAAATCACTACATTTGAGTGGGTTAGAATCTTGCCAAAAATGCATTTTTCCATCTGTCTCATGGCAAAAGCTCTTTTAGGATTTGAAATTTATAGCTAAGGACTTCCAGTCATCTTTGCAAAGTGGTCTGGAACTAGAGAATATAATCAGACTGGAGGTACTTGGGAGCAATCCTCTGAGGTGGAGGAAGAAGTTGACATCAGTTTCTTTCTGTTTTAAGTTTGTTGAATGGTAGATATCCTCAGTATCAAATGCTGTGAAGTCAGCACCAGCACACTCAACACCCAAGGGAGTGGTTCACAAAGTGCATCCACAGCCCTGCCACGCCCAGTGTGACATGACTCGACGTGATGATTATGGTCACTTTCACTCTTTCCTCTTGACCTGAATCTGCCTGGGAATATGAACATTGGGTTCATCCTTACTGACCTACTTTAATATATAGGAAGAAGGCTGTCAGCTTGCCAAACCCAAACAAGAAATCAGAGGCCAAGTCAGGAGCTGGTTTTCAGCCTCTTCATGGATGTGACCTGGGAGAAGTGATGCTCCGGAGAGTGACTGTCTGCACTTCGTGTTAGCAGTGCCGATACCTGTGAGCTCTAGCGCCATCACCAGTGAGCACCGTACCTGGTCCCCCTAAGTCTGTTCCTGTGTGGGTGGACCCTGCCTCTTAGGGTTGTTCTTGGTCTTTACTTTCTTTAAACAGAGGAGCTCCCTTCCTTCTGATTGCATATCAGCTTGTGTCCCTGGCATACTTTCTCAGGGTATTGTTTGGGGCTCTGCTTTATTGACTTCTTAACCATTTCTGCTGTTCTTGCAACTGATGCTTACTGTACTTTGGTGCATTGTGCAGCAATGATTTGAGACGTGCAGTCTTCTTTTTTACACATATAAGACATCCTGTATTGTTATTGCCTCAGATATGACTGTACACCTAATTAACATTACACAAAGGTGCAACATAGCTTAGTGGGTAGAGCACAGGCTTTAAAATGTCAACCTTCTTGGGTCTAAATATTTACCACTTTCTAGGTCTGCGGAGTCGGGCAAGTGATTTGAAATCTCTTGGTCTCAACTTCCTTCTTTGTAAAATAGATATATTAGTATAATCTGTCACTTTGTTTTATTGTGAGCGATGATTAAATGAATTAATATATGGAAAGGGCTTGGAATACTGCCGTTTATGCTTAAAATATCAAATTTTAGTTACAGTGATGATGCTAGGGGCTCAGCATAATGACCTCAAATTGCTCCTGAAAGAGCAGGGTTTCTTCATCAGTCGTCCTGCCCTGGCACCTTCCTGTCCACTAAGACTTTAGAGAAATATAAAACAGAACTAATTAAGAGGTTGGGTGTAAGCTTTGCTACAGTTAAATGCCTCCCAACTTTATAGGACATAGAACCTAAATGACGATGATGATAGTCAACATTTATTGAGCAATTGCCATGTACCAGGCCTGTCCTAAGCCAAATATGTAATCATATTTATTCCTCATAAAAACCATATATGATGAGAAGCTTATCTCTGTTTTTTAGTTGAGGAAGCTGCAACTCAAAGACTTGGAGCTAGGTTTACACCCAGGTCTAACTATGAATAATCATTATGAACTTCCTACTTTACAATAGACTGGTTCTCCTCAAAACAGGGAGCCTGAGGGAATGGAAAGTGAAGGGCATCTCCCTGGGATCTAGTCCTTCTGAGATGTTGGACTTTGAGCAAGCCACATAACTTCCTCAAAGTTCAGAATTTTAATCTGTAAACTAAGATAACAGTTACTTCACAGGTGGTTGTGAGGGAGACAAAACAAGCTAAAATATATAACAAAGCAGGCAAAGATGTATACTTCGAGAGTCACTACCTACCTAGCTTTGTCTGGGGCAATTAGAAATTCTAAATATTCTGTTTTATATACGTAAGTATTTAGCACAGATGATAAAGGTTGGGCAATTCATTCTGAGATTAGGCTGCAGTTCTTCTTCAGTATGGAATCAGAGCTCAATTATCTTTAACCATTGTGATTTGGGGAATAGTTTTGGTCCTAATTGGTTGTACATGATGCCTTTGTCTTCAGAAGTCTGATCAATCAGGGGATGCTGCACCACAACCCTTATACTACGTTTTAGTGTTTCTCAATGTCAAGAGACTTCTGCAACAGATTTCAGTTCTTTCTGATGGCTTTGAAAAATGCTAGTAATTCTCTGTCTTTCTAACAGAGTATTTTGTGTTTGTTTTCTCCTGAGGTCAGAAAATTACTTTGGGGAAGTTGACTTTTGTGAGCTGTGAGTATGGTGTGTGTGTGTGTGTGTGAGAGAGAGAGAGAGAGAGAGAGAGACACACACAGAGAGAGAGAGAATTAAATCTGTATTGTTAGTTCTTGGTCGGAATAGAGCTTAATGGATCTTCCCATTTGTGAAAACCCCATAACTCTTCCTGTGTAATATCATTAAAGAGCCTCCTGACAGCAGTAGGTAAGGAGTAGCTCTGGGGTGTTACTTTTTAATCACTTTAAGCCCATTTTCATGTGTTATTACAGAACCATCCCTCTTCTTTATCACTGCATCTTCCAATAGCACGCCATTGCTCCAGGACCAGAATTCAGCAACAATTTTAGTTTTTCTGTTGACAATAAATATGTTAGCCTGTCTGATCAAGGCTGAAGCATGAGTTTGATATTTGGGATTATTTCCATTCTACATCCAAGTACGTATGTAGAATATACTACATAAGATAGAGCCAGCTCTGCCAACTGTCTGTGGTCATCATAGGTATGCTTCATCAAATATTCTGGCTCATGGTAGGTGTACTTCCTGCCTTTGTATATTTGAGTGGGGCCACCTAACCAGTTCTGGACAATATGTTGTGATTGGAAGTGATGTGTGTCACTCGTGGGATGGAATGTTTACTTGCCACAAATAAATAACTAAAAAAAAAAAAAGCTTCTCCAGGGATCTCTTTTCCTTCTGCCACAGTTACAGCTTCTTGATTGTCAGCCTGGGTCCAGAAAGCCCCAGCCAATTCTTTATAGACAGGCAGTGCTAGATAGACATAAACTGTTGTTATTTTAACAAGTGAGATATGTCTTATGTTCCTACAGTATAACCTACTTCATGAACATTGGGTTCCTACAGTATAACCTACTTCATCTCGACTAACACAATGATCCATAGTCAGGGACATGTGCTTTTTGGTGAGCAGTCAAGGTGTGACCTTGATGTCTCTTGTTTTCTCTACTTTGTCTTTACTGTGAAGTCTGTCTAGCAGACTGAGAAAATTTAAGACCCTAATAATAGATGTCTTGGGGGCAATGAAACTTAGTACCTTTCATAGTTTCATTTTCTTTTCCTTAATTTTTTTTTTCTGTGTCTCCTTGTACCAGCCATTAATGTTTTGCCTGGCACGTAGCAGCCACTCAATAAGTGAGTGATGAATGAATTTGTACAAAAATCCGTTGATTGGTAGGGAACAATTAGCATTAGCATTTTGGAAGTATTTTGATTCTTCCTGAACTTATTGTTGTCAATTACTCTTTTACTGAATTCAACCCTAAATCGTACTATTTTCTATTTCCAAAGCTGCCGTGATGAGAGGTAGCTTTGGCGTATCAGTAGGTGCATTGGCCTCTGTGAGATAGCAGCACAGGGGACCTCAGCCTTCTACTGCCTACACACTCAGCAAATAGGAAATATATGGGGCTCTTGGAGGTGAAAGCAGAAGAACCTGTTACTCCTGCACCATTTTATGGCCAAGGCCATAGCAGTCAAACTGCTGCTGATTCCGGAGAATTTTTTCACCTTTTTTTTTTCTTTTTTTATAACTTATGTGGATTTTTTTTTTTCCAACTGGGTTTTGCTCTGTTGCTCAGGCTAGAGTGCAGTGGTGCGATCATGGCTCATTGCAGCCTTGACCTCCTCAGCTCAAGTTATCCTCTCACCTCAGCCTCCTGAGTAGCTGGAACCACAGGCACATGTCCTCATGCCTGGCTAATTTTTGTATTTTTTATAGAGACAAGGTTTTGCCGTGTTGCCCAGGCTGGTCTTGAACTGAGCTTAAGCAATCTGCCTGCCTTGGCCTCCAAGAATGCTAGGATTACAGGCATGAGCCACAGTGCCTGGCTTGTAGTTTTAACTAAACTAAAACTTCTCTGACCCTGGAGAATTTCCCTGTCTCTAAACTTACACATATCAGGACTTGCCAAAGTGTCTATTTTATGATAAAGTGATAAGAAGGAAAGAGACAAGGGTTAGGACAGCCTGAGACTGCAGGCTGATACCCAGTGGCAAAATACTAGTCTCTTAAACACTAGGCACGTATCCTGCCCAATTAGAGATCTCCCTGGAATCAATTCCTTCTCTCCATTCCTCCTGTCATTGCTTCAGATCAGGCTTTCAAATCTGTTGATTACATTATTAAATTAGAACTGTGTCTGAGACATCAATAAGTATGAGCTATTATTATCTTTATTATTGCTATTCTGCAGCCTCTTGTTCCTGTCTCTAGTTTTTCTTCATTCCAATCCATACTGTGTATCTTTTAAAAATAGATCAGTTTCTGTCATTTCCCTGTTTATAAAGCTCTCTTGCCTTCGCTGCCTAGAGGATAAAGCCCCAAAGTCTGAGCTCATTGTACCTCTTCAGCCGTGTTCTCACCCATGTTAGCTGTATCTGAATCATCAAGGAAGCTTGTCAAACTCTTTATGCCCCAATGCTCTTCTCCAAGAGATTCTGGGAAACTTTTGGGTGATGGGGAAGGGAGATATGACACACTCCTGGGTGGGGATGTGTGGAGTTTGAGAAAGCTCCCCTGATGATTCTGAAACCACTTCTTCCTTACTTAGCCATCCCCATGTCCACAGCTAGAAGCTCTAATGTTACCATGTGTAATGTTGGTTCCAGCCACGCCAGGCTTCTGGACCTCCTTAGTCTCACCATGATCTTTGACATCTTCATGGTTTGCAAGTGTATTCTCATCACCTTTTATGTTCTTCTTCCTTTTTCTGCTCGGGTCTCTCCTATGGTTTTTAAAGATTTCATTTAAATGTTAGTTCTTTGGCCTTTCCTGACATTCCCAGATGACTGTTTTTCTCCTCTCATGGCATGCTGCGTTGACCTACATCATTATCCTTGTTATATTGCAGCCTCATTATTTGTGCCTGCTACTACCTGGACAGTGGGGGCTAGGGGAGGCAGGTGCCTGGTTCTGTAATCTTCTGCCAGATTTGGACCGAGTTTGGTGCATATTAGGCACTTAATGAGAAGCACACTTTATGAGGCAGCACTGTGTGATGGTTGAGTCTGGGCTTTGGAGCCTTCCCTCCTGGGTTCCTTGTGACAAGTAAATGAAACACTGTAAACAAGGCACTTAGCCTAGTGTCTGGCTCTTAATAAATGCACAATAAATCGCACCTACCATTTTTATGAAATAAATATTTGATGATTAGTAAGTCTGTATAATTATCTCATTTATATGCTGTATTAATTACACTAATTTCCAGGATGCATAGATTTTTCATCCAGATAGTTTATATACCAGCAAAATGGGGAATAACAACACCTGACTTATTTACTGGAAAAATATTGGTTGCTGTGGAGATTATTTACTACGTTGTCCTTGCTCTCAAGGAGATTACAGTTAAAACACACCAATATCAACATGAACAACTATGAAATAGCAATGAGCCAATCACAGCAGAGATTTTAATTGGCTTCGTAACAAAGTGTGGTCTGTAAGCCAATGGGAATGAAGGGAGAATCATTGACTCCCAAGAGACGAGAGTTGCCTTTTTGCGGGACACAGTCATACACACACATATGTTCACTCTGGAGGAAAAATGGTGGCAAGAGGGTGTATGACTTGATGAGTGGGGGAAGACACTGGTCAAGGGGAGAGGCAGGCAGGTGAGAGTCTGGGCTGAGTCTGGGTTGGTCCTAGTGTTAGGGCCATGCCACTCAAAGTGTGTTTATGGACAGCAGCAGCAGCAGCACCACCTGGGAGCCTGCTGGAAATGCAGAATCTCAGGCTGGCCCCATTATTTTTTCCAGTTTCTAGTTTCAGGGCTTGCCTTGATAGCCTTGGCCTATCAATAGCTGCAGTGGCTTCTCTGAAAAAGCAGCACAGGGAACGCTGATGGATTATAATCTGCTTTTTAACAGGGTCCCCAGATGATTTGTGAGCACATGAAAGTTTGAGAAGTGCTGGCCCAGGGATGTGCAGTGACTTGGATGGGGCCCCTATTTAGGGCTCTCCTGTGAGCTGCTGGAACAAAATAGAGGGTCCTTAAAAGCATATGCACTTCCACTGTAGGCTTAAAACTGCAGAAACGAGGTAGCTCATGCATAAATGTAATAATTCTTTGTTCCAAATGTACCTAGATGTCATTATGAAAAAACATAAAATCCATTTGGAACTGTTACTGATTCCTAGTAGCTTTTTGCCATTAGACATTTTCCAGGCATCCAAACCTAAAGTAACATGGATATTGGATGAAGGTTTTGAAATGCTTTATATTAAAAAGTGCTTGTATTTGAAAACTGGTAAACAACTATTTGGGAACCAGTATATGTTCTTTTAGTATTGCATATGCAGAATATTTTAGGTCTTCACAGATAGACTTGTGACTCAAAAGTAAAATAAACTGTCTCATAATCACACAGAACAGATCACTGACATATATGGCAAGCCGTTGCAGTGACCCAGGATTGAAAGTTTAGCATAGTTCTTAAATGTGTGCCTCATACTGCGTCAGCTCCTTATTCCTAGGGCTCATAGTGGATGAAGCAATTACCTGGATGGTCCTATTTCTTGCCCTTTCCCTGGTCTTCTGCCATTTAGGTTGGTGGTGATGGTTGGGAAATGGGGGTGGCAAAAGGGCTATCTATGGATTTTATACAGTTCTTATTCGACTTCTTGGTGGGTCACTGGCCTGGATGCTGTCATGCATGGTGGGGAGGTGGGCAGATGAGAAGCCCAGCTCTATTGCCAATTTCAGTCCTGAGCATAGAAGCAAAGGTTCCGTTTCTGATATATTTTTTTTCCAATCATGTAGCATTGACACTGGAATCAGCTAGACCTGCATTCAGATCCTGACTCCATCACTTAAGCTGTTGTGTAACTTTGGACTGGTTACCTCACTAACCTCTCTCAGACCTCTGAGTTTCTTCATTTGCAAAGTGGGGAAGCAACACCTGACTTAGATGCAATGCAAGTTGCAAGTCATTCAGCATTTACTCATGATCAGTGAGAGTCACTGATACCTGGGTTGTTCTCATTTCCCCCGCCTTCTAAAGCCATCAGGTGGGGACCTCCATCTACCAAACAGATGTTAAAGAAGGATGGGCACGGTGAGTGGAAAAAGGAGGTTGAACAGTTGTTTTTGCTCCCAAGTGTTTCATAATAAATGAGGTTGAGAAGAGAAAATAAAATACCCTGTCCCCTTGCTCGTGCTCTTATCCGGCTCAAATGCAGCCTGTATTATTTAGCGTCAGAGAAATTATCTTCTCATGCTTTGTTCAGACCACTCCAACTCGTGGCCACAGTTCTGACACTGATTTAGCCTTGGCTGACCTGTACGAAGTCAAATAAATTCCTTTGCCTTTCTTAACCTCAGTTTCTTTATCTTGAAAATGAGAGCATGAACCTTTGTGATCTCTAAGGTGTTTCCAATTATTCAGTTCTAAGAGATTATGCCCATCTGAGAACAAGTGGAATTAATGTAATGAAGGGAGCCTTCAAAGGAGAAATGCTTGAGATGGGAGTAAGAATAGATGCAAGTCATGCCTGTTTTTGAGCTCGGGAAAGCTTTCATATGGCAGGGTTTTATATTCATCTGCCTGGTTGCATGCTTATGCACTGCCCTTGTTTGGCCTTGAAGAACATGGTTTTTTCCATTGTTTCTGGTGGAGATAATCACAATGACTATGTCACGTCTGCTTGGGAAACCAACCACGGCTACTTATCTTTGGATTCTTGTCTGGGAAGCTCTCAAGCCAGTAGTAGTTTGCCTCAACCATTCAGGGGTAGCTCCTCTCTGGCCAGGACCTTGTTATGCCCTCCCCACCGACAGTGTAAGGAATGGTAGGCATTCTTTCTCCATTTGCTCCCATGCCAGAATCAGCACTGGTGATTGTCAGGCAGGTAAGGAGAACGCTGTCATGCTCAATAGAGATGTCAGACTAACGTGAGTCAGCTCTAGCTTCCCTCAAGCACAGCTGGAAGACAAAGAAACAGATTTACTGGAGATGTGCACAAACTAGTGCCTATTATGTTAAAAAACATAAATAAAACGATGGAGAAGCATACAGAGAGAAATTATCTTTTAAAAACATCTTGGCAAAATAGCACTCAATACACATCAGTACAATAGTGGAGTCATCCATGTGTGTCAACCTGTAGTTCTTAATGACAGGGATGTGTAAACAAGTAGGTAATAAGCAGCCCAGCTGCTTCTGGGGTTTCTCTTAACTTACTTTCTTTGAAAATGAGTTGGTGGAAATACAGCTGAAAACAGACTCAGAAAATGAATGAGTCATTTAAGTTGAACATAAAAAAGGAGACCTGGATGAGGTTTTAGAAGATCCATTCAACTCCGTAAACCTATGAAGTAAGATTAGACTAAATAGATTGAAATTTTACTCTACCCTCAAAGGATAAACATCATTTTCCATTTCTTTTTGTAGATAGGCAAAGCTCTGCTGTGAATCATGGTTTTAATGCGGACTTCTTTACAGAAAAAGAAATATATCCATTTCCTTTCCTTTCCTGTGCCCACCCAAGCTTGTTATCGAAATGAGTGCCTCTGTACCCTCTGTCAGCTAGAATCAATGTTTGCACAAACACCAAAAAAGTTTCAATCTTTTTATGTTTCTTCAAAGACTTCAAAACTGCTTTGCCTTTGTTCTTACAGATAATTTATAATAGCTGGTCTAGTTTTATTTATGTTAAATGGAGGCACAGGGGTCAAAGACTTATTAAAAGGATAGAATGAGTGAAGGACTTCTCTTCTGAAGAAGAAACAGGGCATCAAGCCAGTAATTAAATCTTATTGAAGCAGAGAAAACTAGCCTATCTGTATATGCCTAGAATGTTCTGAGTGCTTTCTTGTAGGATCTCTTTACAATAACTGTAAAGTGGTAATTTTCTTCATTTTCCTGAAGAGAAAACTGATGCTCAGAGAGGCTAAATAACTGCCCAAGCTCACATATCCAGTAGAGAGTGGGGAAGAGACGGAAGTCCAAAGGCAATGCCACACTGCTTCCTATTTAACAATATCAAACTCAAGCATTAAGCGCCTGCTCTATGCCAGGTGTTTGCTGCGTACTGGAGACGTGAGGATAGAATGGGCCAAGCACTTACTGTTGAGTGCTTCCCATAGCATGCGCTCAGTATTTGCTGGTTGTCACTTATTCTCACAAAGGAGCTCCCTCAGTCTAGCCTCGGAGAAGATAATTGTGCAAAGTGGGCATACTTGTTAGCTTATTTTTTCAGATAATGAAAAATGCATGCCGGGACTATTTACCTCACAAAGCTAAGATGATATAGTGAGCGAGTGTTAGGGATGGGACCTGGGTCCTATCAAAATAGGGTGTGCATTTAGCCCTCAAATCCTTGCTGTGTTCTAATGTCCATTTAAAGCTTGTTAAATTCTCCAGGATATTTGATACACACTTACTTAATATGCTACATCTGCAGAAACAGTTGTATTTTAATTGAAGCTCCTGGAGGTGAAACTGCACTTTTGTAAGAAATTCTTAAATAAGTGGAGGAAATCATTGTGCTCAGGAAAAGTTATCCAGAGACTTCAAAATGACATTACATGTTAAGGCTGTGTCCAGTTAACATGCCTGTCTGTAAATGTGAAAGGTGGATTATCTTAGTAGACAACATAAAGAAAAATAACATCAAAAAGAAAGAAAATATACAGATAACAGGTGATCTGAATAATATACATAACTTTAAAAATGTGAAATCAGTGGATAGGATTCATATGAGGGTCTTTTTAACATGCTTCCTGATATCAGAATCATAAAATACAGTTCCAGTCTCATTACTTTCTTGTTTGAAAATCTTTTTTAGCTCTTTGTTACTGACTCTGTAATTTGTCTAAACTGTATATTGGAATGTAAGGCCTCTGAAGAGTGATCACAGCCCCCTTTTTCAGACTTACCTCAATCTTCTCTACAACCCAGCAAAACTGGTCTCCTCACTGTGTCCTGAATTTCCTTGTTTTGTCTCACCTGCGTTCTTCTCTCAGCCTGCGCCCCTCTATCCCTTGTCTCCAAATGTAGAAACATTTAATTGCTCACTTATTTCTCTAGGATGCGTTTATGGATCTTTCCTTAATGCAAGCGACCTGCCCTGGCCTTTCCTCTCGATTCCCTTTTGTAGTGTTAATATTTGCATAGTGATTCTTACTTTGCTTTGCTTTTTATTCATTATTTTTAGTGCTTGTCTTATTTTACCTCCTAAACTATAATTTTCTTGAGAGTTTTTCTCATCTATTTTTTTTAATCTTTGTAGCATTTGGCATAGTGCTTCACGCATTGTATTAATGAACCTCAGTAGATATTAGTTAAATAAAACTCAATTAAATAAAGGCCAGAGGAAGATATGCAGTTGGAAGAGCCAGGTGTTAGACTTTCTCAGACTCAGAGGTGAACTGCTTGCCAGCAAGGGAAGAGGTTGGAGGAGAGAGGCCGGTAGGAGAGGAAGGCTATCCTATAATTTGGCACTAATAAAACATTTATTCTGGAAAATCTCAGTTTTTTCACAAACCATCTTTCACTTTTCTCATCATGGACAATATCCCTTTATTAGTCAGGACCTTCTGCAAATTAATGGGCAATTCTCATGTCCCCATAAAGCCATAACCCCACTTATGACATCACAATTGGTTACTTAGTGATAATTATAATGTCCAAATAGAGGATTATTATGATTTGAGGTGCAAAACAGCTGGAGCAAAGAAAGTCAGCAACAAGTGGACATGATGTAGTAAATTTGCAGCTGGAAAAGAATTATTCCCAGAAAGACATTAAAAATTATTTTAATAGTTTTGGGGGAACAGGTGGTTTTAGGTTACATGGACACATTCTTTAGTGGTGATTTCTGAGATTTTGGTGCACCTGTCACCCAAGCAGTGTTCTCTCTCTCTCTCTCTCTCTCTCTCTTTTTGAGACAGAGTCTCGCTCTGTTGCCCAGGCTGGAGTGCAGTGGCCAGATCTCAGCTCACTGCAAGCTCCGCCTCCTGGGTTTACATCATTCTCCTGCCTCAGCCTCCCGAGTAGCTGGGACTACAGGCGCCTGCCACCTCACCTGGCTAGTTTTTTTGTATTTTTTTTAGTAGAGACGGGGTTTCACTGTGTAGCCAGGATGTTCTCCATCTCTTGACCTTGTGATCTGCCCGTCTCAGCCTCCCAAAGTGCTGGGATTACAGGCTTGAGCCACCGCGCCTGGCCACAAACCCATATTGATTTCTTCCAGAACATTTACTAATCCTCTCTCCCCTGCTGTCACCCCCTTGGGTGCAAGCCTGTGCATATAAACACACTCCCTTCTTTCCCATTCAGGATATGGAATCTTATACATCATAAAAGAGACTAATCTCCATCCTGATTCATAGGACTGTCAGCAGATGGCAGAGAGAGTGATAATGCCACTCACTATCAGGTCATTCAGAATTATTATTTATTCTGTGGAGAGTGAGACTGAAGACTGAAACCTAATGTTTAACTTTTCGAAATCACGTGGTTAGAAACAAGAGGGTCCCAAGCTTTCTAGTCCTACATCTAATGAACTAATGCTTTTGTTGTTTATTTTTGCACTATACTTTATGGCCATATAATGATGTAAAGGACACAGTTGTTTTATGAAATCCATTTCCCCTTACTCTTTCCTTTCGAAACCTTGATCTTTTTTCCCCTCTTTCTAGCAGCTCCTGAGATTCAGGAAAGCTGATGCTATTTCCAACTCCAGGGAGCAAGAAAGTATAATATTTGACCTTCCAGCCTCTTAGTATCAGCTGGTACTTCCTTCTCTTCTCTTCCTGAGCCATGAGTCATGCCTCATCAAAAGTTTCCCAGGCTCCTGAAGTGGAAATGACAACTCAGTGGATAAGAGTGATTGGAAGAGAAGTACAAGATTTTATTAGACAGTATAGAACAAAACACTTTGCAGAATGAAAAATTGCAGAGTGCTGACACTTGTTCTACAGAAAGGGCATCAGCACTTAGATCACTGCTGAACAACATTCATTTTGGGATGAAGCTCTAGGAGAATATTGTCTAAGGCGAGGCCGAAATATTTGCTTCAAATTCTACAAAATTCTTGCTCTACAGAATGATGGATTATTTAACTACCAAACTTTACTGAGTATGTAGTTATTGAGGATCAACTGGGAGATGCACAATTGGGCATTATGAGCATTGGATGGAGCCTCGGGTGGGGGCAGAAAATGTTAAAGTCATACATGAAATATCAAAGTGCACAACCCAGGAATAGACTTCAATATCAACAAGATTTGGCTCAGCTGAATCTCTGTTTTGCCAGTCTTTTCTGATCTAGTTTTATACCTGTTAAACATGAACATTCAAACATTTCACTCTCTGTTAGTTCTTGCATTGCTGTAAAGAAAACCTGAGACTAGGTAATTTGTAAGAGTAGAGGTTTAATGGGCTCATGGTTCTGAAGCCTGTACAGAAAGCATAGCACTGGCATCTGCTTCCGGTGAGGCCTGAGGAAGCTTCCAGTCATGGTGGAAATCGAAGAGGGAGCAGGTGTCTCACATGGCAGGAGAAGGAGTAAAACTGAGAGTTGGGGGGAGGTAGCACACACTTTTAAACAACCAGATCTCGAGAACTCACTCACTATTCTGAGCATCAAGCCATGAGGAATCTGCCCCCGTGACCCAAACACCTCCCACCAGGCCCCACCTCCAACACTGGGGATTACATTTCAACAGGATATTTGGGTGGGGACAAACATCGCAACCATATTACACTCCTTGCCTGTAACCAGTGAGAACCCACTTGGCTGGTATATCACTCCAGTTTGTTCTAAGGATGTAGTAGGAATTTGCCAATTCTGTTGAGCAACAATCTCACCTCCAACCTTGCCATATTCTATAGGGGGGAAACTAGAATCCCCAAATCTCTTGGGTACCTGAGATTTATCATTCTCCTTAAAAGGTCCTGGTTGGCCTAAAGCAACCATGCCTCCTATCCCTGCGACCTCTGGTATTTTCTTCCTGTTTTATTTCTAACAGTTGTCTAGAGAGAACCGTACTGAAAAACAGAATCAGGTGATTTCTAATGCCATTAAATACTTAAAATTAGCATTGAGCTAATCATTATAGAGGAAAATTTCAAAAACTTCAATACGTGGTTCGTAATCTCATTGAATTAAAAAGCTGGCTAAAGATTCAAAATGGATGCACCTAATGGGACAGCAAACAATATCTGAGTTGTATGGGAGATGTTATAACTAATCTCTCATTTGATCATTCTTTCATTCAAGCGTTTCTTTGATTGGCTGGCTTATGTCAGAAACAGATTTTGATCAGTTTTCCTTAGGAAAGCATGTGATTGACTTTTTAACCAATCCAGCTGAAAATGGATGAACTGTAATATCAAAATAATCACTTTTAAAGGAGTAAATTCTAGGCAGAATAACTGTACTCAGTATGTTCTTATGAGGAGTTGGACTGATTTTGTTAATAATGGCATTATGAGATACAATTTATATACCATAAAATTCATCCTTGTAAAGTGTACACTTTTGTATATTTTAGTGTGTTCACAGAGTTGGACTATCATCACTACTTTCTTGGCAATCTTTTAATCATCCTCAGAAGAAATTCTGTACCCCTTAAGAGTCACTTCCCCATTCCCCACAGTCCCTGGCAAACACTAATCTACTTTCTATCTATATATTTGCCTTTTCTGGGCATTTCAAATAAGTGGAATTATGCAAATGTGAGTTTTTGTGACTGTCTTCTTTCATTGAACATAATAATTTCAAGGTTCATCTATGTTATCAGATGTATCAGGCCTTCCTTCCTTGTAATTGCTGGATATTATTCAATTGTATGAATATACTAATATTGTGTTGAATAGAAGTGATGAAAGAAGACACCTTCTTTTCCTTATCTAAGAGAGAAAACGTTAAGTCTTTCACTATTAAGTGTGATGTTGGCAGTGAGTTTTTTTAAAAAAATAGATGTTCTTTATTAGGTTGAGGAAGTTCCCTTATATTCCTAGTTTTGTTGAGTGTTTTTTAATCATTGACAGATGTTGGGTTTTTAGAAAAATGCTATTTTTATGTCTATTGAGATGATCATGTGGGTTTTGTCACTAAGTCTATTAATATGGTATATTATATCAATTGATTTTACTGGGCTAAACTAACCTTGCACTCCTAGGGTAAAATCTCCTTGAGCATAGGTATAATCCTTTTTATATGTTGCTGGGTTGGGTTTGATAATATTTTGTTGAGGATTTTTGCATTGATATAGAGTCTGAACACAGTG
Source organism: Chlorocebus sabaeus (assembly GCF_047675955.1). Classification (NCBI taxonomy): domain Eukaryota; kingdom Metazoa; phylum Chordata; class Mammalia; order Primates; family Cercopithecidae; genus Chlorocebus; species Chlorocebus sabaeus. Next base: position 110,866,128 of record NC_132924.1, on the reverse strand, counting down.
GCTCATGCCTATAATCACGGCACTTTGGGAGGCTGAAGTGGGTGGATTGCTTGAGCTCGGGAGTTCGAGACTAGCCTGAGCAACATGATAAAACACCCTCTCTACAAAAAATACAAACATTAGCTAGGCGTAATGGTGCACACCTGTGGCCAGCTACTCAGGAGGCTGAGGTGGGAGGATCACAGGAGCCCAGGAAGTTGAGGCTGTAGTGAGCCATGATTGCGCCAGTGCACTCCAGCCTGGGTGATGGACTGAGATTCTATCGGAAAAAAAAAAAAAAAAAAAAAGCGGATATCAGCCTGCTCTTTTCTTTTTTGCGATGCTTTAGTTTGGTTGTCAGATCATGATAACACTGGTCACATAGAGTAGGTTGAAAGGTTTTCCTTCCTCTTTCAGTTCTCACAAGACTTTGTGAATGAGTGGTGTGAATGCTTTAGATGGCTGGTAGAATTCCCCGGTGGAGCCATCTGGGTCTGGGCTTTCCATTGTGAGAACTTTTAAAATTACTAATTCAATCTCTTTGCTTATTATAGGTCTCTTCAAATTTTCTATTTTTTTCTTTAGTCAGTCTCAGTCGTTTATGTCTTTATAGGAATTTTAAAATTTAATCTAGTTTATCTAATTAGTTGGCATATAGTTGTTTATAGTATTCCTTCATATTTCAGTAAGATCAGTACTGATGTTCCCCCATTTAGTGATTTGAGTCTTCCTTCTTTTTTTCTTGGTCAGCCTAGCTGAGAGTTTTTCAATTTTATTTATTATACTTTTCAAATAATCAACTTTTGATTTTGCTGATTTTCTCTGTTATTTGACTCCTATTTCATTTATTTAGGCTCTAAGTTTTATTATTTTCTTCCTTCTGTTTGCTTTGGGTTTAGTTTTTCTTCTTCTAGTTTCTTAAGGTGCGAGGATATATTATTTGCTTGAAATCTTTCTTTATATTTTTTCTCCATTCTTTCATTACTGTCTCCTTTGTGTTAAACATGTATTTCCTAATGTATCATTTTAATTATCTCTTCCATTTATTTTTGAGTTACTTTATTAGTGCTTTTTTCTGCTGATTACATTTGAAATCCTAAAACAATCTAGTTCAGGTTAATATCAGCTTAATTTTAAGAGTATTCAAAAACTGCTCATATATAGCTCTGTTTCCTTCCTTCTCTTTTGTGTAATCATTGTCATACTAATGACCTCTTTACACATTATAGCTATATCAACTTTATCTTATAATTATTGGTTTATGCTGTTTCTATTTAAGTCTGATAGAAGAGTTACAAACAAAACTTATTAATACTGTCCTTCATATTTACCTATGTGGTTACCTTTATTGGTAGTCTTTATTTCTCCATGGATATTCAAGTTACTGTAAAGTGTTTTTAGCAGAAGGGCTCTTTTTAGTATTTCTTGTAGGATGGATCTTCTTATGATGGGTTCTCTCAGTGTTTGATTATCTGGGAATATCTTAATTTCTCATAAAATTTGAAGAATAGTTTTGCTAGATTTGGTCTTCTTGCTGACAGTCTCTTTCTACCAGCCTTTTAAATATGTCATTCCTACTGACTCTGGCTTCCATGTTTTAGGATAAGTCAGCTGTTAGTGTTATTGAAGATTGCTTGCATGTCATTTTTCTCTTGCTGATCTCAAGATTCTGTCTGGTTTGGTTTTTGACAGTTTATGTTAAATATATAGGTATGAATTTCTGAGTTTATCCTACTTGGAATTCATTGAGCTTCTTAGATGTATAGACTGATACTTTTTATTATTTAGGAAATTTTCAGACTTTATTTTGTCAAATACACTCTGTCCCTTTCTTTCTTTTCTCTCCTTCTGGAACTCTCCTTGCATGTATGTTGGTATGCTGGCTCATGTCCCACAAGTCTCTGAGGCTTTGTTTATTTTTCTTCATTCTTTTATGTTTCTCAAACTGGATGATCTCAATTGCCCTATCTCCAAGTCTGTTAATTCTTTCTTCTGTCTGCACAGTTGTGCTGTTGACCTCCTTCAGTGAATTTTTCATTTATGTGATTTCACTTTTGAACTCTAGAATTTCTATTTGGCTCTTTTTAAAATGATTTCTATTTCTGTTGAAATTGTCTATTTGGTGAGACATCATTCTCATATTTTCCTTTAACTGTCTAGGCAAGATGTACTTTAGTTCTTTGAACATACGAAAAGCTTTTCTTTTGAAATGGATTTTTGCTCTGTCGCCCAGGCTAGAGTGCAGTGGTGCAATCTTGACTCACTACAATCTCCGCCTTGTGGGTTCAAGTGATTCTTCTGCCTCAGCCTCCTGAGTAGTGAAGATTACAGGCATCCACCACCACACCCAGCTAATTTTTTGTATCTTTTAGTAGAGATGGGGTTTTGCCATGCTGGTCAGGCTGGTCTTGAACTCCTGACCTCAGGTGACCCACCTGCCTTGGCCTCCCAAAGTGTTGCGGTTAAAAGGCATGAGCCACCACACCTGACCTTAAAGCTTTTTATTTAAAACTTTGTGCCGGGTGCGGTGGCTCAAGCCTGTAATCCCAGCACTTTGGGAGGCTGAGACGGGCGGATCACAAGATCAGGAGATTGAGACCATCCTGGCTAACATGGTGAAACCCCGTCTCTACTAAAAAATACAAAAAACTGGCTGGGCGAGGTGGCGGACGCCTGTAGTCCCAGCTACTCGGGAGGCTGAAGCAGGACAATGGCATAAACCCGGGAGGCGGAGCTTGCAGTGCGCTGAGATCACGCCACTGCACTCCAGCCTGGGCAACAGAGCGAGACTCTGTCTAAAAAATAAAATAAAATAAAATAAAAAGTAAAACTTTGTGTAACCCCAATATCTAGGCTTTCTCAGGGGCAGTTTCTATTGGCTGTATTTCCTCCACGTGTATGGACCATGCTTTCCTATTTTATTATGTATCTTATGTTTTGTTGTTGTTGAAAACTGGACTTTTAAAGTAATATAATAGAGCATCTTTGGAAATTATATCCTTACCTTTTGTTTTTGTTGCTACTCCTTGTAGTAGTAGTAGTTGTTGTTGATTTTGTGTGTTTGTATGTTTTTTAGTGACTTTTAAAATTCTGTAAATTCTGTGTTCTTTGTTGTGTGCAGCATCTAAAATCTCTACTTGGTTAGCTTCATGGTCAGCTAATAATTGGACAGACATTTCCTTAAATTTATTCAACCAATAAGTTTCCCACTACTTTTTTGTGGAACTATATGTGTGAGTTAGAGGATGCAATACTTTGGTAAGTTGATAACTCTACCTTAGCCTTTACTTCCTGCTTTGTCAGCCAAAAGTGAGAGATTGGGGTCTTCTCAGGTCCTTCCTGGGAATACGCACAGCTTGCACATACGCATGACTTTCCAGATTCCCAAGAATATGTCAGAACTTTCCAAAGCTCCTGTGGACCTCTCATTTCCCATATTTTGATTTTTAAGTTTTTTGATCAACTTCTTATTTGCCCCAACAGATAGGGCCACCTCAGGCAGCTGTGATGTTAAACAATTCCTGATTATTTTGGAAAAATCCCCTGGGTACAGGGATTTCCTCACTGAGTAATAGCTGACTTAGGTCGAATAAAGATAATCCCATGTGAATGAGGCTTTCCCAGGGAGCTTCCAGATAATTACAATAGTGATAATTCTCTGAGGATGGGCCTTTTGTGGGAGATCCAAACCTATTCTCCTCTCTCCAATAGCTACTAGACCACTGTTTTCACAGCTACCATGTTTCTAAAGCTGCTGGTTTTCAAGGGTACTGCAGAGATAGGGAAAGGGAGATGGGAATAGGAATAGGGTAGGTTTAAGTATCACAGAGCTCACTGTTCTGCAGAATAAGCCATTTTTATTTCAACCTTTTGATTAATTTTTAGAATTTTGAAAATGTTGATTTTGACAGTTTTTGCAACTGCTCTCATACTTTTAGGGAGCACCATTCTGTCTAGAGTGCTTCTTTTTCCTAGGTAGTTTTCATGTCAGGACTGACTTCTTTTGAGACATAAATATCAGACTAAAAAGTTGTTTCGTGAGTACAGAATCAGAAAAATGGAAATGGATGTGTTAAAAAGGATGTAGCTGGATGATGAAGTCTGGTGCTTGTCTCCTCTTTAGGAAGATTGATATCTGTGTCTCCAGGGGGAATGGTATATCTAATATTTCTGTGAACAATAACCACCACTAAATATTTATCTTAAGCCTTGAGATCATGAAATGAGGATGCTGGTGGTATTTGCTGCTGATAAAAGTGGAGATATCTGTCTCAACTTAGAAACCTGATAAAGCCAGCAGAACACAACTGAGGCAATAGAGCTTTGGGATTGACTGGGGACTCTTGAGATACACTTGCTATCCACTTGCTACTTGAAATATGGCTCAAAAAATACAGCATCAGCATCACCTGAGAACTTGTTAGAAATGTACAATCTCAGGTCCCACTCCAGACTTTAGTTCTTCATTTCAACAAGGTGATTTATGCGCACATTAAAGTTTGATAAATACATGCCTGTAGCATATTTACATCTTTATGTGGTTGTCCTGGGAGGATTCCTGCAATTTGCTAGCTTCATCTATTTAATGTTCATTTGTATCAACTTAAATTTCAGAAGGATCTGCTCCTAAAGTCTTGGAGAATATCAATCTTTGTAGTCTTGTCCTTCTTGTAGCTCTTTATGGTAAAAATAAATAGTTGAGCTTCAATAATATCAGAGAGGGAGAAAATCTGTGCAGGCTGGAATGGTTCAAAGGGCATTATTTGAATTGGGCTTTGAGGAAAGGATGGGAAAAAAGTGAATGCATGTCATGCAGATGAAAGAATATGGGCCAGCCTACAGAGGTGGGAATTATTTATCATGTGCGGTAGAGGTCTAAACTGTAACGTTTTTGAGAACATGCATTATGTCTTGCTTATATATATATATCCTCAGTGACTGGCATTTCATAGATGCTCTATAAATTGTTTTCAAAATGAATAGTCGGAAGATTAGTTTGACTCAAGGTGAGGGTTTATATAAGAGTTATGGGAATTGATACAAATTTATTAGCATATGGCTAGATGATGGTGACCTTGAAAACTTGGTAGGAGTTTGTAAATTTAAATTTGTTGAGTAATCTTCAGTAAGGTACGTGGGAATGGGAGGGGACTAATTTATGATTGTTAGAAAATTATTAACAGATTACATAACTTTGTTCAAACTCCAGAAAATAAAGCCCTTCAAAATCTTCTTGGCTCTTCCAGATATGTGGATCTTTGAATGAGAACATATAGTAAGAATCACATTAAGGAGAAAAAAGGTTGAAGAAATATGGTAAACATTAGTAGCCCATTTTAATGTTTTAGATAAGTTCTTAAGCAGGGGAATGACATGTGAAAATGGTGTTTGTAAGTGATTAAAATGCAGCCCGGGTGCGGTGGCTCATGCCTGTAATCCCAGCACTTTGGGAGGTCAAGGCGGGTGTTCAAGGTCAAGTCAGGAGTTCAATACCAGCCTGGTCAACATGGTGAAACCCTGTCTCTACTAAAAATACAAAAATTAGCCAGGCATGGTGGCGTGTGCCTGTGATCCCAGCTGCTCAGGAGGCTGAGGCAGGAGGCTCTCTTGAATGCAGGAGGTGGAGGTTACGTGAGCCGAGATCACACCACTGCACTCCAGCCTGGGTGACAGAGTGAGACTCAGTCTCAAAAAAAAAAAAAAAAAAAAAGGGGGGGCAGGAAAATGCTAGATGCATTGGAAGGGGAAGAGAATGAGTCAAGTAGACCAACTAGGGCTTTTTTTCATTATCTGGGGATGAAGGCAGATGGACAGAGACCAAGGTAATGTCAGGACAGAGGAACATTGCTCCTTGATGTCCCTGGTATTATAAAGGAGAGATGTGTAATTAAGCAGTTTAGCTCTTACCCTAAAAAGAAAAAAGAAAAGAGGAAAGAGATAAACTATCTGATGTAATAGCAATAATAGCAACTATTCTTTACCATCCTCATAAGACAATGGTGAGAATTAAATGAGTAAATACTTTAAGTTGCTATATTAGTCTGTTTTGCATTGCTATAAAAATACCTGAGACTGGGTAATTTATAATGAAAAGAGGTTTATTTGGTTCATGGTTCTGCAGGCCATACAAGCATGGCACCAGCCTCTGCTAGGCTTCTGGTGAGGCCCTCAGGGGACTTTTACTCATGGCAGAAGCAAAGGGAGATCAGACATGTCACATGGTGAAAGAGGGAGATGCCAAGTTCCTTTAAACAACCAGCTCCCAGGTAAACGAATAGAGTGACAAGTAACTCATCAGCAAGGGGATGGCACCAAGCCATTCATGAGGGATCCAGCCCCATGACCCAAAGACCCAAACACCTCCTGCCAGGCCCCACCTCCAACAATGAGGATCACATTTCAACATGAGATTTGGAAGGAACAAATCTCCAAACCATATTAGTTGCCTAGAAAAATGCCTGGCACATGGCAAGCACTCATAAATGTTAGTGATAAGCTACTGTTAACTGGAAGAAAGAACCTCCTGGTGCTATCGAGCAGCACTTCTGTTTCTCAAAATCAGCATCCAACACAGTGCTTATTTGTAATAGATGCTTAATAAATGTTTAATGAATGGATGAAGGGGAAATAAAATATCCCTCGATGTAGGAATGAAATATGTTGATTATAGGGTCACATTTTGCTGTTGATTTCTATTATACATATAATCCCCCAGTGGAGGATTGGGGGAAAGTAGTTATTGATTTCTCCTATTCTGTTCTCCAAACTAACTTTATCTCTATCTCATTCTCTTTCTCTCTTTGTCTACGCCCATCCTAAGGGATTTCCATCTCTATGCTCATGATTCCTGGAAGCTAGCTCCCCCATCTGTGTTTCACAGCAGGTGATCAGTCAATATTTGTGTTAATTGTTAAACCAATATATTCTAGACCTATGGCTCATGCCTCAGAGCAGTGCTCTCAGGGAAAAAGACACTCTCTTTTCTCTGCTATATTTAATTCAGTCCTTTTCAATAGTTCGTCCTTTCTGAATGGCCACTGAGATGTTTGTTACAGCCAACTTGATGAGTTGTGGCTAAACTGCTTTATTTCATGTGGCTGAAATGTATTCAACTGCACATGTGTACAGAAGACTTAATCTCTAGACATTTCATGATAATTTGACAGCATAATTGAAGTGAGGGGGAAAGGATTGAGTGGTTTGTTTCGCTTACATTTCTTCACCCACCATTAAAATAAAATATTCTCTGAAGCAAATGTCAGGAACTTCTTCCACCACTGTCACCATGTGACAGTAAGTTAGGGAATGGAATTAAATTCATTATCTAGCATCTGTTTCCAAAGAGCTAAAAGGTTTTTTTGTTCATTACCAGAGCATCTCTGCAACAGAATAGAGACCTTCCCATATACAGCTGCAGCTGAATTTCATACTAAAGAAATCTTGTAGGATCTGACAAATTTTAAGGGACATAGCTCTGCTTGAAAAAGTCTGTAGAAACCTGAAGTCCAGCTCTTCTAATTGCCTTGGGTCCTTTTATTTAAAGTTGGCTTGCCTTTTGTAACGAAACAAGTGTTTTCTTTTGGAGAAGATATGCTACAAAGATTTTGAGCAGGGGTAGAGAATCATCCTATGTCAGGACCACTGACCCACCAAAATAATTAATCAGGCACATTTAAGAAAGGACAACCTTGGTGGCTCAAGCCTGTAATCCCAGCACTTTGGGAGGCCGAGACGGGCGGATCATGAGGTCAGGAGATCGAGACCATCCTGGCTAACGCGGTGAAACCCCGTCTCTACTAAAAATACAAAAAACTAGCCGGGCGAGGTGGCGGGCGCCTGTAGTCCCAGCTACTCGGGAGGCTGAGGCAGGAGAATGGCGTAAACCCGGGAGGCGGAGCTTGCAGTGAGCTGAGATCGGGCCACTGCACTCCAGCCTGGGCGACAGAGCAAGACTCCGTCTCAAAAAAATAAAAATAAAAATAAATAAAAAAAAAAATAAGAAAGGACAACCTAATTTGGGTCACTTGCAAGAGAATGCAAAACCATTAAATAAGTATTCTTCTAGTTCATATGATGGCCAATTGAGGAAGATGAGAGAAGATATAGAGGGGGAGAAATAGAGTAGATAAGAACGAAAGAGAGAAAAATAGGAGAGGTAGACATACACACATAGAAATCAAGAGGGATAGAGAGGAGGAAATTTGTGAGTACCGAGGCGAGAGTTACTGAGGTGTGGTGCTTGTCACATGCCATTGCTCACTTGGGCTGGTTTCCTTGCTAATGAGTTGCTTAAACCTTGCTCACAGCTCCTTCTACAGCAGTTTTTCAGGCAAAAAAAATTATCCTTTGGACTATAGCAACACTGACCCCAGGGGTGCCTCTCTGAGAGAACAGAGAAAATTAAGCCAAATGCTGAAGGTTGCCTAATCCTTTGAGGGGAATGCAACTCATATTAATGGAATTATTATTCTGTGGGAAGTGCTTTATATAGGTTATCTAGTTAATCTTCAACAAATCTAACGACAGGCACTGTTATACCCATTTTCCAGGTGATACTACAGTCATTGAGTGCTTTGTCAGGTAACACCACTAGTTACAGAGAGAGAACGGGATTCATGCGCCAGCCATCTTCTGAGTCCTGCTCTTTCTGTTTCACCAGCTGCATCCACGTCTCTTTCTAGAACTTAAAGAATTTCAGAAAAATCATCCAAGTTTGCAAATTGGTAGAAATTGCTCCACACCTCAGACTGATAATAATTTGCTTTATTGATTAGTGCGTCATTGGGCCCCATGCCAGACATCTGAGCTTTTTATCTATTTAAAGTAGAGCTAGCAGCCAGTTGGTTGGAAGTATTGTACCTACCCTTCTTTGACAGATGGCTTTCTATTTGGCTTTTGAAATTCTATAAGAAAGAATTTCACAGTTTCTCACAGTAGCTTATTGCAGTCATATCCAGAGTCAGTCTTCAGATCGTGAATACATTGATCCCTTTTCTCTGGCTTTGAATGCAGCATACTGTCATACGCCTGGGCGAAAGAGTGGTTCCAGTGTGTGTGTGTGTGTTTGTGTGTGTGTGTCGGTAATACACAATCTGTGACATAGTCAAAGAAGACTGTCAATAAAGAGTTGGAAAACTATGGCCCATGGACCAGATCTCGCTGGCTGTTTTTGTAAATAAAGTTTTATTGGAACACAGCCATGCTTATTCATTTATGTATTATCTGTGGCTACTTTTGCGCTACAGTGACAGAGTGGAGTAGTTGTGACTGAGACTGTGTGGTCTTCAAAGGCTAAAATATTTATTTTCTTGTTCTTTACTGAGTAAGTTTGCAATCTGTGCTATAGATTAACATATCAACTAGAGAATTCTTGAAAAGAACAGAGCATGAATATAGCAAAACTATGGTGTTACCTAGGTAATAGTACTATGAGGATCTACTACAGATTATATTTTCCAAGTGCCCCTTGTTGTGTTTGGGGGAATACAAAGAGGAGGTTTCTCTTACTTATATGTTGAAAGAACTCCTTAGAATAAGGTTGGAAAGTTTCTGATAGGAATGTTGCTTGTATTAAAATATAGAATTGTGCTTCTCCATTCTGACTGTGGTTCTTGTCCAGGCAAGTTTGGAAATTGTGACTCCTTGAAACCATGCAGGCAGCCAAGTGTTCCAGCTGATGTTTTGTGTGTGTGTTTTTTTCTCCTTCATTTAAAAATACACTTTGTGGAATGTTTTCTTTTTTTCACTGCTCTCTAAATATTCTGTTTTGAAACATTTAATTACCCTGGTTATTTATATGGAAAGGTTTGATAATGTTTCTATGGGAGTCTGTTATTTATTTCTTTTGCTAAATTTTATCTTATATTAGGGGAAGGGCTGAGGTTGGTTACTATGGCAACATTCTCAAAACTGCAACAATCCCATTACGGATGCTAAAACTATAGTCATTCCAGTGGGAGGGTGGCATGGGGAGTGGGTGGTAGTCTTTTTATTTTTATTTTTATTTAAAAAAAAAAAAGCCTCTCCCACTTCCAAATCTTTTGCATTCATTTATTTTAAGCTTTGCAGCTTAGGGTACTAAAATGAGAAACAAAAAGTAAAAAAGAGTGTCATGTCTCTCTCCATTAAATTTCTGTAGTTCTTTATTAGCTCCTTTTGTGGGGATACCCAGTTTTCTGCCTACTCTTTTATTTATTTATGCATTCATTTAATCCCCAAACTTTCAATGAGACCTGTGTTATGGATGAATACGAGAATCCTTGTTCTTGTTTCTCCTTTTAAATTATAAATTCTTTGAAGCCATTAATTCACTTCACTGTAATTCATTTAAACAAATACTTATCGAGCAATTTGCTTGGTATCAAGAATCATGCTGGCATAAGAAGATAAAAAAGAAAAAGGGGATTTTGTTGAACATTAACGTTTTGTTTTGTTGGGCAGCGCAAAGAAGGACACATAGTAAAGTACAGAGATGATCGAAATAAAATTTGATAAATGTTTACACAGAGGCACTTAATCCACTTAACTCCCCAGCCTAGAAAGCATAGAAAAGACTGCAGGGAGGTGACATTTGGGTTACCAGATAGGCATTTTCTGGTTAGGGCCTAGATGTGTGTGTATATGGCAGGGGCATGGAGGTATATGTGTGTGTGTGTGTGTGTGTGTATTTGTGGGTGTGGGTAGGTAGGGCATTCCATCCAATCTAGACCAACAAGAATAGAGATATAGAGGTGAGGAGTCCTTGGCCATGAACAGGAGAACTTAGAAAACACATGGATGATTGGTAGAAGAACAGTCTGGAGACATAGCCGTCAAGAGAAGTCGTATCTGGGAGATTGGATTTGGACATTGGGAACCATTGAAAAGTTCAGAAGCAGGAGCAATTGAGTGTTCCAGTTTAGAAATAGAAGATAGTGAAGGGAAGGGAAGGGGGAAGATGGGATTGGGAAGAGATGTGGAGACTTGTAAACATGTCAAGATTCACCTTGGGACATGATGAGTTTTAGATGAACCCCATCAAGTTGGACTGTCCAATAGGCAACTGGAAATAGGGCTCCAGAACTGACAAGAAGGGTGGATGGGACCCAGAGATCTGGACATGATCAGAGAAGGCTTTGAAGGAGGAGCAGGAACCTGAAGAGAAATTACACATTATCATATCCCTGACAGGCTGTCTCACTTTTAGTAAAATATTAATTATTTCTAAAAAGTAGATTCTGAAGTATTGATGTGACCAAAATATTTTTTTAATTTTTAATTTTTTTATTTCAATAGGTGTTTAGGGAACAGGTGGTGTTTGGTTACATGAATAAGTTCTTTAGGGGTGATTTCTAGGATTTTGATGCACCATCACTTGAGCAGTGCACGCTACACCCAGTGTGTAGTCTTTTATCCCTTGCTACCCCTGACAGTTTCCCCCGAATTCCCAAAGTCCAATGTGTTATTCTTATGCTTTTGTGTCCTCATAGCATAATAGTGTCCAGTTTCATCCAGATTGCTGCAAATGCCATTATTTCATTCCTTTTCATGGCCGAGTAGTGTTCCATCTGTATATATGCCAAACTTTCTTTATCTACATTGATTGATGGGCATTTGGGCTGGTTCCATATTTTTGCTATTGCAAATTGTGCTGCTTAAACATGTGTGTGCAAGTATGTTTTTCATATAATGACTTCCTGTGAGTAGATACCTAGTAGTGGGATCGCTGGATCAAATGGTAGATCTACTTTTAGTTCTTTAAGGAATCTCCACACTGTTTTCCATAGTGGAACTATGTACTAGTTTACCTTCCCACCAACAGTGTTTTCACCGCATCCATGCCAACATCTATTACTTTTTGGTTTTTTGATTATTGGCATTCTTGCAGGAGTAAGGTGGTGTCAAAATGCAATTTTGATTTGCATTTCCCTGATCATTAGTGATGTTGAGCATTTTTCCATATGCTTGTTGGTCATTTGTATATCTTTTTTTGAGAATTGTCTATTCATGTCCTTAGCCCACTTTTTGATGGGATTGTTTTTGCTTGCTGATTTGTTTCAGTTCTTTGTAGATTCTGGATATTAGTCATTTGTCAGATATATAGATTGTGAAGATTTTTTCCCACTCTCTGAGTTGTCTGTTAACTCTGCTAATTATTTCTTTTGCTGTGCAGAAGCTTTTTAGTTTAAGTGCCGTCTATTTATCTTTGTTTTAGTTGCATTTGCATTTGAGTTCTTGGTCATGAAGTGTTTGCCTAAGCCAATGTCTAGAAGGTTTTTCCAAGTTGTCTTCTATAGTCTTTGTGGTTTCAGGTCTTAGATTTAAGTATTTGACCTATCTTGAGTTGATTTTTGTATAAGGTGAGAGATGAGGATCAAGTTTCATTCTTCTACATGTGGCTTGACAATTATCCCAGCACCATTTGTTGAATAGGGTGTACTCTCCCCTCTTTATGTTTTTGTTTGCTTTGTTGAAGATCAGTTGGCTGTAAGTATTTGGCTTTATTTCTGGGTTCTCTATTCTGCTCCACTGGTCTATGTGCTGATTTTTATACCAGTACCATGCTGTTTTCGTAACTGTGGCCTTATAGTATAGTTCGGAATTGGGTAATGCGGTGCCTCCAGATTTTTTTGTTTGTTTGTTTTTGCTTAGTCTTGCTTTGGCTGTGCAGGCTCTTTTTTTGGTTCCGTATGAATTTTAGGATTGTTTTCTCTAATTCTGTGAAGAATGATGGTGGTATTTTGATGGGAATTGCATTGAATTTGTAGATTGCTTTGGGCAGTGTGGTCATTTTCCCAATATTGATTCTACCCACTCATGAGCATGGGATGTGTTTCCATTTGTTGTGGCATCTATGATTTCTTTCAGCAGTGTTTTGTAGTTTTCTTTGTAGAGGTCTTTCACCTCCTTAGTTAGGTATATTACTAAGCATTTCATTGTTTTGCAGCTATTATGAAAGGGATTGAGTTCTTGATTTGATTCTCAACTTCGTCACTGTTGATGTATAGCAGAGCTACTGATTTGTGTACATTAATTTTGTGTCCTGAAACATTGCTGAATTCATTTACCAGTTCTAGGAGCTTTCTGGATGAGTCTTTAGGATTTTCTAGGTATACAATGATATTATCAGCACACAGCAACAGTTTGACTTCCTCTTTACCAATTTGGATGCCCTTTATTTCTTTCTCTTGTCTGATTGCTCTAGCTAGGACTTCGAGTACTGTGTTTAACACAAATCGTGAAAGTGGACTTTCTTGTTTTGTTCCAGTTCTTGGGGCAATGCTTTCAACTTTTCCCCATTCAGCATAATGTAGGTAGTGGGTTTGTCTTGGATGGCTTTTATTCCCTTAAGTTATGTCCCTTCTCTGCCGATTTTGCTGAGGGTTTTAATCATAAAGGGATGCTGGATTTTGTCAAATGCTTTTTCTGCATCTATTGAGATGATCATGTGATTTTTGTTTTCAATTCTGTTAGTAGTGTATCACACTTATTGACTCATATATGTTAAACCATCCCTACATCTCTGGTATGAAACACACTTGATCATGTGGATTATCTTTTTGATACACTGTTGGATTCAGTTCACTAGTATTTTGTTGGAGGTTTTTGCATCTATGTTGATCAAGGGTATTGGTCTGTGGTTTTTTGTTTTTTTGAATGTCCTTCCCTGGTTTTGGTATTAGGGTGATACTGACTTCATAAAATGATTTAGGGAGGATTCCTTCTTCCTATATCTTGTGGAATAGTGTCAGTAGGATTGGTACTAATTTTCTTTGAATGTCTGATGTAATTCAGCTATGAATTTGTCTGGTCCTGGACCTTTTTTTGTTGGCAATTTTTAAATTACTATTTCAATCATGCTGCTTGTTATTGGTCTGTTCAGAGATTCTCCATCTTCCTGGTTTAATCTAGGAGGGTTGTATATTTTCAGGAATTTATCCTGAAATTTATCTCCTCTAGGTTTTCTAGTTTATGCATGTGAAGGTGTTCATAGTAACCTTGTATTCCTGTGGTATTAGTTGTAATATCTCCAATTTTGTTTCTAATTGAGCTTATTTGGATCTTCTGTCTTCTTGGTTAATCTCACTAACAGTCTATCAATTTTATTTTTATTTTCAAAGAACCAGCTTTTTGTTTCATTTATCTTTTGTTTTTTTCTGTTGTTGTTTCAATTTCATTTAGTTCTTCTCTGATCTTTGTTATTTCTTTTTTCCTGCTGGGTTTGAGTTTGGATTGTTCTTGTTTCTCTAGTTCCACGAGGTGTGTGACCTTAGATCGTCCATTTGTGCTCCTTCAGACTTTTTGATACAGGGCATTGCCCTGTATCAATGCTATGAATTTTCCTCTTAGCACTACTTTTGCTGTATCCCAGAGGTTTTGAGAGGTTGTGTCACTGTTATCAATCAGTTCAAATAAGTTTTTTTAATTTCCATCTTGATTTGTTTACCCAATGATCATTCAGGAACAAGTTATTTAATTTCCATGTGATTTTATGGTTTTGAGGGGTTCTTTTGGAGTTGATTTCCAGTTTTATTCCACTGTGGTCTGGGAGGGTACTTGATATAATTTCTATTTTCTTAAATTTACTGAGTGAGACTTGTTTTGTACCCTATCATATGGTCTATCTTGGCGAGTGTACCACGTGCTGATGAATAGGATGTATATTCTACAGTTGTTGGGTAGAATGTTCTGTAAATATCTGTTAAGTTCATTTGTTATAGGGTATAATTTAAGTCCATTGTTTCTTTGTTCACTTTCTGTCTTGATGACCTGTCTAGTGCTGTCAGTGGAGTATTAAAGTCCCCCATTATTATTGTATTGCCATCTATCTCATTTCTTAGGTCTAGTAGTAATTGTTTCATAAATGTGGGAGCTCCAGTGTTAGGTGCATATGTATTTAAAATTGTGATATTTTCCTGTTAGACTTGTCTTTTCCTCATTGTATAATGTCCCTCTTTGTCTTTTTTAACTGCTGTCGTTTTGAAGTTTGTTTTACCTGATATAAGAATTGCTACCACTGCTGGATTTTAGTGTTCAGTTGCATGGAATATCTTTTTCCACCCCTTTACCTTAAATTTGTGTGAGTCCTTATGTGTCAGGTGAGTCTCCTGACGACAGCAGAAACTTGGTTGGTGAATTCTTTATCCATTCTGCCATTCTGTATCTTTTAAGTGGAGCATTTAGGCCATTTACATTCAATGTTAGTATTGAGATGTGAAATGCTATTCTATTCTTCATGCTATTTGTTGCCTGAATACCTTGTGTTTTTTTCACTGTGTTATTGTTATATAGGTCCTGTGAGATTTATGATTTAAGAAGGTTCTATTTTGATGTATTTTGAGGATTTGTGTTAAGATTTAGAGCTCCTTTTAGCAGTTCTTGTAGTGCTGACTTGGGAGTGGCAAATTCTCTCAGCATTTGTTTGTCTGGAAAAGACTGTATCTTTCCCTCATTTGTGAAGCTTTGTTTCACTGGATACAAAATTCTTGGCTGGTAACTGTTTTGCTTAAGGAAGCTAAAAATAGGACCCCAATCCCTTCTAGCTTATAGGGTTTCTGCTGAGAAATCTGCTGTTAATCTGATAGATTTTTCTTTATAGGTTACCTGCTGCTTTTGCCTCACAGCTCTTAAGACTCTTTCCTTTGTCTGGACTTTGGATAACCTGACGACTATGTGCCTAGGCAATTATCTTTTCACAATGAATTTCACAGGTGTTCTTTGAGCTTCTTGTATTTTAATGTCTAGATTTCTAGCAAGGCCGGGAAGTTTTCCCCCCTTATTCCCTCAAATATATTTTCCAAACTTTTAGATTTCTATCCTTCTTCTGGAATACCAATTACTCTTAGGTTTGGACATTTAACATAGTCTCAAACTTCTTGGAGGCTTTGTTCATTTTTTTAAATTCTTTTTTTTTTGTCTTTGACAGATTGGGTTAATTCGAAAGCCTTGTCTTTGAGCTTTGAAGTTCTTCTGCTTGTTTGATCCTGTTGCTGAGACTGTCTAGTGCATTTTGCATTTCTCTGTGTGTCCTTGATTTCCAGAAGTTGTGATTGTTTCTTATTTATGCAATCTATTTCACTGAGGAACTTTCCTTTCGTATCCTGTATCACGTTTTTGATTCCTTTAAGTTGGACTGCACCTTTCTCTGGTGCCTCCTTGATTAGCTTACTAACTGGCCTTCTGAATTCTTTTTTTGGCAATTCAGAGATTTCATTTTGGTTTGGATCTGTTGCTAGTGAGCTGGTATGATTTTTGGGGGTGTTAAATAATCTTGTTTTGTCATATTACCAGAATTGTTTTTCTGGTTTCTTCTCATTTGGGTAGACTATGTCAGAGGGAAGATCTGGGCTTCAAGGGCTGCTGTTTAGATTCGTTTGTCCCACGGGATGCTCCCTTGATGTGGTGTTCTCCCCTTTCCCCTAGGATGGGGCTTCCTGAGAGGTGAACTATAGTGATTGTTTTGCTAGCCACCCAGTGGAACTGCAGAGCTGTGAGCTGGTACTGCAGAGTGTCTGCAACGAGTCCTTTGATGTGATCCATCTTCAGGTCTTTCAGCTGTGGATACCAGCAGCTGCTCTGGTGGAAGTGACAGGGGAGTGAAGTGGACTCTGTGAGGGTCCTTGGTTGTGTTTTTGTTTAGTGTGCTGGTTTTGTGTTGGTTGGCCTCCAGCCAGGAGGTGGCGCTTTCAAGAGTGCATCAGCTACGGTCCTATAGGGAGGATGCAAACTTGCCCCAGGGATACCTGGTTAGTATTCAGGTGTCTCAGGTGGTGGACAGGGCCATAGATCTCCCAAGAGATTATGACCTTTGTCTTTGGCTACCAGACTAGGTAGAGAAAGACAACTAGGTGGGGTCAGGGTGGGGCATGTCTTAGCTCAGCCTCTCCTTAGACGGGGCTCACTGTGGCTGCTGTAGGGGATGGGGGTGTGGTTCCCAGGCCATTGGAGTTATGTTCCCAGGGGGATTATGGCTGCCTCTGCTGAGCCATACAGGTTGTCAGGGATGTGAGAGAAAGCCGGCAGTCACAGGCCTCACCCAGCATCCACACAGCCTGCAGTCCTGATGGCTGATCTCACTCCCATCATGCCCCCATGACAACACCGAGTCTGTTTCCAGGCAGCTAGTGACCAGGGCTGAGAACTTGTCCAAGAGCATGAGCCTCCCCATTGAGAAAGCAAGCAGACTCACAGTTTTTTGGTGTCTCAGGGAGCCTGCAGAGGTGATCTAGTTCGTTCCTTCAAAGGGTCTGTGGATTCTCTCAGCTTTCCTGGTATGTTCCTACAGTACTTCTTGGAGCAAAAGTTCATGATGTGATTCTCCACACGCTGTTCTGTCTGTCTGAGCAGGAGCTGCAGGCTAGTCCTGCCTCCTATCCACCATCTTAATTGACAGTGGTATCCAAAATATTTAGAGCCATTTTGACAGATTGAGAAATCACTGCTATGATTAAAATATAGCACTTGGGATGACCATGCTCAACTCATAGGATGCCATCATCAAACAGCCTTGCTTTCTCCCTCCATTTATTCTTTAAACCTGCACAGTGGGGCGTGTCCTTCCCTGGCAATTCTGCTTACTCTTAGGCAGTTAAAAAAGAAACAACAACAAAACATTCATATTCAAAACACCAGATAATTCAGTACCTGAAACGTCCAGCATTATGTAATAGCAAAAACACTGGAGTTGATTTAGAATTGAGCTTTCTTCCCTCCTCCAACATGGGCCTGCCCCAGCCCTGCAGTCATGGAAGGAGAGTGGTCAGCTTCCCTCTTTCTCCTCAGTATTCCTTCACCCCTTTTCTTCTCTTGGCTAGCCTCAGTCTCAGACCCCATTAAATTGGGTTGAGAGAGAGGAGTGGGGAGGAAATATACGGGAAACAGTAAAGTGCTTACTTGACTGCTGATGAATTGTTAGTCTAGTTTCAGTGCTTTCTGAATCTAGCAGATATGTAAGTTGACTTCTCTGTGGAGTTCTTTTGTGTATTATTTGCACAAAAAGAGCATACCCTCCCCCCATTGCTGAGGGTCTCATATCTGTAGTTCTCTGAGACAAAAACAATGTATTGCTACTGGGCTACACCTTTCCCAACCCTTAGGCTCCTGGCCACACCTCCAGCTAATTCCTGCTATGCCTTTTGGGTAGTACCTGAACAATCCTCATATGGCTATCTTTGGTGCACAGTCCACACCTTGTTCATGGGAGACACTCAAGCATCCTTTGCTCCTGCAAACTCTGGGAGTGCAACCACCTCTCCTAGATTCACCCACAAAACAGCCAGCAAGCCTAGATGCTATCACATGTAGATGTCAGATGTGATTCAGACACAAATCTACTTGTCCCCCGAACTGCACAAACTGCTGAGGACAGATGTGAAGCCCTCTGCCTGCCTCTTTAAAGTCCCTCTTTCTTGACTTGAGGTAAAGCGGCAAGCACCACTAACCACTGGCCCTCCTTGGTTGAAGGATTGTTGGCCTCTCAACACATCAATAGCTTCCTTGAACAATCCCTCCAAAAATGTCCAATTCTTGATCCTTTTAAAGAGTTCTGAGTTTATAAACAGTTTATAGCACCTTTTTTGGTAAATTCTGCAAAAGGTCTAGCTCTTTGTAAAAAATTGTTTATTGATGCTTCAAAGAAAATATTCACTGAAACATCATGTTACATGAACATCATTTTTCTACCCTCATTTAAAAAAACTTTTCCAACTAGTTGCAGAAAGAACTTTGTGACATGGATATAGAATTGCCTGCATCTAGGGATTGATTGAATGGATGACAGAGTGAAACCACACTTTCTTTATGAAGATTGTGTTTTCAACTTCCTTGTAGACACCATTCCTTTTCCAGGGTGCCCTTAGATGAGCAGCTATGCATCTAACAGGAATTGCTTACAATGATCGATTTCCCCTATGCTCATGACTCCCAAATCTGTCTTTGTAGCCCAGACCTCTTTCTGAGATGCAGATCCATACATCTGATAGCTTACTCTACTTCTCTGATCAAAGTATTACAAGCTTAGCTCACATCATCATTACTCTAAATACCATTCCTCATTCTGAATATCTATTCGCCTCCATGTAATTTATCTTTAGCCTTAAGAAATGGTACTTAGAAACCCTTAGTTGTTTAAATCAGAAACTTGGGAGTCATCTACAGATTCTTAAGTTTTTGTCAACCATGCGACTTTAGCAATCTGGTGACGTTTATGACCACCTTTCAAAATAGTGTTTGTAAGAATACAGGACTACTATGGAAACCGATGATATGGAAACACAGTTCAGTTGTGAATGACTTGGAATTCACAAATTGTTTTCTTTCTCATCTCTCACATTGATTCAGTATATCATTTACAGATCATCTCCTAAATAACAGTCAAACTCATTTTATTTTCTCTATCTTCACTGATACTTTCTTACTTTAGTCCTTCATCATCTCTTACTGAATGACTGCAGTTTCATTTAAAAAATAGCTTATACTGATAAATTTCAAATATATACAAAGGACACAAAATAATATAATGTACCTCATATTGCTATTACTTAGTTTTGCATTCCCACTCCCCGTACTATGATAATGATGAATTTATAGACTTTAAGTAAAACTTATAAACTGTCTTAGTCTGTTTCGTATGGCTATAACAGAATACCACAGACTGGGTAATTTTTTTGTCAAATGTCTGTTCAAGTTTTTATTTTTGACTATTTTTAATTGTTTAAAAATGTTTATTAGTAGTTGCAGGAGTTAAAAAAGTCTGGATACAAATCGTGTATCAGATTCATCATTGGTAAATATTTTTTTCCAATCTGAAGCATACCTATTAATTTTCTTAATATAATTTTTATAAGTAAAACTTTAAAAAATGATATTATTTTCTGTGTCCTTCTGAAAAATCTTTACTTATCTGCAAGTCACGAAGATCTTCTTCTGTTTTCTTCTAAAAATTTTATGTCTTAGCTTTCACACTTAGGTCTATGATTCATCTTGAATTAATTTTTATGCTTGCTATAAGATAGAGGTTGAGGTTCATTCTTTTTTTTCCATATGGACATCTAGCTGTTCCAGCATAATTTGTTGAAATGACTCTCCTTGCTTTATTGAATTTCTTTGGTGACTTTTTCAAAAATCAATTGACTATAGACTTGTACTATTTCTGGACTCTCTATTCTGTTCTGTTAATCTATTTTTCTGTCTTTATGCCAATACCACCCTGTAGGTTTAAAGTAAATTTCAAGTCATGTGGTATAAATTCTCCATCTTTTTTCTGTTTTCAAGATTAATGTATTCTGGATCCTTTACATTTCCAAATAAATTTTAGAATTAACATGTCAATTTTTATTTTCAAAAGCCCTGCTGGGGTTATGATTGGGATTTCATTGACTTAGAAGATTAACTTGTATGTATAGTTTATTTTTTAGTCAGTGATTTGGGAGAGAGATTTATTTGCAGATTTTAGGGCTCACTGCCTTTGTGACTTCTCCCTATTCAACATATTCCCCCTAACTTTCTGCAGTTTTGCCTTCCCCTAAGTTATCTGATACCTTGATCAAGTAAGGAAACTGAGGTTTTCTGCAACCCAGCTATGTGCAAATTTGGAGTGCTCACAGGCAAATATTTGCAAACTTGCAAATTTCATTCATTGCAGTTTGTCTTTTAATGGTGGTCTCTGCTCCAGATTTTGCCTAACCATGTTCAATTTGTAGTGCCTTTGAGTAGTTTTTTTTTAATTGTCCAGATCTAAAAATTGTTATATGTGGAACATTTGTTCTGACCTAGCTGCTTTGCTGTTAACAGAAGACAGAGAACCTCCTTCTTGCTGCCTCTTTCATCTCCCTCTGACACACCTGCCCATTGTCCCCTAAGTAATCTTTCAAAAAAGCAAACCCAAGCAAACCATTTTCTGGTTGAAAGCCCATCAGTGACTCTTGGCATTGCTTTCTCTCTGCTTTCTTATCTTCCTTTTTTAGATTCCTCCTCACTTATCCCATGCACTCTCTGGCTTTATTGAACCATTTGGCATTCCCTAGACACACCCTTCCCTTAAAAGTCTCCCCTTCTTGGGCTTATATCATGATCCTGACTAAAATGCCTGTACGTTCTTTGTAGCCTGGCTAACTCCTA
This sequence comes from Chlorocebus sabaeus, assembly GCF_047675955.1. Taxonomy (NCBI): domain Eukaryota; kingdom Metazoa; phylum Chordata; class Mammalia; order Primates; family Cercopithecidae; genus Chlorocebus; species Chlorocebus sabaeus. Next base: position 110,845,053 of record NC_132924.1, on the reverse strand, counting down.
GTTCTTCAAAAGTCAGCTCAAAGCACCAACCCATTGGAGAAAACTTCTGGGCTTTATTGAAGTGGACTACTCATACTTCCATATTTTCCTATTGTTTTTGTTATGTTTTATTATGTTTTTGTTATGTCTTGTTATGTTTTAGTTCCTATTGTTTTTGTTATGTTTAGAACTCATCAACTTGTATTTAGTTGTTTAATCACTTATTACACTGTCAGCTGTGTACGCCTTACCTGTGATTGCCAATTGCCTAGTATTCTTGTTGAGGAAATAAGGGAGGGTGAACGGACTGAGTAGTCACAGGATGGTTGCATTTTAGGTGTATTTATGACTAAATTTTAGGTATCTGGCCATTCCTAAATATTTTCCCTTTGTCTTCTCACTCATGGCACTGGATATTTAAATACCAATATGCGATTAACAAGATAAAGTTAGAACCACAGAAATGCCTCAGTTATCCAGAGGAAAGCTTTCCAGGAGCCTCACAAAATGAACCAGGTGAAGATTTAAAAACATATTTATATCAATAGAAGAATTCTTTAAAGAGAATAAAAGACATTGATGAGTCAAAAGCAGTGACATAGTAAATAACTAAAGAGAGTCAGTGATGCAGATATTTCACCTGCTGAGATATGACTTAAAGTTTTATGAACACAAAGGAAAGGGCTGATTCTGATTTCAAAAATGAAGCAGCTCTTGAAGCTTTAATTTGTGTGGCCACAGTATGACACAGAGGAGCACTGAGGGAGCTAGACCATAGCCGTTGCTGCTGTGAGACACAGGGAGTCAGAATCCTTTCACATTTTCCTGGACATGTCAACCTTTCTTTGTTTCTTTTTGACTGCTACCTAATCATATAGGCATTGCATACTTTTTATGGAGATTCTTTCTTGGTGAAATCCCAATTTTAATTACTGTTTTCATGTAAGTTATTGTTGGTGAGCAGACAATGCTTTTTCCACTTTTTAAAATAATGCCATAGAATTCCCTATTACTACCATACATATACACTAAAGTTTCTGCCACCTCACCCTTTTTTGAAGAGATGGGGGTCTCACTCTGCTGTCTGGGCTGAAGCACAGTGGCATGATCATAATTTACTGCAGCCTAAAACTCCTCAGCTTAAGCAATCATCTGCTCTGGCCTCCTGATTAGCTGGGACTATAGGTACGTGCCACCATGCCCAGCTAATTACAAAAAAATGTTTTTTTTTTGTTTTTTTTTGTTTTTTTTTTTTTTTTTTTTTAGAAACAGGGTCTTTCTATGTTGCCCAGGCTGGTCTTGAACTCCTGGCCTCAAGCATTTCTCTTGCCTCAGCCTCCCAAACTGCTGGGTTATAGGCATCAGCCATCATGCCTAGCTTTTTTAAAAGGCCTTTTCTTACAATTATTATCTCATTACTCCTCCTTTTCTCTTGTGTTTTTCTTCTTCTTCTCCAGTCCATTTTTGCTTTGAGCCTCTCCCACATACACCTGCCGCCTCAAATATCTGTCGTTTATCACAAGGGCTTTCTCCTACTGTCATGCTTTAAGACACTGATAATCCACTTCTTCCATTAAGTTACCCTATACCAATCATAGATGGCCGATTGCGTGGTTGTATGAAATAGATAATATAAAATGAAAAACAGAAGTTTCTTCTTTAAGTACACCTTCCTCAGATATACCTCTTTCCCTACCCTCAGAGGTAACCACACTTAACCATTTTCTGTGTTGTGTAATCCTTCTATATTTTTTCTAAGCATCTATGAATAAACACACACACGTAAAGTAAGATGATGGTCAAAATGTTTAACCACTGCATGGTAATATAAAACTTAGCACTTAAAAATATGTTCTATTCTTTAGGCAGACCAAACTATATATAATTGCCTACCAGGTGATCTATGTTAGAGGTTAAATCATTCATCAAACTATTCCAATAATTTTCAAAGCATTTATTGATTTTTAATGGGTATGATCTTTTGTTTGATGCAGCTGTCGGTAGCTAAGTGATGGCCTTGTATCAACCATGATTTGAAACAGGGAAACACATCAGTCTATTCCAATGATTTACTCATTGCATTGTACTGCCACTTGCTTCTTTCATTTAAGAATATACTTTTGGCTGGGTGTGGTGGCTCACACCTGTAATCCTAGCACTTTGGGAGGCCAAGGTAGGTGGATCACCTAAAGTCAGGAGTTTGCGACCAGCCTGACCAACATGGAGAAACCCCATCCCTACTAAAAATACAAAATTAGCCAAGCATGGTGGCATATGCCTATAATCCCAGCTACTCGGGAGGCTGAAGCAGGAGAATCACTTGAACCCAGGAGGCGGAGGTTGCAGTGAGCCGAGATCATGCCATTGCACTCCAGCCTGGGCAACAAGAGTGAAACGCCTCCAAAAAAAGAAAAAATATATATATACTTTTGATATCTTGCCCTGTGAGAATATAATAAGTCTACTTTATTGTATCTAATGATAGGATAGTATCCCACAATATGGATATAAGTTTATCTACCAAGTTCCCTACTGTTTAAATGTTTCCAGTGTTTTGCTATTACACGTAATGTTGCTGAAACATTCTCTTACATCATTGTCTGCTTCGGTGAATACTTTTGTAAGATAGACTTATAGACGAAGAATTGTCAGTTCAAAGTAGATGTGCCAATCAAGAACTTGCCCACTTATAAGTAACTACACACATCCCGTGTGCACATGCACTGACATACATATTATCACCTGAAAATATAAACCCAGATGCAAACACAGGTGAGCACTAAATTAATTCTAAAATTCATTTGAGGATTTGGCACCATGAAGTTTTATAGCCATATAACCTCAGGTGGACAAGACAGGGGAATGGCAGAGGTACCTTGGTAGAAAGTGAAGGAGAAGAAGAAAGGTTGGTGGTCCAGAGAAGTCAGTATTTCCTTGCCTGAAATGAGTGCCTGCCTATCAAATTTTGATAAAACTTCTTGATTGTCATCCTTGTTTCATTATGGTCCTCCCAGGAATATTTTGCATTTTTCTAAGAGTTAAAGATCATAGCTTCATGACGTAATCTTTGGACAGGTTTTTCCCACTTATATGAGAAGAACTAATAATGCCACATGGAGCACACCTTTTCAGGACTCCAGGAGTCTAAAAAAAAAGAAAAGAAAAATGAGTCAGAACTTCTGCCTGTGAGTCTGAGTCAGCTTAGTGTGCTAAAAAAAAAATAAAATAAAATAAAATAAAAAACTTGTGAGGAGACCTGCCTGGAAAAACTGCTGAATGGAAAGACTTGAGAACGGCTTATAGATATTGATGGCAGATGAAGAATTTTCATGTCTTTTCAGAAATGGTTAGCAGCCACTCATAACAGTCCTGTGATGTCACAGAAATCTTGACTCCTGCTTCTCCTTCTCGTTCTCCTTTAAGCCCTTCCCTCCTCCTTTTCATATAGAACCTTAACACAAGAGGGTCAGGAAGAGAAGAGAAGGGTTGCTCACAGGAGGAAAGAAGGCAAAGGGTAGCTGTTACTTTACCTGGCGGGCCATGTTTCACTACGAATCAGGTGGTGTGTTTGGAGGAGATGCCACTCGGTAAGGGAGGCTTCTTGAGCACTCGACTACTCCTGGCAACTTAGAATGTGGGACCGCTGGAAGGAAAAGCACCCCTGGATGGGGCGAAGGTTGAGTTCAATTTTATTTTTTACTGTGTGTGTGTGTTGGGGGAGGGTAATGGGAAACGTGTGTTTTGCAGACACATCAACATAAGGAGAATAGTGGATGCAACTTTATTATCCTCATTCACATAAAGATGGACATTTTAATTTTTGTTTTACAGTAGGGAAAAAGAACCTTCTGAGTTGATTTGGTATAGTGGAAATTGCATGGAAATGTTTAGCTTCCTCTGTTTTCACAAACATGTAACCTTCTAAGAAAATCTCTCTTTGACCTATTTCAAAGTTTGATTTTTTTTTTTTAAACAGTTTGGAAAATAGGAAATAACATGAATTGCCCCTTTTCCAACAGTGAAAATGTTTTTAATATACCTTTTCATGTTGCTCTGATTATGACTGTAACTTTTTTATTCAATCCTGAACCTGTTAGATTTTAACATTATATAAAATTATAAAACACTGGCCAAAGTTAGTCACCCAGGAAATAGTATAAGGGACCCCGTTAAGAAAGTAAGTTTAAGTGACTGAAAAAGTTTGGTGACATCTCATTGAGGCGGACTTGCTTATTTGTTTGTTAACCTCAGAAGTATTACTATACATAATGTCTATGGATTTAGATATATGATTTTTCTCACCTTCTAGACATCCACCTTGTTGTGATAGAAGGAACATGGATTTAGAGTCAGGCAGCCTTGGATCTCAATCACTTTACTCCTTCTGTGGCCCTTAGCAGGCTATATAGCCTGTGTGTGCCTCAGTCTCCTCATCCATAAAATGAAAATAATGTCTACAGGTTAGTATTGTAACAAGGGATCATTCAGATTAACTTTGGAAAAGCTTTCTCCTATGAAGCATTTGGAAAACATTAGTTTCTTTCCTTTCTTTTTTTTTTTTTTGTAGTTTGGTTTTTATTATTGGCTTGGTTTTCTTTCTAGGCCTTGGGTTCTCCTTCACTTTATGTAGAGTATGATCTTGCAGTAGATAGATTTGAATCCTGCCAACAGAATTTTTCTGAATTGGCTTGTTGTCTTTCTTTATTTACCAATAGCTGCCTATTTGGTTCCGCTCCCTGATCAACATCTTGTCTCTCAATTCCTGTGTGCCCTCACAGATCTATTAAAGCATCCTGAGAGGAGGGTCCATCAGGGTCACCGGGTTTCAGGGCTCCAGCTTTTCCTGGGGATCAGCATACACCTTCAGGGGCCGACACTCTAAGGCAGTAATGTGTTTCTCTGGCCAAGTGCCTGATAGTATCTTCTTGGCAAGTTCATTATTTATTCCCCCTTACTGGTGTGAGGGTTTTCCCAGAGTGTTCTGTCTTTGCAGAGTTTTTCCTACCCTTCTGTGCTGTAAATGTGGTACTATTTTATGCATTTGTTTTTGCTAATATGAAATAAATCCCATTATAAATAATTCCAAGGATTTTGCAGATGATTTCACTGGTTCAGAATAAGAGGACTGTTCCGTGAATCATGGAGCTGCTTTGGTACAGTTTGTAGAAGTGAAATGTGGTGTAATGTAATTGACCCATGGGTCCCTTCTCCTACAGTGTCACTTGCTGAGAAGTAAGCAGAAAAGGCAGTGGATTCCTGCATCTGGCAATTCACCCCCATCCTGCACCAGTAACTCATAGAGCAGCTTATTCCATTGTGACACTGACTCACCCTTCCTCCCTCCACCCCCATTGTCTAGTTCTGATGTGTTCTGTCCCTACTCATTCTAGGGTCACACTGACTTATACCTTCTTCATCCTAAGTGGGAAAGAAAGCTTGTCTGTGTTGATGAAAGTACGAAAATAGAAATGCCATAACTTTTAATGCAAACAATATATGTTTATTGAATGTATGAATACAACAACTTGGAATAACTGCTGACAGTGTTTCCAAATATTTTGGGTCTATTTAAGTAAAGAGACATGAATAATTTGAAACTGGCATTCTTTTTCTTCTTCTTTTTTTTTTTATGAATTAGCAATACATGTGATGAAACCTTCAAAACAAATTCTCATAGTTAAGAGTGGTTGCCTTTAGTGAGCAGGATGGGGAACAGATCTGGGGGCTTAGGCCATTCATTGTAAACCATTCTGCAGGCTTTCTTTTTTCTAACCAGATGTATGTATTACTTTAATATTTTTTGATACCTCCCTTAAGTAGGCCCAGTCCAGTTTAAGTGCGATCTCTTGAGTGCCTTGTGTCGGACACTGTGCCGGTCACCCAGGGCTCCAGGGTGAATCAGGAGTAGCTCTTGCATGTGAATTCACAGTCTAGTTGGGGAGACAGGACAGACCAAAAGCAGATGATATTTAAATAATATGATGCTGCCTAAGAGAGAGGTAGCCATGGAGTTAAGTATCTTCCTCTCCATTTTATTCGGCCTTTTGTTTTAAAATTCTACCTTTATGATGTGTGTATTTCAATGGAGTTATGTGCCATAATTTTGGATTTAGTGGAAAAAGAACAGATGAGATTTTCTTGTTACCTTAATTTTCCCAACATGGAAGATTCGGGAATGAAGAAGGAGACTGCAAAGAGTGAGGCCTAAAAACCAGTCATGATTTTTATTTTGCTACTTTATGGACACGAATGCACACAGTGTAGAGCAGCCTTAACTCTGAATTGGAACAAGGTCGTGTAAGTGCCAGGATGTTATTTCCAGAAGCCCACAGCTGCCAATTCCCACACCCAGTGATTTCCACTGCCTTTTAATGATTCTGGAATTCCCAAGAACAGTTTCATCTTATTAGAAGGTATTTCCCAGTTCGAATTGGAGACAAACCAACCATCCCTCACAGGCTGAGTCCTTCTGGTTTTACTGCCAAAGCTTCCAGACTCACCCAGGGTCTGTTAGACATATTTGAATGAATCTGTCACATTGTTCAGTAGTTAATGAGGCTGTCCATGAAGACCCTAGTGGCATCACTTTGTTTACCAACAATTAAGTCATGATGGTTTTTTTAAATGTCATTGAAACATATCATTAAAATATTGTGGAGATAAAGATGCATGTTTATCGGTATCTGTCTATTCCATTCTCTTATTTAAGAGAGAATTTACTTAAATGTGTACAAAACCGCTTTCTGGCATACTTAATTTTATGGGTTTGTGATTTCCACATCATTAAAAGTATCTGGAATACCTATAATGCAATGTGACTCTTGGTTCCACTAACTAGTAGGTAAATGCTGTGTTGGAGATTTTAAGAAAGTTGGCCAGGCACAGTGGCTCACACTTGTAGTCCCAGCACTTTGGGAGGCTGAAGCGGGTGGATTACCTGAGGTCAGGAGTTTGAGACCAGCCTGGCCAACATCTGTCTCTATTAAAAATACAAAAATTAGCTGGGCGTGGTGGCACGCACCTGTGATCCTAGCTACTCAGGAGGCTGAGGCAGGAGAATCACTTGAACCCAGGAGGCGGAGGTTGCAGTGAACTGAGATCGCATCACTGCACTTCAGCTTAGGTGACAGAGGTGAGACTCCTTCTCAAAATAAATAAATAAATAAATAAAAATAAATAAATAAATAAAGTATTAATATAATTGCAAAGATAAAACATAAACCCAGATTGGGAATAAGAAGCAGAATTATACCAAAATGGAAGCTGACGATCACGCAGATTCACTCTTTATTTACTCATTCAAGGCTTGCCTCACATACCATAGATAAAGCAGGTAACTCTTTCTGACTTTTTTGGTTCACTTCGAGACTATATGATATTGAAATTTTAAATAAATAAGCTAAAAAGGCCCTAAAATGTTTTATTAAAACCCACAGAATATAATTTATTGATTTTTATAAAACTAATTCTTTTTTTTTTTTTCGATTTTACTTGTAAGTTCTGGGATACATGTGTAGAATATACAGGTTTGTTACATAGGTATACGTGTGCCATGGTGGTTTGCTGCACCTATCAACCCGTCATTTAGGTTTTAAGCCCCGTATGCATTAGGTACTTGTCCTAATGCCTTCCCTCCCCTGCCCCCGACTCCCAGACAGGCCCTGGTGTGTGATGTTCCCCTCCCCATGGTGTTCTCCTTGTTTCACTCCCATTTATGAGTGAGAACATGCAGTGTTTGGTTTTCTGTTCCTGTGTTAGTTTGCTGAGAATGATGGCTTCCAGCTTCTTCCATGTCCCTGCAAAGGACATCTCATTTTTTGTTGTTGTTGTTGTTGTTGAGACAGAGTCTTGCTCTGTCGCCGAGGCTGGAGTGTAGTGGCCAGATCTCAGCTCACTGCAAGCTCCGCCTCCTGGGTTTACGCCATTCTCCTGCCTCAGCCTTCCAAGTAGCTGGGACTACAGGCGCCCGCCAGCTCGCCCGGCTAGTTTTTTGTGTTTTTTTAGTAGAGATGGGGTTTCACTGTGTTAGCCAGGATGGTCTTGATCTCCTGACCTCGTAATCCGCCCATCTCGGCCTCCCTAAGTGCTGGGATTACAGGCGTGAGCCACCGCGCCCGCCCCATCTCATTCTTTTTTATGGTTGCATAGTATTCCATGGTATATATGTGCCACATTTTCTTTATCCAGTCTATCACTGATGGGCATTTTGGTTGGTTTTAAGTCTTTGCTATTGTAAATAGTGCTATGGTAAACATATATGTGCATGTGTCTTTTTAGAACAATGATTTATAATCCTTTGGGTATATACCCAGTAATGGGATTGCTGGGTCCAATGGTATTTCTGGTTCTAGATCCTTGAGGAATCGCCACACTGTCTTCCACAACGATTGAACTGATTTACACTCCCACCAACATTGTAAAAGTGTTCCCATTTCTCCATAGCCTTGCCAGCATCTATTGTTTCCTGACTTTTTAACAATTGCCATTCTGACTGGCATGCGATAGTATCTCATTGTGGTTTTGATTTGCATTTCTCTAATGACCTGTGATGATGAGCTTTTTTTCATGTTTGTTGGCTGCATAAATGTCTTCTTTTGAAAAGTGTCTGTTCATATCCTTTGCCCACTTTTTGATGGGGTTGTTTGTTTTTTTCTTGTAAATTTGTTTAAGTTCCTTGTAGATTCTGGATATTAGACCTTTGTCAAATGAGTAGATTGTAAAAATTTTCTTCCATTTTGTGGGTCGCCTGTACACTCTGATGGTAGTTTCTTTTGCTGTGCAGAAGCTCTTTAGTTTAATTAGATCTCATTTGTCAATTTTGGCTTTTGTTGCAATTGCTTTTAGTGACAAAACTAATTCTTAATTGTTATCACTCAGTAAATGGTACTAGTTTGATCTTCCCTTGCTGATTAATCCAGTTCTTTCCAGTTCAATTGAAACCCATTTCTTTGACTCAGATAGCTTTCCCTTTAGTTCCAAATTTTCAGGGACATTTAGCACCAAACTCTTCTTACAGAACTTTACCCTCGACCGCCATTGCTGGATCTGCTACAGTCAGAGTTGATCTACCGAGTCTAACATGTCCTGGCTTCTTTTTCATTTTCTCCCATGTCTCTCTTGGGTGTTGCAGAAGCGGCAAGGGATTATTATCATGTAGTAGGGCTCCGTAATCAGAATGCGAAATCCCTATGCATAAATACTGTCTTTTCTCAGAATTTCCTGACCCACTTTCTATTTTTTGAGAAGACAGAATTGACTTTTTTTTCTGACTTCTTGAGAAATCTCTTATAGTGACTGGTATTTTCATCTGCTGGCACCTCTGACAATGACTATTACAACGTGTCTCAGAATACAGAGTGCTAACACCTCATCTTCTAAAAGAAATGCTTCCTCTGCAAGAATCTGTTTCTCTGATGAAGCCGCCGTATAGACCATTGAATAGGAACTGCAGAAGACTCCAGAACACAATTTGATAGCCATTCAGCCAGGTGGCTGCAATTTTTTTTCTTCCCGAGTGTGAAGGAGGCAGCCCAAAGAAGGTTGGCTTTGCAGGAGGAAGGCAAGAATACAGGGAAAAAGGGGCCAGAGAAGGGTAGGATGGGGCAAAGATTCAGGGCACCTTATGTAATGAGGCACAGTGTGATTCTGCCCGGGGTCTGTGCGTGCATGCAGTCGGGTTGCCTCCCTTTCCCCTGGAAATGTGCCCTCTGCTTACTTTTTGTTTGGTTTTAAAGCAGCTGGAAAGGATATTTTTTGCTCAGAATTGGTGCTTAGCTTTTGCAGAAGCTGCTTCTTGAGAGTCGTCTCTTGTCATCCCTCTGGGTTTTAGCTCAGTGTGACGAAGCTATTTAAAATATGTGTGTTTTTAAATGATTCTAAAGATAAAGTATTCACATTGTGATGCCTCACTCTGTCCCCACTATTGAGTCCTGCTCCCCTGACAGCAACTTTCCATTTCTCTATCTTATCCTTCTGGTATTTATTTACATCCGCATTTCTAAATACTATGTTTATGCTATGATAATTTGGTTTGCCGATTGCAGACATTATCTATTAGGTTGGTGCAAAAGTAATTTCGGTTTTGCATGAGATGGTGCCATTTTAGATGAACATCTTGTGTCCACTTAACATACTCCCTCTTTCTGTAGCTTCCTTATATATGTACATCAAAGTTCTTGGTTAGATTCATGATCAGATTATTTGTTTTTTTTGTTTGTTTGTGTTTGTTTTGTAGGGAAAGGATCTTGCTATGTTGCCCAGTCTGGTCTTGGAGTCCTGGCTTCAAGTGATTCTTCTGCCTCCCATACTGGAATATTATGTAATATTTTAAACAATAGCTCACCTTTATTATGTATTTTCTGGGTGAAAGAAGAAGAGCTTTAGACATGTATTAACTAATCTTCATAGCAACCATATAAAGCAGATACTATCATTCTTTCTGTTTTGCAGATATGGACATTGAGACCTGGGTTAACTAACTTTCCAAAGTCATATAGGTAGTAGTTGGTGGAGCCAGATTTCAAGCCCAAGTAAATCAGGCTCCAGAGTCTACTTTTAACCGCTACACTTTTTAAATGATTAAGGTTTTATAAATACTATTCATAGTGGAGCCACATGTATACTATTATCTCTTCTCTCTCTTCTCTTCTCTTCTCTTCTCTTCTCTTCTCTTCTCTTCTCTTCTCTTCTGGAACTCTTACTAGATGGAAGTTGTATGTCCTGAATTTATCCTCTAATTTTCTTACCTTTATCTCTTCATTACCTTTGACCTACATTCTGGGAGATTGCTTTATCTTTTAACTCTTACCAAAGGGTTTTTTTTCCCCTGTGACACTTTAAAATCTCAGTAGCTGTTTCTTATTTTTGTCATGTTCTTTTATTTTTCAGTTCTTTCTTCCTAATTGAGTACTTTGGCCCTGTCTTTCATATTGGTAGCTTTCCTGCAATGGCAGGAGATCTGCAGCCATCAGGTCACATACGTGAACAAGGCTCTGAAGAGCTGACAGGACACCTTCTGTGGGTGGCCCAGGCTCTTCTGGTAGTGGTCCCCCATCAGGTCATATACATGAACAAGGCTCTGAAGAGCTGACAGGACACCTTCTGTGGGTGGCCCAGGCTCTTCTGGTAGTGGCCCCCCATCAGGTCATATACATGAACAAGGCTCTGAAGAGCTGACAGGAGACCTTCTGTGGGTGGCCCAGGCTCTTCTGGTAGTGGCCCCCCATCAGGTCACATACGTGAACAAGGCTCTGAAGAGCTGACAGGACACATTCTGTGGGTGGCCCAGGCTCTTCTGGTAGTGGCCCCCTGCTGCAGCGTGGTCTAGGATCACAGATCTGTTCAGTTGGAGGATCCTCAGATGTTAACATCTGGAAGCTTTTCCCATTGGCTGGCCAGAATCTCCAGAATAGAACCATCCAGACTTGTTCCTGGGGCTACACACCTGCTGCAGGTGTTGTGGGAGCCAAGTTTGGAGCAGGAAACAGAAAGATCTCATTGTGGGTGTTGACTTCCACTCCATTCTCCATTTTCAGACTCACATTTACCCATGCACCACCCTCACCACTCTGCAAGCCCTCCCTATTTGAGTCTCTAGTTCCTGAGGATCCCTCTTTCAATTTCTCTGGGAAAAAAAAATCCTCCTCTCCTGCCTTAGGTGTGCTGAGTGGGAAGGAGGAGATAAGGAAGATTCTGTCTGCCCTGGAGGAAGTCCATGACACTTCCAATTCCTCCTCCAATTCCTCAGCTTTTCTGAGGGGCTCCACGCAAATTGGCTTGTCTTTTCTTGGTTTTGCTCTTTGAGAGTTGTAGCTTTCTTTGTGCTAATAGGTTAGTAATAACTTGTCAATTCACTTACCATCTTCTAGAAGACTGTTAACATTTATTTCTACCTCTCCATTTCTCTGTGTCCTTGTGGAACTTTACTTTTTTAAAAAACTTAATTACTTTCATTATGTTGGAGGTTGGGAAGAGAGTAGAGATGAACATCATGTTGACACAACCATCTTTAATGGAAGTCTGATTATATCACTATTGGAAATGTTTGTTTCTTAGAGTTTGCTTCATTTTCCCGTTAGACTGTAGAATCCCATAATATTTGTCTCAGAATAACCTGAGGGTTCACTTTTTGTTCTATTTGAGCTTTCCTGGTGTGTACCTTTCTTCCTTTCCTCACAAGTCCTGAATAATCTTGTTCTAGCTCTTTTCTCCTCTTATCTTCATCTGTAAATGAAAGGGGCTGAGAGTTGGTTTCAAGCAGGAACTAGATCTGACATTTAGGAAATCTCCTGTTCAAGTAGCTTCTCATGGCCTTTTCCTTTCAGTGGTATTTCCTGAAAACCTGACTTGCCATACTGATTTAAATGCCTGATACCAGTGTAAGGTATAGATGTGACTTCTCCTAGGAAAATAGATAAAGCTTTGGGGGTGAAATTGACAACAGAGTGTATCTCCTTTCTCTCTTTAGCCAGTGGGAAGGTTGGGTGACTTGGGGCTGTGGTCTTCTGGTAGACCTCCATATGGTGTGCTGCCTGTCCTTAGAGTCCATCCAGACGTGAGGGCTACTTAGCTGAATTTTTTAGTAAATGATGTGGGATTCAGTTGCATCATCTCTATGAAGACTCTCATGTTGACTTATCATTACATAGGGCTGATGGTGGCGGTGGTTCTAAACCTTGACAAGTGAACGCTTTCTGCAGGAAGGCTCTTTGGAAGACTGTGACATCACAGACAAGACAAGGAATATCATTAGTGAGGTCATTTTAAAATTCTCAGATCTTGGACTTGCTCTGGGCAGTGACTTTGCCAGCAAGTTGGAAGAGGGCACCAAAAGTATGCTCATCAAATTTGTGGCAGACACAAAACTGGAAAGGATGGCCAATGTAATCGATGACAAAAATATGTCTCAAAATGATGTGGATATGCTGGAATGCTAGGTTAAAAATAACACAATGACATTTCAAAGGGATAAATGTAAAATCTTATTTTGGAATAAAAAAATCAATGATACATAATGGTGGGAGAAAAAACTCTACTGGCAGTAGTTCTGGTAGAAAAAGACACTGAAGTCTTATTTGACTAAAAGCTCAATATAAGCCACTAAATCTGACTGAGGCAACTAAAAAGCTGCATTAATGGAATGTTAATGTATTGAACTCAGGAAGTAACACCTGTCTTCAATGGTTGGACCGCACCTGGTGCCTCATGTTTGCCCAGAGAAGGGCAATTAGCAGGTGCCTGAGGGTCTGGAAGCATGTCTCAGGAGAAACCATGGAAGAAACTGAGTATATTTAGATGGAAAAGAAAACTATCTTCTCCTTATTAGCTGTGAAACTTAGGCAAGTTACCCAGAAGCCCCTGTAGCCTCTTGGATAAAATGTGGAAGGGACCAGTTCTCTGTGGTATAGGTAGGGGTAGAAAGCAGGAAGTACTGGATAAAGAGATTGGAGAGGTAGGAGGTGGGGATGGGACTGAGAACATATTCATAGCTCAGGATAAGGCATTCACGGTTTATCCTGAGCTGCAGGAAAATAATATGGGCACTGTATGATCTTTCAAACCAGGACATTCAGAGTGAAAGCTAGGTTTATTCAATACAACTGGACAAAAGGTACAAACCAGGGCTGTTTCAGGTACCCTAGACAAACCAGGAGGAAAGGCCATACTGCTGAAGAGCACTGTCAGTAGAGGATATCTGCCTTTTGGGGTGGTGAGTGGCCTGCCTTTGGAGGCATCGAAGCAGGACTTGAATGAACCTTTTTTTTTTTTTTTTTTTTTTTTTTGAGACGGAGTCTCGCCCTGTCGCCTGGGCTGGAGTGCAGTGGCTGGATCTCAGCTCACTGCAAGCTCCGCCTCCCGGGTTTACACCATTCTCCCGCCTCAGCCTCCTGAGTAGCTGGGACTACAGGACTACAGGCGCCCACCACCTCTCCCTGCTAGTTTTTTGGGTTTTTTTAGTAGAGTCAGGGTTTCACCGTGTTAGCCAGGATGGTCTCGATCTCCTGACCTCGTGATCTGCCCGTCTTGGCCTCCCAAAGTGCTGGGATTTTGAATGAACTTCTCTTGTGGACTAGCACAAGAGAAGTTGGGTGGAAATGAATGAAATGAACTTTCAGATCCTTATTAAGTACTGCTACAAGGGATGCTATGTTATGGGGATATATGAAACAAGTTAAACAGGAGCCATCCTGGCTCTCTGCAAATTCTTTTAGATGTGTATATATGGCAAAAAGAGGGCAGAAAAAGGAACTCTGACCCTTTCTCAATGTAGAACTTCCTTCTGAAGGATGAAATTAACTTAAAGGTTCAGAATCTGTTCACCTGGAGCAATAATTCTGGTGTGCTCTGGAAGCTTTTTGAAAACACGGCTTCCCAGGGGGCCACCCTGGACTTAAAGAGTCAGAGGAGGGGAGGGACACTTTAAGGAATATGGTCTGTCCTAGGGCAACACCGTTCACATCTAGGGTGAGCATCCACCTACTGCATATTTATTAAATATTCGCGGGCTCTGTGCCTGGATCTGTGATAGCATCTGATCAAAGTCAATGTAGGAGCCATCACTTGACACTTTTAGTGGCTTAAAATAAACGTTGTGACAATAGCAAACACTGAGCAAATGCCAAAGCAGGTAGACAATCTGTCCCTTATTTAGTGGTCTGTTTTTCAGGCCTAGACTACCTTATCCTTACTGGTTAGAAGTATTATAGCCTGCTTTGCTAGTTATTACGAGAGACTGAAAATTGCTCTGTGTGGAGGGTGAGGTCTTATTGGAGACTTGGAGCAGACAGGCATGGCCTGAAATTCTCTCTGGATGAGGAAGGTGTAAGGAAACACTGGCCTGAACTACATGAGTCAAGCCTTTTTAGCCCAGATGAATTACATTCTAGGTACAGAGAGAAGCTATTGAATTACTATTTAGAATCTTTGGAGAATCATAGATAATAAATCAGACAGGAGCTGGAAAACTGAGATAGGCAAACATTTTCTAGGTTTTCAAAAATGAGAATACTGTGGATTTCACACACTGTAGATGAGAGAATCTGACATCATTTCCATAAAACATTCTTGAACAGGTTATGAAACAGGCAGTTTGGGAGTCGTTGGACAGGAGATGAGTGATCCCTAAATGCAAACACTGGCCCACTGAGAATGTTAAGCCAAAGCAGCATGATTTCTTTTTGGGAAAATTTAAGTTGCAAAGCCTTAAATAGAGCAAATACAGCGGAGGTGGCATATCTAGGATCCTGCAAGACTTTTGATGTGCACGTCAGTTCACACCCGTAGCTTCCTGGACAAGACTGGTGCATATAAACTGTGTAATAGGACCGTCAGATAGTCAGATAGCATCATTCTTGTTTGAATGGCCTCTCCAGTGTTTCACAGGCAGGCAGACATTTGACGGTAGTCATTCTGTTGCCTATAAAAGTTTCCAGCCCTTTCCAGTCCTTACCGTACCACTTGAGTGAATGAGTACTTAACCAGAGAGAATTCTCATGTGGGCTCTGTACCTTGGCCCCTGATTTGACACTTTTCATCAGCAGTTTAGATGAGAATAAAGAGAACGTGGAAATCAAAATGCTAAGTGATATGAAATTGGGAGGGAAAATGAATACTTTGGATGAGGCCATAAAGTTTTGAACAGATATGAATAGCTGGGCAATGGAGCTGAAGCCTACTGGAATCATTCTTTGTCACTCACTCCACAATATGAAATTCTCTATTGTCTGGAACAGGCTAGGTTTTGAGATCAGGAGATGCACTTGCCATCGCAGGGAGAGCAAGAGGCAGATGTATCCTGTAATACTTTGGTGGAGGTCAGCCCAGGATGCTACAGGAGCACACATGAAATGGATCTCATGAAAGCTTGAGGTGGTTGAGGGCTTGGGGAGAGTTATTGAACCAAGCAAGGAGATCACATATCTGGGGAAGGTGATATTTGAATGTTTTTGAAAAAAATGAGTTAGCTGTGATCCATGCTGGGGTAAGGGTGTTCCACATTCAGGCAGCAACTATAATGGTGTCATAACCAGGACCTGGGTGTGAGACAACATGGAAAACCAATTTGCAGTGCTCATCAATGGCAGAGAACTGGAAGAGAGAGAGGTGTTACATATTTTTCTCACTTTAGTGTTCCCTGCTGCTGGAGTATAGAATGTGAGAAAGACTGTAGGGATACTCTAAAAAGGAGCAGTCGTAACATAAAGGGCATGCTCTTTTATCTCAGAGGCCAGCATTTTCCAAACTTACCTCATCATTAGAATCACTTGGCCCTTGTTACAAATGTTCTCAGGCCACTTTCTTGGAAAATCTGATTTCAGGTGTGTCAGAGTGTGTCCCAGGAATCTATTAAGAAGATTGCTAGTTAAGTTTGGGATATACTCTTATAGACCATGGGGAACTATTGGAGATTTAATATCGGGAATGAATATGGTCATATTGGCATTAAAGTGGGCTGTTCTGGCTACCGTATATGGAATGATTTGAGAGGGGCAAATACTTTTGATAATCTAGGCCAGAAATAATGAGTGCCTTAAAAACATCAGTAATAGTAGACAGCGATTGGCTTGAGAGAGACTGAAGTGGAACCAAGTGGGTTTAATTACTACCTGGACGTAGAAAATGAGGGATGAGGACGAGGTGATTGATGGCACCAGTTTTCAGGCTTGGGCTTCTGGGTGGTGCCATTTATTGGGATAGAATCTTGCTTTGGTCAAGTTGAGTTTAGGCTGCTGGTGAGACATTGAGGTGGAGATATCCAGTAGGCAGATATATGGCTCTGGAGTCTAGGAGAGAAGTTTGGAGGAACATACAGATTTGCGGGCCCACCATCTACTATAGTAGTTAAAGTCTTGGGTAGAACTCAGATTGCTTGGGGAGAATGTTTAGATTGAGAGGAACAGATGGCCCACAACAGGAATCTGTGGACTACTCTATGAAAGAAAACTAATGAGGCTTTCAAATGGGAGCCCAAGGGGGAAAATACAGTGAAAGAAGAAGAAAGAGGAGAACATGGTGAAGGGTGTCAAGAGGAAGAGATTGCTGAGTGCTGCTGAGGGGTTCAGGTAAGAAAATAGTCATTAATGATTTCTCTGTACTTTCTATGAGTGAGCACGGCTGTGATTGTTTTACAAGTGTTGGCTCATTTAATCATCACAATAACCAGGTGAGGTAGCGCTTGTTATTTACATCAAGGAAATATGGGGAAACTGAAGCAGCAGAAGGGGTAAATAACTTGACTAAAGGCACACAGTTGATAAATGCCAGGGCCAAGATTTGAACATAAATGAAAGGATGCCAAAATCCTGTGTGTTGACCACCACAATCACATGTTAGGAAATAACAGTGGTAAAAAGGCTACAAAGGGCCCGCAGAATTTAACGGGGTAGTCCTTCCTAACCTTGGCTCTGGCATGGTACTGAAGCAAACCACTGCACGGTGGGTTGAAGGCAAAACGAAGAAACAGACAGAAAGGGGAGATGACTTTCCAAAAAGGTGAGTGGCCAGTTATCAGAGGGTAATATGGACCAACAAGGGACGCTGGTTTAAGATGGGAAATTGTGTTTCAATGCTGAGAGGAAAGAGTAGGTAGAGAGAAATTGGTTTGAGATTCAAGAGAGGAAATTTTGGTTGAATTAAGATCTCTAAGGAGGCATGAGATAACAGAGTCCAGAACAGCCTAAAGGGAATTGCCTGGACTACAGGTGGAAATGTCATCCCTCTGGACCGGAAGGAAGGAGGGATATAACATGAGGAGGCAAGAGGAGGGGAAGGATTATCTCTCTGAAGCAGGATGTAAGGTCTTATTCTGAGGGGTGGCTTGTTGGGTGAAGTGGTATTAGTCGACCTCAGCAGGCCTGTCAAATAACTTTAGCCATCAGCTTCTTTTTGCCAACTGAG
This sequence comes from Chlorocebus sabaeus, assembly GCF_047675955.1. NCBI lineage: Eukaryota > Metazoa > Chordata > Mammalia > Primates > Cercopithecidae > Chlorocebus > Chlorocebus sabaeus. The sequence continues at coordinate 110,827,179 of NC_132924.1, read as the reverse complement.
ATGGTTCCTATTGGACTTCCCCCTTCTGACTCTCCTTTCTCCTTTTCTCCTCCATTTCTGGAGTCTGTGTAGAACCTTCGTTTTCAAGTGCTGCTTGTTGCTGTCATAAGTGGTGCTTTTCCATTCGGGAACAGAAAGGAAACTCTCCTGATAAAATCCAGTAGACTGGAGTGGGGTGAGGGGAAGGAACAGTGATTACTCTTCTTTCCTTTTATCCCTCAGGGAAGGAAGGGGACAAGGATGGGGTGGAGGGAAGTAGTGAAGGCCACAGAGGTGAGAAGAACCGGGAGGTGGGCTGGAGCAGAGCCAGCATGTTTAGCAAGCAAAGCAGATAAAGATTAGAGTAACCATGACAACAGGCTACTGGCAAAGGCGCTCAGCATTTGGGGAGGAAAGAGGGAGGTGTAATGGCTTAGCTGGGTATAAGCCCAGAGTTTTGGAAAATGCTGTTTCTTCCCGCAGGGCTCTGGGCTGTTAGAGAAATCACCATAGTCACCAATAGTGAGCGCGAGGGAAAGAAAGGAGAGGCCCGCAGGAAAGATTAGTAGGTGAGGTGGGCTGTGCCGGTTCAAAGAAAGAGGGAGTAACTCCTCCGTGACTGGAGGCACAGAAGAGGATTAGGAGGATTCCACGTCGATTGCCTCAGTCTCTCTGTGTGTCTTCTGGGTACATACATTTTTCCATTTAACTCTATTTTCTCACTCACACTGGTGAGCAAAGGTGCCACAACTAGTATGCATTTTTGTTTCTAGTTTTTCAGGATACCACATTTTTTTACTTCTGGACAATGAGGCATGAGAATATCAAGACTCTTTTTAAAATTTTTTTCTGAGGATGCTCAAAGTGTGTGTGAGGCAGGAGGGACAAAAAGGAGGAGAGAGAAACAGAAAGAAAGGGAGAATGAGTTCATATTGGTGTAACCTCTTCACCCAGCCTAGGCCTGTAATTAGTTAAGAGTTTCTTGGAAATCTTTTACCCTTGTTCTATTGCCAACCACTTCTATAGCTGCTTGAGAATCTCTATCAGTAAGAATGTAGAGGGGCTGGCTGTGGTGGCTCATGCCTGTAATCCCAGCATTTTGGGAGGCTGAGGTGGGCAGATCACTCTGAAGTCAGGAGTTCGAGACCAGCCTGGTCAACATGGTGAAACCCCGTCTCTACTAAAAATACAAAACTTAGCCCGGCATAGTGGCAGGTGGCTGTAATCCCAGCTACTCAGGAGGCTGAGGAAAGAGAATCGATTGAACCTGGGAGTCAGAAGTTGCAGTAAGCTGAGGTCATGCCATCACACTCCAGCCTGGGGGACAAGAGTGAGACTTCGTCTCAAAAACATAAAGAAAAAAAAGAATTTAGAGCAGCCGTAGAAAAGAATGAAATTATGTCATTTGCAGCAAAATGGATGGAGCTGGAGGCCATTATCTCAGTGAACTAAGATAACTAAGTGAACTAAGAAACAGAAAATCAAATATTGCGTGTTGTCACTTGTAAGTAGGAGCTAAACAGTGGGTAAACATGGACATAAACATGAAAGTAATAGACACTGAGGGCTCCAAAAGCTGGGGGAGTAGGAGAGGGAGGGGGTTGAAAAATTACCTATTGGGTACAATGTTCACTGGGTAATGAGTATACTAGAAGCCCAGTCCCCACCAGTATACAATGTACCCATGTAACAAACATGCACATATATCCCCTGAATCTAAAATAAAATTTAAAAAACTTAAGAAGAATATAGATACTTTTAAAATCTGTGAATATAGTTGTTCCTCTGTGAGTAAGCCCAAAGCACCTATATGGGAAAAGTAAAAAAATGGTATGATTACAGACAAATGGCGCTTTAGGTTTGAGTATCTATCTCCTGATAACACCCAGTGTGATCTTGCCCAAAAAAGTACCAACACTGTTGGGGAAAGACATATCAGACTTTTCCTCAGTCTGATATGTCAGACTGAGATATATGTGTGTGTGTGTGTGTGTGTGTATAATTATTACTTTTTTGAGACAGTGTCTTGCTCTGTCACGTAGACTTGAGTGCAGTGGTGCAATCTTGGCTCACTGCAACCTCCACTTCCCAGGTTCAAGTGGTTCTCCTACCTCAGCCTCCCAAGTAGCTGGGATTACAAGCACCCACCACCATGCCTGGCTAATTTTTGTATTTTTAGTAGAGATGGGTTTTCATCGTGTTGGCCAGGCTGGTCTCAAACTCCTGACCTCAAGTGATCCATCCACCTCGGCCTCCCAAAATGCTGGGATTACAGGCGTAAGCCACTGCACATGGCCTCTGAGATATGTTTTTAATATGAAGTGTATCACAAACATGGCTTTGAGAGGAGAGTTCACTCCCTTTTCTACCAGACTACCACTTTGTTGCCTACAGAAATGGGTGCTGGAGCTACCACTTGGGCCAAGACCTGAGGCCCAGAATAAGCCTCAGGGAGGTAGGAGCCCCATGGCTCACCCGGGGGCTCATGGAACCCCACTGGTTCCATAGGTGTGGGTGTCATAGATATCATTGCTGAGATTTCTCCATTTTGCCTGAGGAGGGGGTAGTAAAGTGGATTCATTTCCATTTCCAAATCTCTTCCAAATAAGCGTGTATAGCCCAATATATTGGAAAAAGAAGGTTCTTTTGTACAAAGGAAACTTAAACCAGGAGATACAGGACTTGAGCTTTGTTCTAAACTGTCACAAGTAGCTGTGAAAAGAGAAAACATAAAGAAGACTGATTTCCCCAGGGTGCAGAGGAGAACAAGCTCTCTCAAAGTTGGAAAGAGTGTGTGTGATTCTCCAATTTCGCTATATGCCTTACACTACTTTTTAAAGAAATATCTACTTCTGCCAGGTGGATATAGTTATCTTGTTCTTCTCAGCCACATTCTAACTCATGAACACATAGATCTGGCCAGCAGTAATGTCAAGTGCCCAGTGCCCTGGGGAACCGGCTTGGCATTGAGATTTTATTGGTTAAGAGAGATTTCCTGAACAAATGTTGAGCTGGTTGCCAGGTTCTGGCTTGAACAATTTTTTTTTTTTCCTAATAGGAAGTAGAGGTGGAGGGACAGGTGTTGAGGGTCAGATAATGGGTACGCTTTTAGACATTTTGAATATGAGCCATTCCCTTCTAGCAGGTCAGGAGAATGGTCTCTGACAGGGAGCGAATGTTGGGACTCCTTACCATATGGGAGTAGCTGGGGCATAAAAGTGGATAACTTCTAGGGAAATCACATGGAGAAGAAGAGGGGCTGAACACAGAATCCCAGCTAACACCAACGGTTAAGAATGGGAAGATGAGAAGCCTGGGAAAGAGAGGGTGTAGGAAAACTGGGAATGAATCATACACAAAAGTTAGATGAAGAAAGAGTGGTAAAGAGAAGGAAGTGGTTACCAGTGTCTGTGGCTGAAGAGCAGGACTGAGGAACACTAAGGGGTTCTGTCTCCATGGGGATGGTATTACTGACTGTGGAGAGAGATTTTTCCGGAAGTGGGGTGGGGGAAGCCCGAGGACCCAGGTTGAAGAAGTGGATGCGACGTTAAGTGAAGCAGAACACAGAGTTGGTACCCAGGGCACCAGTGGTGCTTTGAAAAGTCAGGGGCAGCTTTCATGCCTTTATTTTGGAAAGGATTGAAAAAAAAAAAATCCTGGAGAATGTTTACTGAGAAATTCCAGAGAAGAAACAAATAAAGGGAGATATTAAAAAATATAACCAAACAATTATATATTCCAAAACACATCCAAAATGTATAGAACCCACATGGTTGGGAGAAGAAGGCAGATAAATATATCTGGGTGAGAAGTTGAAAACTAAATTGTGGGTAGGTATTAGCGGTCCTTGTGTGGTTAGGACTGGTCTTTGGAATGGAAGGGCAAGGGAAATGTGTTGGGCAGTTAGCCTTAGGAACACGGTACTAATCAACTCTTAAATCTACGCAATGTAGTCTCTGAGGCAAGTTCATTTTAAAATTGGAACTAAATTTTTTTTTTTAAACCCACAAGTCAAAATACTTAGTCTTTTAGATCGTAGAGATGGATGAAGTTAAATAGCTCTTTAAGAACAGCACTGCATGGAAAATAACTAGGTTTACTAGCTAAGTTTAGCATATAAAGCTCTTTACTGAATGGCTTCTTTGTCAACCCGAGACTGGAGGAGTTCAATTCCTTTTTATTTGGTGAATTCCTTAATTGGATTTTGTTTGCCGATCTTACTTTCTCACATTGTAAGATTTTAATAAATCATTATAATCATTCCCTCATGTCTTGCAAAAATAACCTTTCTGACGGTTCCCGAATGACTTTTTTCCCCCTGTGTTTGCATCATGGGATTATTAGTGTAGCTTACAAATGAATCAGAAAAGGGCTGTGCAGCCGAGGGTATATTTCCATCATTTTCTAGGCGTGAACTTGGAGCATGATAACCAGGAGCCTGTGAGGTCACGCTCGTCTGGGAGGGCACAGCAGGTCTTGGCATATTATCTCCTGTCTGGATTATTGATGAGATCCACTGCTTGGAAACAGAAGAGAGATCTCCTATCTGCTTGGTTATTAAAGCCTCTGCAGGAAACAGGTTTATTGGTGATATATGTACACTGGGGCTTCTGTTGCATTCTTAGCTCAGATTCTTTTGTGTCTGTTAACTGTTGATGATTGCATAAGGAAGAACTTCTTATTTTGTTCAACTGAAGTGTTTGGTGAATGTCTGGCTCAAAATATACCTCTCCTAAGAACCTTCCATGACTGACCTTTTGCAAGGCTGAATGACTTGCTTGGTTACCCATTTAGGAAGTGGACCAGGGACCCAAGTCTTTTTCTTTCAATTTTCAGTGTTTTGCAGTTTGCTCTTTGGCTTGTAGATGCCAACACTTAGAGTTTATATAGTCAGTTTCTGCGATCCTGAGATGTAATTTTTTTTTTTTTTTTTTTTAAATAATTGCAGGTGGTTGTTTCTCCTCCTACGGTTTCTGTTTAGCCTCTTCCTCATCCATTATCCTTCAGGCTGTGTCTGAAGTGGGCATAGGAGAGAGTGCCCTTCCCATGGCCTGCACAATGTTCACAGCCCATTTCCTGTTGATGGCTCTTTTGGAGAAGTTGGGGTTCTCTTGGGGGATTGGCAGTTACAAGATTTTTCAGACGAGGCCTGTGGTTGATTTGGCAATTCAATGCCCTAAGAGACATAAGAGCATTCAGGTCGATTTGTTGCCACTTCGTTCCATGTGTGAGTGACCAAGGCAAAGAACTCAACCTAGACATAGAAGCAACTTTTAAGCCTGAAAAGCTCACTTGTCTCGATTTTCTGTTTCTTCCTCCTCCCTCTGCCCTTAAACTAAAGGCAACTAACTATCTTGAGACCATGTGAAAAAATAGGCTTGGATGGAAAGGTATACCCTTAATCTAATCTTTTCCATGGATTGGCCCCCTCATTTGGTGGGGAGCTGTTCATGGGACATGTTGAAAATGACCTTACATCTTTATCATTTTTTAATTTATATTTCGTTCCATATTGAACTGTTTTTTGCTACTTATAACAAAAGGATTCCTGATAAATGCCTTCTGAGTTTGGAGTCCTATTTGATTCTTCCTCTCTGTAGCTGCAGGATCTAATTTATACCTAATTTATAATCTGTGTAGGTGCCAATTACATATGTAATTGTGTGAGTATATGTATATAAAAACTTAGAAGCCAATATGCCCCTGAAAGCAAAATAAAGAAATAAAGTTCTTAAAACACACAAAGAAAAATATAATGTAGGAGAAAGAAAGCAGACGTTTTGAGGTATGCGTTGTTTGAGCTTTTACGCATCTGTCAAACAACGCTGAAAGTTCCAGCACGTGTGATATTTTAAATTTTGCTCCCAAATGGAGAAATGCATCTTCCCAGCCCTCTGCTGTGAGTCAAACCACTCAAGCAGGGCTGTGGCTGTCAGTGTGAAGCCAGCTCTTCCAAGGACCCAGGGGAAGCTGCCATCGCTGCCATTTCTGCCTCTGCCTTTCTTTGCTCAAAAGTTGGCAAATGCTGGTCATGTCGTGGATCTATTTATAGTAGGCACACGTCTACCCACCTTGTTCTTTTCTTAGCATCAGTTTGACATGCTATCAATTATCCATGAGGTGAATGACAACACAAGGGAAGTTATTTGAGGCAGGTGCCCTGAGGTGAGAGATGAGGGGGTGGCAGAGGTCGCATAGTGACAGCTCCGAATGAAAAGGGTAAAACAAACGTCCCTTGCTGCATCTGGACGGTGAATGATTCCAGACAGGTTGGTGGGAAACCCTGAACTGGTCGCGCAGCGGTCTCCCACTACCCTTCTTCCCTGTGCCTGCTGATGATTGAAAAGCCCATTTGAAACAGACAGGGGGCAGAACCTGAAGATGTGATCTCCCTCCAGTGGAGGTCATTTTTGTTATTCTCTTAAGTCACAGGAAGGGAGGACACAAGGATCTCCTGGGGACAGGGGGGTGGATGTGGCAGAAGCTGATACTCTTCCTCCACGTAGAAGCATTTCTGGTGGGAGTGAAGCAGCCACCGGGGGATGAAAATAGGGTGCCCCATTCCTCACTGCCTCTGAACCAGGAGGGAGGCTATTCCTGGCAGCAGCAGTGCACCTGCCCCTGGCCCACAGTGCCTCCCACCTCCCTTACGTAAGCCCCCTGACCCTCTTGGATTCTAGACTACTCTGTTTTTGCTCCTCCTCACTAACAACTTAGTTTCCCTTTGGGGGAACTACTACTTCTCCTCCTCCTCCTCCTCCTCCTCTATCCTCCTCCTCCTCCTCCTCCTCCTCCTCCTCCTCCTCCTCCTCCTCCTCTTTTTTAATGTTGTAATAGAAACATTGATTGCCCATTTCAGTGGGACTGGCTACCCTGGTGTCTTTTTCTTTTTATATGCCATTAATTTGGGGCTGCTCTGCGGGAGCTGGTGGCATTTACTCTCAAAGCGACTCTAACGATGATGCTGATGTTATTGTTTTAACTCCAGGAATTGAATTGCTCATGGCAGTAGAGGCGACTTCTGCTTTGTCTGTAGCCTCATAGATCACCCTTCCTGTCTATGTCCTCTGCCCACCTTGGATTTTGAATGTGAAGCGAGAGAGAAAGATTGAATTATGGTCAAAGAGAGTGGAAAGCAAATTAATTAAACCTCTATCAGCCTTGCCTTCAGATATAAACTGACTCAGACTTTACAACCCATTCCTCTGTAAGTTTGCTCAACTCCCCTCCTCCTGCTCCCGCTCTGTTCCGTTCCTTTGGGCAATGAGGTACTAAACTGCCTCTGTGATATGTGTGTGTGCTGATTCCTTGGGGATGGAGCAGCTGTGCCCTGAAAGTCCTTGAAACCCTCGCAAATTTCCTAAATACATGTGGTGGGCACTCCAGCAGTCGCTGGCAGACTCTCCCAGGGATCCCGGCTGAGTTTAATACTGTCTGCCAGGCTAATCCACTTTCCGGGGCAGCGTCTAGCACCAGAGTCTCTCTGTCTGCAAGTATCTTGGCCATTTAAATGACTCCAGGTTCCTGGGGATCAGTTTGCAGCCTTTGTTATCTTTTGGCAGAGCCACCTTGCTTTTCCTTTCTCATCTTCTCTGTAGTCAGACCACTCAAGTGTAACTTTGTTTATTATTTAGGGACCTCATGGGGAGAAATTGAGATGATTATCCTGGGTACAGAATAACCAGCTTCCAAGTGGGTATTGTGTGTGTGTATGCACATTTGTATGTACTAGCATGCACTAGTAACACATGTATGTTTGTGAGTGATAGTGGTTGTCTAGGAAGGATGAGTAGGGTTTGGATGAATCTCTTGCAGGAACCAAAACAGGTGCAAAATACCCGTGTCAGAGTCCTCAGGTGGCTGGTGAGTGGAGGTGTAGCAGGACAAGCAGCAGATAAAACCCCTCAGACACTGAGTTAAAAAAGGAAGGGCTTTATTCAACCGGGAGCTTCGGCAAGACTCACATCTCCAAAAACCGAGCTCCCCAAGTGAGCAATTCCTATCCCTTTTAAGGGCCCACAACTCTAAGGGGTTCCGCGTGAGAGGGTCGTGATCGATTGAGCAAGCTCGGGGTGCGTGACTGGGGGCTGCATGCACCAGTAATCAGAATGGAACAGAACAGGACAGGGATTTTCACAATGCTTTTTCATACAATGTCTGGAATCTATAGATAACATAACCGGTTAGGTCAGGGGTCAATCTTTAACCAGGCCCAGGGCATGTCGCTGGGCTGTCTGCCTGTGGATTTCATTTCTGCCTTTTAGTTTTTACTTCTTTCTTTGGAGGCAGAAATTGGGTATAAGACAATATGAGGGGTAGTCTCCTCCCTTAGAGGAATTCCCTACATTTTGTTCTAAGTTATAACCAAAAAAAATGAAGTTTATAAATACGAGGCCTTTCTTTTCCCTCTTTGTAGACTAACGTTTGTGAACCAGGACCCCCTATTGATACCTTTTTGGGGATTGTGGGATCTGACTTTTTTTTTTTTTATATTGTTGATTTTGCTATTTCTGAGGGATGGGAGTTCACCACCCACACTTTTGTGCTGTTACTATTTGACCACCTCTTCCTCTTTGTTCCCCCTACAACTTTTATTATCCAGAGAGAGATCTTTTGGAATAGCATAGAAGAGGTTTCTGGGGATAAGTTCTGGAAATAGCCAAATTTTTAGTCTGAAGGGCGTTGTAGTAGGATTTATGATTCTGAAACATAGTGATTATATGTAGTTAATGTATTTGGGTACACAGCCTTATGTACATTGCATTAAATACATTTAAATAATTGGATAATGCCTAGATATAATTAATAAAGTGATGCTGTTTTGTTTCTTTTGTTATTATCATGTTATTATTTTATTTTATATTATGCTTGTTTTTTGGTTCTGAGGTTGATTGCAAGGGTTAGAAAATGACAGCGTACAGGTCAATTTTTGTAAATAAAGTTTTTTTGGAATGCAGGCTGGCTCATTTGTTTATATATTGTCTATAGTTGCTTTTGTGTTACAATAGCACAGGTAAGTAGTTGTGACACAGATTATATGGTCAACAAAGCTTAACATATTTAGTATTTGACCCTTTAATACAGGTTTACACCCTCTGGTTTAATTTACTCTTTTCCTTTACATACTTTTTTTTTTTTTTTGAGACAGAGTCTCGCGCTGTCGCCCAGGCTGGAGTGCAGTGGCCGGATCTCAGCTTACTGTAAGCTCCGCCTCCCGGGTTTAGGCTATTCTCCTGCCTCAGCCTCCTGAGTAGCTGGGGCTACAGACGCCTGCCACCTCGCCCGGCTAGTTTTTTTTTGTATTTTTTTGTAGAGACGGGGTTTCACCGTGTTGGCCAGGATAGTCACGATCTCCTGACCTCGTGATCCGCCCATCTTGGCCTCCCAAAGTGCTGGGATTACAGGCTTGAGCCACCGCGCCCGGCTCCCTTACATACTTTCAAAAGTGCTGGAACAATACATTCAAACGGGCTAGTGTCTTTAATGGAAGAATGAGTCATTATCTGTACTCAAGGATATTCTAAACCAATCAGAAGAGCTTGAGAGATACATCTAAAATGTGTATAGGAACACATATGATAAAAATATATGAAAAGATACTCAGCAGAAGTTTGTCAGATGCCACCAAGTACAAGATAGCTTCTCATGTGCTATGAGAGGTACTCGGTGAATGGAATACATCTTATTCTCAGAGAGTTAACTGCCCAATAGGAGAAATCTGCCAAAATAACAGAGATGTCTGATAGTGACTATAGACAATATACATTTTTATAAAACTGAAAGGAGGTGGAGTGACTTCTGTAGCCTAGTCTATGTGTAGAAAATTTGGAATGGAAATTAAGAAACTGTAGTGATGACTGCTGCTTCTAACAGTAAAGGAAATGTTTATGTGTAGCTTCCAGATGTTTACTGAAGTAGAACCTCAGTAAGTTATTTGACATGAAGCCCAGAGTTATAACAGACACAAAGATGCTTCGTTTCAAGCCTTAGATAGGAACAAAAATATGATTAAAACCAAAATCAGCCTAGAACTGGAAGTGGCCTTTGCAGATCATCTACTAATATCCTGCTCATTTTGCAGCTGAAAAGACTGGGGCTGAGAGATCTAGTTGTATAAAATTGTCTCTGAAACCTAGGACTTCTGACTTCCTGGTCTTTACTAAATTCCAGTGTAATTTTTAAAATTTTCAAGCCAAATTCTCTATGGATGTGGAGAATATCTTGGAATTCTCAGCATGAAGTCTTTCACTGCCTTAAAGACTTTCATTAACATGCTGTTCCTTTCCTTTATCCTCCTGAGTCCCCAAGGTCACAGATGTGGCAGTAAAGTATGGAAAAGCCACTCAGGACTCTGTCTTCTCCACATCGCCTTGTTGAACTGCTTATGGGGGTGATGTTCAGGGGCTGGGCTAGGGCATTCTACTAGAGTGCCCAATATCTTTATACAGATGCTGATTGCTGCCCTGAATATCCACAGCAGGAATTTTTTTGAGAGGGAGATGAGTGTGGGCAATTGGGAAAATGGCCCCTAGGTAATGGAGGGAGGGAACCTTGAGTTTCCTTTTAACTGCCAATCAGTAATTCTTTGTTCATTTATTCAAGTATTTATTAAGCACCCACTATGTGCCAGGCTTTGTTCTGGGCACTTGGGATACAGCAGTGATCTACACAGGATCCTTCCCTTGAAGGCTTTGCATTTCGGTGTGCTTCATGGTGGAGGAGTGTGTTTTTCATGGTGAAGCCATTTGGAATCTGCCAGGTTGAAACGCTGGACCTGGAGTAGGAAGACCTGAGTGTGGGCCTCAGCACCACCTCCTCACCAGCTCTACAGCCCTGTGCACCTCGTTTCTCTGCAGCCCAGTCCTTTCTTGTTAGGACCTTCATCCCGGCTCCTCTAGGTCAAGGGTATCTTTCTTCTTCATTCTAGTGCTTGCCTCCTTATCTGGCTTCCCCACTTCTTCTTGGCCTTAGTTTCTCCTGATATGTTCTTCTGTCCGGTTGCCTCTTGCTGGGTCTCCCTGATGCCAGTTGTGTGTCCCTGTGCAGGTCTCTGCTCTCCTGTGACAGTATGTTCTGCCTGTTTGTAGTTCCCAGTCTTTGCAGCTACTTCTGCTCCTACCCAACCCCACTGAGCAGGTCTAGCTCCATATTCTGGATCCCACCCATAGGCTTATCCTCACCAGGGAGAGTTCCACCCCTAGCTATGTCTGGAATCAGGACTTGCTACATGTTGATTCACTCATTCAGCAGTGTTTATTGAGCACCATTCCAGGTAGCGATGTGATCGGAAGAAGATCTAGTCTCGGGGCTCATAGATCTCATGAGAACCAATGAGGAATCAGAATTGAATTTTGATTAAACTCAGGGACCCTGATTCCTCAAGCAAAATGATAAATTTGGAGTAAACTTCAACAACTCTTTAAGCTCAAACACTCAGTCTACAAAATTTCTCCATTTCAGCCATTTCTCCCTAGCCCTTAAATCCTCTGTCTACAAGCTGCCTAACGTATTCAGCTAAGGTTATAAAAGCAACCAGCCAAAAAGAAGTCAGCGAAGATGAGAAAAAAAGCCAAGAATGCCATAGATCCTGGATCAGGTGGGCCAGCTAGGGGAGCAAGGTGGGAAATGAAAGCTTTTCCATGCCTGAGACCAGTGGTTTGGGTGGGGAGCTTGCTTGGGAAAAATCAGCAGGGTCCACAGAAATGAAAGGGGATGTCTACCAGGAGCAGCTAAGAAGAGCGGGGAGGGAGGGCTGGGGGGCTCCTGGTCCTCACCTTGTTTTAGGGTGCTACCCTTGTGCCTTTTTCAATTAAAGAAACAGAAACAGCAGCTATTTGGGGTTTTGAGCATGGAAAGGCGGAGGACAGAGGAGCTGTCTATGTTAAGAATCTGGTTTTACTATTTATTGAAATAAAATGACCAGAGCTTGAAGGAAAAGGTAATTAGATTTATAAATAGTTGCCGATCACTCTTGTGAATAGTATATTCTGTTGTCTCCACAAGTAATCCTGGAGACATCACCTGCATGTCAATATTTGGTTCAGAAAATATAATCACTGGTTGCTGTTATTGTCTACAAGGCATGATACTAAATTATCTTGTCATCCAACTCAGTTTTTATCATTATCTCTTAGTAATTTTGTTGGAAGAAACCAGTAACTTGTAAATCAGAAAAAGATGAATAATCCCAGTTATAAATTCCTTCCCTTAACGATGTCTTTAAGACCACCTGACTTAAATTCTCAATGCTGACTAATTTTTTTCTAATGGTTTTTAGAGAGCTGCATCATGATTTGTGTGATGGGATATATTTGGGAATGGTGGATTTAAAATGGATTTCTGATAGTATATTAAGAGTGTATATTTTTGGAAAAATTGAAAGCAGAAAAATATACAGAAGAAAATAAAAGTTCCCCATGGCTTTCCCTTTTCCAAGAAATAATACTAGACTATAAGAGGGCTGTGAGGGCAGATACAGTGTCTCTGTTTTATGCTCTATGCCTATGTCAAAAAGTGCTTGGCAAGTAGAAGGGACTCAATAAATAGTTGTAAGATGACCAAATGAATATTTTGTGCATTTCCTTCAGGCCTTTTTTTCTATAGATATATGTATGAATACTATATAATAATGATTACTTTTATATCTTCAAATAATGTTCTGTATTTGTTTTATATTCCGCCCCTGTTCTTTTTTTTTTTTTTTTTTAAACCACAATAGATGTGTTTATATATATAAGTTTTTCGGGGAATCAGAAGAAAGTATAATACAAATAGTATTATATGTGGAGTGATTTAAAATGTTTTGTTTATATTTTAATAGTTAGTGACTAAGAAATTTGAAGTCAGCCTTCCTCCTTTGCCTTAGTTCCTCATCTACAAAACTATATTTGTAGAATTGGCACTTAGGTATAGATAGCCAATGTTCAGGGATGTTGATGATAAAATGATGATAAATAGATTGGATTAAGAGCTTATATACTAAAGTCAGAAGAGCCTGAATTTGAATCTTTTCCCTCCCACAGTGTTAGATTATATGACCTTGGGCAAGTGACCTTGGACAAGTGTCTTACCTTTATAAATCTTATTTCCTTGTCTGTAAAATGTGTTTGCATTTGTTAGGATTGGCTAGCTAGAGTGTGTTGCCATAACAAGTCCTGGAATCTAATCAATTTAGCACAACAAAAGAGTGTTTCTTGCTCACACAAAGTCTGAGTAGAGCCTGGCTAGTGGGTGGCAGTAGGGGTTTAGGTTGCCTACTCCTTGTGGTGCTGCCATCCCATCTAAACAGATCTTTGATGTCTCTGCAGCAAAGGAAAAGGAAGCTTGGTGATAGTGTTACTGGTAGAAGGTGTCCAGGTTCTTGGTGTCTTGAACAAAGAATTGGACAAAACACATGAAGCAAGGAAGGAATGAAGGGTTTTATTGAAAATAAAAACACACTCCATAGTGTGGGAGCTGGCCTGAGTATAGGAGCTCAAAGACCCTGTTACAGAATTTTTGGGAGTTTACATACCCTCTAGAGGATTCCACTGGTTACTTTGGTTATACCTTATGTAAATGGAGAGGATGTAAAGTTACAGTCATAAATGGAGAGGATGAAGTAAAGTTACAGTCAGTTACAGAGTATGCCCTATGGAGAGGGTATTTTCTGTTATAGCTGAAGTGTGAATCGGCCTTATGTTCCCTGCCTTCAGACCCTATTTTCCTGCCTCAATGGCACACTAGCTCTTGCTGCCTCGACATTGAAGTTACATATTACATATTACTTCTGCTCACATTTCATTGTGCAGATCTAGTCATATGGCCACACTTGAGTACAAGGGCTGAAAATAAACTTTTTGGGTGCTTAGGAAGAAGAGGAGACCCTGAAATAGGTAAACGCTAGTAGTTTTTACAACGAAAGTGAATAATAGTAACTTCAATCAAACTTGGTGTGATCTAATCCCCTACTAGCCTGTGATTAAAAAAAAAAAAAAGGATTACACTTAAAAAAAAACCCAAAAAACTAAATTATTAGGCTAAGGAGCTTCCCACTAGCAATTTGCTAGAAATAAATTCTCCTCGAAATGCCTTTTAATGATTTTGAGGAATTCCCAGGGTCCTGACTCCTGGGTATTTTCAAAGAGATCTTTTAGGTTTCCCCATTCTAGTCCCTTCATCTCGCCCCAGGCTAACTCTGATGTTTTGAGAGGACTTCTGTGTTGTGCCTGTCTGTCCCCCATTGGTGGCCAGTGCTCTCCCTAGTTCTTTTCAGGACACGATAAGGCTGAGTTTATGACAACGTATTAAAGTCTTCAGGATAAAGCCAGCCAAACCCAAGGAACAGCTTACACCTGATACCGGATGGGTTTGGACTCACAACCTCAGATCTACATCTAAACTTCAGAGTTTCCTTTTCTGCTAGTTCTTAGCTCAGTTCCATCTTTTCTCTGCCACAGGGAGTAATTCAAGCCTGTACATGCTTGAGCATCTAGACCCAAATGGTTTGCCCTATTTCTAGGCTTAAAAAACAAACAAACAAACAAACAAACAAACAAACAAACACCTCTGGATTAGTTCTTCCCAGGATGGCTGCCAGTGGGAAATTCATTTTCCTCCAGGGGAGATTTCACAGTGTGGCTTGCCCTCCCCATCTCTGAATATGTAATGCAATGCTTGACAGCACTTTACTCTAAATCTAGATTATTCATGTGCAAATCATGCCACTATGGAGACCAGTAGCCTATCCAGATTGTGCTTTGTCAAGTTTGTATCACCTTCATGTGACCTTTCTTCCAGAAGCTGATGAGGGAAAATAGGGCTTTACCTCTCTCTTGATATTCTAGGTCCAGCTTCATCGCCCAAAAGCAGATGCCTGGACAACTTAAGCACAGTCTTTCAAGAACAATCCAGGCTGGGCGCGGTGGCTCAAGCCTGTAATCCCAGCACTTTGGGAGGCCGAGAGGGGCGGATCACGAGGTCAGGAAATCGAGACCATCCTGGCTAACACTCTACTAAAAAATACAAAAAAACTACCCGGGCGAGGTTGCTGGCGCCTGTAGTCCCAGCTACTCGGGAGGCTGAGGCAGGAGAAGGGCGTAAACCCGGGAGGCGGAGCTTGCAGTGAGCTGAGATCCGGCCACTGCACTCCAGCCTGGGCGACAGAGTGAGACTCCCTCTCAAAAAAAAAAGAAAAAAAAAAAAAAATCTAGACTGTCAAGCGTCAAGCGTGGGTCAATTTTAATTTAAACTTTGGGAACCAAACCAAACCAAAAAAACCTCCAAAACAAAAACAAGAAACAACCCTGCCTCTGCACACACAGTTCTGTTAGCGCAGCCAATTCCATCGTAAAATAGATACAGTAGCCCCCCTTTATCCATAGGGGGATGCATTTCAAAATACCCCATTAGATGCCTGAAACTGAATTGAACCAAACTTGTTTCCTGTCAATTGTGGTACATTTCTATTTATGTCTTCTACCCACAAATTTAATGCCTTTTCCATCTTAACTGAGCACTTGTCACACACTGTGGCCATAATTTTTACAATTTGAGGTGCATCAGTAAATCTAGAACAAATTTATTTTTCCTTCTTTACGTTTTCGCCAGTGAGATTGGTCTTACTGTAGATCTTAGTAATCTCAGTATATGATTTTTTTTCTATCCTTTTTAAGCTGAGAACTCTCATATATTCACTGAAAGAAAGCACTTTATGGCTTCTCTTTGGCATATCTGAATTGCCACCGTCACTACTCTTGCATTTTGGAGCCATTATTAAGTAAAACAAGGGTTACTTGAACACAAGCACTGGGATATTGTGGCAGTTGATCTGATAACTGAGCCCACTCCTGAGTGACTGAGGGGCGGTAGTGTTGACAGCGTGGATACTGTGGACAAAGGGAGGATGCACTGCCTGAGCAGAAGGGAGCAGGACAGTGTGAAATTTTATCATGCTACTCATAATGACACATAGTTGAAAACTTACTGTTTATTTCTGGAATTTTCCATTTAATATTTTTGGACCGCAGTTGACTGGAGGTAGTAACTAAAACCTTGGAAAACATGTCTGAATAAGGGGGACTACTGTATTTGTGTTTGTCTGAAGGTTTTATACTGGGTTATTTCTTTGGATGTAGTCTTCCTCAAGGAGGAGAGAGAGGTACTCACTGCCTTCCATCTACATAAACAAAGGGGTCATCAAAGTAATCCTTTCCATAACACCGTCTTGTTTGTATGTAACAACAAAACAAATACATTCTTCACTTTATAAGGCAGAAACCCACAAACGGATGTTTTTACAGCTTGACTACAACTTTTTTATTTTTATTTTTAAAATGTTGTTTTATATACAGGGAGCATGTGTACAGGTTTGTTACATGGGTATGTTGCATGATGCTGAGATTTGGGCTTCTAATGATCCTAACATCCAAGTAGTGAACATAGTACCCTTGTCTTGTTTCAGTTATTAGGGGGAATGCTTCCAACTTTTGCGCATTCAGCATGATGTTGGCTGTGAGTTTGTCATATAGGGCTCTTATTATTTTCAGGTATTTTTCTTGATACCTAGTTTGTTGAGGGTTTAAATCATAAATGGATGTTGGATTTTATTGAATGCTTTTTCTGCATCTACTGAGATGATCACATGGTTTTGTTTTTAATTCTATTTATGTGGTAAATGATGCTTATTAATTTTCATATATTGAACCATCCTTGCATCCCAGGATTAAAACTGACTTTATCATGGTGAATTCACTTTTTGATATGCTGCTGGATTCAGTTTGCTAGTGTTTTATTGAGGATTTTTGCTTCTATGTTTATCAGGGATATTCACCTGTAGTTTTATTTTCTTGTTGTATCTTTACCAGATTTTGGTATCAGGATGATACTGGTTTTTTAGAATAAGTTAGGAGGAGACCCTCCTCGATTTTTTGGAATAGTTTCAGTAGGATTGGTAGCAGCTCACCTTTGTACATCTGGTAGAATTTGGTTGTAAATTCATGTGGTCCCAGGCTTTTTTTGGGTGTTTTTTTTCTTTTTAATTACTGATTCAGTTTATTTTCATGTTATTGGTCTATTCAGGATCTCTGTTTCTGCCTGATTCAATCTTTGGAGGTTGTGTGTTTTTAGGAATTTATTCGTTCTCTCAAGATTTTCTAGTCTGTGTGCATAGAGATATTCATAGTAATTTATGATAATCTTTTGTATTTCTGTGGGATCAGTTGTGATATCTTTATCATTTCTGATTTTGCTTATTTGGATCTTCTTTTTGTTTGTTAATCTAGGAGCAGTCCATTAATCTTATTTATCCTTTCAAAGAACCAATTTTCTGTTGACCCTTTGTATGGTTTTTGGGTTTCAATATCATTTAGTTCTACTCTGCTTTTAGTTATTTCTCTTCTTCTACTAGCTTTGGGATTAGTTTGTTCTTGTTTTTCTAGTTCCTTTATGTGTGAAGGTTAGATTGTTAATTTAGGACTTTTCTATCTTCTTGATGTAGACGTTTTGGTATGTTGTGTCTCTGTTTTCATTTGTTTCAAAGAATTTTTTGATTTTTGCCTTAATTTTTTGTTGTTTACCCAAAAGTCATTCATGTGCAGGTTGTTTAGTTTATATATATTTTTATGGTTTTGAAGGTTCCTCTTGGTATTGATTTCTACTTTTAATTCCTCTGTGGTCCAAGAAGATGCTTCATATAATTTCAATTTTTTAAAAAATTTATTGAGACTTGCTTTATGATCAAGCATTTGGTAGCTTTTAGAGTATGTTCCATGTGCAGATGAGAAAAATGTATTTTCTGTGGTTGCTGGATGAAGTATTCTGTAGACGTCAATTAGATCCAATTGGTTCAGTGTCCAATTTAAGTCCAGAATTTCTGTGCTAGTTTTCTGCCTCAGTGATCTGTCTAATACTGTTAGTGTATTAGAGGTCCTCTACCATTACTGTGTGTCTGTTAAAGTCTTTTCTTAGGTCTAAAAGTAATTGTTTTATAAATCTGGGTCTTCCAATTTTGGGTTCGTATATATTTAGGATATTTAAGTCTTCTTGTGAATTGAATTCTTTATCATTATGCAGTGTCCTCCTTTATCCTTTTTTACTCTTGTTGGTTTAAAGTCTATTTTATGTGATTCAAGATTAGTGACCCCTGCTCTTTTTTGTTTTCTATTTCTGACTTCACTATAATTTTAAAGTCCAGTTCCCACTAGAACTTCCTTTTGTTAGATGCTTTGATCGTAATAAAACAGCCTTAGATTTTTCTGTTTTTATCTTTTTATTCATTATCTTTTGTAATAAATTTCACTATGCATAAAATTTTAGTGGTTACTTCTGGGATCAAGCCTGTTAACTCACTCACAATTAATTTTTCCTTTCTGACTTTATTTTTTCCCCCGGTAGCTGAGTACCTTTCTTGCCATAACATTGAGTAAAACATTGGCTATTTATACATCTAGGCTTTCATTCTCATAAGTGTGTTTTAAGCATGGGTATTAATCTCATTATGTGGGTCCAAACCTGTCTCTGGCTTAGAAATGACTTATGGGTGCACATGGGTCTGCATGTTAAGGTCTTTTGTGGCTATGGGAGTGAGTGGGAGTGACAGGAGCTACTGTGGGCATTCTTGTGTACATCTGGCCATAGCAGTGGGTCCCAGGCTAGATCACCGGCACTTCTTTAATTAAGGCTCTGTTTCTGCCCACAGCAAATTTGAGGTTCTCTGCTGCTTTTCCTATTGCAGAGGGGGCCCTACCTAGGAAGGATTTTGAAGTTCTGTTTCTTCCTTTTTTTTCCTTTTGGATGTCACAGCTCACCAACCACTGCCAGAGCTGACAGAATTGGAATGGCAGTAGGTGGGTGGGGGGTGGGGGTGGCAGGAGGGATGGCAGTCATCAGTTTGGGAAGAACCTCTGAGCCAAAGAAATGCCTTTGGCATATGAGAACAGTGTGAGTTTATCTCTTTTCCTGTTTGGAAGAAGGTACACTATAAATCTGACTCTACCCAGGAACAGTTTATGGGAGATCATTGTTAAAGAATAGATATTTGATTTTTCCATTGGTTTGGAGAGACTAGGAGTCAGGCACTAAGGACATGCTGTGCGCTGATGACATTTCTCCAGCTATCCATGAGGCTAATATAAATTTTTGACAGGAATTTTTTAAAGATAATTAAGAATTTTTTTTTACATTGTATTTATAGATGTAAAGCACTAACAAATAGAGAGCTTTATTATTAGAAAGCATCCCCTATGGTTTTCGGCATTGCTAGAATCAAGAGATTATATTCCTGTTAACTATTGACCATGCTTTTCCAAATCACCCACTGTTGCACATTCATGAAATTGGAGTGAGCATACAAATTTGTTGAGAGAATTATCTTAACTAGATTCAACCTCTGTGCCATGAGGGACTGTCATTCTCAGTGATTCAAATAGATATTTGGGTACAGGTGGTCATGTTTGGTGAGCTGGTTTCTGTGCAGATTCAGCACCTGTGGTTTGTTTCATCTTATCGTTCAGACACAGATGCTCTTAGAGCACCACATCATGCATTCCAGTGAAATCTTTCCACCGAAACTATAACCTCTGTGATCCTAACAGGAAGGAGTCAGTGTACAGAGGGACATGACATATTCAGAATCAGAAGCTGGGGAAAGCCAGAAGGAACCTTGTGGGATTAATTTTTTTCTTTAAGTGTGGGTAATGTTTTTCACATGCCCTCTTTTCAAACCTCAGCACTTCACTTGTCCATCTGCATTTTCTCTAAGTATTGCAAATGTCAGGTTTGTGTGAAGAGGTATCTGTAAAACTGCTGGCATGAATAATGACTCTGATGTTTATGTACAGAAGAGCGTGCCTGACTTTAGCACTCTTATTGTCTTTTACTAATTAAAATCAAGAAGATGTTTCAGCAAGACCTTGCCTGTGCATAGCACCTGATGGATTGCTTTTCTCCTTTTGGTGTTTCTGGTTTGGTGGAAAGGCAAGAAAGGTGAGCTGAATGACTTGGAGCAAGGAACAGTGGTGATGTCCCACCACTCTAGGACAAGCACTCCTTGGCCTATTTAAATTTATTTTTCTAGTTCTCAAAATATTCCAAAAGAAATGAAGATTTAGCCACCCTTTTTATCAGTGAGGAAATTCAGGCTCAGAGAGTTGAACTCATTTACCTAGTTACTCAGCATGTGACAGAATTAGGATTTGGACCCAGAGTCACTTCTAAAGCTTATTCTACTTCCAATCTTATAACGACCTTAAAAACAGGGTGTGGCTGTATAGACCAGCTTTTGCATGAGAAAAACCTCATTGTTCATGAATTTAGTTTATATTGGATGGTTATTTTAAATTATAGTCATGGGCTGAGCATTATGTCACCAGCAAATCATAGCCGTTTTCCAGAGATATTTCCTAGGTTAAATATTCACACAACATTTGAACATACTGAACAGCCAAGCATGTTGCTAGTTGTTATTGTTGTTTTTGTGTGGGGATGGGGGGTAGGGGAGGGGATTAGAAGTATTGGACTGGTCTGGCTAATTTCTAGTCTCCATTTCTTGCAGACAGCCTCTGATTCTCTGGTTTTGAAGTAGGGAAGTGTGATTGTGGGGAATCCCGAAAGACAGCTTGATAGCTTTACACCATTCACCTGCCATTGCTGACATACTTTGGAGCGGACTGAAGTAGAGGTGCAAAGCAGTCAGGCTGTAGGCCCCAGGGAGCTTCTTATGAATCTGACCTCAGGGGTCCTCCCTGTAGAAATTCCTCACACCAAACATCTTGAATTCATGCCAGGCAGTACTGTTTTAACCTCACCTTTTGCCCAGAATGATGGGAATAAAATCAAAATAGAGACAGAGGAAGCTGGTCTTTCCCTAGAATTGATAAACCAAGATATTTTAAACTTATTCCCAAGAATGCAGATTTCTGCATGTATCTCTTCAGGTTGCATAAATGGAATTTGTGCTTCAATTTGTCAGAATCCTGAGTTTCCAAATCCTGGTATAGGGGTTTAAGTAGGACAGATACCTGGATCTGAATTGCTGTGAAATACAGTGGTAGGTTGACTAGCTTTATTCGAGAGAGTGGGGTTGGTAGTCTTTGTTGCCATGAGATGCTTCACCTTTTCCCTACCAACCTTCAAAGACATAGTGGAGTGGTATCACTGGGCACCACCAGTGGGAATAATTCAACCAACAGTAGTTCTCACTTAAGAGACAGACCTCAGGTTCAACCTTTTCTTGACTGCCAATTCTATTCTGCAAGTGGCAAAAATAAACTGGAAAGTGGATGATCACTCTCATATGCTGTATTGACAAATAAGAAAAACAAGGACCAAAAAACAACTTTCTCTGGGCAGTCTGGGGGATAAAAGCTGCTGGGAGGATCTAGTGTACACATGTGTGTAGCACTTTTTACGTTTGCTAAACCCTTTTATAGTTACTCTCTCATTGGCCATTCTGACTATGTTGTGTGCAGGGCAAGTGAGTTCTGTTCTTCCCACTGGAGAAGGGCTATCTAAGGAAGACCCATGGAAAATTAGCAAGTAAGCCAGGGCTGGAGTTCCCAGAGAGGCCCTGCATGAGGTCCCGTAGGAAGTCTCTAGGATCTCGAGGTCTAGCCGTTATTTTTCCTCTTTGGCAGATTACACTGTAACTCTGAAAGAGCCAGGGAAGCCTAGCTTGTTTGTTCTATAGAGTTTTCAACATGGGAGGAGGCTTAGAATTTATTTTGTCCATCTTTTCATTTTAGAGATGAGGAAAATGAGACCTAGGGAGATGTAATTTCACAGGTCAAATAGTCCTATGGCGCTGGGTAGACAATAGGATACCTGATGTGAATGTTGAAAAATGTGCCATAGGAGAAAACAGCCCTATAGGCAAGCTGAGGTTGCTAGGTGCAAAGGAAGAGATGCCCTTCTTTCAGGTGGATATAGATCCATGCTGAGACACGTGGCTCGGAGTGCTGAGCATGGGCTGGATTTCAGCTCCTCTTCCCTCTGTTTTCAGTCCACAAACTGCATACTCTGTGAAGTGGCTCTGCATGGTTTTGCTGGTTCACTTAAAACATATTTGGATAAAAAACATTACTGAATGAGGGAGTCAGCTTTCCATTAGGTAGAGGAGGTGTCCATATGTCTACTAATTGCCCTCATTTGGCACAGATCAATGAGACCTCAGGGATGAGGGATGAATCTGTGTCTTCTTTTTTATGGTTATGGACATGAACAGTTAGGCTGAAACCAGACCTGCGTGTACTGGTTTGGCTGATGACGGATACTTTCAAAAGTGTATCAAAGAAAATAGACAATGAAAGTCTGGCAAACTTTACAATGAGTATCTAGTAAATTGGATATGAAAAGGAAAGGGGGGAAAAAACCTCATCTTCTCTGTGAATTTCTAAAAAAGTGTTTACATAAGACAGAGCTAGATAGTTTGAAGGATATTTTCCAAGCCCAAACAGTAGGAGAGGAAGTTTTCTCTGGGAGCTGGATTTTGAATGGACAAAGTCGGGTTGGCCTCAGTGGTTAATGCTTGAAGTTTATAAACACATCTTTTTGTTTTTAGCACATCCTACACATGCAGTTTATTAATATGGCATTTTACATTGAAAGGTCAATATCACCATACCATTGTGAATAATTCTTTGGTGGTGAAAATAACCCTATCTTACAGTGACTAGATCCTGCTTATAAATGCTCTTCAGGTAGCCCAAAGTTCTCCTTTGTATAACCCATTATAAATATAATTATGTATAGGTACACATTTGATATGTGTGTCTTCTAGTAGCTTGGAGTCAGTATAGCATAGCAGCTAAGGGTCCAGCCCTTGAGATCTGCTTTCAAATTCTACTTTTGTCACTTAGTATCTACATTACACCGATTAACTTAATCAGTGTCATGTGGTCCTACTAACTGCATTAATTTGTCTGTATTTCATTCTGCATCTACAAAATGGCAACAAACATAGGACATATTTTATAGGGCTATCGACTGAATGTATTAAATGAGAAAATCCTTGAGTATTGTTTAGCACTGTGCCTAGAACATGAAAACTCTTCATAAAGCTTGGCTATTAGTCTTGCTAAACAGTAAGGACTGTTTCTGACTTATCCCTTGTATTATCCCCAGTTCTTTGCACAGAACTTGTGGCACACAGACTAATTATAGATATTGTTGAATAAATTAATGTTCCCATTTTTAGCTCCATTGTGGTAAAGTCTCAGATTCCCGTGGATGTGGCTGTGTGCAGTTAGGTTCCATGTGGCCAGGGCTCTTCTTTAGTTTAGTGTATTTCTTCTGCCACGCTTTGCTTAACTCCAGATTTGCTTTTGCGTGAAGATGGTAATATATGGGAGGTACTGGTTCTTATCTTCTTAAAAATTGACAGCTAATGTTTAGAGGCATTTCAAAATACAGTATCCAAATAATATATAGGGAAACAGGAAACGTAATTTGGGTTGATAGGAAGTGCCTTGGGCTCAAGTCAGAGGTTCTGGGTTCCATTCCGAAGTCTATCAGAGATGAGCTTTCATGTCACCTGCTTAAAGTTAACTTTTTTTTTTTTAAATAAAATAAATGGACTAAAGTCCATTATCATCAAGGTTTTTACTTGTGTTTGTATTTTATGACAGTGAAATTTTACTTTTATTAATTCCTTAAAGCATGGAACAGATATGCCTTTATATTATAGATAGAATGCAGATTCAATTTCACAAATAATGTTTCTTTGTATTCCAGGGAAACTTGCTGTTGAAAGTTCTCCTTCCCATGAGAATTTCCTATAAATCAAGGATCTTCTCTAATACAAATAGTTCTCATGTTTCTGCTTTGAAAATTTGTATGAATTTTTTTTTTTTGGTAAAATAAGGCATATTTGAATGTTTTCAAGTAAAACTAATACCATTTGGTGAGCATGCACAGGCCCAATGTAGGGAACTAAGTATTTCAATGCTTACGATTTTAAAACACTGTCATATTTCATGCCGTCCAATCATGTTTAGCTTCAATAGTTTTCCGTCCAATTTTTTGAAACCTACCAGACTTGATTTTTAAGAGGTGGGTCAAAGATTGCTCAAACTTCTGATTCAATCTGGCTTATAAGAGATAACAAAGATTATTATTTAAAGCCACAGTCATTAGTGATATGAGGGTAGATATGAACGAAAAAACTGAATAGACTGCTTATCTCTTCCTGTGATCTGTATGACCTCTGATTAATTTAATCATGGTTCTGTATCTAATGTTGAGGGCCTGCAACAAGGTCTTGATTGACAAAATCTATTTTCTCTTCATACTCATTCAGGCTTCTTGGAAGCTAGGGGTTTCTGATTAAATTATGCTATTTTTATAACCCACAGAAGATCCCATATGGTCAATTTCAAGTTCCCGTTACTTTCAGTATTTTTCCTAGATGTTATTTCGCTTAGGGCAAACAGGATGCAATTTGTGGGGTGGTTGTTTGACCTTCTCATATAAAAAGGTTGTAAGTGTTGTCTCTTTCAGCTGCCCATTTTAGAAGTTAAATTTATTGATTGCTGAGCACTTCAGTGCATTCTGTCATTTATTCTTCACAGCAACCTGAAGAGGTAAGGTCTGCTATTAATCCCATTTTGCCTTTGCAAAATAAGCTGTAGAGGAACTAAATAATTTGCCCACTGTCACACAGTAAGAAGTTGAGCCATGTCTGAAATTCAGGTTTGTTTGGCTCCAG
The DNA here is from genome assembly GCF_047675955.1 of Chlorocebus sabaeus. Classification (NCBI taxonomy): domain Eukaryota; kingdom Metazoa; phylum Chordata; class Mammalia; order Primates; family Cercopithecidae; genus Chlorocebus; species Chlorocebus sabaeus. The sequence goes on along the minus strand of NC_132924.1, from coordinate 110,802,521 downwards.
AACCCCTACATTAGCCATAAAATAAGATGCCTCATGCAACCTAGCTTGATGGAGATCGCATACTAAATATATTTTATTACTGGACATGGTTTACTGCTGTTTCCAGCATTCATAACGATCAAGTTGCAAAATCTGTTTGGACGTTTATTAAGAGATTGGAACCAAATTAATGACATTTTCTCTGAAATATCTCTTGGCTTATCTTAGGAGAAATTAGAATGAGCTGACACAGGGAAGGATAGGAAAGAGCTGTGTGGAAAATTAAACAAAACACTGTGCTCATCAGTGTTGAGTGGCTTTGTGTACAACGTGTGTGATCTATGTGTGGGACCCTGTGTCCTGTGCTCAGGCTATGGTCCTTCTGTCATTTTCAGTCACTGTTCATTGATGTACACTCACGGTTCAGGGCAGTAAAGTCCACAAAAGCATCCAGTGCCACTGACATAGTGGATGGTAGCTAGCACAGGCGTTTAGTGTGGCCATTAGCCTCAGCTCTTGCTCCTAGTAATTTTGTTTCTCAGGAATCATTGTTCTTCCCTGTTGCTGGGCCTTGGTAGGGTCCACTCTGGTCTATTCTAATCGATGTCCTTAACTTTAAATTTGGAGTACTAAGAGTTGAAGTTTTGCTTCCTTTCCTCGTGGAATTGCTTTGGGGTCCTTATGCAGTTCTGCTCTACTTTCTTTGTAGTGACCAATTTTATATACTGCCACTTCCGAATCCCAAGAAAATGACTTGCTACTCAATTGACATTTCAAAATCTAAGACAGTACCCTTGCAACCAAGAAAATATAGTTTATTTTATAAAAGAAAAAACCCGTCTACCTCATTATATGCATCAGATATACAACTAAACTGTGGTAAATGCTTGAACACCAGCATCTTCAGGGTCCTGGGGAGCACAAAAAGGGCTACTTGGCCAAATATGACAGATGATTCTTGATTTGACTGTTGGGGTAAAATCTAACCAGATAGAGAAAGGTGGAAAGAGTGTTCAAGCAAAAGCACAGGATGAACAAAAGGAAGCAATGAATTGATGGTTAGCAAAGCAAAAGCAAAATACATTAGTACTACTAAAACAAAAGTATGAGGCAGAGGGTAGCAAAAGATAAGTTTGAACATATAGGTAGAAGCCCTAAAATGCAATGCCAAGGAGACTGGAATTTATTTTAGGTTACAGGGTACCCCCTAAAGGGTGTTAAATGGGACAGATGTGTTTTTCACACAGATGAGTCTAATTTCAGCATAAAAGATGGATTTCAGGGCCACTAGCTAGAGTGGAAACAGGGAAATCAGTGAAGAGATGTTAACATGGTACGAGTGTGAAATGAGAAAGGAGTCACCCAGGGTAATGGTGATAAGGGATGCAGAAGATTTTTCAATTATATAGAAGGGCAAATTGACAGGCTGTCATGATCAGTGGTGATGTGTAAAAGAGAGGGAGTAGTTGACAAATATTTATTGATCACGCAGTCTGTGCCAGGCACTTTAAAGGTCATGAGGCATAGAAGTCTGGATTTCTAAAAATCTACAGAATAACTGCAAGGTCTCCCATTGTGAATTCCTTCTCTATTGCTGCATTGGAAATTGTCCTAAAGCTTAGTGGCTAGAAATAACATTTATTATCTCACAGATTTGTGGGTCAGGAATATAGGAGTGGCTGAGCTGGGGGTCTCTGGCTCAAGGTTTCTCTTGAGGTAGCAGTCAGTTTGTTGGCTGGGGCTGCCATCATCTCAAAACTTACCTGGGTTTGAAGAATCTACTTCCAAGGTGGATATAGGTCCCTAGTCACAGGGGCCTCTCTGCAGAGCCAGTTAACAAGAAGACAGCTGGTTCTCCCCAGTGGAAGCACTCTAAAAGATACGAGGAAGAGCACACACGTCAGAAACTGCGGTCTTTCAAAATTTTCATCTTGGAAATGACGTCACCAACCACTCCTAGATTCCTGACCTGCAAATCTGCGAGATAATAAATGTTATTTTTAGTCACTAAGCTTTGGGGCAATTTCTAATGCAGCAATCGAGAAAGAATTCACAAGGAGAGACCTTGCAGTCATTCTGTAGATTTTTAAATGTTTATCATCTTTTCCCTGATCTCCCTGTTCCCACTCTAGCTACTGGCCCCCAAATCCATCTTTTATGCTGAAATTAGACTCACCAATACTTTTGTTGTATTCTGTTTATTAGAAAGGACTCCCAAAGTCCAGCTCCCACTTAGAGGGGGGAATTATACAATGGCATAAATGCCAGGAGACGGGAATCTGCAGGGGCCCTTTGAGAGACTTCCTACCACACCTGTATGACTGAGTAGATGGCCGTGCATTGATGAAGATTAAGAATGCAGTCGGAAGAGATTTTAGGGGGTGAATGAAGAGACTTGTTTCAGATAGAAACTATTGCCTATTCAAATGGATATGTGCAGCAGCATTAGTAATGGAGAAGTAGATTGGAGGGTGGTCATTGTTTTGTAGGTAGCATGTGAAACCATCCAAGTGATGACTACCTTACCTCCTCACAAATCATTGCTCAGAGGCCATCCTTTCAATGAGGTCTATCTTCACTAATCTCTTAAAATTTTAACTCTTTTTTCACTCTTAATATTCCATCTCCACTTTTGAGTTATGCATAGCACTTACCATCTTCTGTCATGCCAGTGCTTTACTTATTGTTCATTGTCTGTTTCTTCCACCAGAATGTGAGCTTAATGAAAGCAGAGTTCTTTGTTTTATACACTGGTGTACACTTAGTGCTTAGTAAAGTACCTGATGTATAGCTGATACGCAATAGTTATGGAAAGAAGGATAAAACTTTCTAAAAGTAGTACACCTAAGCCTAAGGTGGAAGTAATCCAAGTATTCATTGATGGATGGGTGGATAAACCAGATGTGGTACCTACATACAATGGAATATTATTTGGCCTTAAAAAGTAAGAGGATTCTGCCACATGTTACAATGTGAATGGGCCTTGAGGACATGATGCTAAGTGAAATAAGCCACTCACAAAAGGACAAATACAGTATGATTTCTCTTAAATATGGTACTTAGCATCATCAAATACGTAGAGACAGAAAGTAGAATGGTGGCTACCGGGCACTGAATGGAGGAAGGAATGAGGAGTTATTGTTTAGTGACTGTAGAGTTTCATTTGGGGAAGATGAGAAATTCTGGAGATGGTTGGTGGTGATGGTTCCACAACCATGTGAATGTAGTTAATGCCACAGAACAGAGTAATTAAAATGGTTTAAATGATACATTTTATAGGTATTTTACCAAAAAAAATTCCAAAGGTTGTGGACATAGTAATTAAGATGAGGACGGAGGAGTGCCTATTGGATTTGCTGAAACAGAGACCGCGGTGAGAGCTGTTTCAGTGGGACGCTGGGAGCTGAGATTATACTGACGAGTGATTGAGAAGTGAGGGGGATGCAAGCTAGAGGAGGCTTCTTTGTAAAGAATGGGTGGGATCTGAGACTGTTTCAGGCTGGGTGGAGAAGTAGTAGTGGGGTTCATGTGTGTGTATGTGTGTGTGTTGTGGAGACTATGTGGGGCGGGGAGGCCACGTGGAGATACAGCTATTAAATAATAAGTGAACAACAATATGAACAACAATACAAAAGGTGGGTTGGGGAAGGGAGGAAGGATACTGAAGGAACCTTTGCTGTCTACTTGTATGGAGGAGTGAGGTCTGAAATTTTCCAAATAGCCAAAGTTGTGGCACACGAGGAGGTTTGGAGCAAACATTACAACAGCTTGGGATAATTATCACAGTCTGCACCATTCTGACAGTGTCTGTCAGAACCCAGGAACAGCCTATAAGACGAAGCTGTGCTGAACCGTGGAAAGAGGTCAGTGGTTTAGGGCAGTTAGGACTGCAGGTTCTAGGTCAGTTATCATCATGAAAGGCTGTGATAAGACATTAACTGTTGAATATTCTTACAGCATATCGTATTTGTAATAGACTCTGAATTGGAATATTTTGTTATAGCAAGTATATTGTATGCAAAGTACTCAGGCATTGCAAATCAGGCAAGGTTGAAAACACCCCAGTATTACTATAGGTCTATCACACAGATTCTACAACATGGGGAAACTCAATTTAATACATTTTCATTGAATACCTATAAGCCTGCATGGTATGAAAGGCATACAAAATGTATATTTACTATATATATTGAAAAGTGATTATATATACTATTGTGAAACTAGATTACTATTTGGTCTACCAGCTAATATTTATGTAGATGGTATTAGCATAGCTATTGCCACATAGGCAAATAAATCCATGTTACAGATGACAGAATTGCAGGTCTTTTCAAGAATTGCTAGTGGATTTTAAAGTATTATTGGAAGGTGAAAACTTTTGCTCAGATACAAAAGTGTTGTAATGAACTAAAGATTGCTGCATAAACATGCAGAAATTTATTTAAAGTTACATGGTCCTACTAGAGAATGGGCAGTTAGTCTAGAGAAGGTCCTGATCAAGCACAGTGTAGGACAGAGAGCTTGTGTGGGTTTTTTTATGTGGGGGCTCGGCAATTCTGGGATTAATTTCAGCAGGTTCCTGAAGGTCAAGTGGGCCAAGCTTCAAACAGAAGGCCTGTGGTTATGTTTATTCAGTGGCGAGGCCAGATTTAGGAAGCCGAGAAATCAAACATTATGAGGAACAACTAGTTCCAGAAATCAAGGTCAGGCAAGGGCAAGAATGCAAGGAGAAATGTGAGTCAAGATAGTGTCATTGCTGTCAGAATACACATGTGGGCCTGATTTGAGGAGGAAAGGGTTGGTTCTAGAGTTTCTTTCGGAGTGAGAGGTTTACTGTGTATGGTAGTGCTAAAGCACATAATGATGATGAAGAAGATGATGATGATGATGCCGTAATGATAAAAGCTGCCATTTGTTAGATCTGTGCTATGTGCCAAGCACTGTTAGTTCAACAAATATTTTTAGTACCTAGTATGTGCCTACATGCTGGGGAAACAACAATAAGCAAAACAGATAAAATTCTTGTTCTCATGAAGCCTATGTTTAAGTGGAGAGAGACAAATAATAAATCTGTAGGCAAAAATACAATAATCTAGAGAATGATAAGCCCTTTGGAGAACACAGAAGAAGCAGAGTGAATGAAGAGGGCTTGGAAGAGGGTAAATAGTTCATGTACGATGCTTAGGAAAGGTCTGGAAATTTGAACAGAGATACAATACTAGTATGGACACAAGCCAAGCAAGTTTGGGGAAGACTTTGAACAGAGTGAGAGCAGGTGTGAGGGCCCCATGGTAGGCAATTACTTGACAAGTAAAAGGAATAGCAGGAGGGCCATTGTGGCTGAGGCAGAATAGTAGGATTCTTTAGAGCTTTTGCTTGTGGCCATCTTACCAGCTTTGCCTTTGAACCTAGTGAAATGGGAAGCCATTGGAAGCTTCTCTAAGCATCCTGAAACTTAGGCTATATTATCCTCAACATACTTATATGAGATAGGTAAAATTATTATGTACTTTTTACATTAATGAAAAAGCTGAGACATGCAGAGAGTTTATGTAACTTGCCCAAAACCAGCTTTGGAAGGAGGATTTTAACCTGGGGAGTGATTTTAGGTTGCACAGAAAGGATGGCAAAGGGACACAAGGACAAGATAGGGGGGTGATGGATGCGTTCATTATCTTGACTGGCTGGTTTCATGCATGCATATGTATGTAAAACAGTGCTTTTAATGTGTGTGGTTTATTGTATGTCACTGATACCTCAGTAAACTCATATGTTTTAAAATGAGGGAGAGTCCTTGATGGAGTTTAAAGCAGAGAGATGGCATTCATATTTTGGGAAGGATGGGTTAGAGATCAAGGGATGAAAGTGAGGACTGTGCTTCCTGGAAGCACAACTTGGAAGTGAAGAAGTAGGAATTTTATTGAAAAAAGTCTGTATTCTTTTTTAAATGTCTTTACAAATCAAGGAGTTAGTTTTTATAGATTGTCACATTTATTTCTTAAATATAGGGAGATCCTTGGAGTCTTTGCTAGGAGACTTTTGGGCCACAAAGCAAATGCCCTTGTTTCTGGGCAGTATCCTGACCTGATGTCTGGGACAAGACTCCCTGAGCCTTAGAGCCATCTGGGATGGTTTCCCAGCTGCTGGTCTACCAGCCTTTGCCATCCCAGAATAAGAGAAGTTGCACATGGTGCAGAGAAAAGTGAGAAAACTGAGTCTTCTATAAAGAGCACTGCTTTATCCTGAGATTATCTTTTTGTCTTATATTTGGGTTAAAATGTCTTAATATTATTAGGCAGTATTTTTCCTTTTAAATACCCCACATAGCAAAATAAGACTTTGGCACCTCTCTGAGTTACTGTTTTTTCTCAATGATTCTAATTCCTTAATTCCTTATAAAAAGCCATCTTTTTTTGTGTGTTTTAAGTTTTTATCTTCTCTGGGCCAGAATTAATTTAGACAATGAGAACTAATTAGAACAATGATATTGTTAGTCCTCAGGAGCTACAGGCAGATGGCCTATCACCCAAGAACTCCAAAATATAGTGCATGGGGTTATCCTGATAAGGAGATTATTCTTCCTGAAATTAGAGTTCAAAATCAATCATCGTAGATAAGTGTGTAAAGTCACCTTGAGGATACAGAATAGCTCCCCTGCCAGCCAGATTTAACTTTCATGTGATTAAAAATATTACCATGTCTAATGAAAGAACGTATTGATGAATAATGAGGTTGATTGGCTATGAGAACATGGGGAAACCATGGGGGAAAAGCTGGTGATATCTATCTCAGCACTGTTTAGACAAGAGGGAATGACGGCAAATGGGGGCCTGCGGATAGTTAGGCAGAGACCAGATGGACCCACTGGATTGGAGAGGCCTGGCTATGTGAGCCTGATGTCACCCCTTATCCTCAGTGCATCCAGCTTTCCTTCATCTTTTCCCATGTCTACTGTTTTCATTTGACAAGTAGGAGGAGAATACAATAGTGCTGGGGCTGAACTATTGCTTCTCATACAGACTTAAAATTTAAGTCCCTGTGTGGATCATTTCTCGATAGAATTTTTTAAACTGGCATTCTGGATTTATCGCTCAGTCTCAGCTCTGGAAGAAAAATTCTTTAATATGCTGACAAAGTCTGGTTTTTGAGCTTATGGTGCTGAGGTCTGATTGAGCTTCTTGTGCCTTTAGCCAGGAGGACCCTGGCTTTCCTTAGATGGGAAGAGACTTTGACGTTGCCACTGTGTTGGACAACATTGTGACTTGCTGTAATTTTTCTTTTAAAGTTTCCTCCAAAATTACCACTTTAAAAGAAACACCAAATTAAAAACACATTTATTGACCAGACATTCTGCAGAAAACCGTGTTTAAGAATAACTTTTGCCATTTTTTACTAGACAATTTTTAGAATTTTGTCATTTCAACATTTTTTTCTTTGTTTCTCACTCCAAACTTCTGTAAATGTTTTATTCACTAAATTTTGTTCACACAATTGTAGGTAGTCTTATGATGATCGTCTCCAAGCCAGTTCCACTTCCTTTGTTTTTAATTCTGCTCCGATGGATTATTTGTCTTGAAGATCTTGAAAGAAGTTGATAAAGAAGAGCTTAATCATAGCAAAATTTCTTAGATTCTTAATTCGGACCACAAGCAAAATAGTCTGTTTTAAGCTTCTGCTATGAAAAATTACATGGATTTTTTCTCATGGTTTGCAAATTATTTTATTCCTAAGGCTCAAGGCTCTTGATGTGATGGTGAACATCTGGGAGAAAAACTTAAGAAAAAATGTAGTCATTTGAATGTTTGATGCACAGTTTGAGAAGTTCACAAATTTGTAAACGTTCTGATTTTAGTCATTTGAGTTCTTCCCCTACTTCTTTCATCTGCTCTTGTCATTATGTAAATAGAGTCCTACAGAGGGGATGGAGAAAAATTAGTTTTTGTCCAAATATCCCTCTCTTTTGCATTTGATCAGAGTGTTCTCTGTTCTTGATGATGGGTGATAAAATTATGGGCAAGGAGAAGCTTTGCAGAAGGGCAAAAGGAGTAAGCTGGGGCTCTGTGGGTGTTGCCTAATTGAGTGGCTCTGCCCAAAAATCTTTTTCTTTTTGATGATAACTTTCTTGTGTTGTTGTCATATGACATATTTAGAAATGAAAATAAAATGAAATATTTGCTTATTGAACATCTACTTTTCTCCTAGATGGGGTCACAGTCTTCAAGTTCTCTGTTTATTTAGGAAAGATTGGCTGGTACTTTCTTTCCCCTTTCCTCCCTTTTGTATTACTTTAGATATCTGATTATTAATACCATCTCTGTTAAGGAAAAAAAATACTTGTTTCCATGGAAATAACATTAGAAAGTGGCTTTGGGAGCTAAAAATCTTCTTTTAATGAGAAAACTTTTTTTTTCTTTTGCAGATCTTGAAAACAATAGCATCCTTAACATACAATATACACAAATAGATGTTTTGATAAAGAAAATAGATCCATATAAGAAATATTTTATCTGAATTTACGTTAGACCTGCAATAACGTAGTAGTAAGTTGATACTAGGAAGCCATAAATTCATAAAAGTTTTACCAGTATGCTTAAGAGAAGATTCTCTTGAGGAAATTAAAACAGAAGAAGTGATATATCATAATCTTTCACAAATCTGTATAATCAATAGCAGAGATCAATAGTAATATAGCTAAAAATCTTTGAACCCTAAAGATATTTTTTGAAGGGACAATGTTTTAGGAATTCTTAGCTCATTCTTGGCTGACGTCTCCATGAAACCAGGGTTGTTTGTGATTTTGCTTCATAGGAGAATCCTTGATCACTCCGTGGAAGAACTTGTAGTTCCAGAAGAAGAAAGCTCATGATCATAGAATGTGTGATTTATTAAATTAGAATCTGCATTTTGCTCAAGTTTTGGAATTCTCAGATCTTTTTAACAACAAACATCATGATCCAGTACCATTATATTTTGGTTAATAATTTTGTTCTAACAGAGTTGTGTTTGGTAACTCGGGAATTGTCTTACCTGATTTTCTCAGAATAGTGACCATGAGAAAAATATTTTGGAATTGGACTTGGATTGGAAGGGAAAAGTGGAGGAGAGGAGAAATCAATCAGAAGCGTTTGCAGCAATCTATGTGGATATGGCTCAGATTGGCCTGTGGGGCAGAGGGGATGCAGTGAATGGAGAGCTTCAAGACATACGGGAGAGAGAGAATTGACTGCATTCATTGATCATTGATTGTGGAGGTTGAGAGTGATAAGTCCGTAAGGAAGATCCCTAGCAACTGAAGTGAGGAAAGGACCATTGCCTGAGAGGGGAGAAGGACCAAAAGTTTAGTTTGGTGTGTGGTAGTTATAAAGGATCTTCAGGGTGAGATATAGAGCAGATAGTGGGAGATAGGAGTTGGGGTTTGAAAGAGTCTCTTGATCCCCAGACAAGGCATGTTAAAATAGCTGGCATTTGATGAGCTTTGTGTATTCTATTTAATAACTAATTTTAGATACTGTACTATGTGACAGCTATAAAAATAGGAGCTGACGTATCTGAAAATATCCAAAAAGAAAAAGAAAGAAATCAGGTTGAGTCTAATAAAAATCAGTTAGTAGATTTAAAGAGAAGAAGAGAGTTAGGCTCAGAGAGAAATGTAAAACTCCCAATTTGGTCTCTTTCGGTTTCATTTACATGGAAATCTATACTTGAAAGGGAAATACAGATGATTTTCAGAAGTCAGGAAACAAACGTACAGGAAAAGAATGGAAAGTCAACTGGGTTTCCCACCACTTGTAGTTTTCTAAGGTTAATTAAATCTATTTGCATTTTATAATGAGAAAAATATCACAACCTTTTTTTTTTTTTTTTAATACAAGCTACCATTTTTTAAAGTGATTTGAAATAGACACACCTCTACTAGGTTCTTTTTTTCATGCTGAGAGGACATTTCCCAGCAAGCCCCAAGGCTTTATCATTGCCCTGTGATGTCTTCAGGTCACCTCAGGGACATAGTGGTATAATAAGGAAAACCAATGAGAGAATGGCAGAGGCATGAAAATGTAATGAATTGGGGGAAGGTTGATTGGACCAGGCAAAATCTGGTTATTTTGACCCTTTGTCAAGGCGGTCCCAGGTGTATCTCTGCCCAGAAGAATGTATTTCAAATGTCTTCAGCTGTAGACTTCTGACGCAACAGATGATTCCACTGATTTGTCATTTCTTCTGTAGGTTGACAAAATTTTGTTACTCAAAATGCAGGGAGGAAAGAAGCATAAGAAGTAGGCATGAAAGAGAAATCACAGGCTTTGGGAGAGAGTGGTATTAAAGATTACAAGGGGGATAATATCCACAGAATACCTGGGATGAGTTCCTCAGGGAATCCTTTTCTTTTTTTTTTTTTTTTTTTTTTTGAGACGGAGTCTCGCTCTGTCGCCCAGGCTGGAGTGCAGTGGCCCGATCTCAGCTCACTGCAAGCTCCGCCTCCCGGGTTCACGCCATTCTCCTGCCTCAGCCTCCCGAGTAGCTGGGACTACAGGCGCCCGCCACCTCGCCCGGCTAGTTTTTTTGTAGTTTTAGTAGAGACAGGGTTTCACCGTGTTAGCCAGGATGGTCTCGATCTTCTGACCTTGTGATCCGCCCGTCTCGGCCTCCCAAAGTGCTGGGATTACAGGCTTGAGCCACCGCGCCCGGCCATAGGGAATCCTTTTCAAACCTTCTCACCCTCCCCACCTCATCCCCTTCTTACCTCTATATAAATAGCTTTGCCCTTTTCTCCTCTGCTTGTCCTCCTCCATCACTGGCTGCTGCTTTTTAGTCTCTTTGCTAGAAACCATCTTACCTTCTCAACTTCTAATTGTTGGAGAGCTCCCGGGTGCAGTATGAGTATAGCACTTCTTTTCTTCTCTATTCCCAGCTACTCCCTACTTGGCTTTCATCTGTCCCTGTAACTTTGTATACCATTTATATGCTGCAGATGTTCAAATGTACATCTCTAGTGCTTGCCTCCCGTGAGCTCCACACTTCCTACTTGATATTTCTGCTTAGAAGTCATGTAGGCCTCTTAAACTCAATTTGTTCAAAACCAAATGTTTGATTTCCACATCCCCAAACACTTGGTCCTCTATCAATGTCCCCATCTGAGTAAATGTACCACCATTTGTCCTGGAACCTTGAGTCATCCTTGACTTTTATTTTTTACTAATAATTCATCATAATTCACTAATAGTAATCCATGAGCAAGTGGCTCTGCTTTCAAGATATACCTCGAATCTTACCACTTCTTACCACCAGCACGGTTACCACTCCAATCCAAGCCATCACTCTCTGGACTGTTGTTGTACCTTGTTAAATTATTTCTCTAGTTATACCCCTCCCCTTTCATACACATTCAGATATGTTCTCCACATACCAGTGAATATGGCCCTTGAAAACATAAAGCTGTTTCTATCATTTCCTGGCTCAAAAACTTACATCGGTTTCTTTTTGCCCTGAGAAAACTCGGTGTCCTCACCATGTCCCGTAAATGCCTCTGGCCTCAGATGCCTCTACAGCTTTATCTCCTGTTGCCTCCTCCCTTGCTTGCTGAGGTCCCGCCTCACCCACTTTCTGGCTGTTACCTGAACAAGCTAAAAATCTGAGGGACTTTGCATTCCAAGTTACCTTTGTCTGGAATGTTCTTCTACCAAATATTCAATTGACTGTCTCTTTCTCTCTCTCACCTCATGTAGGGGTCTGCTTAGAGTATGTCATGATACCTTATCAAAGGATGTCATGAGCCAGGCACGGTGGCTCACCCCTAGAATCCCAGCACTTTGGAAGGCTAAGGTGGGCAGATCACGAGGTTGGGACATAGAGACCGTCCTAGCCAACATGGTGAAACCCCGTGTCTACTAAAACACAAAAAATTAGCTGGATGTGGTGATGTGTGCCTGTAATCCCAGATACTCAGGAGGCTGAGGCAGGGGAATCACTTGAACCCAGGAGGCAGAGATTGCAGTGAGCCAAGATTGCACCATTGAACTCCAGCCTGGGCGACAGAGCAACTCTGTCTCAAAAAAAAAAAAAAAAAAAAAAAAAAGAATGTCATGATACCTTATCAAAAACAGCATCCCTTGCCCTATTCTTGGTCTTGTTCTTCATCACTGCTGTCATGATTTCACTCTATATTAAGAGTATATTTGTTTGTTGTTTGACTCATCTCCTGGGCGTAAGCTGTCTCGAGCAGGGGCATTGTTGGACTTTTTTGTTTTATGCCTACCATCCAGAAGACTTCCTGCACATAAGCCATAACTATTAGCTCCATAAATATTAGCTGACTGAATAGCAACATCAATAACCAAGGGAACTGGTTTTTGATTTGCATGGCTTTTTATTTTGACAGCCTTGGAAACAACAGTGAGTCTGCCGAGTTCTCAAGCGTCTAGCATGGCGCCTGGAGCAGAGTTTGCACATATAAATATGTTGGGTAAATGAGTGAATGATGAAATGAATGCATAAAGTCACATTAGTACGTTAATCACCAGTACATCTTCAGCTACCCTTTTATACCCATTCATTATGGCAGAGTTACTAGGGCAAAGGAACTTAACCTTGTCTAAGGGTTCCATGAAGCCCTCCCTGAGGAGGGTACTTAATCATCATCATCATACTTAACAGGTTCTGAGCACTTACTGTGAGCCATCTACTGCTTTACAAGCTCTGATTTAATCCTCACAACAAATCTACGAGGTTGATAATATAATTAGTCCCATTTTATAGATGGGGAAAATAAGGCACAGAGAAGCAGATTCACTTATCTCAGGATAGGTAACTAATGGTAGTCTGTTTCCAGAGCCTGTGCACTTAACCACTCACTATGCTATACTTCTAAGCTGAGGACTGAGGATGGAGTATTAGCTGGCTCGATGGAGGATTGGACTTAGGCAGAAGTTAGCATTCTGGGCGAACGGAACCATATGTGCCAAGGGCCAGATCATTCCCAGTTCCGTGAAGGACATGACAGGTTTAGTGTGGCCAGAGCACAGAGTAGGTATATAAGAGGATAAGAGCTGAACCTGGTTATTAAGCAATGGCCAGACTGTATAGGCCTGGTAGGCTGTGCTGAGTTTGGACTTATCTTAGGCAAAGGGAAACATTAAATGGTTTTAAGCAAAAATGTTAGGTGTACAGATTTATATTTTTAAGCAATCACATTGGTGACCCTGTAGAGGATGAGTGGATGGGCTGGAAAGCAAGCAGGTGGAGGGCAGGGAGACCAGTAGGAAGGTCTCACAATAGTCCAAGAAAGGGGTAATGATGACCTGGTCTACGGTATTGGTAGAGGCGTTGGAGAGGTAGTATAGATTTGAGGTAAAATCAACAGGCCTTGTGACTTGGGGTGAAGATGTGGGAGGCGTACAGAAATTGAGGATGACTCCCAGATCTCTGGCTTAGGAAGGCAGGTAGAAGATGTTATTTATAGGGACCAATGAATTGATCAATTCACTTCTAGGGTTTTATTCTACAGATAGATTAGTTACTAGTACACACACAAGCCTTTATTTACAAAGATATTCATTGTAGGATTGTTTGTAGTAGGATTAGAAACAATATAGTATAGGGCTTTGCGCAACTCCAGGGTCTGCCATTCACATAGAATACAATGTGGAGGCCTCCCTGATTTGCACAACTGATAAATTAATTACCGAATTACAGGCTGTCCAAGCCATGGTATGTAATACAGCAGTTAAAAAGTAGGATGTGAGTCCTTGTGGATTGGTAATGGTTGCCAAGATATGTTGTTATGCAAAAAGGTATCCTGTGATTTGTTTTATGTAAGTCTATTCATACACACACATATTTACACTTGTAAACACATAACATAGTTCTGGAAAGATACATAAAATTTTGTAACGGGGCTGCCTTAGGGTAGAGGATTGGAAGACAACAATAATAAAAAAGCTTTTTTATCCTGTCTGATTTTTTATTTTGTGGGCATTACCTGTTAAAATAATAATACGTTAAAAATACATCAAGGAGATTTGATAATGCAGTCACAGTTAAGTGATTAGCCAAATAGGAATAAAGCAAGCATGACACTAATTTGTAACTACCTTTCCATTGAAACACTTCTGAAACAATAAAAATTTAAACCATAATAATAAATCCCAGGGCAAAATTAAATATGAAGGTAGTAAATGTGGGGCTTTGAAATAGTGTGTGGGGGAGGGGGACAAGATAGGGAGTCTTATTAGTTATAGGATAAACAAATTGTAATGAAACATTTACATATAAGATAGTTTGTAATAACATGCAAGTATAATTAATTCCCCTGAGAGATAAATGTACACATAAAGGATTAAGACTTAGGAGAATAGAAAAGAGCTGGATGTAAAAATACAATCACAGAAACTTTAAATATCTAATAATTTTATCAAAAATTCCACCTGGCAAATTATTATAAGGACTCAAGATTTTTTTCGAGTATGAAGAACCTTAAAATTGATGAATTTTAGATTGCACTTCTAGTTATAATATTAGTTGCTTATGAAGTATGGGGACCTCAGTGTCTGGCAGGCGGGTACTATAGCTCTAATATAACTTTAAGGATTTGCTGTGTTCACCAGGGCATGTGAGAATCCTCAGCAAAATGAATGCACAGTATAAGCAAGAAGAATAAAGTGAAGGAGGACCAGAATATTAGATCAAATTTGCCATTCTGGCCTTCTTTAGATTCTTATGCTGCACGTAATCATGCTCTTTTGAAAAGAGTCAGGCTTCATCAGCCCTCACTTATCTGTGCAGCCACAAAAGTGCTTCAGGACCAGGTTGGTATCTTTGTTTATTCAGAACTTCCTTGGATTCTGGGTGAATTTAGAATTGGAATTAGTTTATAGTTGCAATGGTAAAATTCACTATCGGCATTACGTGGATGGCAGAAAACCTTACCAAAAAAAAAGGCTTGAGTAACAGGAATGACAAAGTAAAGGTAAATTCCAGCTAGAGAGTACTTATTTCGCCTTACTCCTATCCCATCTGTAGTAAATCAGTAACTCAAACTATTGAACATATAATACGTATATATCTTTGTGATTAGCACGCACCCCAGGTGATTCTGATAGCAATAAAGTTTGGGCAGCATGGTGCTGAGGAGTGACACTGCCTTCCCAACCAGCCTCAGATGAATCCTGTTGAGTACTTCATTTGTGAATCCCTTCCTCAATATCATTCTGCTTGGGGGCCTATGGAGGAGCAAAACTCTACTGGAAAACTCTGATGATTCTGCCTAGAAAATGATAGGTTCGTGTTCCAGGGGGACATGGAGACATATTACTTCTAAATTCTCTGATCTTTTGACCAAATGCAGCAAGGCTAATCGAGAAAATCATCTGGTTTTAAAAGATATTCCTAAAAGAGTTGAGACAGTTGCAACTAATGCTCGGCTGCTGCAAAGATTCCTGCTGTGGAGGGGACTTGAAGCAGAACACGCCCCTCACTGCCCTTTGTGGCTGTAATTCCATCAAGGGATTCTGGCAGCACACACCTCAGACACAGAGAACGTTTGACTGCAGAGATTCCAAGGTAGACTGTGAAGCGTTTTCAGACACGTTCGACATGAACTCCAGCTTTATACCCTGTTTACATTTCAGAGTCATCTATTAAAGTTGGGTATGAGCTAATCAATGGATACAGAAAATCTAGTTCTCCAAGACATTGAAATATTATGTGCCAAGACCTAGATCCTTCTGCTGACCAAAATATTGATGGCGTGAAAGGCCATGCCCCTTGTATATTTCACATAGATGGACTTCATTATAATGAAAAGTTTGGTCCTTTTTCACAGTGATCACATTGGCCCCAAGTCCCCCAACAGGAAGAGTTTTGCTAATGGCAGGCAGCCTTTAATCTTATATCACATGGTCTGATTCTGCCCTTAAGGAGTCACCTGGGCCTGGAGAGGAGGCAGTCTTCTCCTTGGTTGCCCAGGACTGGGAGACCTGCTAGTCTATCCTAACGACGGCTGGGTTCACGTCAAGGATGACGAGTCCCCCAGAACCGTGACTTTTCTTATGTTGTCCACATTTCAGAGGCTTCTCTTCCACATGTGCCAGTAAATGACTGCCCACAGCAAGTCTCTTGTTCTTGCGAGGCAGTGACACTGAGCCTGGAGCTGTGTGGCTGGAGCCTTGAATATCCTAGGAGAAAGCTCTTGAGTGGACCTGAGTCAGAAAAAGCCTTTGGCGTTGCCCCTCCCCTTTTTGTAATAGTGCCTCTTTTTCCCTGGCTGTGGTTCCTTTCTCAGCCTCCCCTGTTGGCATGTCCATTACACCCCTGGCAGGGTAGGCATTTCTCCTCCAAGGGGCCATCTTTGGGTTCAAATCCCAGCCCCATTGTTATTTACTTACAATTTGGGACAAGTTACATAACCTCCGTGGGTGTCATTCTCCTCATCTATAAAGCTGGTCCAATAACAACAACCACCACAACAATAATATTACTACCAAGGGTTTGCTTTTAAAAAACCTCCCATATGCTGTCCGACAGAAAGTGGATGCCCCGTTGCTCACTGCTGTTATTATCAGGAAGCTCACAAGCCATCTAGCCCACCCGGCTGGTTTTTGTTTCAATCTTCTTGAGATGCTGTGAGTGGGCAGCACCATTTGGGTGAGTCATCACTCCTCATTCTAGGTGGGACGGCACTCTAAGCACATTCTGCGAAAGCAGCCGCCAAGCAGTACTCCTCTTGTCCTGGTAAAAGAGAATAGGCCTCATGATATCTCCTTCCACTGGGTGGGTAGTATAATTTGCAACAAGGATTCTAAGAGGAAGTTTAAATCAATCAGAGGCTGTGTATGTGGAAACAGTGTGATTAACGTGCTGAGATGTTTTTCTACCCAGGAATAGCCATTAGGCACAGGCTTTTTACATAAGCTTTTGTGAGAAGGTAAAGCATGAGCTCCTGTTCCAACCCCTTGTAAGAACTTAATCTTTTTGTTCTCCATGCCTCACTTCCCACCCCACGTAATATTCCTCTTTTCATTAATTTTTATGGCAATTCAACTTAGTATTTCCAAATATACAAATATTAAAAATAAAAATCGTCATAAAATATTTCCATGAGTATGTACACATATACATAAAAATATACAGTGTAGGCATTACCAAGTGG
This sequence comes from Chlorocebus sabaeus, assembly GCF_047675955.1. NCBI lineage: Eukaryota > Metazoa > Chordata > Mammalia > Primates > Cercopithecidae > Chlorocebus > Chlorocebus sabaeus. The sequence goes on along the minus strand of NC_132924.1, from coordinate 110,785,399 downwards.
TACCTGCTTCCGGTTGTAAACGAACAGACAGACATATGTTTATGCCTTGCAAGAAGCTCCATAGCATCTTATAAAATGTTAATATCGCTTACAATGTACTTACTCAGAGATTTTATTTCATTTTTCATTTTCCTGAGAACTGTTCCTTGTAGCCAAAATGCCAATTACTCACTTTTAATAGCGTTCTAATTTCTTGTAAGTCGCAAAGAAAAAAATATGCAATTTTTCCTCTTCCTTTTCCTTCTTGAGAGCCAAAAAAAGGCATGTCTGTGCCATTTCTTCTCACGACTGAATAATAGGCCCTCCCACATCCTACCAGCTCTGAACCAGTACACTGAAGAAAGCCACTCTTTTGACATTTTCCTGTGTACGGGATAACATTTCTTTATGCAGTTTTATCCACATTAGCCAGTACTGTTGTCCACCTTCTATGTGCTGGTCACTTTGTGGCCCAAAGTAAGACAGAGTCTCTGTCTTCTGTGATCCAATCAGAAGGGTCAGAAAAGCGAGTTTACCTTATAGTACAAGTAGAATAGGATGAGTTCCATAAGAAAAGATAAAAGCCAGTCTGAAAGGAGAGAGTAAGGTTACTGGTGAGCAAAAGGTTGTTGATATCAAGTTCTGTAAGAGTCAGGTAGGAATGGAATAGAAAACATGGGTGGAAAAATTGTCTTAGGCCAGGAGGTAGAGCTGGTTGGTTGTTTTTCACAGAAGGAGAAGCAAAGGAATAGGTTAGCCATGGCACTGATAACTGTTTAAATAGGAAAAGAGAGAGGTAAAGGAGGTGCCTACCTTGATCTTGGAGAATTCGGACAGAAGGTATTTTGCACAGAAGGTGGGAGTAGAGATGAAATTTGGGACTTGAGGAGAGAACCTTTTTTGGTTAGTGATGACATGTTTCTTCTTGGTTTATCTTTAAATCTTTCAACACACCCTGCATGTGTTCAACGGTCTACATTATTGTTTACTTTTAAAGATCATTAAGAGAATAGTGATTTAATTTTTAATTACCTCCCTGCTGAGTTTTCCTTCACTGGCATCTCTGGCTTTATGTTTGAGTTAACCTATTCTGGATCTGGCTGTCTTCTGGTTACTGGTATAAAGTAGAAGTGAGTGGCAGGTTGTTATAGCAATAGAATGTGATAGCAGTTGGAGATACCTGTGGAGATTGGTCATGAGCTTGAATCATCAGCAAGGTCTTTCTTAGGAAATTTTTACAGTCATTTAAAGGCCTTTCTTGCAGTTTTTATTCTGACAATGAATCTTTTTATGAATGTTCAGATTGACGATGTCGCAAAATTATAATAAGACAGTTGTAAGAATGTTCCGTGATTCCCAGAGAATTATAACATTGAATTTCCTATTAAAGTTGTGAATAAGAAAGATTTCGCAGAAACCGGATTGTTAATGCAATCTCTTACACAAAAGCATTGGTGATTCCCTTTTGTCTGTGAGCGCCTTAGTAGGTCCTTCAGAGCTTCAGACTTTTGCTCTCAGCAATCCAGCTTCATGCCCTGTTTCTTTCCTTCATACTCCCTACATTCTGGGCTCAGTGGGTGACTTTTTGTAACCAGCAGAAGACATTCACCATCACAGCCCTGGGGCTTTGTCCTGCTTTCCTCTCTTCACAGCACACTTTGAACCTTATTGTTTATCTGGTAAAATTCTTCTCAGGCTGAGCTCCTCCTCTGTGAAGCCTTCCCCACTTCTCTCTTCCAGGCAGAATTCACTCCCTTTCTGTGCTCCCCGAAGACTAACTAATATAATAGGTTTGGGCTTCTATCATGGTTGTATGGTTAGTCATCAGGGAGCACAGAATATTTCTGAGTTATACATGCTTTTCCCTGTCGCTTTGCATACCCTTTGTTCTTTTGCATGCTATAGGGCACTGCTGTGTGTGCTCACACTTGCTTATTCTTTTAGGCATATGTCATAGTACCACCCTAAATGAAGCTGGGACTTTAATAATGACACCGTTTAACACCCGATTGATGGTCTGGATGATGTTAAAAGGAACGACGTTCCTGGACTTTAAGAGACTTTCAAAATAGGAGGCAGAGGGCAGTGGGTCTCATAACTTTCCACCCTCCGGCACCGTCAGACTGACACATCGTTTTGGCCAGCATTTCTCAATCTAGGTTTGCCAGGAACCTAGATTTTCATAATACAAATGTCTAGGCTTCAGAGCTTCTAATTTTGTAGGTCTGGGGATGACAATTAAGAAAATGTTTCCCAAGCTTGGCTGGTGACTCTGTACAGTGGACTGAGAAGAGTTGATCTCACTGTGGCTTTAGCCCTGGCTGCACATTTGAGTCACCGAGGGAGGTTTTCCAAATATTGAAGCCTAGTTCCTACCCACACCATTTAGATCAGAATCTCAAAAACCAGACCACTGGTTTTAGGCTTCTCTCCTTCTGCTTTTCACCAAAAAGCAAGATGTAGAAAAGAGCAGTAAACAGAGGGGTGATTATATTATGGGAAACCACAGAGAAGATTCAGTGTAGTCTTTTTATGGTGGTTATTTTTATTTCTGTTTTCTGACAAGGAAGGAGGAATGGAGGATAACAATATGAATGCCTAGAAGCTAAGGACAAAGCCATTTCAGGTGGAAGCATTCATACTTATGAAGGCATAGAAATGAGCAATCTACTTTTCCTGATGGAAAGACCGTATATGTGGATTCATGAGGGACACCCTTGCATGAAGGACCACAGGGAGGTGGTGGGTAGGGAAACCCAACATCTAGGTTGAAGATAATGGATTTCATGTTGGAGAGAATAGGTAGTTACTTTCTTTCTAAGCAAGGAGTAATTTTAGAGATAATGCTGAGTTTCAGTAAGATGTCTTATTGCTATGTTTAGGGTGCACTGAAATAAATGGTCACACAGCAGGGTTTTGTTCAGGGCCAACTTGTGTGATAAGTGTGACATGGTGACTGCCTTCTGTTCTGCATGTCCAATTTGGTAAACCAAGATCTACCATGGGATTTGGGCAATCCATACCTTCCTGCCCTCTCTCTACCCCTGCTTCTCTTGCCCGTCTTCACTTCCCTATCTCGTTCTCTGCTAAATATGCCATTGTCCTCTATTTAGGGTAAACGTCTAAAAATAGGTATAAAGAAATAGAAGAAAAAAAAGCAATGATGGGCACCCACATTATAAAAGATGTAAATTGTTTTAGGGAAGACAGAATTGTTTAAAATATATATTTAAAAGCAGATATGTGTTAGATGTTTTTAAACTTTTTTTTACCTTGAAAGGAAAAGAAAATAATGTTAAAATTTTAGATCTATAAAGGATGTGAATTTGTGCCCAATATTGTTTTAATTCAGTTAAGGATAATTATTTTAAAACTAGAAAAAGAAATCAATATTGATAATAGCAAATAATCCAAAATCAGAAAGAATCTATTTAAAAAAACTTTCTTTGAAGAGTGAAGTTTTCTACATTTAAATAAATTATACCCACAGATAGTAAGAGATCCTATAAATTTGGTCGTAGGACTATGGGCCCATAACGTCTGAGAAATAGTAGAAATGGGAGAGTTTCTGAAAAATTGGTGGTAAGAAAATATCCGCATTCAAAATTGGACAAGTGGCCAGGCATGGTGGCTCATCCCTTATAATCTCAGTGCTTTGGGAGGCTAAGGTGGGAAGATCAGTTGAGGCCAGGAGTTTGAGACCAACCTGGGCAACATAGTGAGGTCCCATCTCTGCAAATAAATAGATAAGTCAGAGATGGTGATGTATGCCTGTAGTCCTAGCTACTTGAGGCGCTGAGGTGGGAGGATTGCTTGAGCCCAGGAGTTTGAGGCTGCAGTGAGCTATGATCACACCACTGCACTCCAGCTTGAGTGACAAAAAGAGACCCTGTCTCTAAAGTAAAAATTTTTAAAAATTGGGTAGGTTAACTTACAGCTTAATAAGTTAATGACAGCCTCTATAAAATTATCCTAACAGTAATTAAGCAGATGTTTTATGTAGAATTAGAAAAGAAAATAGTGGTCATAAAGAGCTAGCATGAATTCCTTAAAAATAAATATGTATCATGTGTCTCATTTCGTTTATTGGATGCGGTTATTATAGTGATAGATTTGGAAAATTCCATGGACAACTTGCGTCTAAATTTCAGCAATGCATCTGATAATATTTTGTGATTTCCCTATGGTTAAGGTAGAAACATATAGATAGGCCAAAGTTAGGCGAAATCACACACCCCACTCCACCCTATGTGAATATTATAAATTAATTCCAAGCTGGAGCCAGGTGTCTGTTTAAGCAGGGATTCTGCAGTTGATTCTGTCCTTGTTGCTACTTTTATCAATGACAGGTGAATCATACATCAATGCTTATCAGTTTATCAACTTGCTCTTATTCTCCTCTGGGAAGGACGGTTGATACACATGGCGATAGAAATCAGATTTAGATATCCATAGACTGGAACGATGGTCCCATATTAACTAATATAAAGATTATAAGTTTAGAAACTGGCAATTAGTCTGTCACCGCTTGTGCTCTAGGGTGTTTGTCTAGATCTTTGTTACTTAGAAATTCTAAGCTGAAGCTGGCTGACCATTTTTCAGGATTCTTTGCAGAACGAGTTGCTAAGTGGCGAGGAAGCTTGAATTTGATTATTTGCTAACCCTGAAAGTCTATTATTCTTTGGAATTACTTGGAGAAACTCTTTTATGAAACATATCATCATCTCAATTGTTTATCATACAGCTAACTCACCTATATCTCATCCATCAAACTTAGTTTCAAATACCTTGTTGCTGTCTGAATAAAATGAAATCTATCCTCAAAAGATGAGGACTGTTAACATTCAGAATCTTCCAAAGAGTGCCAGCAGGTTCAGGAGACATTTCCAAAAGAGGAATCTTCAATGCTTTGAAAAAGATACTGTAATCTCAGTAAAATACCATTGGCTATTGGGAGAGATGTCGTGTGTATTTTCTAGGGTGACAGCTTTGACTGAACAGCAACAATTTGTGTAAAGACTTACATATCTTTCTATTCCTAATTTTATAATGCTTAAAAATATTTTTATTATTGCACATTCTTGAGACTGTTACTAGAATTTGTTATTAATATGGCACGCTTTCAATTATAATTAGAACACAAAACATGAAATGTTCTAAATGTATAATTAGAATAAATCTGTTGCTTGGTTGAAATATTTTTATTGAAAGAGAATATATAGTAGGATACAACAAAATATTTGGAAATTATAAAGGATAATAACCCAACAAATATCTGAGTATTCCCTACCTGTTTTAATAACAAAGGGTACCATCATATAACCTCTGAAGTCTGTTGCTTATTTTCCTTAGTCCTGACCATCCCCAATAAGCCTGAATTTTTCACTTATTGTTCCCTTTCTTTTTATTAATATTTAACCAAATATTTGTATCTTTAATAATGATAGTAGCATAAAACGTTCATATAGTGATTTCTATGTGCTAAACACTTAAGTACCATATATTCTTTTAACTCAAAAGCAATCCTCAGAAGCAGGTATCCCCCGGCCGGGCATGGTGCCTCATGCCTGTAATCCCCAGCACTTTGGGAGGTGGAGGTGGATGGGTCACAAGGTCAAGAGATTGAGACCATCCTGGCCAACATGGTGAAACCCTGTCTGTACGAAACAAAAATTAGCTGGGTGTGTTAGTGGGCACCTGTAATTCCAGCTACTCGGCAGGCTGAGGCAGGAGAATCTCTTGAACCTGGGAGGCGTAGGTTGCATTGAGCCAAGATCGTGCCCCTGCAATCCAGCCTGGTGACAGAGCAAGACTCCGTCTTAGGAAGAAAAAAAAAAAAAAGTCGGTATCCCCATTTTACAGTTGAGGAAATTGAGATATATAGAGATTAAGTAACTGCCCAATTACATAGTCAGTCAGTGTAGTAACCCAAATTCCAGTTCAGGCAGTCTGACTGCAAATTCTGTGCTCTTCCCCTCCGTTCCGTGCCCCTCTCAAGAATACATAGTATAGCTCTATTTGCATTTAAAATGTTATGTAAATGAAATACTACTGTGCAATCTGCAGTTAACAGTTTTAGTCACCACTGTGTTCTTGAGTTTCATCTGTTTTGTTCTATGGAACTGTATTCATTTATTTTCATTTGTAAAGAGTATTATTTCATTGTATGATGATGTTGCAATGCATTTATCTGTTCTGCTTTCATCTGACATTTGAGTTGCTTTTATAGTGTTCTATAATAAATAGTGCTGATATAATATTTGAACTATCATCTTGTGTGTATATACCAGAGATTATATAGGGTGCGTATCTTGGCGTATAATTCCTGTGTTGATGTGCACCTTCAATATTCCTATAGAAACCAAGTTGTTTTCCCTAGTGATGAACCATGCTGTCCCTTTGTGACAGTATGTAAGCTCTGTATCTTGCCAAGAGGTGATATTGTCACACTTGAAAATTTTTGTCAGTCCGTTGAAAGTGGTAGAGGAATGATGAGGGGGAAAGAAGAAGAGAAGGGGGAGGAGGAGGACAGGGATGAATTTCCACTTCTCTGATGGATCTGGACATGTTTTTGTTTTTTTACTATTAATATTGGTTTCTCACTTTGTAAACTCCCTGTTCAAGTCTTTGGTTCACTGTTTGGAGGAGGGTGTTTATCTTTTTCTTATTGGTATCTATTAGTTGTAGAAAACATCTTTTATTTTGTGGCTAATCTTTTTACCTTTTTCATGGTGTTTTTGAGGAACAGAATTATTTAATTCAATTGAAATTATAAATATTTTCCTTTTAGGATTTCTGGATTTGTGTATGTCTGTGTGTGTGTTCTATTTATTTATTAAATACTTCTGTTCACTTTGATTTTAAAAAGATACTTTCCTATATTATCCTCTAAAACTTACATAGTTTTGTATTTCACATTTCCACGTTTAATCTACCTGGGATCAAATGTATATATGCTTTGAGGTATAAATACAATTTTATTTATTTTTTCTATAATGATAAGCAATTATTATGGGAACATTTGTTGTAAAATGTATCTTTTCTCATTATTCTGCAATGCCAGTTCCATCATAAATCAAGTTTCTATGTGTTTTTTGGTCTGTTTCTGAGTCTCTTTGTTTGTTAAGTTGGTCAGTTTGTTTATTTCCTTCTCAATACCACACTGTATTAGTTGTTAATGGATTATAACAGGTGTTGATATCTGCTAATGCTATCCCTACTTACAAATCTTTTTCGGGGGGAGTCTTGACTCCTTTTGTTCTTTGCTCTTCCTTATAAATGTTAGAATTAGCTTGTCAAGTTCACTCAAAAGCCTGTGGGACTTTTGATTGAAATTGTGTGGATCCATAAATCATTCAGGGAGAATTGACATCTTCAAAATATTGAGTCTTCCATGGCATGAACACAGCTTTCCTTTTGTTTGGGTTTTAATGACTTTCTAATGTGTTTTTAAATATTGTCTCTACCCAATTCTCTTTTCAATTCTCTCTGTTCTTTTTTTGAATCTCTAATAAACGTGTTAGATTTACCGTTTTTCTCTTCTCTGTCTCTTACTACTTTAATAATTTATTTAGATCTACATTTTAATTTACTAATTTTTTCTGTTTCTGTCTGCTATTATACCCGTTTATTAATTTTAATTATAATTTTCCTTATTAAAATTTATTTTTGTTCTTTTTAAAGTATTCATTTGTTTAGTCTCTTCTTTAGTCTTAGTTTTAATTCTATTTTCTGGAGTTTTTACTGGCTTGTACTCATTGACTCTTTTTGCTTCTCCTGTGTTTGTGATTTTTGATGAGGATTTCATGTGTCTTGGTCCTTTTTTGCAATTCTTTGAGACCTGGGTTGAAAATTGGTTTCTTTAGAGAGAATTTGATTTGCTTCTCAGACATGCGGGGAAATTTATCAAGCCGTAAGTATTTTATACTAAGTATTTGGGTTGCAGTCTGTTGGATAACCTATAGAACGAAGGCACGTAAGGGCTAGCGTGTTGTCAGATATCCTGGAAAGATGTTTTTCCTTCCATCACTTAGTGCCAGTATGCAAGACGAACATTTTTCTTGTAGTCTTTAGGATGAGTGGAGGCTTTAAAATTTAGTCTTTCTTTTTTGCTGACATCACTTTAGACAATATGCTAGAAGTGTTTACATGTAAATGCTTCTTGACTGTATCCTCTCTCCTCTCCCTACACACGAAACTCTGTGACTCCCAGTACTCAGTGGCCCATAAAAGCGAGAGGCCCTAAAATTTAAGCTTCCTTCGTTTCATAATAAATCCATCTCTGCTTCAGAGTGGATATGCATTCTTTTATCATATCAAGTACACTGAAGCTTTAAAAATAAATATTTTTATTAAACAAAGTAGTTTGTGGTCTCATATTTCCTGTAAAATGTTGTCTTCTCTTTTACAGTTGAGGAAAAGGTTTGGAGCAGTGAAGTGACCTGCCCAGAGTCATAAAGTTAATGCGTTGAATCTGGTTTTCTGTCCAGTCCATTTTCGACTTTACAATGCCAGTAGTTCTCTATTTAGTTATAATAGATGCCTTTTTCAAAACCTTTTCTGTGTTCTAGGAAAAAGATACCTTTAATATTCTTACTTAAGTGCATCTTCATGGCTTCTACTCGAGGTCACTTTAAATCCTGTTTCTGTCCCCTCCTCATAGTGGCCTTTCCCAATCAATATAATTCCCATTTTCTACGACTTATTCCCATTGTTCCCTTCATAGCAGATCTATCTATTAGCAATAATTCATGCATTTGCTTCCTTATTTATTGTGTGTTGTTTCCCCTGCGATCATAAGCTCAGCAAGAAGAGGGACCATGTGTGTTTTGTTTACTTCTGTACAAACAGCAATTACTTTGAGCCTAGAACGTAGTAGACACTGAATAAAAATATTGAATGTCTAAAAGTTTGATTCTAAAACCCATTTATTTTTGCTAAATGTATTTATTGAATTGGATGTTTTCTGTTTTCTTAGAATTTCAGTCAGGTTCCAAAGCTGAACTAAGTGCCCCACATTCTAAGTTTTGAGAGCTGCCAGTGGTTAAGGTCAGACATCTACTGGGAGGACTGAGATCAGAAAATTATTCCACCAAAGCTGTCACTTCCACTCCTGTAAATTTATATAAAGGGAGAATGGGAGAGAAGATATTGCTTTTTTTTGGAGTACAATGTAAAGCAAGTTTAATTGCTTCCTTTACTCTAAATCTGCCCCTAAGAGTAGGGGGAGAAGCTCAAAGAGAATATTAATCCAAGTTATACTTGTCTCAAAGAAGGCACTACAGGTATTTCAGTCTCCATTAGGACATATGCTTAGCCAGGCTTGACCACATGGCTATCTGGCAGAAGAGAAGAATCTGCAAAGAGACATCTTAGTGGGGTACTGCCAGGCAGGAATAGGGCACAAGTTGGGGTTTACGTCAAGTTCTGGTTCCCAGAAAGTTTGGAAGACTGATTCCATACCTGCTGTCAGGCTCAGATAATTGAAACTTTAGGGACAGGGGTTCAGTCTTGCTAGTGTCCTCATAATTTGGGGAGAATTGGAGGCAAAAAATAAAACAAAACAAAATAATGCCCTGTGTATTAGAAGAATGGATCATGATGCTACCATCCTGGGATTAACTGGAAGATCTGACAAGATCTTGGTCGGGATGGTTGTATTAGTCTGTTCTCACATTGCTATAAAGAAACACCTGAGACTGGGTAATTTATAAAGAAAAGAGGTTCAATTGATTCATGGTTCTACAGACTGTACAGGAAGTAAAGTGGCTTCTGCTTCTGAGGAGGCCTCAGGAAACTTATAATCACAGCAGAAGGTGAAGGGGAAACAGGCACGTCTTATATGACCAGAGCAGGAGGAAGAAAGAGAGGGTGGGGAGGTGCTATGCACTTTTAAACAACCAGTTCTCACAAGAACTCACTGTCATGATGACAGCTCCAAGAGGGGTGGTATTAACCCATGAGAAACGACCCCCATGATCCAGTCATCTCCCACCGGGCCCCACCTCTGACACGGGGGATTACAATTGAACATGAGATTTGGGTATGAACACAGATCCAAACCATATCAATTGTCAGTGCTGGGAGAGCTTTGTGAGTCAATGGAGCACACCAAAGCTACCATCAGTCCAAGACAATAAAGCTCAATGTGCCCTTATGGCTTGCCAAGGTCAGTGATGCTGCCAATGTTATCCAATCAGTTGAAGACACTGCCTTTTCCTTCTCTTTCCTTCTTCCAAAATGCTAGAGGAGTCCACACAGGTGAATAGAAGTACTTATGATAAGCAGACCACCCCACTCCCCGATTCAAAGCCACTTGTACCACAGGTCTAAGGGAGGAGTGGTGGCATTTAGAATTAGAAATGAAAAATGAAACAAACAAGATCAAAATGAACAAGACTAACCAGCAGAAATCAAATGAGACTGTTAAGGGAGACTGTTAGGAAGGATAGTTTTAACATGTCATGACTGGGGAAATAGTTGTTGGAAAATAAAGCTTTTTCTCATTCATAGTCAGTGAAGTTGAGAGTCCACATTAAACTATTGAAATAGTTCTCTATGGAAGGTCAATAACCTAGGACTGGTTCTTAGGAGAGAATTATTTAAAATAAGGGTGTTTTGGCCAGGTGTAGTGGCTCATGCCTGTAATCCCAGCACTATAGGAGGTCAAGGGGGTGGATCACGAGGTCAGGAGATCGAGACCATTCTGTCTAACATGGTGAAACCCCATCTCTACTAAAAATACAAAAAAGTAGCCAGGTGTGGTGGCACGTGCCTGTAGTTTCAGCTACTCGGGAGGCTGAGGCAGGAGAATCGCTTGAACCCGGGAGGTGGAGGTTGCAGTGATCCAAGATCGTGCCATTGCATTTCAGCCTGGGCTACACAGCGAGACTCCGTCTCAAAAAATAATAATAATAAAAAATAAATAAATAAAATAAAATAAATAAAATAAGGTGTTTTGGTACTTCAGTATACAACCCAGTCTTTGATTTCCTCTTCAAGGTAAACACTGTGGTATAAGACCTAACATTTTGTTTTAACTGGAACTAAAGTCCAAACTTTATATTTTCCCTTGGTGGTCTGCATATTTCATCTGTGTAGCTATTTTCATGTACCTAGAGAACAAGGAAAAGGAAATACATCAAGAGTTACAGAAAAGAGGAGACCCCAGTGGTTTGTATCTTTGGGTAAAAAGGCCCTATAAGGGGGCATTGATGAATTGTGGTATAAACAAACTTCGATCCTGGCAATATAGTAGATAGAAAATAAGTACTTTCCTTTAAAAAAGATAAATATTTCTGAATATTTGCTAATCTGGGTAGTGATTCCACTATTAAAATTAGCGTAAGACCTGAGTTTTATTAGAATAGCATGCTTGGTGTCTAGTAGGAATGCAATAAAAATTAGCTTAAAAAGATGAGTTTCCAAATGATTGTTTTGTGGGCTCATAAATAAAGATACTTGTAAGTGTTTTTATTGTTTTGCTCCTGACCCTCCCTCAGGGTTATATCTTTACTGCATGTTCCATATTTAATTTCATGATCACATTGAATATCAGAGAAATAAGAAACAAGTTATATTCATGGATACGGACCTCCATTGTTTAATAATAATAATAGCTATCATTTCAATAAATATTTATTCTTTGTCTATTAGTTTACATGCCTTATTCTTTTTTGTAATTTTTGTTAAGGCATATTTAAATGCAAGTTATGAGTTTTGCAAATGTGTACAATTGTATAACCTATATCTTTATTAAGATATCAAATATTTGCATCACCCCAGAGAGTTAACTTATGTGCCTTCCCAATCAGCCACTTCCCCTCCACTCAGCAACCACTGTTCTGATTTTTATTGCAATAGGTTAGTTTTTCCTGTTCTATAACTATATATAATACATATACAATATTTTCTTTTTGTGTCCCATTTTTTTCAGTCAGAATAATGTTGCTGGATTCATGCATGTTGTTGGAAGTATCTGTAGTTCATTCTTCTTTATTCCTGAGTAGTATTTCACTTTATAAATATACCATAGTTTCTTTGATCCATTCTCCTGTTGATAGACAGTTGAGTTGTTTTCTTTTTTCTTTGCTAGTATGAATAAAACTGCTATGAATATTTATATATAAGTTTTTATATCTAGGAGTGAAATTGCTGGGTCATACTGCATATTTTTTTAAGTACATTAAAAACTGTCTATTAGTTGTCAAAGTGATTTACTATTTTATACTTCCACCAACAATATATGAGAGTTCTTGTTGTTCCACATTCTTGCCAACATTTATTTTTCTCTGTCTTTTTATTTTAGTGAAACGAAATCACATTTCATTGTGGATTTACTTTATATTACCCAGATAGCTAAAGTATTGAGCATTTTTTTCTGGGCTTATTTTGCATATTTATAAATCTTTTGTGAAGCATCCACATAGAATTTCTTTCTTCATTTTTGATTGATAGTCATGCTGGATATAAAATTCTTGGTTGACAGTTATTATTTTTATTTCCTTTCAGCACATTTAACATATTGTCTCACTGCCTTCTTTCTGGTCTCCATATTTTCTGAAGAAGCCAGCCATTAGTATTAAGGATGTCTTGCATGTGATGATTTATCTTCCTCTAGCTTCTTTCAAGATATTCTCTTTATCTTTTACTTTTGACATTTTGACTACGATGTTTCTAGATGTGAAGGTCTTTGAGTTTATCTTAGAGTTTGTCGAGGCTGTTGAAGGTATAGATTAATGTTTTTCTTCCCCCTCAAGATCGGGAACTTTCTGTCATTTCTTTAAATATTCTTTCTGTCCCCTTTTTATTCTGGGATATCCATTATGAATATGCTGTTATGCTTGATGGTCTGCCACAGGTCTCTGAAGATCTGTTTTTTTCTTTATCCTCTTTTTTTTTTTCCTGTCTCTCTAACTGGACAATTACAATTCACCTATCTTCAAGCTCACTGATTCCTTCAACTGCAAGCTTCAATCTGCTGTCAAGCACCAATAGTGAATTTTTGCTTCAGTTGTGGTATTTTTAACTTCAGAATTTCTATTTGGCTCCTTTTCAATATTTTCTTTTATTGATATTCTCTATTTGATAAGACATTGCTCTCACAGTATCCTTTAGCTCCTTAGACATGATTTCTATTGATTAAGCATTTTTAATATAGGTGATTTTATTTATTTATTTAGAGACAGAGTCTCACTCTGTCACCCATGCTGGAGTGCAGTGGTACAATCACTGGGTTCAAGTGATTCTCCTGCCTCAGCCTCCTGAGTAACTGGAACTAAAGGTATGTGCCACCACACCCGGCTAATTTTTTTTTACTTTTACTAGAGATGGGGTTTCAACATGTTGGCCAGGCTGGTTGCAAACTCCTGACCTCAAGTGATCCACCTGCCTTAACCTCCTAAAGTGCTGGGGTTACAGGTGTGATCGACTGTGTCTGGCCTACAATTTAAAAAAAAAGTCTGATCTTCTCCAAAAACAGTTTTATTGATTGCCTCATTTCCTGTGTATGGATGATACTTTGTTGTTTCTTTGCACATCTCGTAAAATTTTACTTAAAACAGGACCTTTTAAATAGTATAATGTGACAACTCTGGAAATCAGATCTCTTCTCTCCAGTGTTTGTTTATGTTGCTGATTGTTAATATTGTCATGCTGCTTGTTTATTGACTAATTCTGTAAAGTCTATTTTGTATGTTGTGTATGGTTACTGAAGTCTCTGGTTAGCTTAGTGGTCATCTAATGATCTAATTATTGGACAGATACTTTCTTAAATACCTGAGTACAGTAAGTGTCCCCAACTTTTTCAAGTGTCTCTGTATGAATAGTGGGGCATGTCTTCAACACTCAGGCACGGGTAAAATGGTTTACAACTTTGCATTGGCCTTCACTTCCTGTTTGTGTAATGCCTCCCTTTTAGCCAGGAGTGAGACATTAGGGCCTTCTCAGATTTTCCCTGAGCATGTGTACAGTCTTATACATGGTTTGGATTTGTGTCCCCACCCAAATTGCATGTCACATTGGAGGAGGGGCCTGGTGGAAGGCTATTGGATCATGTGTGTGGATTTCCCCCTTGCTGTTCTTGGGATACTGAGTGAGTTCTCATGAGATCTGATGGCTTAAAAGTGTATGGCACTTCCCCATTCTCCCTCTCTCTCCTGCTGCTATGTGAGGAAAGTGCTTGTTTTCCCTTCCGCCATGATTGTAAGTTTCCGGAGGCCTTCCAGTAATGCTTCCTGTTAAACCTGCAGATCTGTAAATCAATTAAACCTCTTTTTTTAATAAATTACCCAGTCTCAGGTAGTTCTTTATAGCTGTGTGAGAACAGACAGCCTTCCACCTGTGCGTGGTCTTCTAAATTTTTAGGAATATGTTGAAACTTTCTAAAACAACATATGTGTACAGCTTAATTTCCAGCTTTTCCTTTTAAGATTTTTTACTTAGTTTCTTATTTGCCCTAGTTGTTATCATCTTAGGCCACCATGGTGTTAAAAATTCATGACTGATTGTTTTCAACAAATGCCACTGGTGGAAGTGCTGAGTGGAGTCTGAGCCAGGTCAAAGAAAAACAAGCCATAGAATGGGGGTTTTCAGAGAATGTCAGACATGTCAAATTATGACAGTTGTCTGAGAATAGTTTTTTGGGAAGCTCCAAATGTATTTTGCCTTCTCCAGTGGCTGCTAGGCTGCTGGTTTTTACTGGGATCAAGGAGCTGTTGCTTTTCAGTGCTACTATGGAGCTGGGAGACAAGGATGGGGATAGGGCAACTTAAAATGCCATAAAAATCACTGTTCTTATTGGGGTTTAGTTATTTTTCATGACCAAATGCTTCTCAGATTATTGCAGGATTTCTTGAAAAATAATCTCAAGGGTTCTGAGGAAAACGATTTTGCCCATCCTTGCTGTTGTTTTTACTGCTTTTGTGGAGGAGCAGCTTTCCAGGGGTATGGCTCTGCTATTCCTACTAGAGGCACAGAAATAGGAAGGAGGTGCTGAATAAGTAGAAGTATTGCTTGATATGTCTTTTATGCCTTTTGGTAAGTAGATGTTAATTTTGATGTAGTTGAATTCATGAATTTCTTCTTTTATGGTTAGAAGTTTCTGCATCCTATCTTAAAAAAATCATTGCCAACTCCAAGGTCATTCAGTATTTTTTTTTTTAATGCTTTCTTTTAGAAGCCTTATAGTTTTAACTTCCAGGTTTCTATCTGTGATCTCTCTTGATGTATTATTATTTGTGTAATGTGACATAGGGTCAATATTATATTTTTCCATGTAAATACCCTTTTTTTTTTTTTATAGCATCTTGTCTTGAAAGGACATTCTTCTCTCCACTGGATTGTTTCAATACCTCTGTTGAAGTTGTACATGTGGGAGTCATTTTTGAATCTGTGTTATTTTCAATTGATCAAATGTCAATTCTTTCTTTAATAGCACATGTTCTAGATTTCTATAGCTTTATACTAAGTCTTGAAATTGGGTAATGAAAGTCCTCCCTCCAACTTTTTCTCCTTTATCGAGGTTATTTGGCTATTTTATGGTTTTTTAAAATTGCTATATACATTTTTAAGTCAGCTGGATTTGGATAAAGATTGTGTTGATTCTAAGTATCAGTTTGGGAAGATTTGATATCTTAGTATTAGTAGTACTGATCTTTCAATACACAAATACGATATGTTTATTTATATCTTTAATTTTTGTCAATGATGTTTTATAGTTTTCAGTGTAAGGTCTTACAAGTATTTTATTGTATCTGTCCTTTAATAATGCATGTTTTTTAGTGCTATTGTTAACAGTATTTTTAAATTTTTATTTTTTAATTTGTAGTTGCATATATACAGACATACAGTTGACTTTTATATATGGTATCTGTACACTATGACTCCAAACTTATTCTGTAGAATGAGTTGATTTTTGCAGATTAGTTGGAATTTTATGTAATCATGACATTTGCAAATAAAGATAATTTTACTTTTTCCTTCCCAATATGTATGCCTTTATTATTATTATTATTATTATTAACAACTTTATTTTCCCTCTCTTTTCACACTGGCTAGAACTTCCATTACAATGTTGAATAAAAGTGGTGAGGGCAGACTTCCAGATTTGTTTCAATGTTAGGGAGATGATACTCAATTCTGTACCATTATGTATGATGTTACTTATAGATTTTTTTCATACGTAATCTTTATCAGACTGAGGACATTTTTTTTCCTTATCATTTTTATTTTTTGCAAGTAGGCCTGCAGGATACATGTGACGTGTTCATCTAGTTAATGATGAGTTAGTTGCTAGGGAGGTAGGAGAAATTAAAAGAACAAGTATATCTGCAGGCCAAACTGGATGGGATGAACAAAGGCCATATAATAGGAATATAGACAAGCTGGGTTGTGTTGAAGAAACCAGACTTCTCTTTGTGGCTCTGCTGCCAACTTCCTATTAAACCTTAAATAAGACACTTTATTGTTTTTGTTATGTATCTGAGACAGAGTTTCACTCTTGTTGCCCAGGCTGGAGTGCAATGGCACGATCTCAGCTCACTCTAACCTCTGCCTTCCAGGTTCAAGCAAGTCTCCTGCCTCAGCCTCCCAAGTAGCTGGGATTACAGGCTCCCGTCACCATGCCTGGGTAATTTTTGTATTTTTAGTAGAGACGGGGTTTTGCCGTGTTGGCCAGGCTGGTCTCAAACTCCTAACCTCAGGTGATCCACCCGTCTTGGCCTCCCAAAGTGCTGGGATTACAAGCATAAGCCACTGTGCCCTGCCATGGCACTTTATTTTTTACCTAGCACTAAAAGATACAGCTGAGAGCCAGGTTGATTTCAGAAAGAATTTGGTAGAGTTGCAAATGTGTTTTAAAAATTTGAAAAATAAGAAATGTAAGAAGAGATTGATAAGGCTGGACTTCCTTTATCTGCTATAAAAAAGGCTGAGATTTAAATTTTTTAATACTACTTTAGTTCACTACACCAGGACAACCATTCATCTGCTCTTTTGTCTCTGGGTACCTTCACATCCCTTTTCTCCAAAACCACATGCTCTTGGTTTCTTTAGCTATAATTGCAGGTCTTGAGATCAGGTAATGCTGTGTTCCCTAGCTCTACTTTTAAGTAATTATTTTGCTAAAGTATCTTCATCTGAATCATCTGGGACGAATTCTCTTTCCTTCCAGGACCTTCACCTCACTGATACAAATTGGCAGTGACCTTCACCTCACTGATACAAATTGGCAGTGTGTCTCCTCAACACATAGGTGTGCTCTGGTGTCTTTGTAGGCTTAACTGTTGTGCCTAGGGCTGACATCGAAATAGGTAGTTAGGTCTTTGCCTCTCACCACAGACCTCCCATTATATCTATGACACTGTGAATTACAGCTTAGGAAAATAATTTTAACTACTTTGTCATTTGACTCCATTCCTTAGGGTCATGCAGGATTTTTTCATTTTTATGAGCCCCTTTTGAGAACACAGATAGCCTTATGAGGGACAGTTGCCTTCAGTTGACAGCCTTGGGTGGGGGTTGTCTAGTCAATGATACCATCAGTTTTGCAAGATTGTGGTTGTGATAGTATAGGCGTCCAGGTGAAATTGAAGGGGGAAGGGACCAAGTGTGCTGGTATCGAAATGGGGAGTGGGATGCTAATGATACACTTTGCTTGTTGTCAGTTTTACTGGGAAGAGCCCTGTGGAAATTTAAATCCTTTCCCCTAAAATTTCTTTGAAGTCCCAAAAGGCTTATGGTTATTTCTGTTCCCAGGCTAATGCTTTTCCTAAATTTGTTCAATTCTGGATTATCTTTTTATCTCAGTAGGCAAAATCTATTCTGTTTTCATTGACCTGGATATAAAATTCAGCTCCTTCTCCAATTTCCATATTCATTAGACCTCACTGCCTTTAAGACAAGAAGTAGACTTCCCTGAAGATACAAGTCCAGGTGGGAAATATGGAGGAGACAAAGGAGGCATTTCCATGACAGCGTACAACAACTTCCAATTGAGCATTAGACTGTGTTCTTAAAATGCTCTTTATTCACCCTATACCAGGACATTTGCCTGAATGTTTATGCCCCCTCTCAATTCTAAAATCCTAATCTGCAAGGTGATGGTGTCAGGAAGTGGGGCCCTTTGAGAGGTGAATAGGTCTTGAGGGTGGAGTCTGCATGAATGGAATTAGTGTCCCTTTGAAAGAGACCCAAGCAAGCATGTTTGCCTCTTCCTCCATGTGAATTGAAATGACACCTTCTATGACCAGGAAGTAGACCCTCACTGGGCATTGAATCTGCTGGCATCTTGATCTTGGGCTCTCCAACCTCCAGAACTGTGAGAAATAAATGTCTGTTGTTCATAAGCTGCCCCGTCTATGGTGTTTTGACATATATATCAATAATGATATATATGGTGTTAGATATATATAGAGCTCTCTCTCTATATATATCTAACTATATATATAAAGTTACATAAGGAATTCTGATTAATAGTTTGAACCATGAGTAGTGAGAATAAAATTATTCTAAATTTTGACAAGGGAAATTGTTGTTTTATTTTTTAAGATGTTATTTTACTGGAGCATGTTCTAATTAGCCTCCTCCAATAAAAGCAGAACCTTTTTATTTAGTAATTGAGTCTCATCTGATACTCTGGGGTACTATAATTTTGTTGTTTCTGTATATTTGATTATTATTAATAATCCAAAACTGATAGAGGTGCTGATGGTTTATGTTTCTGGAAGGCTAGAAGTTAACCTGTGAAAAGCTGATGTTCTATGATTTTATAGGCTAAAAGAGAAGGTAATGCCACAGAGGTTAAGATCTTATTAACTCATAGAGTGTAAATTACTCTTACATCTAATTTAACAGTAGTTGTAAGCATTTCTTTCCTGACTTTTATAAATCTCGATTTCTTATTTATACTTTGAATTTGCATTTGTCTTCTCTACTTGTTACTTTACTAATGAGTTAAATAAAACTTGGTCAAATGCTCACTGCTATGTGTATGAGAATGATGTTTTTCATGGGAATGTGTTTAAGTATTATTAGTTTATAAAGGGTAGCATTATCATGGGAAGGCACCCAAGGTTTCATGGGGGCAACTGGAAAAGAGAAGTCAGCATTTTGAAGTTAGCCAAACCCTATCATGCTAAATTCAAACTTCGGGTGTGGTTTTGAGTATTTGTATTTTCTAGGGTTGCCATAACAAAGTGCCACGCATTGAGTGGTTTAAACAACCAAAATTTATTGTCTCACAGTTCTGGAGGCTGGAAGTCCATGATCAAAATGTCGGCAGGGTTGGCTCCCTCCAGGGGCTGTGAGGGAGAATCTCTCCTGCAGCTGCTGGTGGTTGCTGGCAATCTTCAGTGTTCCTTGGCTCATAGAACCATCACCCCAATCTCTGCCTTCAACTTCACATGGCTTTCTCCCTATATGTGTGTCTGGGTCCAAATCTCCCCTTTTTATTAAAGACACAGTCATATTGGGTTAGGGCCCTGTCCTATGACCTCACCTTAACTTGATGACCTCTGTAAAGACCCTATCTTAAAATATGGTAACATTCTGAGATACTAGGAACTGGGACTTCAACATAAGAACTTTGGGGAGACACAGTTCAGCCCATAACAGTGTGATTACTTTTTCTCCATTCTCAAGGATTACTTTTTCCCTCAAGTGATACCATAAGGAGAAGAATGTCTTTAACTCTGGAGAGAATCTCAGTTAAGTCATCTTACCATGTTTTAAAATGAGATTTGTTGCCACATCCCACGCCAAGCCTGTACCAGTATTGCCTTATGGATGTGGTTAGGAAAGATTACACTTGGGAAGTAAATCCTGTCTGAGAGATGAGTTCACAAGTTCTCAGGGGCATTTAGCTGCCAGGCCATTTTTTTACACATTAAACAAAAAAAAGAAAAAAAAAAAAAGTCTTTTGGGCATTGCATTTATTTACGTGAATATAATACTTCCAATGGCATTTGGATTGCGTGTTTGCACGTGTTTAATATGTTGGTAAATCTCTCTGAGGAAAGTGCGCAGTGCTTTCTGATTTTGTATTAGGAAGATGGGTGAGGCAGGGAAGAGGAATGATTCCTTAGGCAACCATGGAATTATTTACTGACTAAAAGAGGAAATCTTCTGTTTGAATAACCCCTTTGAACTGCCTGACACGTGGTGGAAGCTTGTCAAATGTTTGTTGAATGAACAGAAGTGTCCAGGGAACTCAGACTATTTGAGAGCAATCAAAAAGCACATATTTATTCAGAGATTTACCATATACCTAGCTTTGGCTGATGCTGTGGGGGCCTGCTGATGGGTATACGAACAATAATAGCAGCAACTGTCGTTTGTGCTTACTCTGTGCCAAGCATCTTGCACACATTTTTTTCCCCTATTCTCTGAGTTAGGCACTATTTTTATTTTACATATAAGGAAACTGAGGCTAAAAGACATCAAGCTATCTATGTTAATTGGTAAGGTAAGGTGTATGCTTTACTTCTGCACTCCAATCAATGCCTACTAAACATGTCCTCTTGCTGGTAGAAGTTTGCATTCTTGTTCTAGAGATAGGAAATTTATAATTAGGGCAATTAGAAAAGTAGTATAGAAAAGGTGAATTTTATAGTATGTCTGGTTTGCTATGTATATGTGTACTGTCAGCATTTTATAAAACTGTCAGGTTGTGAAATGGTTAAGTATATAACTTCTGGAGTTAGATGCCTGCGTTCAAATCTTACTCGGACCTCTTCTTACCTGTGTGTCCTTCGACATGGAGCTTACGTGTTCTCCATAAGCTCCATTGAGAACATTTATTATTTAAAAAATGGGAAATTTATTATAAAATAGGGATCATACCTTATTATTGCGAGGGATACATAAAATATGTAAAATGATTCAGTGCCTGGCAAAATGTATTTTCTGTTCAAATGTAAGCTTCTCAAAGGTGGCAATGATTTGTGTCTGTTTTATTTGTTCTTGTATCCTACACATTTAGAACAGTGCTTGGCATCAAATAGACATTTGGTAAATTCATTGTTGAATGGATATATGTCAATATGTAAATGCCTGAACTTAGTCACATTAACAGACATAATAAAGTAGTCAGATGTTTGCACATCTATGTGGAACAGTGGTTTGTAGCCGGGATACACATTAGAAATGCCTGGAGGGCTTTGAATGGACTGCTTCTTAAACCCCATGGTAGGCAAAGGTTGAGTACCAATGTTGGAGAATCACTGTGAAGGTAACAAACATAGAATAATACTGGTATAGTATGTTGAAGATTCAATACCGAAAGTGATTTTCTGAATGACTCCAGGGGATGAGTTTCTTAGGAAACAAAACACAGCCTTTGGTTCAATAGTAATTGCATCCTTCAACATTTCAATGTACATTAAAATAAAAAAAAAAAACTTTGAGTTCATATATAATATGGAATAGGATTTAGGCTCAAATAGTTATACATGGTTTGTTCCCTGACATAAATCACTGGTGAAGTTTGTGTGGGGCTTGGGACAATTTTTTTATTGTGTGGGCTACCCTTCGCATTGTAGACATCTTGTCTAAGTCAACCAAAAAGCATTGTGAGCTGCTTTGAATATAAGCAAAGGTAGTGCCCATATGGTGTAAGAAAAAAGACAACAACACACAAGGTGATTAAGAACTCTCTTGGGGAATCAAACCAAGACACTGAGTAACTTCTTAGACAGCTGGTTCCTTTTCTAGAACAACAGGGTAAGTTCACCAGTCTCTAATGTGTCAATCTTTAGGAGGTGTTCTGGATAAAAGACTTCCTGATTCTCTGGTGCTTTTCTGCTCTGCAAGAAGAATCCTGATTCTGTTCTCACGTGCAGCATCACCCAGAGAGGGAGCTGGCAAATGGGGATAGATAGAAAATGGGAGCCACATAAACCTACAATCAGACTGAAACTGGAACCAGAGGAAATTGAGAGAAATTTGCAAAATGGGTAATTAGAAAAGGGTGTCTCTGGCTAAATAACCACTTAGTTGCATGTTTTCCATAAGTTTTTAAATGTACATTTATGAAGAGTATATGTCACATGTTTCATTAAACACACTGTAAAAATGTTAACACTATGATATGCCCTTTACGAGTGTGGCAAAGGGATTCCGTTTTAATGTTGACCACACAAAGCCGTTTTGATGTCTCTCAGGCTTCTTAACACTGGATTCTACCTTATTTGCATTTATTTTTAAAGAGCTGCTTTGA
Source organism: Chlorocebus sabaeus (assembly GCF_047675955.1). Classification (NCBI taxonomy): domain Eukaryota; kingdom Metazoa; phylum Chordata; class Mammalia; order Primates; family Cercopithecidae; genus Chlorocebus; species Chlorocebus sabaeus. The sequence goes on along the minus strand of NC_132924.1, from coordinate 110,763,207 downwards.
AGGATTTCTGACTCAGGCAAGAATATCACTGAAATGTAAGGCCTGGGATATAATTCAAATCATCCTAATCCGGTTTCTCAACCATTGATCTAATCAGCAAGCTGTTTTGCTTAGCTTCTTGGTCAAGTTCATTCATTCACTCAGAAAGCATTTCTTGAATATAGACTGTGTCTACCCCAGGGCTGGAATGTAATAAGATTAGTAGATGGATTGAGCCCTGTCCTTTAGGAGTTTATAGTCTTATTGAATGAAGTGAAGAAAATAATATGATGCTATTTAAAATGTATAATGGTTTTTACATTTTAAATATGTTAGAGCTTTTTCAGGTAATTGATATTAACGTTGACATTGTATTATTGAAACTGCATTATAATATATTTTCTTTTCACATCTATTTCACAGTTAATATCACAGTTCTTTTCAAAGAAGCATTTGTGATTCTCACCATCCCCTATGAAGAAGCATTGTTGTGAAATTAATAGAAAGAATCATTGGCATTTCATGGTTTTGCTGACCATGGGCTTGAGAGGATTCTGAGCAGAAGGAAAGCACAAGTTGAAACCCCATTGATTTTTTTTAATAGGAACAAATTGCAGCATAAAACTACTGCTCCCTCATCCCACTCCCAACCACACACCAAGTCCTACCAGACTCTTAAGTGTCATCATCTACCACCAAGATAAATTCAAATAGAAAAATAACTTTCACTAACCTTTATTTGAGGTCTGAGATATAATAAAACTATTTTCTTATTTTGGAAGAAAATGTGTATACATGTATGAATTATTGGAGAAAAGGATTTTCTCCCATGGTTATTTAAAAGCATGGAAAGTTCTAATCAGAAATTATTTCCTACACCCTGTTGTACCTAAATATATTTTTCTATTTGTATGTCCTTTTGTGAGGGCAATTAGAGTTACAAACTGGCAGCCACTTTCATGTTTTTTACTTATTTTTTCTTCTAATTAATATTTATATGTATAGACATAAAACCAACCTTAAATTTGTATCCACAAAGAGAAATACATGATCAACAAAAGGCTTTACTTGTTTCTTTTCCCAGGGTAGAAAAGAGTGCAATTTGACTGTAATTTCATTCAGGGTTAAATGTTTGTATGTCTCTTATCATATAGCCACATTGTCTTTCAGAGGCACACGTGGCTTGCATCCTTGAATCCTAATTTGATTATTTCAGCAATTGACTCCTCCTGGCAGTCCTAATTAGGAAGAATAACCAGATTTTGGTGGTCAGAGTCTACAAGTTCTGATGAGTTAAACTCATTTGTCTTGTGGTTTCTACTGGTGCCTGACAGTAGAATTTTATTTTCTCTCTTGAATTTTTTTTTTTTTTTTTAATCAAAACTGTCTGGGACAGTTAATGAAAAAATGAAAGATCTGTGTTTTTCTCATTAAACCAAGATTTAGGAATTCTTCAGCCATTCTAAGAGTTTGCACCTGGGTATGGTTTGGTATTTTTTTTTTTTTTTTTTTTTTTTTGAAAGGACACTTAATTTAGGTTGTGGTGACTGTTAAGGAATCAAATGTAGAACCTGTGTATTCCGACTCTGTGGAGATCTGATTTTCTTATGATGAAAACTGTAGCTCAGAGTCCCCATACAGAGCCCTTCAAAGCCAGAGAAAATCCTAATAAAAATGCTAAAGAAGTTCCTTCAACATAGGTGGAGGAAAACTGTTTTGAGATGAAAGATCACTGTGTAAGATTCTCCCACTGTTACTTTCTTATTGCTCGATGATATGGAATATGCTTTGGGGTGAGGGGCCAAAATTGTGGTTGCTAATTGTTTGCCTTGGTGAAAGTGAGGAATGAGAATATTGTGTCATCATTAAAGGCCTCCATCTTTATAATGACCCTTTTGGGGATTATATAAAGCAAGTACATTGTCTGCTACCCAGTGGGAGCTTTTGAAAGTAGGCTACCAGCAAGCTCGATGTGATCACTTCCAACTACTGAGGACCTACCCACTATTTCTGGGACTTCCTGTATGGGAATACAAGAGACTTAAAAAAAAAAAAAAAAGAAAAAAAAAACCAAAGGTCTAGACACTTGCTGAGCTCTCTGACATACTTGGTAATTGATTAATGGTTGCACAGTCCTGGATTTGTTACTGGCTTCTACTCAGCATTTCCTCGGGCTTGGGGACTACTGTTCATCTTGCTCAACTTTACCAATTATTTTTTTGGAGGAGGTTTGCAGAGGTCACTGAGCAGGACAGAAAGACTACGTGCCCTTCAGGGCTCAAGAAAGCTTTTCAAGTCTGCTCTTGTTCCTTCCCCTCTATATGGGGCAAGTTTCTTTTCCTTTGGGGACTCATTTGTGATGGAATTCACCACAGATCTGGCCACCACTGCTTTCCTTTTCTCCATTCCACTGTCCGGAGCCTTGTTCTTCTCTGTATTCTGCGGGGTTGGGAAGTCTAAGGATCTGGGCCTTTCTGGGGATCCAGGGTGTCTGCAGGCCTCATCTCAGAGATAGCAGATTCTTACTGCAGTTTTCAGGTCATATGAGACTAGCTGAAGAGAGCCAAATGAAGATAAAGTAAATAATGAAATTGCTGATGTTTTCTTTAGAGCGCCCCTTGATGGGCTTCGGAAAGTTGTGGTCCCAGCTGCCTAAATGTACATGTTCCCACAGAGCAAAGTTTAAGAACTCTAGTGCACAGAAGAGAACCTTAGGAGTGTGTGTAAATGCAGCTTCCCGTGCCTCACCCTCCAACTGATTCAGGACTCAGAGTTGCAGCATCACAAGACCCTCCTGATTCTATTTCAGGTACTTCTCAGACCACACTTAGATACTATTATAGAGAAAAAGCCCCTCGCCCTTCTATGGAGCGACTTAGTTAAATCACAAATCAGCGCTCAAGTTTAAGCTCTAGACCCTTGTGAGACATTTTTTGTGAGGCCGTTCAGAAACTGAACTTCCACGATTCCTGACAATCCCACAGATCTCCCTAGGTGATCCCTGCTTTTTTTTTCTTCTTGCTGTTCTTATTCTCACCACTATGCTCTAACTGCTCCTCCCTTCCCTTTGCTCAGCAATGATCATATTTGCTTTGCTAAAGTAGCCCCCCTTGTTTCATTTCTTTGCAGATCAGGGATGACTATCCCAACCTCTCCCAATTCATACCCTCCTTTCTGACCTGAATTCTGTTATGATCCACTCGACAAATCTAACATCTAATTAGCGTTTAGGCTTTATCTTATTGTGGGTCTTGGTAAGATATTGGATGTGCAATTTCTTGGCAGATGCAAAACAGTCTTTTCCCATTTAGAACCTCAAGCTCATGTAGTCCTCTGCAGGGGTAAGGAGGATAGGGAAAGGATGATATTCTTGAGAGGAGAGTAAAATAACAATGAACTTTCAGCTGTAACCAGCTTAGAGAGTGCTTTGCCGGCAAATGGAGGAATTTCAGTAGGAGACCTCACGAACCCATTTTTCTTGCTTTTAGTCTCTGGCAATCTTAAAGTTGTTCAAGTATGGTCAATGCCCAAACCCTAGGTCTTTTTCCATAAATGAAGAGTCAAGACCTTTGTTCTTTCCCTCTACTCTGAATAGAGGATTATATTTTAATTTTTGGTTCTGAAGCATTATTTCCCCACAGTGGTCCCCTCGGCCTCCCTGTCTTTTGGGACTTGCCACCATCTGTTGACACCATGCACTTTAGAGAGGTATATTCCAATACATTGGTAAAGATTTTCAGATGTGGAAGAGGCTAACTCAGGCATTGTTTCTACCCCATGGGAAATTTTCAGCTCTGTATGAGATTCTGATGTTGGTTTTTCTTTGTTTTTGTTTTTGTTTTTCTTCTTGCTGCAGGAAAGCAATCTCCCGGGCAGGCCTCCAGCATCTGGCTCCTGCACATCCCCTCAGCCTTCCTGTGGCAAATGGTCCAGCCAAGGAGCCCAGAGCGACTTTGGACTGGAGTGTAGGTGTCGCCTTTTTCATTTAAACATCACTTCAGTGCATGTTTTGTGTCTCTCATTCTCAGGATTCCTCTAGCTACAAGGAAGACTTGCTTAGTAATTTTCAACATTGCCCGCTGACCTGTCCTCAGATACCTTAGCTGTAGCTCCATTTTCAAACTCCTATGAGCATCGCTCCTTTATATGAAGTCAGATGTGTTCAAGACTAAGATAAAAGCTTCCTGAATCATTTGAAGTACTACTGCAGCTGTAAGATTAAAAAGTACCTCGTGCGCATGCTTTATTGGTTTCTGTCAAGTTGATGATGAATAGAGCCTACCCTTAATGCAACATCACACAATCTAAGTTTTGATTTCCTCAGCTTGAGCTCAGTTTTTCTGGGTGCTTTTTTCCCCAGAGGATTACAGGCACTTCGTGTCATTCTATTGCTTTTCCTTCCTCCCCTAACCCAAAGGTAGATGGGTCTTGCATCAGTAGGTTGGGTATAGTATATGAGCCGATGTTAACATTTTAACCATAACACACTCACAAAAACTATTGACTTGAAGATTATAGTCTGAAACTCTTTAGTTGATTAAACACATTTATTGAGAGTGTTCAATGAGTCAAGTTCTTGGCCGAGTAACTGTTTCTAACTGTAGACCCAAAGGCTTTGTCCCTTCCTGAAGCAATGTGAGGAAAAGGTATCAAGGGACAGAAGGGCTTCCCTGAAGTCCTGCCAGCCTTCCCTGATGATGAACCTTGTTTAGAACTTTTAGTTAAATCTGAATAGAAGGGATAATCTGTGTTCTTTTTCTCCATAGGAAAGAGAAAGGTGGGGTGGGGGAAAGGAAAACCATGCCATGATTTGATATTCTCTGTGTTATAACATTTCTTCCTCTCCTCTCAGCACACACTTATTAATATCCTTATTTTACATCTTGGATGCATACCAGTGTAAATTCTGCCCACATTTATGAATTGCCTGGCAAAAGACTGGATGTATTTGAACTACAGCTTCTCCCTTGGTGGAGATATTGTTATACTGAGAGTGTTCAGATGCCGCCTGAGCCTGTTGAATTGGTGTATAGAAAGAATATTCCTTTCCTGGAGTTTTCTTCTTTATTCCAGGACAGCTATTTAATAAAGTCCTAACCCACAATAGAGTATATTTGCACCAGTGTTTGCATAATTAAAAATAATTAAATGCATAAACATAAATAAAACCTAAGAGGGGTATGCATGGAGCAGTGATGAGAGTGTGTTGTATATCAAGGAACCGAAAGAGTTAGTTTAATATTCACGATGTTCCAAAAAATCCTGTAGTCTGCAGCAGCAGGGCCTTCTTTGAGGTGAGAGATTCTAATGAGGGGTAGTTTAATCACTTACAGGGAACATTCATTAATTCCCTTCTCTGCCCTTTTGTGTGACATTAGATAAGTCACTGATTTCTTTCAGCTTCAGAGTCCTCATCTGTAGATGGGGATAATTGTGGCTCTATTTCATGGATGTTGTTAGGATCAAATGTGACAATCAGTGAAAAAGTTTTTTTTTTTGTAAACTGTGCAGCCAGCAGATTTATTTATAAAAGTAATTGATGAATTCACTAATTCATCAAACATTTGTTGAGTTCCTGCTTTGTACTAGAATCTATGTTGGTTACTTGGGATTGCGAGGTGAAGAAGATACGGTTTCTGCCTTCTAGGGGCTTTGAATCCTGTGGGCAGAAAGGAAATCAACATGAAAATACAGGGTAATGATGCCTAGAACACAGGGGTCAGAGGGCGTCACTGGAATGCAACAAAAGGACATTCCGTTCCCATTTGATGTTGGAAATAGTTGCCAGAAAGTGCTTTTTAAAAGAAGTGTCCTGCCTGAGCCAGAGCTTGGCTGCAAGGTATTATTTTCTGATTCCTGTAGAGAGGTATGTACTCTAATATTTCATCAAAATGGTATTTTTGGCCAGTGGTGGGAGGCTGCAGTACAGGATGAGGGAAAAACAAATAGGAATGAAGGCTGGGTTTGTGCATAGTGATCTTTTATCCCCTCCCTCTTCTCCCCTTTTCTTTGATTGTGGGTACCCCGTCTTGGAGGTCTGTTGAAAGTATGGCATGACACAAAACACTTAGCTAACATTTAACAATGGAGGGAAAATCGAAAGCCTGTCCTGAAGACAGTCCATCTAAGGGCCTAGATATTGATGTGTAAGGAGTTATGAGATGTTACTCTGGAAAAAAACCAACATATTTGTGGGCTAATTTTGGTGTCAGCAAACAGAAACCAAACCGTGATCAACACACTACACTCATTTATTACAATTGTGTGAAGCGTTTGTTTCAGAAAAGAGGAAAAAGCAGATTGTTAAAAGCGTTTCAGTGACTTTTTCTTTTGCTAAGACTTTAGATTTCTTGTATTACTTTAGTATGCTATTCTGTTCAAGGAGCCAGCCAGGGATTTCTTTGTTCCATTTAAGGTGCAAAAACAGTCACCTCTCTGTGCCATTCCCTCTCCTCCACCCTCTTGTTTGGTTCCCTCATCTCCTACCATTAGTCTACTCTTCTGGACTCAATGTATGCAAATGAGCAATCTTTACTCAATTCAGTATAACTATTTATTGAGCAATGATTAAGGTTGGAGCCTCTTTGATCTTTCAAATAAAAAGGAAGGTGGCAGGAGCTTATAAAAAGGTGGGGGAAACTCCAGTCTCTTGCCTTTGATAAGGTAAAGGGCCCCAGTAGTGCTAAGTTGTGCTTCTGAGGGTCTTGACCACACTGGCAGACGGGGTCCAGCAGGGATGACGAGGGTCCTGTTTTTCTCTTTCATACCCGACTTGACTCTTGGGTCAAAATTCTCTCTGCTCTGTAACGCTCAGGGGAATGAATGGGGGTCACCTCAAAGGCCTCTACTACTATGATTCTCTGGCTTATGTTACTCTATTCTTCTTCCTTCATCTGTAAGGAAAAAGATTAAAAAACTGTTCACGGTGTGTCTGAAGTTGTAAAGTCAGAGTGAACCTGGAATCAGGATCTTAGTCCCCAAGTTTCTACTTACTGTGGAATCCCAAAAGGGCCATGTTCTGACACTAGCCTATGTGCCACAGTCATCTGAAAGGACACAATTATTTCCTAAATATACTTTGGCAAAATACTTTGAGAAGTCTGTTTGTGGGGTGCCTGAGATACAGGTGAGCACTGATTTAGTGTGCATAGACTGTAGGCACCTGCACTTCTTGGCCGGGAGGATGCTATTATAGCAGACAGTTTTTATGCTTTGGATACATGAACTTAATAATTTTCTTTAAGCATTCCAGTTTTGTGTTCTCATTTTCCTGTTTGTGATATATAGACTCTCTCTCTCTTAGTTTTAGCTTGTTTCTCCCAAACATTCTCTCCTACTGTGTTTTACTCAAGTGTCTTATTATGACTTTTAGGATTCTCTGTCTCATATGGGCTCATTCTTTGAAGATTTTTTGCCAATAGATATTTACTGAGGCTGCCTGTGCATCGGCATTTCCCTCCGTGCATGTCAGGGATAGAACCTGTAACGGTGTGTGGAGAGTATCTGGATTAGTCATCAGTATGGTGCCTGAGTCTTCTATTGACAGCAGTGGACACTGGGATCAACCCAGTATGAAAATTGCTATTTCCTCTAGAGATTTTCTTTTTTGTTCTCTGCCAAGCCATGCTCATCTTTTCAATCAACCCGATTCTATTTATCTGATGTACTCTTTGTATCCTCACAATACCTCTCTGTTCGTAGTGCATTGTCTTACAAACCTTAGAACCAAATTAGTGCTTTTTGTTTGACTTTCTTATTTGTAGCTGTCAGATTTCAGGCTGCTTCAAAGGAGGGGCAATGTTTTCTGCTTGTTTTCTCTTCACAGTGGAGAGAACAGCATCACAGACCTCATAGCTACTTGGTTACTGATGTCAGGGGATGAATTGATTACAGTTTTTCTGCTCAATCAGTGAGAAGGGGATATTTCACTGGGAGTTGACAGGCACTCAGATAATCTCCAGTTCCTGAAAGGCTTGGTGGGCATGACGCCAAAGTCTGCTTGAAAAATAAATGGATTCATGCCGTTTTAATCCCAAGTAACTCTCTTTAAATTTCCTTCCTAATTCAACGCATTGTGTTAGATCTTAAGGTGCACACAGTACTTTGGCCTTCCTACTTTTCACAGGGGCATCATCTTTTCACCTCCACAGTGACAGCCTGCAGCAGCTGCCCCCTCTGACACTGGATGACGCCTGTCAGCCAAGACAGTTGGGGTAAAACAAGTTAAATTACTAGAAAGGAAGGAAGTAATGCCTAAAAAGGAAAAAATATTCTCATCTCCTGGGATGGATTCCAAGTTCCCAGTTTAGAGTGAATTAGTCCATTTAGAAGCATGTCTGTTCCACAGATAATGTGTATCTTCTTTTAAATGTCACATGTCTCCCTTCCAATGGAGACTTCATTTGGACTTCCAGCACTCTTCCCTGTTTGTAGTATTGCAGCAGAGAGCCCGGGAAGTACATCTCCCATCTGTCCCCACCGTTTTATTTGTTTTTGCCCATTACACTGCCTAAAACAACCCCCTGAACAGCGGTGGAAAAGCCACCAAGATCTTTCTTAAAGGGCACATTGGTTTTAAACCCAGCACCCTTGATTTCATTTTATTTTCCTTCCTCATTGGCAAACTTTCTTCAGTCCTAAGAGCTGTGGAAAACAGAGCCTCAACACAAACAAAGCCAGATCTTCAGTTCAAACCACCTTTCCTTCCCTTTAGTTGACAATGCTAACAAAGAAACACTTTCTCCGAGGCAGATAGAAACATCACACAGTTGATGCACTGCCTCACAGTTTGGTTCAGGGACAAGATTAAGGAACCAGAGTCTTCATGTGGGATTGCTTTAAACTGGGTTATGAAACTAGGTCATCTTATCTTTAGAAACCTTGAATGAAAAGCCAGGAGGAGGCAGGGGGGTGTGTGTGTGCATGCGTGTTTGTGCGTGCGTGCTCGTGTGTGTGTGCATGTTCTCACTTCAGTCCTGTTTCCTGTGAGTCCTAGGAGACCTGGACTTTCATTTCAAGCTTCAGGCCCTGCCCTTCATCAGGTCTGAGTGTCGTAATCCACAGCCCCCATGGCGCTACATCTTTCCCCACTCCCAGCCTCATTTCAAAAAACTGAAGTCAGAGTAATTGATAAATGAGACTGTTTGTTGAGCAGAGTATAAGGAACTACTCACTATAAATCAGTGAAGATCCCAGTCCTGGTCAGCCATGTAAAAAAAGGGACAGATTGACCTTGATTTCACGGACCCTCACCATTCCTTTCTTTTCTGAGAATGGGAGAGTTTTAAAATCAAATCACGCTGGCTGCTGGAGGAAATCGTGGAATCCTGTAACTTCACAGACCTGTGAGAAGTGTCTCGATCTAATCTTCTGCCTCTAGGCAAGTGATTACCTGAACAAATGCTGTCCAATAGAAATAGATATGAGCTGTAATGATAAATTTTCTAGTAACCACACTTTAAAAAGTGAGAAGAAATAGGTAAGATTATTTTTTGATTCCATATTTTGTTTAACCAAATATATTCAAAATATTATTTCAACATGTAATCAACATAAAAATTATTAGTGAGATATTTTACATTCTTTTTTCACACTAAATCTTCAAAATCTGCTGTGAATTTTTCAAAGAGAAGCACATCTCAATTAGTGCTAACCACATTTTAAGTTCTCAGTAGCCATGTGTATATTGTACAGCACAAATCTAAAACATCCAACATGGTGTGTTATCAATTCTTGAAGATCTTCAAGGGGAAGTAATCCACTCTTTTTCCTTTTTGATTTTGTAAGGACATTTACATAGGATACATATTTATAGTACTCATTGTTTCAAAACATTTTTATAGGCAAGTGTCTTCATTTTGTGTGGAGTATTTGCTTCTTGTGTGAGCATACTCTTTATCTGTAGTATTCAGTCTCAAACATTCACCTCATCTTTGTCTTTTTACCTATAACTATTACTAGAATTTCAGTAGCACTTGAGCAGGAAAACATGCCTATATCTAGAAATCCATATTTATGTCTATTTAGGTGAATCTCCACTCTTAGATAACTAGATCTATTGATGTAAATCTATCAGTGTAAATATGTATAGCTATACAGACTTGTCTCAGCACTCACAAGTGGAGAAGAAGTGTTATCTTTGTTTAGAAATAGGAGAGTTATTTTTCTGTCTGGCACAGATGGATACTCTTTGAGTGGTGTACTATTTGAGATGGTATTTCAAGATACATGTGTAGAGAAGAGAGAAAGATGTTTCCAGGTAGGGACAGTAGAATGAACAAAAACGTGCCACCAAAAAGGGAAATGCGAAGTATGTTTAAAGAAGAGTGACAGGGAGCCCAGTGTGTTGGCATATGCCTGTAATCCAGCTACTCAGGAGGCTGAGGTGGGAGGATTGCTTGAGTCCAGCAGTTTGAGGCTGCAGTGAGCTGTGATGATGCCACTGCACTCCAGCCTGGGCAACAGAGCAAGGCCCTGTTTTTTTTTTTTTTTTTTTTTTTTTTTTAAAGTGACAAGGATAAAAGAGTGATTGATGCTGTTATTGGAATCTAGCATGCCAGGTCGAATTTGGATTTTATCTTATAAATAGGGAAACATCTAAGCATTCTGAACAAGGGAGAGGCATAATCATGGCTGTCTTTTGGGGGAACTAAATTTATACTAATGTAAAATAAATCAGAGAGGGTGTCAGAGTTCAGAGCAGAAGAAACCAAGACTCCGAAATTTTAGATGCACTGTCCAGCGTATAGTAAGTAACTGGGGGGTATAGTCAGATAATGAAATGAAACCTAGACAAAAATAAAAGCAAAAGGAAGAGGCCTGCATTTGCCGGGGTAAATGAGGCTCTGCAGCAAGTAAAAGACTCAAATGTATAATGGCTTAATACAAGAGAGGTTTGTGTCTCGCCTGTGTGATAGACCAAGACTATTCCAGGTGGTTGGGTGGGGAGTCAGGCCCTTTGTCACACAGCTGTTCAGTGACCCATGCTGAGGATCGCTCTGACATCCCACCAAGAGGATTCCAAAAGGCTGACTTCCCAATTGACCAGTAAGATAAAAGACCATGGAGGAATACATGTGGGAGGATTTAATGGAACAAGTCTGGAATTTCTGCTTCTGTTTCACTGTTCAGAATTTGGTCACATGGCCACACCTAATTGCAAGGGAGACTGGGGAAATAAAGTCTGACTGTGTGTCCAGGAAAAGGAGAAATAATTATTTTGAGGAATGGCTAGCAGTCTTGGCCACAAAGACCAAGGAGAGAAACGTGGTTAATGCTAACATCTGTGGATTAGGAGGAAGAAGGGAAACTAGAGTAACGGCGACACTAATGAATATAACGAACGTCTATTAACTTCTTGTTTTATGCGGAACATTGGGCTTTACGCATTTTTATGTTTAAACATCACTGTAGTCCAGTAAAGGAGGTACAGTGATTTTTATGTGACTGATGAGTAGAATAGGGTTTAGGGAAGTGAGAAGGGCCCTAAGTCATACAGCTATTAGGCAACAAGTCTGACTCCAAAGCTCATGTTAGTTAACATGGATCTGGAGAAGGGTTCATGAGAATTGTAGGAAGAAAACAAAAATAGTTCATTTGTCTACTGCATTCTTGTGCTAATGCCACCCAGTCTAGACAACTTTATGCAGGATTCAAGAGTCCCTGAGACTACCTTCTCTTCTGACATCAGTTGCAAGTTCGGGAACCCCCAAGACCACACTCAGCTTCAGTAACTCACTAGAAACACTCATGGAACTCCCTGAAAGTTAATACTCACATTTATGGTTTATTACAGTCCTTTCCAAGTAGAATCATGGTTCACTAGCTAACTTCTCCCAGCAACCATGTGCTATAATATACATGGCATAGTGCCAAGCAGGGAAGCTCATTTGAACCTTGATGTCCAGAGTTTTAATTGGGGGTTGGTCCTGTAGACAGGGTTGACTGCCCATTTGGTTGACATTAGCCTCTAGCCCCTCTAGGGGTCAAGCTGATACCTTATGACCCAAGGCCCTCAGACAAACAAAACACTCTTATCAGGCAGGACGTTCCATGGGCTTAGAGATTACTTTCTTGGAGCTGAAAGCTCATTGCTTTATCAGTAGGTTTTGACATTTTACCCGCTGCTACATTTTAGGCTTCACTTTCTAAAGTAGTTGATGGGATTTCACTGTGGTTTCCCTCATATTGGCTGCTGCTGTTATGCATTTAGCTCCATCTTCTCTGGTAGATTTTTCTCCATTGATTAACACAGAATCTCAGTGCCTGGCACCAGTGTTACTGAATAAAGGATTGCTGAATAAGTTAAATAATAATAAATTGAAAAAGCATTATTCTGAACAAATGGTTATGTTAGAGTTGGAGAAAAGTTCCCAGTAGAATATTTTAGATTGTGTGGATTGATTTCTTCAGGATACCTTGCAAAGAAGTGCTTTTCTACTTCTTAAAAAAAATGTCGTCATTCATCGCTATCTGAAAACTTTTAGATTCTGAACCCCTAGCTATGCTTCTCTTTCCTCTGCTGCTGTCCCACAAGATTGACTGTGAAGTGAAGCCTATTTTCCCATTGACTTCCTTGAAAAAAATTGAACTTGCAACAGGGAAAAATTACAGTAGAGAAGAAAAAGTTTTGGTGAACAGGTGTCCACCGTTTGATGTAGAGGGCAATGATCATGGTCAGTGTTGCTCTCCCTTTAGGAATGGTTTTGAGGCACTCAGAGATGTGGATGGTGCACTCCCACCCCAGGGGCTCCCTGTGTTATGTCCTGGAGCCCTTGACACCTATATCTCTAGTGACTTTTACCTTCTCTTGTGCCTTCCTGCCTCACTTCTGCGGTCTAGGACTTGGATCCACCTTTCTTGGATTCTGAAGCACCTAGGTCACATGCCACAATACAAATTTTGGTTGTTCTTACCCCAGAATTATTTGAGTCACTAGGTCCTGAAAGGAAAATGTGTTCTATCTGATTCTGAAGAAATACGTTTATTTTAGAAGATGGGTGACACTTGGTATTTTTTCCCAGCAAATGTCATGGAGTGTAGGTTCCTGTTTTTTTTTCTGAGTCAGAATATCGATCCATTGCTCAGCCTGGAGTGCAATGGCACTTTCTCAGCTCACTGCAACCTCTGCCTCCTGGGTTTCAAGCAATTCTCATGCCTCAGACTCCTTAGTAGCTGGGATTACAGGTGCCTGCCACCATGCCTGGCTAATTTTTGTATGTTTAGTAGAGGTGGGGTTTCACCATGTTGTGCAGGCTGGTCTCAAGCTCCTGGCCTCAAGTGATTTGCCCACCTCAGCCTCCTGAAGTGCTGGAATTATACGCGTGAGCCACTGCTCCTGGCCATTTGGTGTATATTTCTGCTTTGCTGTACTAGGCTTTGAGATTCAAAGGGCTGTGGTGTGGACACTGCTGGAGTAGGTTGTAATAAAAGTGGCTCATGTATAAGATGGGTTTCCATGACATGATTGTATTGAAGTCATCTGCTCAGGCTGCTATGACAAAATGTCATAGACTTGGTAGCTTAAACAACAGACTTCATTTTCCACAGTTCTGGTGGCTGGGAAGTGCAAGGTCAAGGTGCTGGCAGATTCCAGTCCTGGGTAGAGTCCTCTTCCTCACCTGCAGACAGTTGCTTTCTTGCTGTGTACTCACATGGCTTTTCGTTGGTGTGTACATGTGGAGAATCTCTCATGTGTCTCTTCTTATAAGGACACTAATCCCATTATGAGGGCTCCACCCCTGTGACCTCATTACTTCCCAAAGTCTCATCTCCACATTCCATCACATTGAGGGTGAGGGATTCAACATAGGAATATATATATATATATATACACATATATATATATATATATATATATATATTTTTTTTTTTTTTTTGAGGTGTAGTCTCAGTCTGTTGCCCAGACTGGAGTGCAGTGGCATGATCTCGGCTCACTGCAGCCTCCACCTCCCAGGTTCAAGCGATTCTTCTGCTTCAGCCTCCCGAATAGCTGGTACTGCAAGCACCCACCACCACACCCAGCTAGTTTTTGTATTTTTTTTTAGTCGAGATGGGATTTCACCACATTGGCCAGGCTGGTCTCAAACTCCAGACCTCAAGTGATCTGCCTGCCTCAGCCTCCCAAAGTGCTGGGATTGCAGGTGTGAGTCACCATGCCTGGCCAACGTATGAATTTTGAGGGGACACAGTTCAGTCCATAGCATCCCCCATAACAAATAATTACATGCCCATGTACATCTGATGAGTAAGGTAAAAACAAGAGTAATTTTCCTGTGAGACATGGGGACTTAGTCTTGTTTCTTTATGGTTAATCTAATACAATACTTTTCCTAACAGCTCAGAGCCCGTTTTAAGCAAACGAGCAAAATATACAATTAATATATAAATGTATAATTTCCAAGGTAGTATCCCATAAGAAGGAATATGGAATTCTATTCATCATACTATTGAAAAAAAAAAGTTTACTTCCCCCTTTCCACACATTTCTGTAAAATAGGATTGTTGCTCATCAGGTCATACATTCTAGCAGCTCTGTTCCCCATCCAAAGTATATGAATATTTTTAGAAGCAATAACATTTAGTTTGAAAAATTGAGAAGTAATTGGGTGAAGACCTTACTGAATTAGTAAGATGTGAATTAGTAGAAACTTATTATGCTTTGAGTACACAGGAACTTAGTTTTAAGAAGCCTCTGCCCTTAGAAATATAATTTACCTGTTACTGGTATAACTGTGTTTTCAAACTGTCTTTACTTAAAATACTTTAATGCTACCGTCCTCTTTTTTAGCTAATTTGTTAAGCTTATTCACTGAGCAAAGTCAAATTTTAAAATAATTTTAGTCTCAGTTGTCATGAAATTTGCAGTGGTGGACTTGGTGAATAAAGTTTGACATCAAACTGTTTCGAGGTGTTTTTTCCCCGTTTGTTGAGTATGTTTCAAAAATGACCACCACCATGGATAAAGCAGCTATAAACCTAATGTCTATTTTAGTTATAGCTCAAAGTTTTTCCAAACACATTTCTCCCTTTTTAGAATTTCAGTAGAATCAACTCTAGCAGTACTTTGAGTGGTCAGATGAGGAATGTTTAGGCTCCTTTGTTTCACTAACTTTCTTGTATCCCAAATCTAAATTTGAAATAGTCTTCCTTGTCCCTGGAAAAAAAAAATTGATGTCAGGTGGGTCTTTTCCTTGCAGGAGAATGCCGTGAATGGAGAACACCTGTGGCTGGAGACCAACGTCTCGGGAGACCTATGCTACCTTGGAGAGGAGAACTGCCAAGTCAGATTTGCAGTGAGTGTGGGCTCTGTGTTGTTGGGGGAAGGCCTGTGGATCTGAATGAATAGAGGGGTCACCTTGCCTAAATTTCCAAGGGGAGGTCTGAACGAGCCTGTCCCTGTGAGATGGAAAGCTTCCTGGATGTTTTCAAGGTTTACAGAGAGAGAGTTTTTCAAGTTAACATGGCTTTCAGGTTGTCACTTGTAATGGTTTTAGGGTTCTATTATGCAGGCCAGGCCTTGGTGTCATGTGTTACTTTATAATGATGCCCAGGGTAGGTTTTTGTGTGTTGGTGGTGGGGTAGAGGGTAAATGTGTATGAAGTAGTGTCTGCTTGTGGAGGGTTTGTTTGGGTGAGGCCAAGGCCTGTGTGCGGAGGAAGGGGCTCTGTCTGTAGGGGAGTGGCCACAGTGGGGGCTTTACTGATGGGTGAAGGTGGAAAGACAGGGAAACATCTGTGCTGGGAATGGGTGTAGGCGAACAAATAATCCAGACCAAGTTCTGGAGGATCCAATTCTAGAAATAATGTAAACAATCAACAGTCAGGTCAATTGGAGTAACATTTGTTGTTTAAAATTTGCTTTGTGTCACTATTTAGAACAATCTATTTAGAGGGTTAATATTCCCTTTATGTTGTGAGGTAAGTGTGGCTGCCAGGTGCTGCACTGTGGAGATATCAAAACCATAGTGTTGAGAAATTGAACTTAAAGTTTGTGTGTAGTTTTAAATGGTGGGTCCAAACAGAGAGTAATGGGAAGCTTAGGATAGTAAAGAAGAAAGAAAAGATGTATTCCTTCTTTTTTGGGGAAATGAGCACCAGAATTCATATAATGCTTTTAAAAAAAAATATTTGTTTATTACGTGAAAGAAGTATTTGCAGCAAAATGTAGGGCCTTGAAATTGTGAAGGAATATGTGTTTGTTAATAACTAATATGGAATAAGTTGAGTTTCCATCAAAGCTTATGGAAGAATGTGTATAGCCCCCAATGATTTTAACCAGGCCTGAAAGCATAAAGTCCCAGAACCAGGATCTTTTTCGTTGCTTTAGCTGTTTTAACTACTAGTTTGTAAGTTTCATTTGGAGAGTTTTGAGTGTTCTGGGGAGAACAGGGCCTGTTTAAGTGAAGTTGGGAATCAATGTCAGGGAAAGACCCAGATGAACAGGCTCTGGATTGGAAGTCGGGAAACCTGGAGCTGAATCGCAATGTTACTGCTCAGTGTGTGACATTGAGAACTTGTGACCTGTGGGCCTTGGCTACCTTCTAAAATGGAGAGTAGGATTAAATTATTTTTAATTTTGTTTGTAGGTCTGTAATTAATCATTTGCATCTCTTCTAATTTTGTTGTAAATTTAATTGACTTAAATATCAGGATTTCAACTTTATGCATATGTATTTTTAATTAAAGTATAATTGCATGAAATTTGATTAAATTAACCAAATCCATGAGAATCTCAGCTGTTTGGACTAAAATGCTGTAAATAATGAATTAACATTAGGGTCTTAGTTAATTGCGTAAACACTGGTCTTGGGATTTAAGAGAATATAAAATGGAAGCCAGTATTACTTGCATATATACTTTTGAACAATTTCTATGATGGACTATGATTTTTTACAGAGTTATCCCTTATTTCCAAATTGCTCCCTTTAATCCCTTTCTGTTACTTTTTAGGGGATGGCTACCTCTCTTGGCAAATATATGAATAGATACATATATTCTCCTTAAACCTTCTGTCAGTAAATAGCATTGCTATCCACTGAACGATTATTACTTGTTCACTAATACCTTTAGGCCAGGAAAAGCAACAAAGGGAATAAAGGAAATTTTAGCTGGAAGTAGGAAGAAACAGAGTTGAGAACGTTCCCAGTTTCCTTCTGAAGCTTCCTCATAATTTCATACCAGGTACTTGGCCCTATTAACTTATATTACAAAATGTCTGAAAGATGAAGAACTCTCCTCCAAAAAAAAAAGTTGGTTAAATGAAGGAATAAATCAGTGAGGAAGCTGAAGACCTAACTTCTGTAAGTTTCTTAAAGCTCAGTTTCTTTGCCTATGAAGTGGGGGAAACGCTGTTTTGAGGATTTGGTGAGATGATACATAGAAAGGGCATACTTGGCTCAGCAACTGACCTAATGAATTAAAGGCAAAAAAAGAAAAAACCCAGGAAGGACGAGGGCTGAAAATTTACAAAAGAACTACCAATTGCCAATAGATATCTGAAGAATACAAAGGCATCCCAATTAAAACAACTCAGGGGTCAACTTCATGTGCCTATTAAATTAGCAAAGATTTATAAAATGGTAATACTTAACTGCTGGTTGGGTTAGGCTGAAATGGACGGGCTCATCATCAGTTGCCAGGAGTATAAGTAGATACACTGTCCTTCACAAAATTGGCAGTGTGTACTGAAAGCACTGAAAATCCTCTCAGTCTCTCTCCCCACCTCACACTGTGAGGTGCGTGTCATCTCTGGGCATCCCATTTTGAGAGAGACATCAGCAAGCAGCAGAGGACCCAGAGCGGGGTGCCCAGGTTGGCTTAGGGGATGGAAGCTTGTTGTAAAGAAATGTTAGATTACATGGGTTACAACTGAGTATTAGGAGCAAAGGCAGGGAGATGTCTTCCAGTATTTGAAGAGTTAATTTGAAGAAAAGCGAAGTGACTTGCTATTTGTTGTTAAAAATGGAAAAGTCATAGAGGTAGAATCCACCGACTCTAGCTTTATAACAATAAACAAACATTACCTGGAAACCTAACAATGCACGCTCCTGTTTCCCATTTTGCTCCAAATGCTGATTCAGTATGCTTGGAGTTGGACTTGGGAGTCTGTGATTTTTCCTTTTTTTTTTTTTTTAGATGTTGTCTTGCTCAGCTGCCCAGGCTGGAGTGCAGTGGTGTGATATCGGCTCATTGCAACCTCTGCCTCCCGGGTTCAAGGGATTCTCCTGCCTCAGCCTCCTGAGTTGCTGGGGTTAGAGGTGCAAGCCACCACACCCAGCTAATTTTTGTATTTTTAGTAGAGATGGGGTTTCACCATGTTGACCAGGCTGGGCTCAAAGCCCTGACCTCAGGGGATCCACCCCCCTCGGCCTCCCAAAGTGCTGGGATTACAGGTGTGAGCTACCACACCTGGCTGAGAGTCTGTGATTTTAACAAGCACCTCAAATAATTCTGGTGCAGATGGTCCGCAAACCTAACTTTGAGAAATACCGTATGATAAGAAAGCATTTAGTCAGTCCGAGATTCCCAGTAAGGGAACAAGGTGCCTGGAGAGATTGACTGGAGGGATGTGTATTTGTGGATAACATGTTTGGCCATCTTTCAAGGATGCTGTAGTTGGGGAAGCACAGCTGCTTTGGGCAAGAGGTCAGACACAGAGTTCTCCAGGCAAGTCTTTAGTTTAAATGCTCTGTTTGCAGTTTTCTTAGAACAACAGTTTTTTTGTTTTGTTTTGTTTTGGGGGAGGGGGGGAAGTATGCATAAGCAGATCATGTATTTATATTCTAATTTCTTTTAATGAACCACCTTTGAAGAAAGCCTACCTGTTGGGGCTGGGACTAAATTACCATAACCAGGTACTACCTGCAGGCTCCTAAACAAAATACAGGCAGAGTGCTCAGGGGAGGAGTAAATCCATCATCTACGATGTGCCTTTCACTCCTTTCCTATTTTAGCAAAGCAAATATCACAAGTAGAAGTTAAGAGAAGGAAGAAGTCAGTGTGGGTTGAAGCAGACAGAGGCAGCTTCATGGAAATGGGGTTTGAGCTCAGTTTTGAAAGATGGGTAAGATTGACATAAGTGAGTGTGAAGAAGGAGAGCGTTTCAGGCAGGGAAGAGGAACACGAGCAAACTCAGAGGTGGGGCAAGCTCTGTACAAAGGAGGTGGCAGTCGTGAGCCGTGCATGAGCACGTGTCAGAGAAAAGTGGAAATAGGTTTTTTGAACCAAAACTTGGAGTGCATATTATAAATACTTGTGGGCTTAGGAAGTGTGACTATATAATACGTTGTCTAAACCAAGACACTTTTGAGGGTGAAAGTGGCTGCTGTTAATAATGATCTGTGTAAAACTGAAACTGTCCTGCAAAGCAGGGACCTCCTGCTGCCATGTGGATTGGTATTTGGGGACTGATATTGGAGGGTACTGAAAGCAAAGCAAGGCAGTGACTTCCAAAACCCTAGAACAGCTGCAGGAGAGTTTGTTCCCAAGCGTCAGGGCTAAACCACGTGACCTTTCCTATTCTACAGTTCTCTGGTGGCAACATTTAATACTGTAGAATACCTGTGAGCAGATACGTAATGGAATTAAATTTGTTCCCCAATTGGCGAAGGTTCCCAAATTAGCAACTGTTTCTTTTTCTGGTCTAGATAAAATAAAAGGATGCAAAAGTAATGAAATTGAAGTAGAAAGATCACTGTTTCCCAACCTGCTTATGGGCACGGGAAACCTGAAATAAAATTCCAGCCAGAATCACTGTTGTTTGGTGACATTTATTTTTATGTACATTTATTCATTTATTCACTCATTTATTCTGCCAGTGTTTGTGAGCTGGGTTGAGTCCCTGGTGCCTCACCATTTAGCGGGCACAGCCAGATGGAAACTGTTCTCATGCTCTGGGGCTAGGCTATACAAACATGTTTAGCCAAATATTTGTACCTAAAGAAGCTCACCCCTCTGGTAGTAATCCCTGGAGTCCATACCAGTGTGCACCTACTCAGACTTGAAAGAAACTTGCCTACTTTGATATGCAAATTGTACACCCACCGTGATCATACGGACCTGAATAGGCACATATGGGTAGCATGGGCGGTCCGAAGGAAATAGACTTTGTGTTGGACTGACCTGGGTTTGAAAACCTGCTGTTCCATTTATGTACTGAGTAAAGTTGGGACATATCATTTTGCCTCTTTTTGCCTCAGTTTCCTGATTGAAAGTATTGCTACTGAGATAGACCACAGTGAATCTTATTTGTGGATGAGCATTATAGTCAATTATGCCATTTTACCTTTTAATCTTACCTTTAAAGTGTTGGTTCCCATTCTGAAGATACCGCATCAGGATCTCTGGGGAGTGGGACTGAGCTTGATGTCAAAAACAAACAACCAGATCTACAGATGATTGTGTTCACTGTCAGGGTAGAGAGACAGTGATCCACTTCAGAAACAGTGTCGGCACTGAAAACCGCGGTCTGGTTCTCGCATCTGGTGTGTAGTGGCTGCGATGGGCTAAATAGCGTACTCCAAAAGGTATGTTGAAGTCCTGATGCCTCAGGACTTCAGTACCTCAGAATGTAACTTGGTTTGGACATAGGGTTGTTGCAGATGTAATTAATTAGGATGAGTTCATACTGGAGTAGGGTGGGCCCTAATCCAGCATGACATGTGTCCTTATAAGAGAGGACACACAGAGATACACAAAGAGGGCCATGTGGTGACAGGGGCAGGAATTAGAGTGATACAGCTGCAAGCCGAGGCCCTCCGAGGATTGTGACTCTCCTCAGAAGCTAAGAGACAGGCGTGAAATTCATTCTCCTTCCAAGCCCTCAAAAGGGTGTTCAACTTTGTCGAAACCTTGATTTTGGATTTCTAGCCTCTAGGATTGTGACAGAATACACTTCTGTTGTTTTAAGCTACCCAGTTTGGGTTCCCCACAGAACACCCATTGCCGTTTTGTGGGATCTTAGTAGTCAGTGGAAAAGTATATGAGAAATGCTCACACAATGTTGGCGGTTTTCCTAGGACTCATACTCATCATCTCTGATCTGTAACAACAACCTTCTGGGGTGGTCATACGAGGCCGTTCACTTCTACCTAAAGATAAAGAAGAGTCAGAGAGGCTTACTCACTATCCAGAGCTTTATGACTTCTTTGCTTTCTTAGGGCAGTGCTAGGAAGCTAATATAGCAGCCATTCTATAAGTCGAGTTACCTTATCTAACCAAGCAGATATCACCATTACATAGGCTCATGGACACGTACGCATACAGGTGCGTCTACAGCAGTCTTGAGTGTTTAGGTTGAGTGGTATGTGGTTGCGGTGTAAGTGAGCAGACAGGCAGGTTGGTGTCAGAAGCTGGGAGCTGTGGGGAGCAGAGTAGGTAGATGGTGAGGTGAGCATGTAGGTTGTGTAAGAGGAAAAATGGAACTGTCAGATTTCAGGATGCTGTTACCAGATATATCTTCTCTATTTTTAAATGTGCTCATGTCACCCTCTTTTCGTGGACCAGCTAATAGGTGCTGCTTTGCTTTTGTTATTGTTTTGTTCTTGTATTTTGCTTTAATCTTTTCCTTGTAGATAATGTTTGGTGAAAATGGCCTAACCCCACCTGTGACACCTGGCCTTAATTCTCAGGTTCCTTCTAATGTTGCTTGCAATTTGCCAAATACAGTTTTATTGAGTAAGTGAATGAATTGTGTCAGAGAGGCCGTGTGATATAAGAGTTGGAGGATTGTAGGGCAAGAGCTTCACAGATCCAGAGACAAAAAGATCTAGATAAAAATGCAAGTTCTGCCCTGCCTGTCTAAGCCTCAGTTTCCTCTGTAAAATAGTGGTGATTAAATCTACCTCTCAGAATCAGTAGAGGGATAAAATCAGTTAACAAATGTTTGTATTCATTTTCCTCCTCTTCTGTACTTACTATGGTTCAATGTCATGGAGTTGAACAAGCTAATTGCAGATTTGGTTGGACTTTGGCTTAACAAGGCCTTACATTTGGGATGATTCTGTCTATCCCAACACGAAGACTCTTAACACCTTCACCTGTCATTTTGCTACTGTGTGTAGCATCCGTATTCTTACCAAGTCATGACTGGGAACAACTGAGTGGGACAAATCAAAGTAACCCATTCTGTGATCTCATCTCACAAGCTGTGTCTTCTTATTGGTGAATCAGAAGCCTGATCATTGTCTGTAATGGGGTATCACAACATTCACTCACAGGAATGCTGGTCATGTCCTTAGATTCTTGGAAGTAACTTTCAAGAAGAGTACAAGGGTCATAGCTCTCTGCCCTATTTGAAGGAAACTTTCAGCTTTCTGCTGTTTAAAAATGAAAATGACTCTGAGTCCAGTTATACCTTGTCTGTTTCATCTCAGGAAGAATGAGCACCAGGCAGCAGCTTGTGAAAATGCTGGTTCCCATGCATCTGTGTGTGTGGGTGAGAAGATGAGAGAATCAGAGCCCGATATGCATTACTGGGGACTTTCTGGCCATCTGTGTATTCGGGTCTAGCTGGTGTATACCACGGAGCACCAGCATGGACTTAGAATGCACCAAGATCTGCCTGCATGTTGCTCCTGCTCTGTCAGCCTCAAATGCCAGTTGTCTGACACAGCAGACTCATGATCTGCACCCCAGATGGCAGTTTGGCTGAGCTGGGTGCAGGCTGTCAGAGGGAACCACGTGTGTGGCAATAAAGCCCAGGAGGCAAAGCCAGCTCTCTTGAGTTGTTTGAGTGCCAGCCATTCTCTGCCAGGGGCCTTTTTCACCATTAGGATATTGAGGATCTAATGAATCAAGATGACTCATGGAAAGTGTAGCCATCTACAAAAATAAGAAAAGAATTTTCACAGACACGCGCTCTGCTACTGAGTTCCTAGTCAGTGCATATGAGAGAGGGAGAGAGTGGGGTGCTCTCAGCAGTGGAGGTAATGTCGTCCTTTAGGTGTCCGGCCTGATAGCTCAGCATTTCCGTGAGATCGTCCACGTGCACACTTAGAACAGTGTCTGACACATGGTAGACCCTCAGGACATGTTACCCGTTGTTACTATGACAACTGTCATGGGGATTGTTATAATTATTCTTTGGTACCAAGTGCTGTCTGTATATTAAAGGGGAATCTAGTGCTGATACTTCTCACTTCATGTAATGGGGATAGTGACAGTATACATAGGCTATGAAGCCAAGGGATCTTTAGGATTCTGTCACTTCTAGGTGACCCTGGATCAATAGTACCATTGTCTATTTGCACAGCCCATTTTATTTTTACCCAAAATTGTGTTATGGAGAACACTAAACTCAAATGAAAACAATATACGGCATTATACATTAAAAGCAGCTCATGACCATACATTTCAAAAACACGGAATGACTTTAATACATAAATAGGTCCTATGAAGCTCAACGAAAGATATAAGGTATGCAGGATTTCCTACTTTTTTTTTTTTTTGAGGGAATGGTGGGGGGATTGTGGAACCCATTAATTTTCCCACAGAACACCCATTGCCATTTTGTAGGCTCTTAGTAGTCAGCGAAAAAGTATTTGAGAAATGCTCACACAATGCTTTGCAGTTTTCCTAGGACTCATACTCGTCTCTGATCCATAACAACAATCTTTTGAAGTGATCATATTGGGCTTTTCACTTCCACCTAAAGATAAAAGAAAAAAAGAGTCACAGAGGCTTACTCACTCTCCAGAACCTTATGATTTTTTTCTATCTTTGTGCAGTTCTTTTGCCTTTATACTAAACTTTCATTAAGCCAAAATGCATGTGTCTTCTTTTATTCTTAGAGTTTGAACCTCTGAGAATAATGGTCATCTCTTCTGTCATGACAATTTTAGATTGAGGCTGCATTTGTGTGTTTGTGTAAGGGTGTGTGTTTCTGTGAAGCAGTTCTGTTGTTATTGGATATTGTATGGTCCTGTCACCTAGTAATAAAAATAATTTGCATCTGATTTAGCATAAGGTTTACATGTTACCTAGGCAATGCCCAGGTGTACAGAAATGGTTTCTCTTTTTGTAGTGTTTTCCAGGGGCAGGGGCCCAGAGCGCTAGGGTTTAACCAGTGCTCCTGTTGCTCAGAGGCACTCAATGTTGATGGAAGCGTTATTTGCATTATTGGTTACTCCAAAACCACTACTGGCCTCCAAAGTTGGTATTGTCTCTGTTTGTTAGGAGCTTGTTGTTGTTTCCTGCCTCATTCACGAGGTGGATATTCAGAAGGTGATGCTTTAAAAACACGAGGAAATGGAAAATCCCGCATTGATGCCTTCATTAAAGGAGGTGCAGGTGATGTGTTGATGAAATGTGTGAGCTTTGGAATCAAATGACCTGGCTTTGAATCCTGATTTCCAGACTTTGAGTTGTGTGACACTGGTCCTTGTTTTAACCTCTTTTTTTTTTTTTTTTTTTTTTTTTTTTTGAGACAGAGTCTCACTCTGGAGCCCGGGCTGGAGTGCAGTGGTCGATCTTGGCTCACTGCAAGCTCCACCTCCCAGGTTCATGCCATTCTCCTGCCTCAGCCTCCTGAGTAGCTGGGACTACAGGCGCCCGCCACCATGCCTGGCTAATTTTTTGTATTTTTTAATAGAAACGAGGTTTCACTGTGTTAGCCAAGATGGTCTCGATCTCCTGACCTTGTGATCCACCTGCCTCGGCCTCCCAAAGTGCTAGGATTACAGACGTGAGCCACTGCGCCCGGCCCGTTTTAACCTCTTTAAGCCTAAGTTTTACTTCTGGAAAATGGGATAATACTGCTTCTTGTGGTTGTTGTGAAAATTAAATGAGTTAATGCATATATAACAGCAGGCTGGCAAATCATAGGCACTCAATAAATATTGTTCACTATAATCTTTCCTCCTTGAATGATAGTGGTTCCAAGAAACTGAACCCAAAAAGACAGCTGAGAGTACTAGGTTTGGAGAGTCTTAGAATCACCTGCTACCTCAGTTTCCTCGGTGAAAGTTGAGGACTGAGCTTGTGAGGTGAAACAACTAGCCAAGCTGACAGTCAGGCTGTGTCTCCCCTCTATTCCTTCCCCATTCTCTCAACCTTTTATAGCACACACCACTTACTAGCTATCATATTTTTAAAAATTGTTCGCTTATTTATCTGTCTCCAACACTAGAGCGTAAGCGCCATTTAGCTCAGGGACTCTGACCTTGTTGTCCTCTCTGGTGTTCTCCACACTGAGGATAAGTGACTACACTGAATAGTTACCCTGTGTGACTGACTTAACACTGAATGAATGAATGAGTTCAATGAGGTGCTTGTTGAGAGAGAGACACAAACACACACAGACACTTGTCACCAGATCAACCCTGCCATTTAAGTATTGTTATATTTACAATCCAGGACGTCTGAATTCCTGCCTCATTTTTAAGGCTTTTTAGAGGGAGATTTAACACATGCAGGTAGCTGTCTTGTGTAGGGTTTTATGCCCTGTTTAGCCAGTGCCATACCTTTTGTAGCACATTTTATTTCATTTTCATGGAGAACAGAGACTGCTTTTTGCCATCTTGGCACACGGGGTCATGGTGTGGTTGTCATTAGTCAGCTCCCCTAGGGATCTCATGAGAACAGATCATATGAAAGGGCAGTCACGTTAAATATCATATTTCTTATCTGTCTTCATCAGTCTTGGTCCCTCAGTCTAGCAAAGAAAAGAGAAACACAGTAAGTTGTAACACATAGAGATGGCTTTGGGTTAGAAGGACTTCACTTCCACTCTTAACTAGTCTTTGTTGGACAAGTGGCACAGTCTCATAGGGTCTCAGTTCCCTTAACTGTAAAGTGGGGAAATTGTACCTACTTGGCATGGCAGAAGAGAGCTGTGTTTACAGTGTGGGTAATGTGTATATTACACAACTAGCCTCCTGGCAAATCTCTGTGGGTATGATGTCCTCATTAAAAAATGATATGGGCGGGTGTGTATGTGTCAGTGAAAACATTACCAATTGGAGGTACAGTGTTGAGTAAACAATCACTGAGATGTCTGTGGGTCTTCCGGGACTAGATTGGCTGGAAGACTGCCTTAATTATGTCACCAAATCGCTTGGAATGTGAAAAATGGCAGTGAAAGGATAACTAACTTACCACAGCTTCTTAACTAGAAATATAAAATTCCATATCAAAGCAAATATCTCTAGCTTATTGGTTAGAAATATTAAACTGTGAACTTTAAGAAAATAATTCTATTTCCACAAAGTAAACTGATAACAGAAACATGTCAGGATTCATAATACAAGTAAGATTGTGTTTATGGTCCTATCACACCAGCAAGAACTGAAAAGGCAAAGTGTTTGGGATTTCCTAGTTTATGCTAAGGCTCAAATCTCTGCTGTACCCATGATTTGCTACCTCAGAACTAGAGAAAGCCACCAAGACATACAAACACCGTTTTTTATTAACTTGTTTTTGCTATGACTTCTGTAATAGGTCTAGCCCATCTTCACTCAAGTCTGTCTGCTTGAAATTTGTGAATGCACATGGGTGTATATGTGTGTAGGGCTCTAATGGTATGAGTTTCTACTTATTAGTGTCTGTGTACCTGTAATTATGTTTATATCCATATTTGCATGCACATCAACCCTTCAATTACTCTACTATAAGACACGTGGCAACTTTGGCCTGCTGGCACAAATAATAACCTTGAAGAGCATGTAAAAATATGACAAGGAACAGCCACAGAAGCACCTGTAAAGGGCGAAAACCAGGAAGATTGCATGATGAGTTGAAACTAGTGACTGGCCGTGGTTGTATACCGACTTCTAAGCTGAGAAGCATAGAAAAACAAATGGGGAAAAAGAAATAAGAGAAAAGACAAGCAGGCAAATTTTAAAGAAGCAGAAACAAGAAATGAGGGCAACAAAGTACAGTGAACTTCAATAATAAGAATGATGAAATATGAAGTGTCCTTGGGTAAAATGAGGGCCAGGGTGAGAAATAGAATTATGGATTTTTAAGAATTTCTTCAAGTTCATTAGGCTGGAACACTTTTTAATGTATCATGACCGTGAGGGAGGAGGCAGAAGGAATACCTGAGCTGCATGGTAATCTAGATGGGGGGGCACACTGAGTATCATTCCCCATGACTCTCCGCCTGGCATCTCTGAGGGCATCAGTTTGTTAGTATCATTTCATTAGACTTGTGCAAACCCAAACTTATCAGGCCCTTCACCATGCTTGTTATAAAGACTGGCTGCAATATTTGTTTTATATCTCAATAACTGTGCCTGAATTGTAAGAAGATTTCCAAAAGATGGTAGCAGTATGCAATAGTCACCCAAATGGATTCCAAGGTGTAGACTTCTCCTAAGATTCATGTCATAGCTTTCTGTTTTTTGTTTGTTTGTATATATGTTTTAGAGACAGAATTCTGTCGTGTCACCCAGGTTGGAATGCAGTGATGTGATCCTGGCTCACTGCAGCCTCAAACTCCTGGGCTCAAGTGATCCTCCTGCCTCAGTCTCCTGAGTATCAGGGACCACAGGCTTGCTGTAGCTTTCTGTTGAAGCCTATCAGAGAAACTTTGTGCCTGTGACTTTCTTCTCATTAAAAAGAAGTGTTAAATCCACTAACGTAAGTCACATTTAACCATTTAAGAGTGTGATTTGGTACAAGGGTAAACTGTTCAGATACAGACATGTACCTTTTTCCTCCCTTAAAAAGAATCCTGTACTGTTTTGACCGTAGTTTTTACCAATCTTAATGCAGTGCTCAAAACACGATGGGTGTATCATTCTTTACAACCAGTCATCAACTTTAGCTTTGAATTAACGCAATCCTAGCAATTTGGTTCTTACCAAATTGTTTCTCCTGTCAGCCCCGATTGGCTGCTTCTCAGGAAGAGGAAAGTTTTTGTGTGTGTCTTTCTAGTTCTTATATTCAGCTCACAAAGTCCTTTTTTTCCCGTTGGCTTTCTGCTATAAGATTTTGGTTTTCTTTACAGATGAAAAATATAAAATACAATAGCTATGTGGGAAATAGACAACTTTTAATTTCAGGTTCAAACAACAACACACAGGCACTGCTCTTCTTTCTCCCAGTAGGTCTCTCCGGAGGTCACGGAATTGACCCTGCCTAGGTGGGCTTCAGCCCAGCATCTAGAGCCTCCCTGCACATCTGAGGTTACTCGGGGGAGGTGCTAAGAACATAAACATAAACACTTCATATGCAGAGTGCTTGTGATAATGTGCTCCTCAGAACAGAACAAAACACGCTGTTCGAAGAGCATCAAGTGAGTTTTCCTGTGGTACTCGAGAGGCAATTCCGACCATAACACAGCATGAGACTGTCAGGTGTGCAGTCAGCCCAGCATACACATGAACAGCAAAGTTGACCAAGGGGTAGGTTTGAAGCCCTCCTGAGCTGCTGATGATTCTACTGAAAGACTTAAGGACAAAGTATGAGGAATTCACGCTGACCTTAGGGGAGGCTGGTGTGGGGCTAGGAAGAGGGCTGTGTGCTGTCAGTCACTCGTGCGTCTCTGCCTTTCCTTTTTGTTCCATTCTTGTCACTTCAGTTCAGGCCCTCATCACCTCATATGGGAAATTGTCACTGTGGCCTTTGAATTTCTTATTCTCTTTCAGGAAAAAAAAAAAAAAAAGCCAGCGTCTTAACCGCGACCTGCAACACACCATGATCTGGCCTGCTGTTATCATCTGGCCTCATCTCCACTTCCCTGCTCTGGCCACGCCACTCCTTAGCATCCTGACATCTTCATGCCTCAGCTTTGCACTGGCTGTGCCCTTTGCCTAGAATGCTTTTCCCTCAGATATCCATGTGGTGAACTCTCTCGCTTCCTTTGGGTGTTTGTCAAAATGTTCAGTGAAACCTTCCCTGGCCAACCTGTCTACAACTTCAATTTTCTCCTACTCCTGATATTTCTTATCTCCCTTCCTCTCTTTAGTTTTCTTTTCAGTACTTATTTCTGTCAATATATTATATACTATACTTATCTCTCTTGTTTGTTGTCTGTCTCTCACAGGAGAATATAAGTTCTATGAGATCAAAACAATTTTTCAGGGCTGGGCACAGTGGCTCATGCCTATAATCCCTGGTTCTGTCTGTTTTCTCTCCACTCCTGCAACTGTTCCCAAATAAATATTCCAAGGTTTAACTAACTTGTAGACACAGGTGGCATCACATGAGCCACAGTAATACAGATGCAACTGTTTTTAACTCTATGCAGTCTGTGTAAGACCTCAGTCTTCTGCAAAATAGCCCTTCCATCAGATAGTCCTGTGGGTCCTCAGAAGATATCTGACTTATACTCACAAAAATATTATAGTTGTTCAGCTATGATTGTCATGCGGCCTCTATGCTCTCTTTCTTTTTCTTTTCTTTTTTTTTTTTTTTTTTTTTTTTTTTTGAGACAGTCTTGCTCTGTCACCAAGGCTGGAGTGCAGTGGCACAATCTCAGTTCACTGCAACCTCCACCTCCCAGGTTCAAGTGATTCTCATGCCTCAGCCTCCTCAGTAGCTGGGACTACAGGTGCCCGCCACCATGCCCGGCTGATTTTTTATATTTTTAGTAGAGACAGGCTTTTGACATGTTGGCCAGGCTGGTCTCGAACTCCCGGCCTCATGTAATCTTCCCACCTTGGCCTCCTAAAGTGCTGGGATTACAGGCGTGAGTCACCGCACCTGGCTGCACTATTTTTTCCCTATTGTGGGCAGAAGGCTTCCATTCCTCAAACACTTTAAGGGCACCTCATTACTGTTGCTTTTGGAATTGCTCATTGCGAGAATGTCTATGTCCTGGTGGGGGTTTTGTCTCCTTACGTTTCCTAAAGCCAGCGATTTTTCAGACCGGGGCTGGTTGAGGGGTTAAGTGGGGAGAGAGCCCTATGCCAGAAGTCCTTTCTCCTTTCTTGCCTCCCCTTTTCCTTTCAGAGTAACTGTGTCAGGCAGTGTTCTCGGTGCTGGAATAGAGCAGCATGGAAACACACAGAGAAATCTCCACCTCTCTGTAACTGTAATTTTGAACCCCGTGATTTCTGGGGAGTAGTTCTGTTTTCCCTTCTCTTGCAGCTCCTCATGAGACAGCTCCTCTGGCTTCTTAACACAGCCAGTGTACCTACTTCCCAGGTTTGAGGGCATCCTACTCTACCTGCTGGCAACCCCCAGACACACCGTTCAAACTCAACCACCAGCCTTGAGCCCAGTGACTCCTGTACATAGACACCCAGGAGCCCAGGAATTGTCCCGCAGTGGACATGCCAAAGCAGGTCTCCATACCTTTTCAGAGGCCTCAGTGCCTACTACATAAAGAGACTTCGGATCTTTTTCCTGCTGGAATGCCTTTGATTTTTTTGAATGTACGCATTTTAAGCCTAAATTCAAGAATTTGCGTTCTTTGCTAGACCCTTTTTACTGGTTCAGCCTCAGATTTTGCCCTCCTCTAGATGATAGCTTTTCTTGTCTGAGCTGTTGTTGAGCATGTAGCCATGTGTGGCTCTCTCCTGTTAATAGCCTTTTCTTCCAAGTCCCTCTTGTCTCCTGAAGTAGCTTGCCAGCTCTTCCAAGGACAGAAGCTTCCTTCTGTTTATATCCTGCACAGCACTCACATAGTCTTATACACATAGTGATGGTTAAAATAATTGGTGAACTAAATTTCCATAAATATATTCTGGAAAAGTCAGCAGTAACAGATTGTTTCAGCCATATGGAAACTTCTCTTATGTAGGATACCTCAAACCGTCATGATTCCAGATACCTGGCATCTACAGATTCAGGAGTATTGGTGTATATCTGAGCATTGCATGAGTATTTTGATGTATCCTTTGTAAGAGTCTCCAACCCAACTTCTTGTTGTTCCTGCTGCTTTTCTTCCAGATATTCTGAGGTACTTTTGGCATCATCCCTTATCAAGCGTGTTGATTGTTAGGGGCTGTCTCAGAAGGTTTCAGCCCTTACCAGGTCCTTGTCTGTCCACAGATCACGTTGCACAAACACATGGGGTCTTGAAAAATGAAGGCCTGCCTTCCAACATGGGCCAGCACTACTCAGGGTCTGGGCTAGGACCTTTTAACACGGAGTGAGGTCTCTCTGCAATTGAACCTCTAAGGAGAGGTCTGAGTTTCCACTCGGGTCACAGACTCCTCCGGACATGTGGCATCTTTGCTCCTTGGTCTGGAATCATGAGATCATGTTGTCATAGACAGAATGAATGATATACTGAGGGTAAAAGGAGTGTGCTGGAACTTCAGCTAGCCACCCTCCTGGCTTGTCCAAAATATTCTATATTCTCTTGAAGAAAAAGAGAAGCCTGCATGAGTGATAGTGGAGGTCAGGCTTTGGCCCTGAAATCATATTAATGGAACTTTCAGATAATGTCATTCTTCATTTTTCCTAATGCCAATTTATAGATTGCATCCCAGACTCCCCGGAGAAGTAGAACTTGCCAAGTATGCTTGTCATTTCTTCTAATTAGGTTTTTAAATAAATCAAAGAACTCTTGTTTTCATTTACCTTGGATTATACAGCAACAGTGTTCTTGTGTATGTTGCCAGAGAGGCAATGCCTATTGAAAGGACACCAGATTCCTGACATTCTAAGAGCTTAGGAAGGCTCCTCCCCTCCACTTTCCTAAGCATTCCATTAGCCCCAGCATTTAAGAGGAGGAAAGGACAGTCCTGCCAGGGCTTCATGGCCCCTCCTTCCTACCCATCTCCACAGTGCTGCTGTGGGCTTCGTGGTCTAAAAGGGAAGGAGAAGGGGGAGGAGGAGAGCACTCCCCTGGCCTTTCTTGCAGTTTTCCCTTTGCCTGATTTTCAGCCTTCCCTCAGTTTCTAGTGCTCAGGGTGAATCTTCCCATCTAGGAGGCTAAGGGGTAGAGAAAGCATGGGGGATAAAGCTGGGAGGCGTCTGGGGATAGGCCCGGCCCAGCAACCTCCTCTGTCCTTCTTCCTGGCTTCTCACCGTGCGGCCCCACTCTGGCCCTTTCCCCAGCATGCCCCCATCTGCCCCCTTATACACTCACAGTATTGTTGGTTTCTGTCTGAAGCCCCTTTCCTGGCTGTCATCCCTTTGCTCACTGTGGCCTCATAGCTGGTGATTCCTTGCATTAGGTCCGGGAATTCTGTTGTAAGGTGCCATGAGCTCAGACTTTGCCCTGGTGTTTTTGGTCCTGCAGCAGCCTCTGGTCTCTGAGCTCTTCTGAGACGGGGAGACTAAGAACAGGTTGCCATGCTGGTTGCTCTTTTCCCACTGCTTTCCCCATGTCCCATCTCTGATGATTCCACCTGTAGAGGTGGGCAAGCGCAGTGGGAGATCTTAGGACCGCAGCAGAAGCTATGTGGTCAGCAGGCAGTGCAGTTGGCCCCACTGCAGGGAGAAATAAGGCTTGCCGTTTGCCTTATTCAGAAGCGAACAGCCAGCCTTGTTGTACCTGCTTCTTGGGTGTCAAACTTCTGACAATTGGGAATGACAGATATTTAATTTTACTTACATTGGGCAGCAAAAAGGCCCCAATCCTTTGATAAATCATAGGTCTGTGAAAGCAGATAACCCCAGGCCCTGAGGGACCCACCCCCTTCTCCTTTCCTCCCCTCTTCTCCCTCTTCTCTCCTACCCTTTCCCATCTTTTCCCCTTCTCTCTTCTTCATCTTTATTTTTCATCATCTTTCCCTTCCTTCCTTTCCTCTTTTTCTCTGTCAAACTCTCTCAACTCCCACCAGATATTCATTGTTACTTAGCAGAAATCACATATCTTGCTCAAAGGAAGAAAAACAAAAACAGCTTTCTTGGTACTTATAGATCAGGGACTTAGGTAAGGGATGTAGTTGGGTGGGATAGGATTCAATATTAATCTCTTTATTAGGGACAATTGTATACTGTCTACCACTGCCTGCCACTGATCCCTCTGTCCTCCTCAGTCCCCATTGCCTGCTCCAGTGGTCTAAAGCTGTGATGGTTTTTCTCTCATGCCTGCTATGAGCTGAAGATTGGTGGAGAGCTGTCACTACTTTGAGTGCCAGCAGCGCCTGCAACATGGGAAATATGTAGGATGTGTTTTCTCTTATAACCACTGTGTGGCTGCTGGTGAGATCGTGCCCACCATCCTAAAACCGAGCATATGTTTTATTGTGTTGTTATTTAAGTAAATGTTGCTCATGTTTTTATTAGAACAGTGTAATATAATGGAATGTGATCTATACTGTGCTCCACAGTGTCTTAGTTTAAACAGATATGTTCCCCGCTCTGTCCGCCCTACACCACACACCTGCAAGTAAGTTTCTTTTGAATATCAACACCAGCAAAATCAGGGAACCCTTAGTAAAGGTGCTTAGGTGCTATTTGATATTTAAGGCAGTAAGCTCAGTTGGCCTTTAAATTCATTGATGAGAGCAAATTACTGTTTTTTAAATAATTTTAATTTTTAAACATGTTTCATGTTCTAGGCAATATTTATTTGTTTAAATTATGTTTTTGTGCTAGGTTCTATAACAACTATGTCCCAATGTGAGGAATAAGAGCTTACCTACTGAATGCTTCTTTTTTGAGACCGAGTCTCACTCTGTCACCTAGGCTGGAGTGCAGTGGCACGATCTCAGCTCACTGCAAGCTCCGCCTCCCGGGTTCACACCATTCTCCTGCCTCAGCCTCCCGAGTAGCTGAGACTACAGGCGCCCACCACCACGCCCGGCTAATTTTTTTGTATTTTTAGTAGAGATGGGTTTTCACCGTGTTACCCAGGATGGTCTCGATCTCCTGACCTCGTGTTCCGCCTGCCTCGGCCTTCCAAAGTGCTGGGATTACAGGTGTGAGCCACCGCACCCAGCCCCTACTGAATGCTTTTAAGTGACTTTTCTTGGTTTAATTTATCACCTTTCATAGAGAAGAAAGCACTGGCTCATATAAGTTATTTGGGGAAAAGTGAATATTTATAGTGTTTACAATGTCCAGATTCCTGCATCTTACCTTTGTATATAGCTGGGAACTTCAAAATAAAAAACTGCAACTTAACCAAGCACAAAATTCTATGTGTTTTGGGCAATTTCTGTTCAGAAGCTTATTATCCAGCTACTTCAGATAACTTTAACCACTTGAAACATAGTCATACGCCACAAAGTCAGTGGTCAAAGTTTCAGATTTGCTAAAACAGTTTCCATCAATTAAGGAAACTACAAATCTATTTACTTTGCTACTATGGCAAAAGGCCTTGGACCTTTACTCAAAATTTATTTACTTAATTTTACATATGATTGTAAACTGTAATTATCTGATTTCTCAAATTAAAAGCTGTTAAGAAGCTGCCATTTAGGAAATTGAGAGCAACAAAAGACAGCGACACTGACTCAAAACGAGCTCTACCCAAACAGAAGGACGGGAAAGAGAAAAATGACTGTTCTGTGTAGTACAGTGCATCATGTTGTAGTCTTTATGAAGAAAAATTTAGAATTTGGTCTATATATTCTGCCTCAAAAGGCACATAAGTATGTAATATATTTTAAGAGGATCTTTTAAAATCCAATATAGTTCAGTTAAAATCAGTTTTATAACTTACAGCACTCAACTCCATAGATTATCATCTGCAGAACATTGCACTTCAGTTATTCCATATGAATGTTAGTGCATTTACATGATGTTCCAGAAAGCTGAGAGATAACATATCTTAACTCACCGGTTCTCAAATTCCTCTAGCCCAGATCCCTTCTTCAAAAGATATTTTGACTCAGAATCTTGATTTGTAAAACAAAGACAGGAGGAGGCATTCCATTTCATTGACTGCATGAGGCTTCCTGAGTTTTCTCCGTGCCCTCCTCCCATCCTCAGTGACTTTCATAGGAGCCTAAGAAATCCCTGGAACTCCATAGGACTTAATGCAGAGCATAGTGTCAAGCATGAAGCTAGACTAGGACAGGAGTTATTGCCAAGGAGGGAGGCTTTTCAGGCATCCTTAAATCACAGCCCGTAAGTGGTTGCCTACCTGTGGTAATATTGCTTTGCTTATCCACAAAGTAATTTGCTAAGAGTTTCATGGGAAATGAATAGACTGAAATCAACTCCAGTTTCCTTAGTGTCACGGTAACTCTGATTAGCAATGTGACTCAAATGCCCCATGCATTTTCTGCAGGTGGTGCCAAAGCAGTGATTGGCACCAGGATATCCATAGGAAACAGAAGGGAAACCATGATTTGCTTATGGGTGCTCTACCCTGTAGAGCAAAATAGAATTTTCTGATTGTTCTTTTGATTGCTACTGCTGTGCTACTACAATTACTGCTTCATGTTTTCTTGTTGTTCCTCCCCCTCCTTTTTCTCTTCTTCTTTTCTTTTTTAGTAGTAGAACAAGACACTGTTCAGTAGTGTAGCTAGATGCTTTGGTTTCTTTTATCATTGTTATGTGCAAAAGCAATTGTCAAACTTATTTCATGTGCTACACCATGTTCTTCCCTCAGGAAGAGGAAATCCAAGAGTGATAAAAGCATCTGCAAGCAGTGTAAAGGCATCTCAGTCAGTGGATTTCTTCTACAAGTTTCATGGCAGCGGTACTGCAGTGTTTTAGCTTCTTTGTAGGTGGCTGATAATGTGTATACCCCATGTTGAATGAATTCAGCTGTCCAAGACCTATGAGGCTGCAGTTTCTTTCCTGATCCTACCCCTCCAAGGTGGTGGTTTGCAGTTCCTCCAGGAGACTGGAGTCTCCTCTGGCCGCAGCAGTACTTTATTTCTTCTCACCTACCTGACACAATTGGCTCAAAAATTATACCTCAGCAGGGAAACTACTCCTTGGAAGGGGCAGGTTGCCAGCAATCTCTAAGAGTATCTTCCTTAAGGACAGGAACTCAAGGCCTTTCACACTTGG
Organism: Chlorocebus sabaeus; assembly: GCF_047675955.1. Taxonomy (NCBI): domain Eukaryota; kingdom Metazoa; phylum Chordata; class Mammalia; order Primates; family Cercopithecidae; genus Chlorocebus; species Chlorocebus sabaeus. The sequence goes on along the minus strand of NC_132924.1, from coordinate 110,727,418 downwards.
ATGCTTTGATAGACCATTTGATAGACAGGCTTAGTTATAGTACGTTACTTTCAGGCTCAAACACAGAAATTCTTCATGCAAATCCTCCTTCCAGTCTGTCCTTTGTAGAGAGGGCTGAACTTTCCTATCTTAGATTGTGCACGACACTGGCAGTCATGAAATGTAGATTCCGCTCATTCATCTCTCTCCCTGCAGTCCATTTTTTATCATTAGAGAAAAAGATAAACTTTAAAAAGTTTTATTGTATTATAATTTTAAACTAGTATTGACTGTCAAAGAGGCCAACTTGTGTAATGCTTATAAGCATGAGCTCTGAAGCCAGACCACCTGGCCCTGCTGTGCCTTAATTCGCTGACCTTGGGCAGTTTTCTCATCAGTAAAATGGAATTAAGAATAGAACCTGTTTTATAGGGTTGTGAGGGTTAGGTGAACTACCATTCGTGAAGTGCTTATAAGAGCACGTAGCAGATACTATATTCCTTTGTAGCAGCTTTTCCTGCTTTTGTTGCTATTCTTATTATTGTTTCCTGGGTGTAAAAGCTGAACTTGCCTTCTTTTCCTTCTGGAAGATTTGGTCAGAAACCCAAGTAACTTAGTCTAGACTCATGCCTGGGATAGAAGCCTAAAATGACTGGCCCCTGGAAATCTAGACACTTTTGCAATAGGCAAAGAATGCCTGTTTTCAACTTAGATCTAAGTTTGTATGTTGGTCTTGCCCCTTAGCTACTTGAGTGATAATGTAGAAAATATTTTAAAATGGAAGAGAATAATGCCTACATTGTAAGGTGCTGAAACTTAGAAATGACAGAATAAAGAGCTAGTTCTTATTATATGCTCAAAATATTGGAGCTATTATTATTATTTGAAGAGATAATCTAGCCCACCCTAAGTCATGCAGATGTGGAGCTACTTGGTGAGTGGAGAGACTGTTGATAAAGTTTATTTAATATTTAAGATGAAGTTTTAAATTTGCTTTGTAATAGAAATAATTACAATATTTGGTGTATTTATGTATATATTATATATGCCCACTTTAATACTAGGGAACTCTTCGGAACGCTTCCGAACAGACTGTTAACGTTTCTTTCTTGTCTTTTGAATTGAATGTTATAGAAATCAGCTCTCAGGAGGAAGTGTGCAGTCTGTAAAATCGTCGTCCACACCGCCTGCATTGAGCAGCTAGAAAAGGTAAGAGCGCGCCCCCTGCTGCAGTTTTGTTACATTGCAAGTATTTGGTCTTCAGAGGCCCAGTGTAATTTTCTAGTTCCAACTTTTTGAAAACAGTGCCCTTAAAAAAAAGCTGGAAGTCCAACATTATTACCAGATTAATAATGGAAAGACAATGTTTTAGGGTCATTCACTCTCTTGTTTGCTGAAGTGTAATTTGATATCATTTTACGTTGACTCTTGGGAAATGGAATAACAGTTAGATGGAAAAGCCTGGAATTCTCTTATTATATCATCTCAGTTCAAGCATTACTATTCACCCATAGGCTCTTCCACAAGTTGTTTAAGAAGGAGGAAGTTCTATAAGGTTTTTATAATTGTTGTTCACATATATCTGACTTGTGTGGTTTACTTTTTCTCAAAGTGCCTGCAAGGGAGTGAGCCAAGCTGGAAGCCGGCTCTCAGTCTGCTGGGCAGTGCTCCTCCTGTTGCTGCTCAAATGTGTGGGTGGGACTGGAAGTGACATCCTAGTGGTGTCGTACCTCCAGAATAAGTGGATTCGGCAAATCCATTTATTTGTTATTTAGGGGATGGGAAAGGCACCAGTAGTGAGTTACCTGCCATCCTTTTCCCTTTCACACTTCCTACTCCATTTTTATGTGTGTTTCTCTGTGTATTATCTATGTTCTTGAGCTGTCATAGGTAAAAGCATTGAAATATTTTAGTCCCCCATGACATTCATTTAGTTTCACTGACATGACCAGTTGATCCTAGCTGATGTCTTATGGCAATGACTACCAACATGTTATCTTAATATTTTCTTTTCTGCCCCAACTTCACTTACTGATCTCTGCCTTCATTCTTTTGCTCCCTTCACTTTACTGAGTAGCTAACCAAGATGTCAATGTGCCTACTAGGAGACCTCCACATCTAAAAGAAAAGCAATGCTGAATCCTTTTATAAAGAATAACTCTGGGCTGGGCACAGTGGCTCATGCCTGTAATCCCAGCACTTTGGGAGGCCGAGGCGAGCAGATCACGAGGTCAGGAGATGGAGACCATCCTGGCTAACATGGTGAAACCCTGTCTCTACTAAAAATACAAAAAATTAGCCAGATGTGGTGGCACGCACCTGTAGTCCCAGCTACTCAGGAGGCTGAGGCAGGAGAATTGCGAGAATCGCTTGAATTCAGGAGGCGGAGGTTGCAGTGAGCTGAGATCGCACCACTGCACTCCAGCCTGGGTGACAGAAAGAGAATCCATCTCAAAAAAAAAAAAAAAAAAAGAGTAACTCTCTTGTCTTTGAATAGTCATCATAATACTAAAAAAATCTCAAGTTTGTATTTTCTATTTTTACAATCAGAAACCCAGCTGGGTAGTTTCAGCTGCCGATATCTTTCCTCTGGCTCTTTCTTATCTCAGTTTCTCAAATTTGTGGTGTAAGAGCATTATTGTTTAAAGATACTTAGATTTCATTCTTGAGAATGAAGGAAAGGGGTTGGAGATATAGAATCACCTGGGATCTCAGTTGATTATCTAATGCGATGATTTCAAAAGACTAAGAAGAGTATTGTTCCTTGTTCTTTGAAGGTTTTGCTTTTCAGTCTCGATATCTATCACTGTTTTTTTTTCCAGGTAATTCAGTCTAGTCTGATGCTTATCTCTAATATAATATACTTTTCTTTTTGAATGACAGATTAATTTCAGATGTAAACCAACATTTCGAGAAGGAGGCTCAAGGTCACCAAGAGAAGTAAGTATTTCAGAGCTTGATTTCAAGTATCACCTTCGATTTCTCATTGATTCAGTGGCTTCATAGATATTCACCAGGGAATAAAAAATAAATTCTATCTCTCTCCATTGCATGCCAATGTTTTGTTAACACATCCATAAATACAACCAATAAAATCTCCAAGTCTTTTCAACATGTGCACACTGGACTTTATTCTCATAAAATGTACTGGGGAGTTAAGGTCTTACCAAATGAACCAGAGACTAGAGGAAGGCGGTAGTGATAGAATTGAAGGGGTAAGAAAGAAATAGACTATTTATTTATGTATTTTGAGACAGAGTCTCGCTCTGTCGCCATGTCTTCTGGTTGATTTTATGTGCATTTTCCAATTTTGAGTGGGTATAAGCTACTCATGGGGCAGCACAGTAACTGGTTATTCCTATAAACCCTGGAGTCAGGTGGTCCGCTTTTAAAACCAGCCTTGATGCTGTGTGATCTTGGGCATCTCACCTAAGCTCTCTAAATCTTGGTGTTTTCATTTGTTAAGTAAATGAATAAATACATCATAAGCTAGAACTATATTCATTTCTTGGTCTCTGATCCTCCAGTCTGTCGTGAAGATAAACAGGTAAAGAGGAAATTTGAATGAAGAGTTGTTACTGATGTGTTAGTGGGAAGCAGAGGTATAACAAGAGGAGACAGCACGTATTTGTTCACATTTTATTTAGAGGAGACAGTGAGCACAGTTCAGGCAAAGATGGAGAAGGCAGGGAGGGTTCTCAGCCTTCCTGTGTTATTCTGGACAGTTTAGCTCCAGGCCCAAAATTGCACTCCCCAATCAGCGAAACAAAAGCCCGCAATGAACAGAACCTGTCCTCCTAGAATGTAGTTTCGCCTGCCCAGCAGTCACTCACTGCTTCCTAAACATTACCATCTTATACGATATCCTCCTGAGCACAAAGTCCAGTAAAGATGATTTCTGATCAACGTATTTTCTCAGGGAGATGAGGTTCAGTTCCACTTACAGATTTACTCCTTGGAAACCTTCCCGGATGGTCTACTCCTCCAATCAGCTCTGTGTAGTAACAAATAGGAAAGAGAGGAAAGGGGTCAGTGAAGGGGCTTCTCCTGAGGAGCTAAGTTAGTTGAGAGGAGGGTGGTTAGGAGGTGAGTGGTGAGAGCCTTCTGGATAAAAGGAAGAGCATGCAAATCCAAATGAGAGACTGTACTGAGTAATGAGACATGAGATCTGAGATAGCAAGGGCTGGATCGTGAAGGTTCCTGTAAGCCATGCTGCAAGTTGAGTGTTTTATCATCAGGATAGTTGGGGGGTGAGCATTAAACTACTTTAAGCCAAATATTGTTCAGGCTGCAGTGTGGAGAAAATAACATGCAGTTCAAGAGTTGGAGGCATACAGGCAACTTTCAGAAGCCATGCTAGTAGTCTAGGCAAGAAATCATGGTGACATGAACTAAGAATAATGTTGGTAGATATGAGTTTGAAGGAAACAAAATTGACAGGATATAGTAACTGATTGAATTTTGGACACAAGAGGAGCCCAGACTAAACCACGCTACTGCTACACACAGACACACACACACACACACACACACACACAACAAAACAAAACAAAACAAAACAACTGAAAAACTGATTAGATGTATGAAAATGAGTTGATGTGAGGATGGGGTGGGGAGGTAATGACTTTACTCTTGTAGAACTATGAAGTATGAGGTGTCCCTGTTGTCCTCAACTGGAGATGCCCAATAGAAGGTTGAGTGGGTATATGAGTTTGGAGCTTATGAGGAAGACTGGACTGGAGGTCGGGCATTGTGAGTCATCAGCATATTTGCACAGTAATAAAAGCTGTGGGAATAGATGAACGTGGAGAGTGGGAATAGGAGATATCTGAGAATTACAAACGTTTAAAGACAGTTGATGAAAAAAGACAACATGAATATGAATGCTCTAATTGTTAGTGACAAAGCAAAAGGATGGGAAAAAATGTGGAAAGAGAGTAGGTTGGGATGGAGGTTGTAGAAAGAGTAAAACATAGTTGTCTTCATCGATTGTCTTCTCCCACTGTGTTTGTGTAGCATAGCAGCAATAGGAAGGTTCTGGGCCATGTGCAGGATGAGGTGGGCAGGAGAAGAATGATAGGGCTGTGGTGTCTTAGTGCCACCCAGAGTGCGGACAGCGTGGGCCAGAAGATAATTCAGTGATAACTCAAATGAAAGAGGTGCTTTATTTAGGAAACTGGAAGAGAGAGTTTCATGTTAAGATGGAGTTTATGACTTTCCAGCCTGGGGATTCATATACCTACCTTTAGCTTTCTGCCCTCCAGTATGTATCTCTCTCTATCGATAGGTCAGTGTGGAGGCAGGGGAAGAGAGAGAGACAATTTTAATTGTGCAGTTTTTCTAATACAGCATGTTTTTGGTTTTTATTAGCCTGTACCACTTCTCTGAAGCTAGACTTTCCATAAGGGTTTTGGATATTCTCCCTTGTCTTCTTATCAAGGACTTGAAATTCCTTCCTTTAATATGTTTTCATCACCCCCGTCTATTTCTAGATAATTTCTACCAGCATAAACACACTCTAATAATTTCTATCTTTAAAAAAAAACCCAAAAAGACTCCTTAGCCACCAACTGTGTCTTACCTACTGCTCTAGTTCTCAGTTTTGTAGTCACTGCCAAGCTTCCAGAAAGTGTTAGCTATATAAATTATTTTCAGTATGTCACTTTCTAGTCATTGTAACCTGTTCTAATCTGATGTCTGCTCTATCCATTTACTGAAATCGCTGCTGCTTTCAGTTTGCCTATGATCTCCTATATGCTAAATGTATTAGGTGTTATTTATTTTTCTGTTCTTTCTTTTCGAAAATATTCAAGATACTACATATTCCATCCTTCTTGGAATGCTCTCCTCTCTTGGCTTCCCATATCACCCTTTCCTAATTTTCTTCTTGCTTCATTGGATAGCCCTTTCTATTCTTTTTCATTGCTTACTCCCCCAACCTCTGCAAATCCCTCTGAGCTTAGTTCTTGTCTATGTTCTCTTCTCTCTGCCCACTCCTGTTAGAGGAGCTCATCCGGTCTCATGGCTTCAAATACCATGTGGGCTGACAACTCCTAACTTTACATTTCCAGTCTGCCTTTCTTGGAGTTCCACTTGGCATGTCTTTTGAATGTATCACAGTCATCTAAAATATAATACATCAAACACTAGACTATTCCCATTACCATAAAAATGATTTAAGAAAATCGTATGCACCTCAGGAAATGAGATGGCTGTTGATCTGGCTTCTCAGTTGAGAAAACTGGGGGGTCATGTTTATTCCTTCTCTCATAGACTGCCCACATCTAATTCATTTGCCCGTCCTTTCAATTTTATTTATAAAATATATTTCAAATCCACCCAATTATCTCCAATTCTGTTATCAGCACCTTAAACTAAGGTACTGTGACCTCTCCCCTTTGGCCAATGCAATAGCTTCTTCATGACTCTTCAGTTTTCACTTTCCGTCCACCCATGATTTAAAGAAGTAATCTTTCAAAGTGAAAATTAGATTATGAGGTTGGTGCAAAAGTAATTGAAAGTAATGACAAAAACCGCAATTACTTTTGAACCAACCTAATATAATTTTCCCTGGCTTAAAACTCTCCAGTGGTTTCCATAACTCTTAGAGCGAAAGCAAACCCTCTGTCTCGGCATGAAAAGGCCCACGTCGTCTGGCCCCTGCCTGCCTTCCCAGCCTCCTCCAGCTCCCATATAGACTTTCTTTCCATTTGTGTGGCACACACAAAGATACTCCCCACCTTTGGCTATTTGTGTATTTCATTGCTGTACTGAAAATCTCCTTGCATGACTGTTTCTTACAGTTAGGCCTCAGTTCAAATATCATCCCCCTTAGACACTGTCTTAGTCTGTTCAGGCTGTTGCAATGAAATACCATAGGCTGGGTGGTTTATAAGCAACAAAAATTATTTCTCACAGTTCTGCAGGCTGGAAGTCCAAGATCAATGTACCAGCATGGTCCCATTCTAGTGAGGGCCCTCTTTGGGGTTGCAGACTGCCACCTTCTCATTGTGTTCTCATGTGGAGGAAAGAGGGTGAGAGAGTTTTCTGTTGTCTCTTTTATAAGGACCCTGATTGCATCCATGAAGAGTCTATCCTCATTACTTGATCACCTCTCAAACACCTCACCTCCTATTACCATTGCATTGGGGTTTAGGATTTCAACATACAAATTTGGAGGGGACACAAACCCCAGTCTTTTGCAGAGGTCTTCCTTAACAAACACCTTTAAATACATAGTATATTGTTCTTTATCAAAGTATCTTGTTCTTTCTTTTCAGGGCACTTTGTATACCGTAATAATTTATGCATATTACTGTTTGCTTGTCTAAAGAATGTCTCCCTTCTTTAGTGTAAATTTTGGGAGGTCACTCATAGATTTTGTCCTAAATTAATTGCATCAAAACACAGAGTATGTGATTGATGGATATTCGCTGACCGAATGCATTTACAAAGGTATTCATTTCTCTCAAAATGTTTAGGAACTCTTAAGTCTAAAAGGACATTTTGAAGATGAAATTCATGACTCACTGACTATGACTCATTTGATATTCTTAATTAAAAATTAAGAATTCTTACTACTACTAATTTAGATGTTTACCTAGTAAATGAAAAAACATTTGCTTTAGAATTAGTTTGACCCTAGTTCGAATTATACCTCTGCTTCTTTTCCACTAAGTGGTAAGAGTCTCTGGAGCACAGATTGTTGGTCACTATGCCCTGGCATTTGCATAGTGCCTGACGTGTGACAAGTTTTAAATAAATATTTGTTGGAGCCATCTAAGTTGAATCTTTCTGGGTCTCCTTTTTCTTCGTCATAAGCCATGATGGATTGGGTTATGATTTCTAAGATCCTTTCAAACTCTATAAAATATATATATATACACACACACACACACACACATATATACACACACATATAATTTTTTATTTCCATAGGTTTTTGGGGAACAGGTGGTATTTGGTTATGTGAGTAAGTTCTTTAGTGGTGATTTGTGAGATTTTGGTGCACCCATCACCTGAGCAGTATTTACCGAACCCAATTTGTAGTCTTTTATCCCAGTTCAACTGGCTGTTTGAAAATAGCCAAGCAATTGTATTATGTATTTTTGCTAACAATACTGAATATAAGCCCTGAAATAATGCATTACCAATACTTTAACACCCATAAGTAATAGCCCTTTCCTTGCCCAGTGCTTGAAGTTGTATATGAATAATTCAGAAGTTATTGATGAACAATACAAAGGTTTTATGATGTTAGAAGCCTTGCTTTGCTATCTTAACAACGTGTCAACACTCACATTTGCAGTGTTAAGGATCCTGAGTCCAATGTCAGTTCAACAACTTAGGAGCTCTTAATAATGGTCAAAAGAAAAGAGAGTGAGAAATTAAAGCACTTGGGATATAAGGATTAGAAAATGTAAATGATTCTATAGTAATGTTATTTTCCTTATTGATGAAGGCAATTGATGATCCTTCCCTTCTTCATGGTAATTATGTGATATAATCATCAAAGAAATTAGGTGGATAATTCCATTCAGTTCAACACACATGTATTGGATGTTTGCTTTGTTCAAACTATTATTAAGCAGCAGTAGAATAAATTTCTGTTGGGCCTAAAAAGAACTCTGGACAGAAGGGTGCTGGACATCTCAAATCACAGAGCTATATTTTGGAGACAATTACTCATTTTCTTCTATGATAGTGATTTTGTATAAGTTAATCAATCCATGCCTTAGTTTTTGACTTATTTTCTAGGAAGGATGATATTAAAAATATTTAACAAATGGTAGAGCCATAGAGAGTAATATTTAAATAATTTTTAAATGTTCTTTTTTATTCCCCAACTAAACTATATGATATTGTACATCTGCTTACCAAATTATATACAGTAGTCCCCTCTTATCCATGATTTTGTTTTCCAAGGTTTCAATTACCCAAGGTCAACCACAGTCCAAAAATATTAAATGGAGAATCTCAGAAATAAACAATTCATGTTTTAAATTGCATGCTGTTCTGAGTAGTGTGATGAAATCTCATGCCATCCTACTCTGTCCTGGGATATGAAACACCCCTCTGTCCAGCGTATCCACTACCTGCCCATTAATCACTTAGTAGTTTTCTCAGTTATTAGATTGAAGAATCATTGTCTATGTAAGGTTTGGTACTATCCATAGTTTCGGTCATCCACTGGGAGTCTTAGAACATATCTCCTGGGAAGAAGGAACAACTGCATGTTGCAGTACAAATGAGGAAGTCAGTCTTAAGATTCCTAAATAATTGTTGATATATGGAAAGTGTTGGCTGACTGTTTTGAGTAGAGCTGTCACTTGCTAAGTGATCCCATGAGTCAGCCATGATTTCACACAGGTAATTGCATCAAATGTTTCCAACATGTTCCTTCTTAAATTGATAGTCATTAGCTGATTTATAATCTCAATAACTACAGATTTTTTTTTTCTGAACATCAATGATATTGTTCATTTTCCCTCAGCTTCTGCTACACTAACAGCAATTATATTACATTTTTCTATTCTGTATGATACTGTCTGACATTTTTATATATTCAATATTTCTACTACTGACTGTCATTGAAATCATTCATTGGCATGTCATGTTGAAGTAGCGTGAGCCCTGTCTTGCGAAACAGAGGAAAGGCACAGTGACACAATGGTAAGAGCACAGATTCTGGTGCCAGCCTGTCTGGGTTTGGACCCTCACTTTGACCTTTACATTTTAAGTAATGACTTCTATGCATTAGTTTCCTTTTCTGTAAAATGAGAATGATATTGACCATTGAAGTCAAACCCTCTGATAATGTGTGAATTGGGATATGCTGCAGTTGGCAGCTGGCTCCGGTTCTCCCTAACGTTTATTCCTAAGCAGGCAGTGGACTAAGGTTCTCATCTTATCCTTTGAGTAGGCAGATGCTAAAGGTGTCAGCAGTAGCCTCAACTGCAAAGTAAAGAGGTGGAGAGTCTAGTACCTTCATCCTCAGTAGAATGTTTGCACTAAACTGATGGGATAGATACTGATAACTGGGCAGGTTATTCTGGAATTGCCATCATTTTCTTGAAAGCCACAGCCAGCCACAGGATCCAGAATTGTCCATCCATGTGGATATTTAAGGTTGTACAGACAACCACCACCAGCTGGGCCCAGCCCCCAGCATTCTGCGATTCTTTGGGGGAACCAGTAACATTGCTCAGACAACATGATTTGTTTTCAGAAGAGAGATATCATTGGAATAGGATCCAGGAGACCTATTATGTCAGAAATTAACATTGTAATTGCTTAATATCGAGGAGGTAGAAGTGGTCTCTAATGTTGAGGGGATGCAAGGGAGGAGTCAGAGAGATGCTAGGGGCACTAAACTGCAATTTCCCAATCAACATATATTTCAGTATTTCAACAACTCATAGGATTTTACTGATACGTTCCACATAAGTGGCATCTCTACTCATGAAAATTCTCATGAAGATTGACAGAATTATTACTTATAAAATATTTCTTAAAGTGCATGGCTCATAGTACACAACAAGTGTTAGCTTTTATAGTTAGCTTCTTTCTTAGAACAGTCTAAGCTTGTGTCTTTGTTTTCTTAAACTGTGGTAGTAGGAAAAGTGAGACAAACATTAGACTAAATTGTGGAACCATTGTACTTCTTTATATCTGATTATAGTTAAAAGACCTTTATTCCTCCAGGGTCTTTGTTTAGTTTCAGTTTAAGTGGATTTGACATTATTAAGAGAAATAGAGGTGGCATTTCAGTATTGATAATGCTAATGCTTATTAGCGGTATTCTTGTCACTCTGAATTTCATGCCTTGATATATAACTTTTTTTCCCTCTACACTGATCTATTTTCTGTCCATCCGTACTTACAGAACAGTGCCTGGCATGTAGGAAAAATTTGAATAGTTGAATATATATTAAAGTGAATAGATATTAATATATTGAATATATTAAATTGAATAGATATTAATATATTAAATATATTTTAAAGGGAAAATAAGGACTATGGCTAGACCCTACAATAGACATGTTAGTATTAGATTAAGTGTGTTTTCCCAGAAAAGGGCAAAAGAAAATAATGAGCACTTTAGGGGTATTGGTGTCAGAGGGATTAATTGTCTGTAAGTTATGAGGGCTTGCCTGCATTCTTAGTCCTGAGGATGACTTTCTTGTAATGTATCCTGAGAACCAGTGGTGAATGGTGCTACTTGACTCTGCCCCAGGAGTGCTTGACTACTTGGGAGGAAAAGGACTTTCTGTGTTTCCTACAGTCTGAGACAAAGATAGACCTTGAAAGCTAGTCTGTAATAGTTCATGGTACCCAAGGATGGTTTAAACACAATACCATTGCAGAAACATCATCGATATGCTTATATCTCTTGTCCCTGACATCTCTTGCCTTCAGCTTTTCTCTTTCTTCACTCTGTCTAGTGAGTAATTCTCACATCTATGTCTTGTATTAGGAGATCTATTTCTCAGAGTTTGATCTACATTATCTCTAGCTGGAATGTTTGGTGTGGTGCCTGCGTGCCACAGATAAAGCGCTACATACCTATTTGTTAAATTGAGTTGGATATTGTTGTTTCAGCTTCTCCCCTTCACCTTTCCACTTTTCTTTGGCCATTTCTTTTACCTGCCTCAGTTACCTCCCAGCTCAAGGTCCTCTACTGTGTTCACAAATCTGCAGAGTGTTTGACTAGTAAGACAGTAGAGTAACAGAAATCTGGTGTGGCCAGTTGCCACTAGGAAGACGTGGAGGGAAGGCATGAGAAGTGGAATCTACAGATATGAAAGATCTTTGGGGATGGAGAATTAACTTCATTTATCCAAGTAGATTCATGTTTATTGTTAAACAAGTCATACTCATAAATATTTGTTTCTGGGCTCATCTGGGCTTAGATCGTGGTTTATATAAATCAATAGTATTGCCACATTAAAAATGAATATTGAGGTTTGTAAATTAAAACATATTCAGTCAAGTGCAGTAGCTCATGCCTATAGTCCTAGCTATTCAGGAGGCTGAGATGGGAGGATGGCTTGAGCAGAGGAGTTCCAGGCTGCAGTGAACTATGATTATACCACTGCACTCCAGTGTGAGTGACAGAGCAAGGCCCTGTTTATAAAAATAAATTTTTAAAAATATTCATTTAATTTTGTTTTCCCACAGAATTTTGTACGTCATCACTGGGTGCACAGGCGTCGGCAGGAGGGGAAATGTAAGCAGTGTGGTAAGGTAAGAGCCCAGTCACCTCATGGCCTCGCAGGAGGCTCCCCAGGCCTCTGCAAGCACCTGAGGTGGATGAGTCCTGTCCCCGAATCCAGTGTTCACTACATGAGTTCCTTTTTGAAAGACCTTACTTGTCCAGGTCTCCTTAAGAGGCATTGTAGTTGTTCTAGAACTCACTGCATGAGGCAATGGTGTTAATAAAAAGAATTAGCACATTTTAAGATACATGGATGCGTTCTTACAGTGAATTTCATTAATGATTTTTGAAAATATAATTATTTTGTGAAAATACCCTTATGAAGACAACCGACTCATCATACTTTGGTCAATAGTAGCAAATCAATGGGTTTGAGTAACACGATGTATGCTGATATAAAATTGTGTTTGGGCAGAACTGTTTAGGACAGCATGGTCAGCAGCTAGAAATGTGTTACTTCCTTGGGATGTTATCCAGTTCCTGGAAGAGATGCCCTTTTTATTTGTGGTTGTTTATATCTACCTCCTCTGTCATCATGACTGGTTATAGGCCCCTCAGGATGCAGTGCCACTTGGAAAAGTGAGCTGGGGCAAGGGGTGGGGGTGTTATAACTATATACTATTAAATGCCGTAGATCCCATGTGTCATTGACCCCAACAGATTTGGGTTATAGCTTTTTCCAATGTACAAAGATCTACTTTAAGGATGACGGGGTCCTCTGGGAGGGTTAAACTGGTGGGAAATATCACTATATGTATTTATAGTGTGATTTACCACCAGTTTTTTTAATGACATCAATAGTAAACTGATGGTCATCAGTAAAGGGAAGTTTGGATTTGGCAGAGGGCCAGATAATTTGGGGGGAATATATTCCTAAATAATTATTACTCTGTTTGTTTATTCATGTGACTCCTTTGGGTCAAGCATTGGTGTGAGCTGCCCAGGGCAGCATTTTTGAGAGTGGAGCAATGCAAGAAAATATTGGCTCCCTGAGGTAGGGTTGTGTAAGGTGAGGGAGGGAGACTTGGAAAAAATCGCATTGATTTTGCTGTTTTGCCCAATGCCTGGGAAGAAAATATGCTGTAACCATTGGTTATGAGGGTCTTCTCTGGAAGGCTACACACCTTAGCCTCCAGGGCATAGGCTCCCATTGTAACCAGTATTTTGTCCTGTAGTTCAACCAGGTGGCTCTCAGTTGGTTCTCTTTTAGCCAGTAAAGAGGATGAACAAAACAGGGTGAAAGCAGAGCGAGGTAAAACGAAGTAAACAAGGAGGAGGGGGGAGGTGGAAAGATTTGTACCGATTCTTTTGGCCATCTTACATGTCCTGGGGAAAAGGAGGTCACACCTCTACTCTCCCATGACCTTTCTCTCTTGGGTCCATCAACCTCTTCCAAGGTGTTGCCTTGGGGCTTATGGATTTTCTTTTACTTCAAGAATCATTGACTGTAACTTTCCCATAAATGTGCGTGTGTGTGTGCATGCATGTGAGGGTAAGAGAGATGCTGCAGTCAGGCAGGCATAGCAATTTTTTTTGGTCAGAGATGTAAAGAGTAGTAAGAATCTGGATGAATAGGTCCTTCACTTTGAAAAAAATATCTTCACTGGAGCCCAGTAGCTGGCACCACCTCAATAATGTAAGCCATAATGGAGTGGGAGGGATTTTATTAAAAGAAAATCAATAAACATTTTATACTTTGAGACAAGTGTTCCCTAGTGCCATATTGCACTCTCTTCTGGCCTCTTGTTGGCATGGTCAACTGAACAGAAAAAACTGGGCTTCCTCCACCCTCAGTTGCTGTGTCTCCTTTCCTGCCAGTGTTCTCAGCCAGCCATCATGCCGTGCGCACAGCTCGCTGCAGGTCTGTGGTCAGTGGGGAAGTCAGTGATCCAGCTTGTCACGTCATGTTTCCAAAATATTGCACTATTATAGTTATCTTTTGTGTTTATAATCCAGCTTCTCCATGAATTCTTCAAGACTCAAACAATTATGGGATGGGTGGGATTGTCTCCTTGCCAAATAATAAATTACCCTTCCTTGGATTCCAACTTCCACCCTGGACAGGAAAGCTATGGCTCTGTTTCCATTTACAGATTAAGTAATAAAAATTCACTCCAAACCTTGGTGCTAGGCATAATTTTCATCAGTAGTGTTGTACATTCTTATTCATATTCATAGACTTTTAAACCTCACTCCATCCCCCATACACACACACACACACACACACACGCACGCGCACACACATTATTCCGTAATTTACTCATTGGGATGGAGTGAAAAATAATTGCCTCACTTAGCAAAACTTTTTTTTTTTTTCCAACTGATGGCTTGCAAACTTTACAAATTTTTAGAAAGTGTTTATGGTTAAAGAGTGTTTGTGATTTCTCACTCCATCCCCCATACACATACACACACACACACACACACGCACACACACATTATGCCGTAATTTACTCATTGGGATGGAGTGAAAAATAATTGCCTCACTTAGCAAAACTTTTTTTTTTTTTCCAACTGATGGCTTGCAAACTTTACAAATTTTTTAGAAAGTGTTTATGGTTAAAGAGTGTTTGTGATTTCTCACTCCATCCCCCATACACACACACACACACACACGCATGCACACACACATTATTCCGTAATTTACTCATTGGGATGGAGTGAAAAATAATTGCCTCACTTAGCAAAACTTTTTTTTTTTTTTCCAACTGATGGCTTGCAAACTTTACAAATGTTTTAGAAAGGGTTTATGGTTAAAGAGTGTTTGTGATTTCCATTTCTACTTTTAAAATAAACAATAAAACGATGTTTGGACTGATTTTCTCTTGCCTTAATATGTGTTTGGCTGAGTGTGTGTGGCACTCAACAGAGATCAGATGAGATAACTCATGATTTGATTGCTCAGTTCCTTTAAGGTTAGCTCAGTGCCTCAGCCTACTAGGTTTATAACCCTTCTGCAGTTTTTCATTGTCATTCATAGTCCTTGATTACATAAGAGTCAGGGTCAAGGCACAAAACAGACGAAATGCTCATGTTCAAATTATGTAATTTGATGAGAGTTTAATGAGGAGAATATTTAAAATATGTGAAAAACATCGGGGGTGGGGGGTGGGGGAGGGCGGAACCACAAGAAAAAGTGGAGCACACTGTGACTAATATAGAGAGCTATGGTCAAGCAAAGCCTGAAGAGGTGAGGAGATGGAGAGAACCCCTTCCCAGGAGCTGCAACTTTTAGTCACAAGACTCAGCCAGCCTGTGGTGACCTACAGACTGGGGAAATACATCCCTAGCTCCACCTACCTTCATTTTCTAGTAGCCAAACCCAACAGAAACCAGAGCACAAGGGATTCTTTGATGCAATCCATAAAAACCAACTCTTTCCAATGAGTCATTGAGTAGAGAAGGATGGAGAGTAGAACTGAAGAGGCAGATGGAATGGATCTAGCATGTATTGTTTAATGCAAACCTGTAGTCAATCAATTGTTGGAGGCAGAATGCATACTTTTGCTACTTTTGCTGTAAACATGTCTCTGATCTTCACTAGATCTACACATTGCATTTATTCAATCAAAATTTATGAAACACTAAGTTGTCTATAGTACTTCAAAAAATCTATAATCAAAAAAGTATGGTAATGATTATGACTATTTTGACTCTTCATTTTTTGAGGGAAACACACATCCAAACCTAGCATTATGGTAATTGTGAAAATATGTTTGTAAATCACTACTTGAAAGCTTATCTTTTATTTCTTCATATGTAAAATTTATAAAAATAAGCTAACTTTTTGAAAATCAAAATTAAAAAATTTCGAACATCAATTCTTGAAACCAGTTTTAAATGCAGTATATACATTGAATATCCCTTATCTGAAATGCCTGAAACAAGAAGTTTTTTGGATTTAGATTTTTTTAGGATTTTGGAATATTTGCATATACATAAGATGCCCTGGGGATGGGACCCAAGTCTAAGTATGAAATTCACTTATGTTTCATGCTACACCTTAAACACAAAGCCTGAAGGTAATTTTATACAATATTTTAAATAATCTTGTGCATGAAACAAAGTTTTTACTATGAGTTGTCACACGAGGTCAGGTGTGAAATTTTCCACTTGTGGCATCATGTTGGCACTCAAAAGGTTTTGGATTTTGAAGCATTTTGGATTTTTGATTTTCAGATTAGGGATGCTCAACCTGTAATACATAGTTAAACTTTGTCTACATTTTTTATGCAGTTCAGTTCCTGTATTAGGCTGTTTTCACGCTGCTGATAAACACATACCCAAGACTGGGCAATTTACAAAAAAAGAGGTTTATTGGACTTACAGTTCCACGTGGCTGGGGAGGCTTCACAATCATGGTGGAAGGCGAGGAGGAGCAAGTCACATCTTATGTGGATGGCAGCAGGCAAAGAGAGAGCTTGTACAGAGAAATTCCCGTTTTTAAAACCATCATAGCTCACGAGACTCATTCTCTGTCACAAGAACAGTGCAGGAAAGACCCGCCCCCATAATTCAATCACCTCCCGTCGGGTTCCTCCCTTGCCATGTGGGAATTGTGGGAGTTACAATTCAAGATGAGGTTTGGGTGGGGACACAGACAAACCATATCAGTTCCCTAACCAAATATACTACATTAATATGAATTATTTTTCTATAAATAATATATATTTTCATATGTAGTTTACATAGCATGCAGTGTTTTTTAAAATGGGAAAACATCAAAACTATATTTGTAGTAAATATTGTTAAAAAATAACTTGAGAATGAACTTAGGGTACAATATGTAAATTACACCAAAATGCCAAAGTGTTTAAAACTACTTCATGGGAGTGCAGTTGGGATATTACATGGGTAGGGAAAGGGATTACAGAGTATAAAAATAATGGAAAATACTGACTTGGGCCTTTCAGGAATGTCCCCTATCAACTTAAAGCAACATACTCTACTAATCTGAAAATGTGTATCCTGGGAGTTAAGGTTAAGGACAGGGAAGGGAAGTTTAAGGGTGAGGATTCACGCACTGCTTGGGCAGGTTTGGTTATTTGCCTGTCTGTGTGTTTGTGCAGCTATAGCAGAGGAATCCTCTCCCGGTAGCCCCAGGAGGATTATGAGTAGGTAGAGAGGGGGCAGTACAAGGGCAAGGAATCTAGGATGCTCCATAAAGCCCCTGCCCACATGACTGCTGGAAGCCTGGCCCTTCTCTCCTTGGCTGAGTATCAAGAAAGGGGACAAGGACAACCACTGTTCTACTCTCTGCTCCTATGAGTTTTGACTATTTTAGATTTCTTACACTAGTAGTATCATGTAGTGTTTGTCCTTCTGTGTCTGTCTTATTTCACTTAAGCATAATATCCTTCTATAGATTCATCCTGGGAGGAGGAAATGGGGAATTACTAGGCAAAGGTCACAAAGTTTCAGTTATGCAAAGCGAGTAAGTCCTGGAAATCTATTGTACACCATAGTGCCTATAAGTAACAAAACTGTGTTGAATACCTCAAAATTTCCTGAGGTGGTTGATCTACTATTAAGTCTTCTTACCACCAAAAAAAAAAAAAAAAAAAAAAAAAAAAAAAACCTAATAATTAATAAACAGGGCAGGAAAACATTTTTGGAGTAATGGATATGGTTTTTGGCATGGATTGTTGTGATTCAATACAGTATTGTTAATTATAACAAACTCATCAAGTTGTATACATGAAGTATGTACAGTTTTTTATGTAGATTATACCCCCAAAGAAATTTTTTTTAGAAGAAAAGAGAATGGGGGCTAAGGGGTCCTTGCTGCAGTCCCCAGTTTTCGTCTGTAGAACCATTTTGCTACTGTCACTGCTCCCTGGGTCTTTGATGTGTTCAGTATCCTGGTCATCGCAGTAAATGCAGTGCCCTGGTCACTCTGGGGCCCTTTGTTCTTTCTTCAGTAGTTTCCCCCACCCACCTACCTTCTCGTGGCTGCTGCTGCTGGGCCTGCTGGTACTTGTGAACCCAGATGACCTACACGGGTAGCAGAGACCCAAACCTCAGGCCAGGGTGGCAATGAGGACACTTCCTGTTATGGTGTTCAGGTCCCAGGTACACAAGCAAATGATCCCTTTGCCCCCTGATCATGATGGGTGACATGGTCCCAAAAGGTTCCAGGTACACAAGGTTCCAGTCGCAAAAGGTTCCAGGTACACAAGCAAACGGCCTCTTTGTCCCCTGATAAGATGGTCCTCAGAGACAAATGGCTTCTGTCCTCCTTCCTCACTTCCTCAGCAGGGCTGATTCTACTTCTACATATTTACCCTCCTTTTTGGAGAATCTGGCCCAAGTCATGTGTCTCATGATAAATCTCCGGTTTTGATTTCAGTCTTTTTAAGGGACTGATCTCATCGCATATTTCATATGTTCTTGCCCTCTCTTTGTTGCTGAATTTGATTGAAGTATAAACTAGATATTAGCAAGTAAAAACATTTTATCAAAATGACTACTTCAAATATACTAATTTAGGCATAGATGAACAAACAATCAGAAAAGCAAATCCGAACATTTTTGAAATCTTTGTGTTCTTCTCCTATTTAGAATTACTGTCAGATGAGATCATACATGTAAAGCAATGTATGGTAAATGTGCACTTCATATTTGGATGCCAGTTGATGAGAACTACTTTCTTCATGAAAAGCAAATCAATTATATACTATGTACAAATAATTAAAAAATTTTAGTATTTTTAAAGAGAGAAATTAGAAACATATAACTCTCTGCCTTTTAAATTAATAAGGCATATAAAACTGAGAAATTATAAAAATATAGCAATAATAAATATCTCTGTATTATATATAATCAACATGTTATAGTTATTTACATATGTATATATGTATATATATCTATGTGTATACATATATATCTGTGTGTGTACATACGTGTGTGTGTGTGTGTGTGTGTATATATAGTTAGTCTTGCCAGATAAGAGACTGAAAATTCATAAAAGGGCAAAAGTTATTTACATATGTATATATGTATATATATATCTGTGTGTGCACCTATATATCTATGTGTGTATATATATGTATATGTGTTTGTGTGTCTATATATATATATCGTTATTCTTGCCAGATATGAGACTGAAAATTCGTAAAAGGGCAAAAATAGATAAAAAAGAAGCATTGGGGAAATGAAGAAAATAATGACATTTAAGAGAAAAATTGGAGGAGGAACATGAACAAAAATGTATACGGAGAGGAAAGAAGAGATGAAGCGGTGAAAGTTGAGAAACAAAGGGACAGAAAGGTCCAGAGAGCTGCCAGCAAATGAGTAAGAGTATCTGGAGAATGAAAAGGAGGAGTTCTGAAGCCACCAAGCTGATATTTACTAGTTGAGCTGTGCTCATTCCTGGGTCACACTGGGATTCCCTAGGGCAGGCGGGCTTGGAAAGGGGTAAGGGAAGCAGTTCCCAAATCCTCATTCACCATTTGTCTCTTTATTAAAACCTGAGTCTGACCTGCCTGGATTCTCCGTGCTGACCTCCCTTTCCAAATTGCCTTTCTTCAATCCGCTTATGACAGAAAGCATTCTTCTCCCTCTTTGCCCCAGGTGTAAAAGCCTAGGGATGTCAAACAGACATATGAAATATTGATGTCAGGAAAAAAGTCTCCTTTAATTAAAAAAAATGAAATGAAATATGATTTCAAGGAAGAAAAAGAAATGATATAACTTTCTCTCTCGTTAAAGAAAGAGCATGTTTATGTATTCTTTAAATTGACCACCACGGTGATGAGCAAAGCCAGTGCTTAGTTTATTTATAATCCAGGCAGAGAAATGTGAGCTGAATAGTTAGCTGAGAAGCAAAAATCAAGGTTTAATAATTGGAACTTTCACTCTTATAGGGCAGAATTAATCCAAAAGTACATCCACAGTTGATTAAACAAGTCAGGTAAGTCTAAAAGTACCTTCAAGTTAGTTGAACAGTTGGTTAGGAAAGTTTTTTATTTTGATGAAGGTCTAGTGAACAGGTATAATTCTTGTTTATTAGTTTCAGCTGGTTAAAAGCAATTTTGGTTAAACACAGCATTCCATTTTGATATCTACTAGGAAAGTGGTACTGTTGAGAGGACATTTTTCCTTTTACATGGAAAATGTTTCCTTTTTCATGGTCTTCTCCAATAAAAAGATAGGCATATTATTACCTTTTCAGGTCCAAACTATTATTTTAGTGCAGGGTTCCCAAGAAACAGACTCTGAGTTGAGATTTATGTGCATGGAGTTTACTGAGTGATCTCAGAAGTGATACTGGTAGGGAAGTAAAAGTACCAGGACTGGGTAGAGTGAGGTGTTGAACTGTGGTGCAGTCACAACAGAGGCCTTAGTCAACTCCGAGGGGAACTGGAAGAGCCCTTCAGAGTTCCTGGCCTTGACCCACCACTGGGCGAGGACTGTCCTTGGCTGATGTCTTAGTTCATTTTCATTGCTATAAAGCAATATCTGAGGCTGGGCGTTTATAAAGAAAAGAGGATTATGTGACTTACAGTTCTGCAGGCTGTACAAGAAGCATGATACCAGCATCTGGTGAGGTCTTCAGGAAACTTCTGCTCATGGTGCAGGGGGAGGGAGGAGCCCTGAGTGTGAAGATCACATGGCAAGAGAGAAAGAAGAGGGGTGCTAGTGTCACCCAACAATCAGATGTCACAGGAACTAATAGAGTGAGAATTCACTCATTACTGTGAATGCAGCACCAAGCCACTCATAGGCGATCTGCCTCCATCACCCAAACACCTCCTAACGGTTCCCACTTCCAACACTAGGGATCAGATTTCAGCAGGAGATTCTAAAGGGGACAGATATCTAAGCTGTATCAACTCAAGTGACTTTTAGGCTCAGGGTAGTTCCTGAAGATGGGAGGGTGACTCATTTGAAGACCTTCAGCTTCCAAGACTCCTCTCAACTGAGGGAATAAGGTGAGTGGCTCAGGCCTGAAGCAGAGTTATCTGAGTGGAAAGCCACAGTATTCAATACTGTCCATTCCTGGTGCTACTCAGAATCCCTTGTTTTGTATCACACATTTTTAGAGCAGCTCTTCCAGGGTTCTGATTGGTCGAATTTCCTGGGAAACATAGAAGAGGAAGGATATGGGATAAACTATAGCCTCCATGGTTGCAGCTGTCTTACATCTGCTGCTGATGTTCATCATCTCTCTCCTCAACCACTTATCCTGGATTCACCTCACTCTCAACTAGTGCTTCTGGTCTAGGTGACCTACCTGGTAGGGGGACCAAGACCCTTATCTCTCAGCAGTCGGATTCCCTGGTCTTGGCTGCTGCAGTTGTCTATTTACTATTAAAATTGTTCAGAGCAGGCCGGGCGTGGTGGCTCAAGCCTGTAATCCCAGCACTTTGGGAGGCTGAGACGGGTGGATCATGAGGTCAGGAGATTGAGACCATCCTGGCTAACACGGTGAAACCCTGTCTCTACTAAAAAATACAAAAAACTAGCTGGGCGAGGTGGCGGGCACCTGTAGTCCCAGCTACTCAGGAGGCTGAGGCAGGAGAATGGCGTAAACCCGGGAGGCGGAGCTTGCAGTGAGCTGAGATCTGGCCACTGCACTCCAGCCTGAGCGACAGAGCGAGACTCCATCTCAAGAAAAAAACAAAAACAAACAAAAATTGTTCAGAGCCTTACAAAGGCTGCCCCAGTGGATTGCCTAGTTACCGTATGTATTCTTCCAGCTTCCATTGTCAGATAACAGCTAGATCTATGCCTAACGATCAGGATCAATTACTCCTGTCAGGATGCTGGCTCCTTTCTGTGCCTGCTAGTCTCTTAACACAAAAATTCCAAAGTAACTGGGTGCAGTGGTAGCTTAAAGTTTAAGAGCTCCCTGTTATGTCCCACGATGAAGAAATTCTCCATCTGGGATTTAGACCCTCGAAGCCCAGAGCTGTGGGGACCAGAAGCACAAACTCCCCAAGTGGGCCACAGTAGGCATAACCACTGCTACTTTCACTCACTGGTTTCTGTACTTACGTATTTTGGCATGGAGAAACAGCACCATGAAATGATCATAGACTTAGTGAGTAAACATATTGAGTCTGGTGGATGGTGCTCACAGGATATTTTCTCAAAGCTGAAGCCAGTGTCATATTTTCAAAAGATTATTCCATCTCTCTGTCAGGCCTGTGTCTTCTGGATGGTGTAGGCCATGAAAGGTCCAGTGGATCTCATGGTCACATGTCTGCTTCTGCACCTCTATGCCATAAAATAATTTCCTTGGTCTGGCACAGTGTTGCACAGGATCCTATGCTGGTGGGTCAGACATTTCGTAAGCCCTTGCATAGTGGCACTGACTGAGGCCCTAAAGAAGGGAGAGGTAAGCCCATATCCTGAATATGCATTGATTCCAGTCAAGATGAGCTGGTGCCCCTTCTAAAGTGGAGGGGGTTCGGTGTGATTAGTTTGCCTCACAGTAGCTGGTTGTTCTCTCTGAGGGATGGTGCCATATTGGATGCTCAGGTTTGGTGTCTTTTGCTGGCAGGTTAGAAATTCAGCAGTGGCGGGAGCTGGCTCAGTTTTGGTGACTGGCTGTGCATGCTATTGGGCCCACATATAGCATCCATCACTCCACCATGGGTACTGCACTTACAAGCCCATTGCACCATCCATCAATGGGATGGCTCATGACACAGTATGGTACCTGCGTTATGTCTAAGATTTTAGTTCTTACAAGGGGAATGCTCTCTGGCAGGAACCGATGTGCAATATCAGGATTTTTCACTGTTTGTACTTACTTTCATGTGTTCTTCCATATACCTCTTCCCCAGACCTCCTGTTTCCCTCCAGGGCCCTGGCCAACCAGCCATGCCATTTATCATTGCCTGTAAATCATTATATATTCTTATGTCAAGCCATCTATCTTTTCGCATAAATGGGATGACTAGTTGCTTCACCTGAAGTTATGCACATGAGGAGGATTTCTTATTATTCCTGTCTCTAGGGCCCACTCCTGAGTAGACTTCAGTGCAGCAGTAGTTTGCTTTTGGCCTGGATGTATATAGCAAGTTGATTCATGCGTGAATGAATCTCAGTATTTTCCTCCTCTTTGAGCTGGTCATTCAGTACTCCCATTTTTCTATAGCTGAGTTGAATGAGAAACCTGGTACTGTAATAATAGTGGATAATGTGGGTGATCTGAGCCACCTACTCATGCATCCCTGGTACTGCTTGTTCCAGATCTCAGATGGTCTCACTTACTGTAACAATGGCTTAAGCTGGGCTCATTCAACCTTATGACATAGTGATCTGACAGAATTCAGCTCATGACAGCTGATGATTCATGGACAGGTATTTCTCCACCAGAGCACAAGAACCTGCCAGAAAATATTTTTGAAAGGTATATAGTTCCCTCTTGCAGATAGCACAACCTTGTTTCAGAATCCTGGAGTCTATGTTGATTTTCCTATTGGTGCTTGTTATAAACACCACAGGGCATCTTTTCTCCTTCCCTAAACTTCTAATCACATGGAGTGACAGGGATTCTTTCATTGCAGGCTGGACCTGCTGCAGCACCGTTTCATGCTCTGGACCCCATTCTAAGCTGGCAGCATTTAATGCCATCCAGTAAATGGATCACATTCCTAAATGTGGAATATGCTGCCTCCAGAACCCAGAAAAGCCAAATAAAGTGCTGTGCTTCATTCTTAATGGTTTAAATTAGGAAATGCAATAATTTTTTCTTTAGATTGGAGGGGATATTCTAGCATACCTTGGACCACTGACCCCTAGAGGTTTCATTGACATGTGGGACCCCTGACTCCTCATTGGGCTTATCTCCCACCTTCCTTCTCACCAGGACCTCCGATGTACCTCTCACTTCTTGCTCATCTGCTTTCATGTGATGCCACGGATATGGTGGACCAGATGATCTTCTGCAGAATGTTCACACAGTTCAGGTTCCTTTGCATTATATCTGGATAACATTTGGAAGAGTTGAAAGCCTTGGTACATGCCTGTAAAAATGTACTGTTAACCCCGAAAGCAAATGCAAATAGTTTTCAATTCTCCTTTCAGAGAGGGATGGAAAAAATTCATTTGCCCAATCAGTGGCCACATGTCATGTACTTAAGGCTGAAATATTCCAAATTTGGCACAGTGGCTGCAAATAGAATACACTGGGCTGAATTTGTGATATTCAGGCACCATTCTCCAGTCTGTCTGGTTTTATAGGATCTCAGCTGGTGAGTTAAATGGGGATATGTTGGAGTACACCACCTCTGCCTCCTGCCTCCTTTAGTCTTTAAGGGTGGCCCTTAGATAATTTTGGACACATAAACACAGTACTATTGTCAGAGCTTTCAAAATTAATAGAAATGTAATACCTATTCCTTCTTAAGAATGTGACATTGATTTTGATTTAGTTATGGCTAGAAGGATGGGGGTTTGAAGGTTTCACTTGGGCTTCCTCTTACATAACAGACTAATAAATCAGTCTTAGGGTTGTGCCAGTTTCTACATCTGTTCACTCCACTTACACAATTGAGGACAAGGGAAATTAATACTTATGGATTTATGGGACCAGTAGACTCTCTGAAAACCAGCCCTGGTCTAGGACTCCTGCCTTTTTTTTTTTTTTTTTTTCCCTGAGACGGAGTTTCGCTGTTGTTGCCCAGGCTGGAGTGCAATGGTGTGATCTCGGCTCACGGCAACCTCCGCCTTCCAGGTTCAAGTGATTCTCCTGCCTCAGCTGCCCGAGCAGCTGGGATTATGGGCCAGCGCCACCGAACCCAGCTAATTTTGTATTTTTAGTAGAGACAGGGTTTCTCCATGTTGGTCAGTCTGGTCTTAAACTCCCAGCCTCAGGTGATCTGCCCACCTCGGCCTCCCAAAGTGCTGGGATTACAGGCGTTAGTCACTGCGCCTGGCTGGACTCCTGCTTTTTGCTTGTTTGTTTAACTGGGCCTCATGTTTGTTTGTCTGTTTGTTTATTTGAGATAGAGTCTTGTTCTGTCGCCCAGGCTGAAGTGCAGTGACATGATCTCGGCTCACTACAGCCTCTGCTCCCTGGTTTCAAGCAATTCTCCTGCCTCCACCTCCTGAGTAGCTGGGACTACAGGCATGCACCACCACAACCGGCTAATTTTTTTGTATGTTTAGTAGAGACGAGGTTTCACCATGTTGACCAGGATGGTCTTGATCTCCTGACCTTGTGATCTGCCTGCCTCAGCCTCTCAAAATGCTGGGATTACAGATATGAGCCACCATGCCCAGCCTGTATCGGTATTTTCATAGGGGACCATTAGATACCTGGGCTGCTTCATACCCAGGGTATACGTGTCAACTTGTACACTTGTCCATTAGTCTTTAGAATATTTGGACATTTCTCTCTCTCCTCAGCGTACAACTACCCAAGTTAATGGATGTAGGTCCTTTTAATTAAAGACCAGAAAAGTGTTACCATAGACTCTTGATGTGTTGTTGTAAGATTCTTCTCCTGGGGACTTACCCTCTCCTTCAATCAATGGATTCTGTATTTGAAAACTGGCTTAGGTCGAGAAACAGAGCAAAAGATTGTGACTTTTTATTGCAACGTCATCCCTCATCTCTCTTGATCACCCATTCTTGATGTCTTCTGATTCTATTAATTGAGGACTATCTCTTTCTTCTGATAATCCATCTTTCTTGTAGGGATGTCATGCTATGTTAACCATTTCCATAGCTCTCTAGGTCAAGTCCCCTTGGCTGCAACTTCAATCTTGCAATAAGTGCCTTCACTTTGTTTTGGTGGTTTAGTGCTGCCATAGAGTCCATATTATTTTAGAATTCTATAGTTCCAATTACTGTCAGAGTGCCCAATCTGTAAGGTGTTTCCTAGCATTGGGGCTAACCTACGAGGGAGAGCCACCTCTGAACTTTCCAACAATATTGGTGCTCTTCTCACCAGCACATTTCTTATTGCTTTGGTAAACGGAGTGTCCTTTGGGCCTCTGGCAGATCGTAGTCAACTGATGGGCTTTTCAGCTGTACCTAATATAGCGCTTTAGCCTGCCTCGTTCTGAGATTTGGTTTGCTTCTTCCTCTGTCACTGCATTTCAGACATTTCTACTTCACTTAACATGGGTCAATTTTTTTTGTTCAAGTTTTCAAAAGCCACACTAGTGTTATCATCATCTTCTAGGGTTCTTGATAATGTGTTAAATCCTCTGTTATAGGTGAGTGCTCCCACAATGCAAAATTATCTGATTCTAAGTTCTGCCCTTTTTCATTCTTCACCCTCAGGATCCAGTTCCCCCATACTTTCCCATTCCTGCTAGTACATATTGATTAGGTCCTGCAGTTAGTTCTTTTGAGATGTAGTTTTTTTTTCACTCTTAGCAGCCTCTTCACCTTCCCTGATCAGGCACATTGCTCTGCAAAGATTATTAGATCATTTGAGATACTACTGGGAAGAGTAGATGTAGTAAAACCCCAAAGTGAAGTCAAAACTATTTCTAGAGAGCAGACTCTTTTCTCCGTCTAAGGCATATATTACATGCTAATGTCACCTTGACATAAATTCATGAAGCAAGGAGGGGCACAATCTGAGTAATTCTGGGAAATTTTAAAGTCTCCTTCTCAGTTGTCTGGGAGCTGGTGCAGTGAAAGAGTCTATGTTTACACAAAAAGGAAGTGTAGATAATTCTACTGGCAGAAGAGCATTTTTCGCAATCAACAAGCTAAGCGTAAACAGTAAAGACAATTATTTCCTGTAATGTCACACCATCGGCAAGATTATACGTTTGGTGGCTTAACTGATTTGTCATTGGTAACTCTGTTAACATCAATCCTATCTTTCAAAAATATTTAAATTATTTTAACTAGTCTTTTTTTTTTCCAAAAAAAAAAAAAAAAACCCCTGCTTGGTGAATATTATTAGCATTAAAATGATAATTTTTATTGGTAAGGTTACGAGCTAATCAGAGGTGGAAATTAACTTTCATGGATCAGCATTATCATAATGATAGCTAGTTGCCTCACTAAGATAATACTTTCATAAAAGGAACCTTCCTGGTGTTGTAGGACAAAGATGTAAACCCAACAGGTAAAGGCTCATATATAATTTTGGCCTTATTGAATATAGCACTAACTATCTGAATAAAATATTTTTGTTCTAGAATCAGGATAGTCATAGCAATATGAAATATAAATATCATAGCTAAAGATAGTTAATGTAAATTACAGTGTAAATCAGTTGCGATTGTTCTAGGTGTCTGTCTCAATCCCACGGTCTTGGGTTAAGTTGTCTACTTCCACGAAGGCATCTGCTTCCGAAATGAAGATGTCGTGGAAGTTATGCCTTAGTTGTTTCATACAGCATGACACATTTGTGGTAAGAGTTGTTAAGTTGTACTGAGAATCTTGTGCCTTAAATTTTTGATGTTTTTCCCCGGAAGACTGAATGATCTATAGCTTGTAGCAGGAGCCTTCAGATAAATGAATGGAAAAAGCAAAACCTTTCTCAGGATGGTGGGGTTGATTGGCTTTGATTAATAATATATTGTGATTACCAACAATATTAGAATGGAGGAATTTAGAATACAGGGGGGTAATAAAATGTTAATCTATGAGCATAAATCCTTGATTCCCCTGGAACAGGAAGATATTATAGACAGTAAGGGCACTGAAAACTTTCAGTCTTTTATTAATGCTGTAAGAGATACTGTAATTAAATCCAAGAGATAAGCATTTAGATTTTTCAGAGATGATTCTAATAAAGTAACTACCTAGGTTCACCTAATTTGCAGCACTGTCAGAAATTATAAAGACATCGTTAATTATAATCCAATATAGATGAATATATATGTTTACATTTTGAAGATCTTAAATAGTTATAACAATTTTAAGACTAGTAAAATTTGTATGGGAAATTTAGATAACTTAGGTTTTCTTTTTTCTGAGACAGAGTCTTGCTCTGTCACCCAGTCTAGAGTGCAGTGGCGAGATCTCAGCTCACTGCAAACTCCACCTCCTGGGTTTATGCCATTCTCCTGCCTCAGCCTCCTGAGTAGCTGGGACTACAGGTGCCCGCCACCTCGCCTGGCTAGTTTTTTGTATTTTTTAGTAGAGACGGGGTTTCATCATGTTAGCCAGGATGGTCTCAATCTCCTGACCTCGTGATCCGCCCGTCTCGGCCTCCCAAAGTGCTGAGATTACAGGCTTGAGCCACCATGCCCAGCCAACTTAGGTTTTCTATGAGTAAATAAACCCTAGTTTTGCAAAATCTAGAATATTATGCTACAATTTTTTACAGTGTGAGAAAACTATGGAAAAGGCATATTATCAAACCAGCCTAATTCTCAAGGATTCACATTAGTCACATTACCAGGCACGGGCACACGTATCAGTGGAAAACTGGGCTGAATAATTTGTTCAAGGAAAAAGCCAATAATTTGTGTATGTATTAGGGAGTTGGCTTATGGTGGGTTTTGCTAGTTAAAAACTGAAGGCTACACTCTGGATAACAATCTGGACAAGACAGATGTAGTCCATAAGTCAGTAGATAGTTGGTTAAAACAAATGCCATTTTTTAATCAGCAAAAAAAGTTTTCAGTTAGGTTGGTGTGGGTCTGTACCTGGGTCATGTGAAGGTCTCAGTTGCTTATCTGCTTCCACTGGTGGAACGCCCAAACATCACAGTTGTTTGTCAATTTTGGAGGGTTGGAAGTGGTTACATTGAAACACCACAACCAGTCTGAGGTCTTCTAGCAAAGTGAAAATGGAAACGTTTTCTTGACACTAGTGTGTACCAAATCACTATGTTATTGCTATCCCATAGGATACCTTTATATGTGGTCCAACAGTTTCATTTTAAAATTTTCATTTTATTTTGCTAGAAATTTAACTTTGCCATTAGTTAAACTTAAGATAAACATTTTATAGATGAAATATAAAATATGTAAAAGTACTTTTTAAAAAAATCATAGGAAGTATTTGTGCAGAAATGTTTGGAGTTCTGTGTTTTAAGATAAATATTAATGAAAGCAAATTGAGTCCGTCTTATTTTATAATTCCCTGGGTTTGTCCCTTGTGATACTTTATGAGCCTTGGACATGCTAGTGGATATGGAGAGATTTATTTTGTTGTTTAAAGTTTTGGAGGGAGGAGGAATATCAACTCTTGTGTTGGATCAAATCAAATCAAATAGGGAATCAGCCTATGGTCAGAATATTCTCTCACCCCAAACAAAGTTAAATACAGAAATAATGAAATAAATTCAGCTTATTTTAAGTCAAGGCCTTTTTTTCTGGTTTCAGCCAAGGCTGTAAAACTGAGTGCCATTTGGTACCTGCCTTAGATGGCAGAAGTAGTCAGAAGGCAACAAAGTTTAGTACTCAATAAATCTGGTTTAAACTTTATTCCAAAGGTTAAGTTTGACTGAAAAATTCCAAAGAACAAAAAGAGACCTAATTCCTCAATGTTCTTGGTATTTTCAATTCTGAAGTCAGTTGGATCCAAAGCATCTGACCTCCCATCCCTATTTTCCTCTTTGACAGTGCTGAACTAAACAGCTCTTAAAAATCATAGAGTCAGTTGAAATTCAGTCAGGGCATCTGTCAGTACCATAATAGCAGATTTGGGCCAACATTTAAAAATGAGCAATTTGGAATCTGGTTCATTTTGGCATGCTGAGAGCCTGGCCAAAGTCTTCCCATAGCAGGTGGTTTAATGGGAACTTGGTTCGTGAAGGCTCTGATGTGCTTCTATTTATATCTCTGTGTTAGATGATAAGCCTGAAGCTATGGTTGCTGTGAGTCTGCCAGACAAGAATCTAAAACAAAGCACAGAGTTGATTACCACTGGGCTCATTGCCAAGGGTCCTGCCACAATACTGCATAAGTGTAGTGCCCAGTGCCCCAATTGTGATTGGCCTTATTGTTTGTTTCTGGTGTCGGTCTAGCTGTCAGTACCACAGTGGATTGTATCTGTTCTCTCCCAGAAACCAGACGGCTAATATTTAGTGGTGAGGTGGGGCTAGATACACTCACCCTGTATCGTTGAGTTGAGCATCACTTAGTCACATATTAGACACCAGAAAGCTTTCTCAGCGAGATGGTGGAAGAGGTTCCTGTTCATAGATCTTAGCAATAAAAGCACTCCTTAATTTTATATAAACACACATTAAATACATAAATAAGTAAAGTGTTATAAAGACTTTTAAATGCATGGCCTTATTTGATGCTTATAACCACTTAGTGTTATAGGAGAGGTTTCTATTATCATTCTCATTTTCACATGAAAGAGGAAGTTAGAAGAGTTAAGTGATTTGCCTAGGATCACTCAGCCAACGAGAAGATCCAAGAATGATTCTGAGCTTTGCCATCTCTCCTCAGCTTTTGTTTGATGCACAGCCATCTGATATCTAAGTGGAGACAATGGTGGCCTGGTGATTGCATTTAAGACTTATAATGATAAAATAATGATAAATTTTAAACCGTAACATTTAGCAGACCTCTAGTTGTGGCTACTACTGCTGTTGTGCCACAAATTCTAGTGTATTGATTTTTATCCATGCAGCATTTTAATATTGTGGACTTAAAAATGAACATTAGAATCCTACCGTCTTTGCAGTGTCTGTAGGGGTTAGTTTTTTTGACTGGAAGGATACTGTGAGGAAATATATTTTCAGGTGGCTTGGGCAAGGCTTATAATGTCTGGATAGCATGAAGTTGGTAATTAGATCATGATGGAATAGCAGCAAACTTTTTGGTTCAATTAATCAGAAAATATCATGGCATGCCTATGATGTTCAAAGAACTATGCCAAGTTGCTAAGAACTATACAAGGACTGACTGCCTTCAAAGAACTTACAGTTCCATTGGAGAGATAATACATGTGTACACAAAGTAACCAGCCACATAGGGAAGCTATTTATAATGGCAAGGGTAGGTACGAGGCAAGGCAAGCCTGTACGAGAAGAGATCACGGTGAGTTGAGGTGATTTTGGGAGACTCTTGTAGATTTTTTAGTGGAAGCCAAATTTAGATACTGTATATGAAATGGGGGTAAGTTTCTAGGGAAACTTATGGTATGTTGGGAATGAAGAAACAGCCATATATAAATAAATAGAACTATAAAAGAATAAAACATATTGTGGATATGAGTAGATCTGTCTCACTCTGGACAGGAATTTATAATACAAAGGAGTGGAAGATAGATGTCAGAAAATTGATGGGAAGATTATGGGTGGCCCTGAATACCTGCATGAAGAGCTTATTCTGCTAATCTGTAAGGAAAGAAGTGTCATTCAAATATTTTGAATGGGAGGCAGAAACTTAGAAAGCATCATTTTACCTGGTGGCAGTGTCCAGGATAGAGTGAGGAATAAAGGGAGAAACAGACTCTCAGTGGAGGGACAAGTTAGAAAATGGAGCAAAAATCTGGATGGGAGGTGACCATCAGCAGAGCTTGATACCAGGCTGGACAGAGGCCCTCGGGTCTCACCCCAGCTTCTGCGGCTGTCTTCTTTCTTCACACAGTAGCCACAAAGTGTCGCTGTAGCCTTTTTTTGCTTCCTGAAAAATGGCTTGGGGGATGATGAGGGGCTTTTCAAATGGCTGCAATGTGAAGTCATTTCTGCAGTTTTGGTGCTATCTTATTTCGTATTGAGCAGTTTAGCATCATCTTTGAAAAGACCTGCGCACCCAACGCTTTGGCCCTCTACACTCTGTATCCTCTTGTAAGTTGTTCTCTTTAGGCAGTTGCAACTCTCAGGTGTTGGGGACTGTAGGGGCTGTTGCTGGCCCTGTAGTAGTAAACACACGGACATCAAACTGCAGCACTTAAGTTCGTGTGTGTGTGTGTGTGTGTGTGTGTGTGTGTGTCAGAAGCACTTTTTTTTTTTTTTCTTGGGAAAAGATACTGTCATTGACAGAAGAAGAAATAGCAAGAGTCGTTATCTGGGAGGAGAGGAGCATATCAGGGGTCCTCAAGACCACCCCAGGTTCAGTGATTCACTAGGAGGACTCACAGGACTCAGTCTGTAGTGCTAACATCTATAGTTTATTACAACACAAGAATACAAAATAAAATCAACAAAGGGAAGGGCTCATGGCACAAAGTCTGGAGGAGGCCAGGCACAAGCTTCCAAGAGTTCTCTCCCAGGGGATGTGCCTAATTCCTCCAGCAATGTACTGTGAAACACATGTGGAAGGAATATTGGACTCAGTGTCCAGGGTTTTTATTGAGGCCTTTTTACATAAGCACCCTCTGCATTGCACATAATAAAATTCCGGACTTCCAGAAGGACAGAAGATATTCAGCATAAACTACAATTGTTTGCACAAAAAGTTTCTTTTCTTTTTTTAAAAAAATTTTAATCTAGAGACAAGGTCTTACTGTGTTGCCTAGGCCTGTCACAAACTCCTGGGCTCAAGCGATCTACCTACTTCAGCATCCCAAAGTGCTGGAATTACAGGTGTGAGCCACCATGCCCCGCCTGTGCAAACAGTTTAGGCCCAGTGAGACACTCTTAACTGTGCTGACAATTGGAGAAACCTTCCTGAAATCCAAGTTCCTAGATGCCAACCAAGGGCCAACCTTGCAAGCAGCTTTTCTTTACTTTTAAAAAACTTTTTATTTTATTATTATTATTTTTGAGATGGAGTCTTGCTCTGTCACCCAGGCGGGAGGGCAGTAGCACAATTTCGGCTCACTGCCACTTCCAACTCTTGGGTTCAAGCAATTCTCCTGACTCAGCCTTCTAAGTAGCTAGGATTACAGGCACCTGCCACCAAGCCCAGCTAACTTTTCTATTTTTAGTAGTGACGAGGTTTCCCCATGTTGGCCAGGTTGGTCTTGAACTCCTGACCTCAGGTGATCCACCTGCCTCAGCCTCCCAAAATGCTGGAATTACAGGCATGAGCCACCACACCCAGCTGCAAGCAGCCTTTCTAAGAAGTCTGATTTGCTATGTTAACTCTTTTCTGCACAGGGAGTGATAATACCACTTAGGTTTTTGAGAAGGAGGTATTGATGGATACAATTTTCAAAACCCAGGAGAGTCTGATCTTAAGGTCACATCTCTGGAAGTGGTACTTGAGGTTGGAGCAAAAGTAGTTAAACCAGTCCTGGTCGTCTGTCCACATACAGAAGACTGGAGAGGTAGAGGAGAATTGGGACGGTGTATTAGGAAATCAAGAGAGGAGAGAGGTTCAAAAGGAGGAAATGCTTGGTAGTATATAAAGTACTGCAGATGGGCAGGGATTATGGGCGCTGAAAAATGCCATTGGGACATCATTTAATAATGTTGTAATGGATTTTCAACTTAAAATTATCTGTACACATTAAGTCAGACTTATTTAGCCAGTGCCTTGAATAGCTTTCCTGCCTATCACATCTTTCTGTTTTCTTTGGATCACCTTACAAAAGCTCTGTTTTAACATTTTTTATTGTGACTTTGAATTTTTTGTTTGGGTTTAGATTTCACAGGCAGAGGGAAATGGATGAACTTTGGGAAGGCTAAAAAAATTCTTTGTGTAATACTACTTATTTCTCTCCGGCCATTATTTAGGGACAGCAGCAGCTGAAAATCACCTCTTCTTGATGGAAAAGTAATTCAGTTTGTTCCTTTAAGAGGATTGGGTTTACCATTTCATTGATTTCATCATTGCTTCCTGGTAAAGAATAAAAATTAAAAGCTGCTTGTTTTGAGTAGAGACATCTCAAGGGGCTTATGAAAGTGTCTGAATTTACTACTACACCCTTGGACTTCTCCAAGACCCTGAGTTCCAGTTATTGTCTCTGAAATTTCATTTTTTTTTTTCCTGGGTTCTCAAATGCTAAAGGTGTGTAGAGCCTCTAACATGAATGATTTTTGTTATACAGGACCATATGAACCAATAGTGGCTTTTCCTTTGGTTGTCATAAAAATATATCAGAACTCCATTTATTTTTTCAAAAAGCTCGTTTTGTGTGGCTGACTTTGAATAGGAGTGGGCTAGGAAATACCAGCACCTCCTTTCTCTCTCTCACTCGAAATGCTTCCGGAATAGAAAATCATCGCAGGCAGAAAGTGGAGAGTGTGGTGCTCAATGTGGCATTTGCAGTTCTACGTCCCTCCAGTGGTGGGTGACGGTTCTGGCCTTATTCACGTCATTGTACTTCAGGAGGGCAAATGTGTGCTGTAACTGAGTTGGTTTTAAATTCTCTGTCTCTTGTCCTAATATCCCAGGGCTTCCAGCAAAAGTTCTCCTTCCACAGTAAAGAGATTGTGGCTATCAGCTGTTCCTGGTGCAAGCAGGCGGTAAGTTTGGGATGAAATAAAGCAATGTGGGCTCATGTTTTGTCGGAATACACTTATGACATTATTTGAGTTCCTCCCTGGAAGTAGAAGGCATTCCTAATTTAATGTGTTGCTTTTCTCATATAGGATCCTTGGAGGAAGAAAGACAGATTGACACTGTAGAACAATAGCATAGATGAACTGGGATACACTAGAGAGATAAATTAACTTCTGTATTTTATATACATTGAAGCTTGGGGTCAAAGACTAGAAAATCCTCCCCTAATTCTAACACTGGGACTAGAATTGAGGACTTCGTACTCCACATTTTCCCCCCAGTGCCTCTATATTGTTGAGAACTCCTCCTATGATAGGAAGGTGCAACATTAGAAGCAAAGCAACGTATGACATACGAGGTCCCTTCAACACGGGTGGACACGAGTCCTGGCTCTTCTGGTTTTAATGTTTAAAGTGCATGACTTTTTATTTTGGGGCTAAGTGTGAGGATAAGAAGAGTGGTTCTTGTATGCTTTTTTAGGTTTGGATGTTGTCTGTATGCTCACTGAAATGTAGCTCTTTCTTACATTTTAACATATATATTCATTAGGATCTGATGGTAACGTCCCTGTTTACTTTTCTTCAATCTACCTTTTCCCCCACTTTATTTAGAGCCTAATTCCTCTGTCTGTACCAGATGCTACATTTTCTTATTTGTTTGTAACTGTGTACCTGTGTACCTGTTCTTTCTTTTACCAGATAACATATAGTCTAACCCAGGTGTTGGCAGACTACAGCTCATAGGCCAAGTCTGGCTGCCATCTATTTTTGTAAATAAAATTTCATTGGAATGCAGCCATGCCCAGTTATTTATATATTGTCTGTGGCTGATTTTTCATTTATGTATTGTCTATAGATACTTTTGTGCTACAATGGCAAAGCTGAGTAATTGCATCATAGGTGGATGGCCCCATAAGCCTAAAATATTTACTCCCTGTGCCTTTATAGAAAAAGTTTGCTGATGCCTGCTGTAATTTCTCAATGTCCCTATTCTTTTGAATAAGTTGGAATATATAACCCCTTCATTGCACGGGGGACCTGCAAAGGAAAGGCTGTGTTGTCTTGGTGAGGTTAAAAGTTTGCAGAAAACTCATGCCACTACACACATCATGCTAAACACAGGTCATGGGGCTGGAACAGACGTATTTAGTTGAAACATATGAAATTGACATATCGTGGGTCAAAACCATTTAAATTTTGGCAGTTCCATATAGTTCAAACTAATAATATCTCTAGCCCCTACATGTCAGAAGAACCTGCCGTCACTAGATAGAGACTCAGTGGTCTGGAAAGCTCAGTGTCACTGCATCACAATCCTGCGACATTTTTTATTCCTGGCATTTTCTTTCACTTTCAGTTAGTTGTTGCATAAATAATCATTGCACATCTGTTCAAGAATGTGTGCACAACTATAAGGCCATCCCAGATCTTGAATGAAACTCTTTACCAGCAAGGCAATATCTCCATTTGTGGTCCAGGGGTTCCCAGTGCTGCTATCTTTGCTCCTGGTTCTTCTGATCTGGTGAGACCCCACTGGTGGGGCCGCCTTCTGGGCGGCAGTGTGCTCAGATCGGCTGCATCTGCTCCTGCCCTGTGCAGCTACCAGGTCTATCCAGATTCAGTTAATTTGGAAACTCAATCTCACTTTACAATGAACGTGTACTCTTTCTATTAATCTGTAGTCAAACCGAATCACTACAAAGGACAACTTTCACCTGACTATTGTGGTAGAGCTTTGGTCAGTTCCACATCTCTTTGAATTTCCCAGTTTCCCACATTGTAGAGGGCGATTTTCGTAGGGACGATAGACACAAAAGATTTGAACACAAATTACAGTGGTGATATGTTTTCACAGTCCAGGTGAACGCCTTCTAGGATATTTGATGTCAGACAAGCAAATAAATATGTGACCCTTTATGGTACAGGAGAAAGAATATGGGGTTTGGGACCTGGATTTCCAGGGATGCGGTTTTGTTTCCATCATTTAAAAACTATGCAATCTTGGATGTACCTCTGAGTCTCTAGATTGGAGATTACTCAAGTATTCATTGAGGGACTTGACATAGGCAGTCTCTGTGATCCCTAACATTTTAGAAATGCAGTGGTCATACATTTGAGGGTTTATTTGAATTGCCAAGAAGAAAAAGCAATTTTTAAAGAAGGTATTCAAATGTTAATAATATTTCTCTGGTATATTTGTTTGCAGATCATAAATAACTGGTGGCAGACAGAATTATTAATTATTTTATCAGTATTTTATACACAACTGCTTGATTAATAATTAGCCACAGGATCATAGCAGATCTTGAAGACATGAAGACATGAAAACAAAAACCTCTCTAATGTTATGTAATGTAATTAGAGTGACCATATTTGCCAGATTTTTTTGGAGACGGTCCTAATTTGTATTTGTGCTTTCAGCATAATTATTATCAGTGATACTTTTTACTTTTAACATTGTTGCAGTTAAAATGCTAAATTATGTAGTTAGGTGAAGTGTAATCTAAGAAGAAACTGAGGTTAAATTTTTAAAATCACTATGATTAAAATTTAAGGCCTATAATTATTGCATAATGTTGATTTTAGTTTTCTTTTTCAGAAAAATAAATGTTACTACACACCACTATCACATTATAGTCACACAAAAGATGGTTGAAAACTTGACTGGCCTAAGGTCACCAGTCTGAGTGTCACTGTTGGGGTATAGAATTAAGACCCTTATACTGTGGTATTGTTTCGATCATTAGCCTACATTTACTTCCTTTCAAAAGCAAAAATCACTTTAGACTTACCAAGAGTAATAGGGTCATTGTATATTTTTTAGCAGTCCCAGACAAACCCAACAGAAACGATCTCTTTGTACTTTGTTACTTCTGGGATTTTCATCTTTGTAGAACAGACATCATGCTTCTTTCCTGCCCTCTCTAAACTGGAAAGACAACCTGGGAGGGTTTATATCTATGATAGGGAAAGGAAAGGCAGGTGGTAGGCATTGCCTTTCTGTCTGTTCATTTCCTTCTCAACGTTATTTTAAATCAACCAAGTCCATGGCCAGTGCAGGTCAAGGGAAGTGTGTGTGAAAATTTTGTGCAAAATCAGGATTAGTAGAACCCTCCAAGACTCTAAAACTTTTATGTAAATATTCCATGCAACAATTAGAAAGTTTTAGCAGGCTTCATCCTGCTAGACTGATTTCTTGTCATCAATGTTATAAGTTTGTAAACCGGAATAAATTTGAAATCTGGTTTCTAAGCTCCTGGGGCTGGCTGGGCCGTGATGAGGAAAGCATGTCCTCAGTGTGTGTCTGTGTGTGCATGTGTGCATGCATATGTATTTTTGTGCATGTAATGAGTGTGTGTGTGTGTGCGTGTACATATTTATCCCTTCTTGCTGCAGCATTACTCTTTGACTAGAATTGTTTACTGGCCTATTTTTCTCTTTAGTTTCACAATAAGGTGACCTGCTTCATGCTGCATCACATTGAAGAACCCTGCTCCCTGGGGGCTCATGCTGCTGTTATTGTCCCACCCACTTGGATCATTAAGGTGAAGAAACCTCAGGTAACTGCCAGGACTCTGGTGCTGCTGGGCCAGTGCAGAGAAAAATGAACTGCTGCTTCGTGCTTTTCTCCCCAGACTAGTCTTTGGGTTCCTATGACCTTTGTTCACTCATCCCTAAGGCCCTGTGCTTAGCTTCCACAGTTCATCCCATTAGCCCATCTCTTTCCCCGTGTTGGGCTCTCTCATGGAATCAACCTCCGCATCCTAATGAATTCAAAGTTCTAGAGCAGGAATGTTGCCTCCTCATTCATGTGCTAATGATGTTCTCTTTGATAGGTGCTCTTCCAAGTTTCACTGAGTACTAGTGGTGGGTACAGCTGATGCTTATACAACTCTGTTCTCTTCCAGCCTGGGCATCCCCAGAGGGTCAATGTGAGGGCAAACTGTGCAGGCTTCATGGTTTGGTTAATATTCCTGCCACTTCCAACCTGGAAGGCAGACTATGAGTCATGACCTTCCTGAATACACAGGCCTGCTTAGAGCATGACATTTTTTTTTTTCTTAAGGCAAAGTAGAATTTATTCTCTTAATATCTAATCTCATTCTGTGTTCTCCCCAGTGCACTTCCTGTCCTTGTGAGTCTCCACCTCAGTATTCAGGGAAAACTTAGTGGTTTCTTGACAAGGTCATAATCTTTGAAATAAAATGTTTCTGCCTTTGTACTATACATCTTTGACAGTTAGCTTCAAGTTATGGAATGGCAGATTTTTAATGCTATGGGAAGAAAGACTGTACCTCCCTTAGGGTGCAGGTACTTTAGGAAGTCTCATCAAATGCAATACCTTTAAATGATACGGTAGCCCTACTTCCCGTGGTCTCCAGACTCATCACGTAATTCATTCTTGTTGACTCAGGTTTATTTAAAAACTGGTGGATCTGGGATACTGTTTTGCTTTGTATATTTTATATAAAGTTTAGACTCTGTTGATGAGTAATGTTTAGGAATAAAATTATAGTCTGTGGAAGTCCTTGGGATATTTATTTCCAGAGGCAAGTATAGTATCTACATATTAAAAAATGAGGAGCCTAGTGCTTCATTTTATATTTTAGAACCAAATGCCAAGATATGTTAAATGAGTTGCCCAAGGTGATAAAACAAATTAAATATAGTATTGCTATTTGAAATTCAAGTGTACTAAATTCCAGTTTTTATTTTTAAATCTCTTTAACATTTCTTCTTTTAAATTTTTTTCTAAAATTTGGTAATCTCTCCAAGTCTTTACATTAAACATTCATTCAGTGAAATCCACATCCTTCCATTGAAAACCTCGATTGTATCAGGAAGGCTAGTTTAATAGGCATTGTGATAAAATACATGATCCTTACTGTTGAGAATCTTGTTTTGAAGGGGAAACTTCATGAAGAAGATGGATTTTGTTCTGCTTTGTAAAAATGGGTGAGATTTAGGTCTGTGGAGTAGAGAGTGAGTAGCAGGCAGGAGAATGGCACACAGGCACAAGTACTGTGTCCAAAATTATATCTGTGGAACTGTGAGTCTAGTTTGACCAAAGTGCAGGGTTTATGCAGAGGGCGTGTGGGAGATGAACACACAATTGCTCAGGCCTGACTGTGGAGGGATTTTTTTTTTTTTTTTTTTTTTAAATAACCGTGAACTTTATCCTGAAGTAGCAGAGTTCCTTTTAAGCGAGGAGTGATAGAGTAAGGTGTGTGTGTATATATATATATATATACACATACACACACACATATATAGTATTTTAGAAAGAAACAAGTAGCAAGAGTGTGTAGAATAGCCTAGTGGTGTGGGAATTTGGAAGTCCGCAGACACACCAGTTAGGAAAATCAGGAGATAATACCAGTTTGTAGGGAAATTGCAAAGTTTACTTTTCTAAACCTTAGGAAACCCTTTTTTTATGGAAATTTTCAAGCAAATGAAGAGAGAGAAAGATTATAATGAATCCTCTAGCCATAAACTTTTCTGCCATTCTTTTTCATCTGTCTCCTGCCACGTCATGTTTTCATTTTATCAATTACCTTTTGCTTTTGGGATTCACATGCAGCTGTGAGAGGCAATACAGAGGAATCACTTGTACCCTTCCAAAATTTCCCTTCATGGTAACATCTTGCAGGATTATAGTACAAAATCACAACCAGGATATTGACCTTGATTCAGTCAAGATACAGAACATTCTGTCCCCACAAGGATCCCTGGTGGTCCCTTGTCAAGAGCCATATCATCCATTTCCTTCTGGCCTCACCTCATCTACCCCAGCTTCCTGGAAGTGGAAGTCCCCTCCTTTTTCTTTAACTAGAGTATTTTAAAACAAATCTTATACAGCATACCGCTTAGTCTGTGAACACTTCATTATGCTTCTGTAAAAGATAGCACTAAGAAAAACCCCAAATGCCATTGTCTCAGTCATGTTAATAATCCCTTAAAGTTTTTTCCTACTGTCTAAAATATATCTTTTTTTACTGCTTTTCAAGTCAAGATCCAAAGTTCACAACTGCCTTTTGTTGACATAGTTCTTAAGTCTCCCTTAATTTAGAACAATACCCCTTCTGATTTCTCAGGCCACTTACTCGTTGATGAAATTGGGTTACTTTACCCATAGGATTTCCCATATTTTGATTTTGTCTGATTCTTACCACGTTTCCAAATTATTTCTCTTATTGCCCATATTTCTTGTAAACTAATATTTAGACACAAAGACTCAATTATATTTAGGTGTTTTTTTTTTGGTAAAAGGGATACACTGGCAGTGCTGTGTATTTCTATCATATTGCCATCACAGGAAGAGGATATCAGCCATTTCACTCTCAGTGACGCTAAGATCAAGCAGTGGGTTCAGGAACTGTCATCCTAATCCGTCTATCATAAAGTTCACCATCAGCTTGCCATCCATTGTTATCTATCAAAGATTTTTGCCAAAGTCTATTATTGCATTAGGGGTTGCCAAGGAGTCGTTTTCCAATTTTCACTCTTTTTAGCTATGATTTTTAGAAAAGAGACCTTTCCTTCATCCTAACAAGTACATGACAAATGTTTGAGTATTTGCCTTTATTTGTAAGTTTTCAGAATAATGAGTTGACGCCTTAGCAACCCTTATAGGATGTAGTAGTGGTTGTTTTTTTGGAGAGTATCATTGTGAAATTACTTAATGATGTTTTTATGTATTATGTGTTTTTCAATACGATGTCATCATTCTTCTTCTTATGTTCATGTTGTTTCACCTCCAACCAGTTGGCACCTCTTCCACGTGGAATCTGTCTCCATTCGTTATGAGCCATGAGGTTTTGAGAGCTTCCTTGGTTTTAGGAACAATACCATGTCCCAGGATCATTTAATGCTTTTCCTGTCCATACCTGGAATCAGCCTTTCTCTAGAGTCTTGGTTACTTTTAATGGGATATGGGATTTACAGCTCATAGTCTGGATGCAAAGTCCAAATTCATTATTCAACATGTACCTTTTTATTGCCATCTATGATTCAGGACAATGTAATAATAATAATAGTAAGAAGAGCTAAGATTTATATGTGTTGGGAAAATTTCCAGTATTTTACATTCAGTGTCTTATTTTATCATCAGAGTACCCTAGAGAAGGTATCCTGTTATTCTCATTCTGTATCTGAGGACTGTGAGGCACAGAGAAGTCAAGTAAATTACCCAGGGTCATACAGTTATTAAATAGTTTGAGATGGGACTGGGACCCAGGAATTTTGATTCCGAAAACAAGCTCTTATTGGTATGCCACACTGCCTCACTGTCTTTCTGTAGCCAGCTTGCTGAATCAGATGTTTTACAATTTTAGTAGCCTTTCCATCAAGTAAGTTAACCAATGAACCATAGTGTATTTAAAAGCTGGTGTATAGTGAGCTTGTGGGGACAATGCAGCAGTGGTTAAGAGCTTTCCGACTTTTGAGCCAATACTACCTGGACCCATAATAACCTTGCTGTAGCCACTTAACTAATTTATGTAATACTGAATAATTAAACTCTTCTGTTGAAACTCTTCTGACACCAATGGTAAATTCTATAGACATAAAAAACCATGAGGAAGAAAACAAGGAGAAAAGTCATTGTGTCTGTGACCTGTTCATAGATGACAGTAAAAACTCTAGTTTATGGTATGTAGATCATGGGTGGCAAGTTTTTTTTTTTTTTTGGAATGAAGTTTCACTCTTGTTGCCAGGCTGGAGCGCAGTGGCACGATCTCGGCTCACTGCAACCTCTGCCTCCCGGGTTCAAGCAATTCTCCTGCCTCAGCCTCCTGAGTAGCTGGGATTACAGGTGCCTACCACCATGCCTGGCTAATTTTTGTATATTTAGTAGAGACGGGGTTTCATCATGTTGACCAGGCTGGTCTTGAACTTCTGACCTCAGGTGATCCAACCACCTCGGCCTCCCAAAGTGCTGGGATTACAGGCGTGAGCCACCACACCCAGTCAATGGGTGGCAAGCTTTTAGCCATGACTTGGAGGTAGATATATTAGAGAATTCATTTAAGACATTGGGAAGTGACTAACAAATGGAAAATTTGGAAGGTAGGTGGAGAACAGCAGAGTAAAATGTTTTTCCAGATTTGAGTATTTACATATGTATGTATATGTTTCTATGTTCTGTCATACTGCTTCAAAATAAATAATAGAGATGTTCTTAATTGAATTCAGTAAATGTTTATTTAACTACATTCAGAGATGCTGTTGTATGCAGTAGAAGGTCCAAAGATGAATCGGACGTGATCCATTTCCACAAAGAGTATACTCAATAGTGGGGAACATAGCTAGAACTATCTAAGTCACTGGGCAGAGTGTTTGTGGATTTTGAAAGAGGAATTCAGCCATGTGTAAATCCTTATTAAAAGAGTGCCTCCTACTGTCTCGGAAGATTTACTTTTTGGTCAGTATGCATCTTTGGGAGAAACACACATAGGATGGTGAGAGGAAGGGGCCAGACAGGTTGCTTGAATCAGCTATGGTCAGCATCCAAGGTGGTCTAGCTATCCAAGGTGGAGAGCGGTCAGTGCTACCTAAGATGTATAAACACAGTGTGAATATGAAGCAGTATGGACCATTTTCGGTCATGGGGATCAGGGTAGGCTAAATGGAAAATATGCCATTTGTGGTTAGCCTTAAAGGATGTAGGCAGTGTCAGTGAAACAAGGGCTGAGAAGGACAGTAGGAGTTGATAGAACTTCCTGAGAACAGTTAAGATGGATCTTTAAATAAAGTTAGCTTTATTTGGGATATTTGTGTCTAAACAAATGACTCTAGAGAGGAGG
Source organism: Chlorocebus sabaeus (assembly GCF_047675955.1). Lineage (NCBI taxonomy): Eukaryota > Metazoa > Chordata > Mammalia > Primates > Cercopithecidae > Chlorocebus > Chlorocebus sabaeus. Next base: position 110,684,136 of record NC_132924.1, on the reverse strand, counting down.
AGTAAAGGAAATCTATTTGAGTGTATTATGGCCAGGAGACATGGTTTATAAAGAGTTGGAATTAAACTGCATATTTCATTTTTATTCCACGAGCAACTGTGGAATTGGCAGCTGTGTGAAACCTTGATGCTAAAGGAGTGAGGGTTGCTTGGGTGATTTGCTGGGTTTCATCACCTCATTATTTAGAGAGATGAAGAAGTTATTTTGTAGAAATAAAAAGATAATGGAAGATAGATTATTTTAAATAATTCAAATGAAAACCCAGAATTTAAGAATCAAACCTGAATCTGTTGATATATTTGAAGTCCAAGTTATATTTAAAGTTACAAATGTCAATGTTTCTCTTTCGGACTGAAAATATCACTAGGCAATATTTTGATTGGACAGGCAGATTAAAGATGTTCAAATACCTGTGCATATACTGGAAGCTGATGGATTGAGACTTATGTGAATTTTCTGTAGGGTCAAGTTGTAGAAGACCACAGTTGAGAAAGTGTTCACAGAACTTATGTGTCATGAGATGATACTATTGGAAAAACATTGTGCACTTGATCCCCTAAATTTTCCAGACTGTCCCTTTCTTGTAACTTTCTCATGAATCTCACTGGACTTCTATCTTCTAAAAAGAATATAAAATGGATCCTCCATGCTCTTTCCTTAATATAGCCTGTTGTGACTTCATAATACTGAGTGGGAACAAGCTGGTTTCTTTGAAAGAATGATAGGGTTCAATCTTTTATTGTTTAGTTTGTAGTAACGTAAGCAATACATAAATATGCTCCCTGTAAAAATTAAACATTTCAGATAAGAGAGTCTCCTTTCACCAGCATTTACAATGATAAGCATTTCCCCTGTCTCTTCCTATGATATATGCAGAGTTTTTACTATGCATTTGCGTGCATGGAAATGCACCCACAGAAGAAATACAGAACCACTTTGAGTGTAAGGATGTGTGTTTTTAATAAATCATTCTTCACACAATGTTTTCAAACTTGCCTTTCTTAGTAAAAAAAAGATTCTTGGGAAAAGTCTATATTACTATATGTAGACTTAACTCATTTTTTAAATTGCTGTATATATCCTATGCTATGGATATATCCCAGTTTATTGATCCCTCTGCCTACTGGTGGATATTTATATTGTTTCTAATGTTCTACTTATCAACAATGCTGCATTCATTTCTTCCTAGCCCTGTATGAGCTTTCTTCATAATAGTCTCCCTTTTGTTGTTTATCTCTTCTGGTTAGATAATCTTCTTAAAATACTGGGAAACCATGAAATGTAATAGCTAATTTTGTGCAAGGACCAATAATATCCTGTAAATTAGCCTCAAAATTGCCCAAACCATTTCCTTTGGTGAATTCTAAAGCTTCATTAGTACTTGTGATTTAGTCAAATAGGCCTGGCTGGAGCTGTTCCCACTCTGTCTGTAACTTTTGGAATGAGTTTTCTTTATCCTTCTGCCTGCCCATCCTCAGAGCAGCCTTTGTTCCCTGCAGTGGGAGCACAGCAAAGTAAGAATGTGCTTTCATAGACTAAGTCCATTACTCTCTCTCCTACTGTCTACCAGAGTTTTGTTCAGGATATGATGGGGGGAAGACTTTATTTGGGATGACACAGAAGAGAGAACAGATCTCTTCTCTTGAGATCTGTTATTATAACCAGTCATTTGTGATCTTATAACCTGGAAAAATCCTGGAAGACTAGTAAGAGGTAGTTAAGTTTCAGTCACAGTTGAGTGATTTACCCATAAGTATTTCTTAATAGCCCAGCAAGGAGTCATAAGTAAGATCAGGATTTTGTTGATAGGATTATTTCTGTGCAAGGTAAAATTATCCTGGTATGAAGTACAGGAAAACAAAAAGCCTTTTTCTTTAGGTCTTTAACAAAAGAGCAGGCACAGAATGTCTAGGGGGTGGCTACTGTTGGAATCAGAAGAATGCAAAAATCCAAATGAGGGTACAGCATTTCACTGTGTTTTTAGTGTTGATCTTGCAAAGCGCATGCCTTGTATCACCAAGTTAGCTACCCTTGATATAATAGAGATGCTTTGTTTTGGAACATAGGACAAGTGTTAAAGGTTTCTTGCATATATCACTAACAATTCTACACAGTAACTTATTGACGTAATTTTGACATTCTCGAAAAGTGTGCTCTTTTGTTTAACTCTCTCAACAATACTGACCCAGGCAGGATAAGCAATCCTATAGATTATCGAGAGTAGGTGATTTATTTCATCATGGTCAAAACGTATACAAAATCTGTCTTCACACCCATCTGTTCCTAGAGATAGAGATAGATACATATTTATACAAAATAGAGATATGTATTTATACAAAAATAGAAGGGAACCATGGGATTTTGAGGTGTGCTGTGAAATTCCTACTATTTATCTTTTGTGTTTGACTATCCTTAGGGCTATAAGCTTACTCAGAGCTCACATAGATGCGCCCAGGTACTGTAAGTCAACCACTGTGCTTGGTCTCTGCCCTGTTCTTGTTCTGTGAAGTGAAGAAGGCCTCAAATGCATTTGGTTTGGTGAGGCTAGAAGCACTTGTATTTGCTATCTCTGTGTTTAAAAAAACAAAAAACAAAAAACAAAAAACCAAAAAAAAAAAAACCCATTTTGTGTGTCTGTTCCCTATAAGAATTGAGTTCTTTGCCTGCTCTGTTTTCAGACATCAAGCCTTACTTTAATGTGTTTTTCTAACTCTGCGCTCCCCATACATACTTGATCATCAAAATCACCTGAAAATACTGTGAGTTCTATGATCAGACAAGTTTAAGAAACAATCTTAGCCTGATGTGTTAGATCTGTCTCTTGGAGTTTAATTGCTGAGTCCTGTCAAGGACCCAGGTCCATAGCATGTTCCTGCAAGCACTTGGTGTCTGGCATTGCTCTTGGCAGTAAATGAATTAAAACTACAAATAAGTTAGGAGGCAAGCATCACTTCCCAAGGATCCTTTCCCAAATCAGGAGAGGCTCAGTAAGTGCTGTGAATCATAGTAATATTTATTCATTATTTCAACAATGATTCGAGTGTACACTATATGCCAGGAATTTGTGCTCAGTGCTGAGAACACACAGCTGAGAATGAGGCATTGTTTAGAATGAGCTAACATTTACTGAAGTGCTTATGGTGGGATGAATATCCAGCTAACTGCTTCACATGCCTTTGCTGGTTATAACTTCATAACTGTCCCATGAGGTGGGTAGTGTCACCATCATTTTAAAATTAAGAAACTGTTATTTCAGAAATTTGACTGACTCGGCCAAGGTCACTGATCTCATAACAGGGAGATTCAGAGTCCATACCGGACGTATATTCCTGTCTCTGTTCGTCTTCTGCTTAACACAATCTATGTGTCTCCACACTTTCCTCTTTCTACTGCCATCACTCCATGATAGAATTGCCTGGTGAACTTTTAACAAGTATCCTTGCCTGGGCTTTACCCAAAACAGATGAAAGAATAGTTGATGGGGTCCAGGCATGAGCATTTTTCAAAGCTCTCTGGGTGATACCAATGTGTAGAGATGGTTGAGAAGCATTTCGAGCATTGTTAATTGACGTCGAATACATACTGCTCCTGCCAGCCTCATGGTTTCTAGCATTCTTCTTAGATCATTTGGCTGATTAAATGATTAATGATTCCAAATCACCTTTCTTCCCTTTTAAACAAACAGAAATCTATCAAAATGTAGCAAATACTTTCATAATGCAAAATGTTCCTCAGTGAGGGACATGATAAAAGACCCATTTAACTGGGAATTTAGAAACTTGAAGATCTATTTTCAGGGGGAAGTATAGTCAACAGTGAGTGATGAGGAATGACCTGGGATCTAGAGCACCCATGAGCTCCTGGATCTCTCTTTTTCTGATGTGATTCTGAGACCCTGAGATCTTTTAATCTGATGAGGAAAGAAAACCTTGGGACAGATGGTAGTTCTTGAAAATTTCCCTCAACCCTGGTGAACACAGGTCATACATCAACTTACTTTTTTTCCCCCAAATCCAAGTCAAAGTAAAATAAAAGCTAAATAGGAGCTTACTAATTTGGATGCCTTAATATATGTACTTTATACTAAAGATTGTTTTGAATGCTCAAAGAAAAAAGAATACATTAAAAAGTAAAAGAATAGACATTTGCATTTCTTGAGGCTGTTGGACAACTTTACTCAAACAATGCATGCATATATACTAAACTTTGATTTAAGAATTCTGCGTTTCTTGCTGTCAACACTTTGTTAAGCATCTATTATATGGTCAGTAATATCTTGCCTTTTAAAGATAGCAGTCTAATTAATCATTGACTCTCCACTAATTAAATCTGTTTTTATCTTGTCTTCAATCAGTGGGTTGTGACTGATCCCTATGACAGGTTCTACTCAAAGCATCTATATCAAATGTTAAGAGAAAATGGTTAGTTGAAGTAATCACAATATTGTGGTCTATAAAATTTCTAGAAAGAGAAAGACAAGGAAAGTAAATTTGGGGGTCACTGTATTTCAACAAGTTTGAGGCACTTTTATGAGAAGAAAAAAATCAAGGCTACCCGGGAGGGGGGAAACTTTTTAAACCATTAGGTCTTTAGACAGAGAAAGAAAGAACAATGACTTCCACCCCACTGTCATAGTGATTTAAGGTGAGTATTATCTTTGCATTTTACAGTCAGACAACTGATAGGACAGTTGGATCATAAATTTCCAGTAGGGTCAAGAGTCATTTTATGACTATTACTAGAAAAGATCATTACCAAAAGAGTAAACTGAGAAAAAAGAAAAAGAAAAAGAAAAAGAAAAAGAAAAACGTGAAAAATGGCCTCCTTTTTTACATTTCCACATAGGTGATCTCCATACCAGGAGATGAACTTGAACTTGGTTGGGCGGGAGACGAACCTGGTTGGGCGGGAGACTGGAGCCCCTCAGAGAATTTGGGATTCTTCCATTTTTACTGGGAGGGTTGGCAGGTATAACATGTGTTGTTATGTGAGTCCATGAGAGCCTCTGGGGTTCTTACTCCCTGCCTCTCCATGTGGTAGAGAGTCAGTCGCTTACTCTGAAGCACTCAACTGATTTCTGTCTGTGGCTTACCCATGAACAGTGGCTTGGAAGTGTGAAAGCATGAGAAGCATGCAGTGGAACAGCATGCGCTGCCGCCATCTTCTACTTGGTTCTGCATGGGAAAGCTCCTGGGCTGGTTGGCCTCTGGGCTCAGGCTTTTTTCTCTCTCTCCCTACAGAACTCACTGAAGGCTTCAAATCGGAAGAAGAAGAGAACAAGCTTTAAAAGAAAAGCCAGTAAAAGAGGGATGGAAGTAGGTGTTTCAGAGTTTTATTCTGAGGAATTTTCACGTTCTTTCCATAACCTACTCTGCCCTATGAGATCAGATCTAAGTTGATTTTTCTGATCTGTCTTCTACCACTGCTTTCTCCTCACTGCACTCTAACCACAATAGAATTCTTTCTGTTCTTTTTAAAAAACAAACACTCAAAACTAACCTCTGCACTTGCCTGGAAATATTATCCCCAGGATGATGATGATGAAGATCAAAGCTAGTATTTCTGGAATATTTGGAGTTTACAGAGTAAAATAAAAAGCCTGGCTTAATTCTCCGGAGCAAATGATAACTTGAGATACTTTCTTCCAAGTCTTACATGGAAGTCGTGTTAAGAGTCAGCCCTGGGAAACAAAATGTAGGGTTTTTCCACCTCCCTTGCCTTGGGGTTGCCTTTCAAGCCATGGATGTGTATCCTAACAGTGCTGATTGCTTCTTTCAGCAGGAAAACAAAGGTCGTCCTTTTGTGATAAAACCCATCTCTTCTCCTCTCATGAAACCTTTGCTTGTATTTGTGAATCCCAAGAGTGGAGGCAACCAGGTGAGTCATTTTTTATGATTTTTAACTGAGAAGTTTTGATAATTTCTTGAAGACACAACTCTCACGGCCAATTAAAATAGGACCACTAGGATCCCAAGCTTTGGAAGAAGACACCGGTTTCTCAGGAACAAGGTTATTGTTTCTCTGATAGCTTTACATATTACAGGGCTGGGTAAAACCTAGATGTTCTATAATTTGTCTGTCTGCTTCCATATAAGACTATAACAGAGGCACTTAAGAAACCTAAGTACTGACTTTTTCCTTACAGATTTTCAAGAAAGGATATTCCAGAATTTCTCTTAGTTCATATGTTTCAGGATTCCTCAATTCTTGTAGTTAGGAGGTCCTTTATCAACTTCTTTTTATTTCTTTCTGTTGCAATTTAGATACAACTACTTTCGTCCCTATCCTCAGAGAAGAAAAAAGGATGATTCATGAGTCATGATAATCACTACCAAATACCACCAACATTATAGAAAATATCAACTTCTTAAGGTTTCACTGGGTCCTAGCCCAAATCCGATAGTACAGATAGTTATCTCCTTTGAGAATAAAGAAATTGACTTGGAAAAGTTAAGTCTAAAGGCATGCCTAAAGTCACACTGCTCTTTAAAGGACAGAATTTGTTCTTGAATCCTGGTCTTTGTCTCTTCATCCAATTCTCCTCCCACTCTCTGAGGCTTCTTATCAATACTCTTCTATGGGCTTTAATTTTCTGTTATTTTCGTCTGAGTTTGGATGAGAAAATATTTTCTTTATCCATGAAGTATATATTTTACATTTTGAGACAAGATTCCTTCAGGTTTTACAATAAACAACTGGAGATTTGAAACCCTTTAGTCATCCCATATAAGGAAGGTAAGTTGTATAATTAGAATTGACTTGACCCAATGGTCCAAGATGATGTTCTTATTACTGAAGACAATGGGCATTGTCCGGAATGTATTAATTACAATAAAACTTCTCTTATGGGAGCTTATGATTTAAATGAAATATTATTCCTCCTTTCATCTCTTTCTTCAAAATTCTCAAAAACTTATGATAAAAATGTGTATTAACATTTTGGAGAACAAGGAAAAGAGTTTGTGTAAGCAAAGAAACCGTTTGCTTTCAAGACCTGCTTTTTTGAGTTGCTGAGAGATCTTCGTGGAGTAATGATGGCAATTCTAAGACATCATTAGAGGAAAACCTAGACATGGGTTTCCTTGAAATGAGGTTTAATTTTCCCTGAACCATACCCACTCTCGTAGGCTAGTATCCTTATGTCCTATTAAAGGTTGGAGATGCAGTTGGGAACCATGAAACATGGAAATGTAATTGGTTCCATGATTTTGGCCACCTGAGCACAACATATTAATTAGTTTCAAATATATTTTGTCATGACAGTCCACATATAAGATGCGTTTATGAAATCATTATAAGCTCTCTTTCCTAGGGCACACAGAAGCTTGTAAGTTATCTATTTCTTTAAGGAGCTGATGATCCAGTTAAGACATAGCCTGTTCCTATTCCAGTCTGTGTATAAATTATTAATAACGGGGACTTCAGAGATTATCTAATATTGCTTCCTATTTCACTAAATAGAAAAGAGAGGTCAAGGAAGCTTAAAATGAACTTTTCTAAAGACATCTTGTTTGTTAATGACACAAAAGGAACAAATGGAAAATAATTTAAGCAACATTAACTGAATGCGACTTCTAAATTGAGTGGCTCAGACTGCAGTGCTATGGTATTTCAGAGGTAAGCAGTGACTTGGGAGCAATAAGGAAATGGTGTCATGGACATGGCTGAAATCAAAGATGGGCACTACTTAGTTATGCAGAGGAGAGAAGACTGGAAGGACTGTCCTTTTCCTGCTCTTTACTGTGGCAGATTCCTGTTTGGCAAATTCTTGTTCATCCTTCAAGGTTCAGTGGTGCCTGTCTGAACCATTTCTCGAGATCAATCATCTTGTCCACTATGCCCCGATAGCCCTTCATAACATTTGCATGATACGAACTGCAACATAACTGCTCTATGTGCATCTTCACTGTTGGGATTCAGGTCCACCATTGAATCTGTGATTGCTAGAACACAGCACATAGTTAAATAATTGTATAATAGGATTAGAAGAACAGATGTCATGATGCCGATTATTCATTTTGAGGACAATATGATGAGTGGTGCATGCATATTAAGTTATTGGAAATGTGATTAAAGATCAGAATGATCCTGTGGAATCATGTCTCCAAGAAACAGGATACTTCATATTGAAGACTTGGGATTTATGCAATGGAAACTAGTTTTTTTGCTGTTTAAAATATTTTAGGTTAAAAAACCTTTTGGCTTTTGAACAGAGGAGTAATATGGTGGAATTTAATGTGCATATGACTCAGTTGGGAAACGTGTTACAATGCAGATTCTGCTTCAGTAAGTCGGGGTGGGCGGTAAGATGCTGCATTCGTAACAAGCTCGCAGGTGCTGATACTGCTGCTCAGAGAACCATACTCTGGTTAGCAGGAGCTTACTGTGATCAATAGAATAATAGATATCTTTTGTTAAGTCCTGAGTTTTGCCTTTTCGTAATTTACTTATTCTATTCACATGCTTTTAACTATAAAAGCATTCCTGTCTCTTTCCCTCTTTGAAACTTAGGCTTTAGACTTTTTTTTTTTTTTTTTTTTTTTTTTTTTCATTTTTAACTTGCTTAGTCTTCTGTTTTTTAAGTAAATGACTGGGCAATATTGCCACCTACTGGCAAGAAAAATAGCTTTTTTCTTTATGTAATGTTTTACTTGTGTAAGGAAAACATTTTGAAGGAATGTTTTGGGATGAACATATGTAAGGACTGCTTCTATGTCTTTCTTTTAAGAAATCCCATATTTTAAAACTCTTTAATTTTTTTCTAAATTGATACCTTATTTTTTGTACATACTTATGGAGTACATATGCTATTTTGATACATTTATGGCATATATAATGGGTATTTAGCACATCTATCACCTCAAACATTTGTCATTTCTTTGTGTTTGAAATATTTCAAATCTTCTAGTTATTTTGAAAGGTACAATATACTGTGGTTTAGTATAGTCACCCCACTGTGCAAACACTAGAACCTATTTCTTCTATGTAGTTGTATGTTTGTACTCACTATCCAACCTCTGGTCATTCCCCACCCCCACCACACCCTTCCCAGCCTCTGGTAACTATCATTCTACTCTCTACCTCTGTCAGATCCACTTTTTTAGCTCGTCTACATATGAGTGAGAGCATGCCAATTTTTGTCTTTCTGTGCTAGGTTTATTTCGCTTAACATAATGACCTCCAGTTCTATCTTTGTTGCTGCAAATGACAGGATTTCATTCTTTTTTATGGTCAAGTAGTATTTCATTACATATAGGTATCACGTTTTCTTTATCCATTCTTCTGTTGATGAACACCTAGGTTGTTAAATCTCTTAAACTTCGCAGTAGTTGTCTCTTGTTTTTCCAACACTCTTAAGGTAGAGATGACGCTGGGTGTTTTGCAAAGCTGTAGAGCTTGGTAGCGCTGCTGCTATTGTATTATTGGGATTTGAATTTGAGGAATCAGGGACCAAAATTTCAACTTTTTTTTTTTTTTTTTTTTTTTGAGACGGAGTCTTGCTCTGTCACCCAGGCTGGAGTGCAGTGGCACGATCTCAGCTCACAGCAACCTCCACCTCCCGGGTTCAAGCAATTCTCTTGCCTCAGCCTCCCAAGTAGCTGGGATTACAGGCATGTGCCACCACACCAGGCTAATTGCTGTATTTTTAGTAGAGATGGGGTTTCACTGTGTTGGCCAGACTGGTCTGGAACGCCTGACCTCAGGTGATCTGCCTGCCTCGTCCTCCCAAAGTGCTGGGATTATAGTACTGTGCCCAGCCAAGAATTTCAACTTTGAATGCCTCCTTCTGTGGAAAGAGGTAGTAAGTGGAAGATAAAGTTTACTCCCATGCAATCCCCTCCTATGTGTGGAAACTTTCGAGTACTAGAGAAATAGGCCCCCTCCCTTACACTTCTGTTTGCCTTAATGTCAAAACTTAGATTTTTCTTTGAGGTCCTGGGCTCATTAGCATATTTCTGAGTTTTATAGAATCCTGTGATGTTTCTCAGTATTTCGTGCTTTCACACTGTCTCTCCCTCACGTTCTCTCATGACTTTCTCTTCCAGTGACCTAGACTTTAACTTCAGGGTAAAGCAACGTTCTGACCTCTAGGATGATTCTAGCTGATCATCCCCCAGAGCCGAGGGATCCAGACCCTGGCTTTGCACGCTGTTCGATGTGGAATCCTAGGGGAGAGGTATGGCAGGAGTTGGATCCTTGGATTAAAAGCCCCAGGTCTTTATCAGTAAGGTGATCGAGGAAGAAGTATCCAGTCTGTGGACAGACTCATGCCAGCTGAGTTTACACTACCATCTGGGAATAGGCTTTCTCAGACTAGGGTCACCCCTCCTAAGTTGGGGGCCAGTCACATCAAGGTGGGGAGAAGGGGAAGACAGAAAGAGTAAATAACTTCAGATGAGAAATTTTAGTCCCAAAACTGTTTCTAAATAATTGGACAAACAACTTTAATGAAGTAGTTACTTTTCTTCAGTACTGGAAACTTCGCAACTGAGTGATAATTCAAGGATAATTATGTTTAGATAAAAGTTTAGGCTCCTAAGGTTTAGAGTAGGCAGGGAAGAGGGCAGAGGGCAGTCAATAGATGAGGACACTTGTCAAAATCTAACCTCAAGATCTTCTTGTCCAGCCAGCCTCAACAGATGGAATTAAAACAACCAAACGATGAATCTATGGAAAGTCCTGTTTCTGAAATCATAATATTGGTGGGAGAACTGGGCAGCTAAGACCCAAACTAGCCCCCGTGATAGGTCTGGCTCCTTAGTCTGTAGCCAGAGTGATGCATTAAAAAAAGTCAGTTTGGAGAAAAAAAAAAAAAAGGTGGTTTGAATCTCTTAATTAAGACTTTTCAATGACTCCTTGTTTTCTATAAATCTCAAGCTCTGAAACTTCGTCTATTTGGGGTGGAAAGAAATAGTTAACTCTACTCATTTTTCAAGACACATTTCAGATACCTTACTTACAATGCCTTCTAATCTCTCAACTTGGGCTAAGAGTGTTTCCTCTGGGCACTCATCCTCCTCAGCAGACATCTGTATCAGAGAAGTTCTCATCTTTAGTGAATTAATTTATTTTGTATTGCTCTCCTTCCAGTAGATTCTGAGATCCCGATGGTACACATGGACAGAGTAGGGGCCCAGTACGTATTTATTGAATAAATGAGGCATTCTGTTTGGATTGTTTGAAGCAGTTTGAAATAATTATTTCTTAAGCCCTTCCTCTCATTAATGTATTTTTCTCAGGCCTTTCTTATTTTCTGGGCAGTTGTTCTTTCTATAATCTAGACAGTGCCTGCATGATATAAACCAGGACTTAGTAACATAGCAGAGTTTCAGCCTACACTAGAGTTATGATGCTTTGATGAAGATTGATGTGCTGTTTGAATGGATCAATTCTTGATTACTTCTCCACACCCCCAACAACTGTCATTATGTTTTCCTTTATGAATAATGCACAGAACTTCCTTCTGAGAGCAAGATCATCTCTGTCTTGTTCATCTGTGTATTTCTCTGTATTCTCATACCTAAAACTGTGCCTGTCACATAGTAGGTGAATGAATGACTCTTGTTAAATCCAGCCACTTTTTGGGAATTTGTATTCTCCTGTTGCACTCCCTCGCCAGTACCTGCTGCTTGGAAGAATAATGTTCTTTTCACTTCTTTGGAATACCCATTCTTATAATATCTAAAAAAGTTCTGTGGTCAGTGAGGTATATCTACAATAGCATGCATGGATTGGGATTGGTATATAAGCTGTTTTTTTTTTTCATTTAGAGAAAATTAGACTCTTGCACAAAAGTTGCAGTTTTTGTGTTTGGCATTCATGTGATAACTATGAGAGTGTTGGAGACTTGTTAGTGAGTGACAGGTGTGTAAATGAGCAGATTTAATCCTACTATTGAGGAAGAAACGGATTACCCTTCTCCTGGTGAATTAATATTTATCTAAGCATTCAGTTACATTTAATAAATTACCTCTATTAAAGCTTTAAAGTGACTTAACCTAGAAGTAACAGCAGAGTTAATAGAATTCGTTTAAATGTGTGAATTAGATCTTTGTTTCTCCACCCACTAGGTGGAGCATTTTTTCAATGCTTTCTTTTAGATACTTATCGTTTTTGGTAATAAATACTATATTTTGGAAAGAAGATTACTTTTTAAAATATATAGTCTTATCATGCCTGAATGTCAACTTCAACAGGGTAGCCATGCCTGGCTCTGCAAGTTATCTCTACACGATTGCAGGAATGTTATTCCAATAGACTACAATAGAAATGGCACCTCTGCGGCCACTCAGACCTTTTAGAGAAATTCAAGTTAAGGAAAACAATCTCTCAATGCTTTTTATTTTTATTTTGTGGAAGATGTTAATTACCTAGTAATGTTTGCATGATAGGGAGGCTGAAACTGAGATGCGCACTCTCCTATAGCAAAGGTGGAAAGGAGTAATTAACATCAACAATTCAAACTACTCTAGGAATCTAAAACTGAACACAAAATTTTCTTTTCTTTTCTTTCTTTCTTTCTTTTTTTTTTTTTTTTTTTGAGACAGAGTCTCTGTCGCCCAGGCTGGAGTGAAGTGGCGTGATCTCGGCTCACTGCAAGCTCCGCCTCCCGGGTTCACGCCATTCTCCTGCCTCAGCCTCCTGAGTAGCTGGGACTACAGGTGCCCGCCACCATGCCCAGCTAATTTTTTTGTATTTTTAGTAGAGACGAGGTTTCACCGTGTTAGGCAGGATGGTCTCGATTTCCTGACCTCGTGATCCGCCCACCTTGGCCTCCCACAGTGCTGGGATTACAGGCGTGAGCCACTGTGCCTGGCCTGAACAAAGAATTTTCTAGCAAGTCAGTTGGAAATGTTTTATAAATTAGTTGGTCATTAAAATAACTCCTGTGTTACCTATTAAACATAAAAGATTATTCAAGATAATCCCAAACATACTTCATAGCAAGGCTCAGCATGAGAAGAGGGAAAATGATCCAGTATTTAGTGTGTATATAGATCTAAATCTGCTTGAATTTGATAGGAAGCAAAATATGTCATTTGGTGAAACTGAAGGATTCGTTGTAATTAGTAGATAGAGTGTGATTCCTAAAATTATAGCAAGCACATGATAAGGCAGAACTTTTAAATTATAGGTTTGGCTGGTACATGCAACAAAAGACCTGCATTGGCCTATGTAACAACAGGAGTAACAATGTGATAATTATAAGCTACACTTTACAGCTCACATTCGCAAGTGTAATTTAATGAATAGATTAACAGGCTGCAAAAAAGAAAAGGATTAACATTAGCAAAGGTCTGTTTTGTGCCACATACTGTGCTAGATACGTGACTGTTACTGATTGATTTAATTCTCATATTCACCCTGGTAGGTGGACATCCTTTCTATTTTATATACTGCATTTCTGCAAGGTTATAAATGCTCATGATTATTCAGAACACCGAAGTTAGTTTGACCTCAAATCTTATACTATGTCTGCTATGCTAGGATGACTTTTAAATGCAGTTTATTAGTTAAACAAGCCTTGGAATATTTTAAGAAAGAGCAATTGTGATATCTACTAAAACAACAATATTATGAGCAACAAACTCGGCTCAACTGTTCAAATATTATTTGCTATGGGTGATAAAATGGGGCATCCTGCTCATTTTTAGAGCTCTTTTGGTATTGCTTGATAAAAAGGTTCTTCTTGAATTTCTTGTTTGCTCAATCTACTTTAAAAATGATCTCTAAAGTGACCTTATGTCTGCTATAATGATGATCTCTATAAATGTCACAGTTACTGAAAACGCCCCAAAAATGTTCAAGTGAGAGAGAAGTGTTTGGCTTAAACAAACCGGTATAGGCATGGAGATTGAAAATGTCAAAGTAAGCTGTGATCTTACTAAGGAAGTTTTATATATATATAAAATAACTGGGAGCCTGGGGTACTTTTGCTTCAGTTAGAAAAAAAGTGTTTCTATAAAATTATATTGGCCGGGTGTGGTGGCTCACGCCTGTAATCCCAGCACTTTGGGAGGCTGAGATGAGTGGATCACGAGGTCAGGAGATTGAGACCATCCTGGCTAACACGGTGAAACCCTGTGTCCCCTAAAAATAAAAAAAATAAAATAAAAAAGAAAAAAGACCAGGTGTGGTGGCAGGCGGCTGTAGTCCCAGCTACTCGGGAGGCTGAGGCAGGAGAATGGCATGAACATGAGAGTCAGAGCTTGCAGTGAGCCGAGATTGCGTCACTACACTCCAGCCTGGGGGACAGAGCGAGACTCCGTCTCAAAAATAATAATAATAATACTAAAATAAAATAAAATAAATACATAAATACAATTATATTAATACTTAGCTAATGCTGCCCATATTTTATATTATACAGACAATAATCTGCACAATAAAGTGAAAATTAATGTCAAATTACATAGGTTCACTAATAACTTTTCTGTATGGATTGTCATACATTAATGATAGTAAAATAAATATTATTCATTAAGGGCTTACTGCATTTTAAACACTGTAATGTACTTCTCAAAAATTATGGCTTTTAATCCTTGCAACAAGTCTGCAAACTGGGTATTCTTGTCTCTGTGTTAAAGAAAAGGTGGGTTGAGCTAAATGAAGTTAAGAAACTTGCCCAGAGTTACATAGGTTAGATAAACATCTAGCCTGACATTCAAGCTACGTATATCCATGACCAAAGCTGGTGATTTTAAGTACACTTCTCTACTGCTTATAATTAGATATTATTTTATTTACTTATTCATCATTCATTCACTCACTCATTTTTATTTTTTGAGACAGGGTTTCACTCCTATCACTCAGGCTGGAGCGCAATGGTGCCATCTCAGCTCACAGCACACTCCACCTCCTTGGCTGGGACTAAAGGCATGCGTCACCACACCTGGCTTATTTTTGTATTTTTTGTAGAGACAGAATTTTTGTCATGTTGCCCAGGCTGGTCTCAAACTCCTGGGTTCAAGCGATCCACCTGCCTCAGTCTTCCAAGGTGCTGGGATTACAGGCATGAGCCACGACTCCCCGTGTATTATTTTAAATAACAGGATTGATTTTTTTAAATGAGCAGTGGGAAATTTCTTCCTATTATTGCCTTTTTGTGTATTTATTTTTTACAGGGAACCAAAGTTCTGCAGATGTTCATGTGGTACCTGAATCCACGGCAAGTCTTTGATCTTTCTCAGGAAGGGCCAAAAGATGCGTAAGTCTGGAAATATTCTCCATGGTCCATAAGTATTTTAGGCAAGTGAGCACTTTCTGCTTCATTATCTGATTACCTTGTGAGGTATTTCCTGACCGTCTGTCATCTACTTTCTCACCTGTATCTTCTTCCTTTAAAACTTCATCTAAAGTTCTCTTCTACTCTTTCTTGGCTTAGTTGCCTTCAAAACATATCTTCTCAGCTATTAACTCAGGATACGTCTAGTGTGTTTGTTACTTACCTGTGTGTAACTGCAGACTGTTCTCCACAAATCTGTGAATTGAGAAAGGACTCATTGTTTTTCTATTTCTTCATGTACACCTTTGAGATGCATATTAGTGGGAATGTAAATGTATGTCTGTGGAGGGTGGAGCCATATTTGTTTACGAACGTTTGAACTGAAAAGAGTGTGTGTGTGCACGCGTGTGTGTGTGTATATACAAGAGACAGAATCAATTGATTATACCTGAGGACTCTGCACAAGTGTGGGGGAGACATATTAATTCCTGCCTAATCCCTTTTCTGAGCTTCTCAGAAATCTCATTCCCTGCTTTTGTTAGAAGTGTGTAAAACAAAGTCTAGATTGTAGGTGACCCATATCCTGTTTCTCCCCTTTGGTGGAGAGGCACACAGTGGAAAAGACCAAGGACACTTGTGCTGTTCTCTGTCTCCCTGTTTTAAATTCATGTACTAGGGTAGTTCAGATGTTATCTGGTAAATGTTAGAGCACAAGGATACCATTTATTTTTTAATAAGTAACAATGTCAGAGGAAAAGGCGATTTCTAGATAAATAGTATTGTATAAAATGGATAAATTACTTATTTTAAGCATGTAGGAGATTAGGAAATATTAAAATTAATTTGTTATTTTCTTAATGTATAAATTTCTTTGCCAGTTGAGTTTGCTGCAAGATTCTTTCTCTCTCTGTCCCTACAACACACACACACACACACACACCCCATATATTTATTTATTTTCTATACTTTATTGTGCTAAGGCAAATCTGCTATCCTGGGATGTGCCATTTTAAGAGCTTATTTTCTTAAGATTTTATCACTTTAGTTAGACCCTAGAGAGACACTTTAGAGGTCACCATAAAGAACCTGGTAGGACAGGAAATATTTTCAGAAGAAACCCGTATTTTGTGATTTAAATAGGTGATATTTTCTCAATTACAGCCTCTCGCAGCTTTAACTAAGCAAAAGGTTTAGCAGGAGTAGTTGTCACTGCATTTTCCTGAGAGCCAAGAGGAAAGACAAAATGATCTTATTTCAAGCAGGGAAGTTTGAAATAAAGAAAAATCAGTCAATCTTCCCACCTTGGGTTGGAGGTATAAGTGGTGTGTAAGTGACTGAGCTGAGAGACAGACTAGATGGAATCGTGGATGTGATAGTAATGATAATGGGAAAGCCTCCCCATCTCGCTAAAAAAGATTTCTTAGGATTAAGAGTAGAAAGTGTAAGTTAGAAAAAGTAAATACATCCAGGGAAAGCTAATAAATATAAAGAGGGGATATATAAGGACTATTGATTATCAATTAATGATGATTTTCTTGGGGAAAGGAGAAGAGGAAATGATGGGAAAAGGGAAAGAAAGAAGTCAAAACTAATGAGAAAAATAACATTGACGTGTAATAGAAGTTATGGGAAATAAAACTAGGACATCCTAAAATCCCTTAAATTCCAATGTCGAATTATTCATTCAAAAATAATGTCTGATGCCTACACCTGTTCCACTTGTGGGAGTCATTCCTCCTGTGGTTACTTGGGACCTATGATAGCATTGTCATCCCCACGGTTATACATTTTCTCCAGTGGACACCACCCCTACCCATGTTGTCCTCTGCTTTCTCTCTGCTCTAGCCAGTAAAATGTTCTTTTTGTTTACTTTTTCTTCTATTTCCTCTACAGGCTTGAATTGTATAGGAAAGTACCAAATCTGCGAATTCTGGCCTGTGGTGGGGATGGAACGGTAGGTCCCTGAAAGAGAATCCAGTTCTCTGCCAATTCTATCTTTCTTATTGTTTTCTTGTGCCACTTCTTTTTATTCATTGCCTAGTCTTTCCAATCCCCTAACACACATAGATCTCTCATGTGAATCATAGCCCCTAAGAGTAACAAAGGACTTTGTTATTGTCCTTATGAATACATACTTGATCGTTCTAATGTGTGCTTCATTCCCTCAGCTGTGCTGTATTCTTTCCTGTGCCGTGAAGTAGGGATGTGGTCAAATCATTAAAATGAAGATTGTAGATAAATTCCTTTTAAAATATAAGCTGACCTGTTTCCTTTTTTTTTTTTTTCCTCCGAGACAGAGTCTTGCTCTGTCACCCAGGCTGGAGTGCAGTGGCGCGATCTCGGCTCACTGCAAGCTCCACCTCCTGGGTTCACGCCATTCTCGTGCCTCAGCCTCCTGAGTAGTTGGGACTGCAGGTGCCCGCCACCACGCCTGGCTAATTGTTTAGTAGAGCGTGGGTTTCACCGTGTTAGCCAGGATGGTCTCGATGTCCTGACCTCGTGATTCACCCGCGTTGGCCTCCCAAAGTGCTGGGATTACAGGCGTGACCATTTGTTCTTAATAATTTGGCCACAGTAGGGAGAAATACGTGGACACAATTGAATTATTACATTTTTTTTACTAGTGGGACTAAAACTCAATATTGACTGTTGTTTTGCCTTAAAGATTATTAATTGGTCCTATTTATATTCTTTTTTTGGATACATTTTACATGTATATGAACTATGTGTGATATTTTGTTGTATGCATAGAATGTATAATGTCAAGGTTTGGAGGTATCTATTACCTAGATTATCATTTCTATGTGTTGGGAACATTTCAAGTTCTCTTTTCTAGCTACTTTGAAATATATAATACATTGTTTCTGACTGTACTCACCCTACTCTGCCATTGAACATTAGAACTTATTCCTTCTGTCTGACTGCATGTTTGTATTCATTTATGAAAAAAACGTGGAATTGGGCTGAAGGTTAATATCATGGATGTATTTTCTCTTGTTTATTATGCCTCATCTGTTTTCTTCATTTGGTCTCTACTTATAGTGATATATTTAACAAAGTAAAGAATTGAGAATCATGACATTCAGATTGTGTTGTCTGGTTCTTTTTCTTCTGGATTTGGAATCTGATCTCATAGGATCTATGATTGTATCATGAACTATCTTTAGCTTTTCTCTAATTTCCCTAATTAGAATGTTTTATTCTCAAAGGTAGCAACAAAATCTTCCAATACTATCTCTCTTAGCACATAAGCACTTAATGTAGGGTTGGATACACATTATATACCAATAAATGCAATCACAATGAAATAGAACTGTGATTTTTATCAGTCTTTCAGATATTCTGTGGAGAATAAAAACAATATTCAGTTGGGAAAAATAGTCTTCATCTTTCTTCAAGGTTTATATTCCACAATATTAGTTTATAAAATTCATTATAATGTCTTACAGCAAAGAAGCCGAATCTATTTAACTTTCTAAAATCCAACGGTTTTCAAAATTATTTGGCCATGGAATTTTTTTCCCACACAATACCAATTTTCAATTGATTTTATTGTTCTAGGGAGACATATTTGAGGGATGTGCTAGGGCAAAATTTCCCAACTTTCTTTAGTAAGAATTACATCCAAATGAACCCTCTGAGGATGTATATACTGTGTTCTTCCTAACTCAAGCATCCCCCAGCTTAGTTATCTTTAATGAAAGGGTAAACTATTGTGATTCTGTACCATACCCATAGTTATCTTCCTTATTTTAGCATCTACTTGCCTTCTCATATGACTTCAGATGTCACTCACATCTTTTCTCCTTTTCTAAACCTCAGTGACAAAAACAGGTAAGTTGAGGATGTCGTCCTTCCTCTTTCTTAACTCAAATTCATATAAGCTACACATAACATCCCCAGATCTTGGACTTCTTTGTTGCCTTGGGTGCTCCACCTCCCAGGCCTCCCCTTCTCCATGGAACCTCCCATTCTACCTCTCCCTCCCTCATTCTCTCTCCTTTCTTCTTTCTTTTCTTTTTTTATTCTTTCCTTTTTTTTTTTTTTTTTTTTTTTTTAGACGGAGTCTGGCTCTGTCACTCAGGCTGGAGTGCAGTGGCATGATCACAGCTCACTGCAACCTCTGCCTCCCAGGTTCAAGTGATTCTCTTGCCTCAGCCTCCCGAGTAGCTGGGACGATAGGCATGTGCCACCACACTGGGCTAATTTTTGTATTTGTAGTAGAGACGAGGTTTCACCATGTTAGCCAGGATGGTCTTGATCTCCTGACCTCGTGATCCACCCGCCTTGGCCTCCCAAAGTACTGGGATTACAGGTGTGAGCCACATGCATGCCTGCCTGTCTTCCTTCTTTACTCAGCAGATATGTGGAGGAAGCACTGTGCTAGGTCGTGTAGTATTGAGATATTCTCTGCAATTAGGTGAATATTTGAAAGTATGGGATTCCAATGAATAAAGGATAAAGAGGGAAGACAGCCAAGTCCACACACTTGTGAAACCTATAATTATGGGGTCTGAGCCAAAGTCCAAAAGGAAAATAAATGAAAAAATAGAAGAATAGGACAACCACCAGTCTGTTCTGGCAAGTAAACAAACCAAAAAAAGGAGTTTCAAGAAAGAGGCAGTAGTTAACGTTTTTAAGGAGACACTGAAAAGTTACCATTGCATATGGAGTTTCAAGAAAGCAGTTTCAATAGAGTATTTGGGGCAAAACCCAGAATGATGAGTAAGTGAATGTTGGTACAATCTTAATAAATTCCTAATGGACAGATCCGATTACAGTTTCGAATGTCTGTGATCTCTCTGATGCCATTGTCAGCCTCTTGACATGTAGACTACCTCCTTCTACTTTTCATATCCAGTCTTTTCAAGCAACTCTTCATTAATGATACCATAGTTTATGAGTATTCCATAAGGGTAACTAATTTTTTTTCATGTGGTAGGTACTTTTTCCTCTTAGGGACATGATCTATATTTTAACTTCTGTTTTTACCTCCTCTGATGTAATTCACAAATGTACTAGTCATTTACACTTGGGTGTCCCATGGCCACTTGCACTCAGCATGCCTAAAATAAAAGTAGTACATTTACCCTAGAGTTGGTGCATTTAGACTAATTATTTTTGTCAGTGGTAACATCTGTAGTTAAAATACTCAGAATCAAGACTTTGCTTATCTTGTACCTTATGTAAACCCAAGTTTAATTTACCTTGTTAGAATAAGAAGTTCTGTGAAAAACATGGGGTATATGGAATGTTTATCATGGTATGTGACTGATATTTTTTTGTTTTGTTTTGTTTGTTTTCTATCACTGTAGAAGCTGGCAGAATGCTGCCAGTAAAGTGACAAAGCTCAGGGAGAAATCAGAAATTAAATATTTTTGACTGACTAGGATGAGGCTGTGTTACCCCATAACCAAATTAGTTTAAATTAAGAGTATTATTTAAGATATAGAAAGTATTATTTAAGGTATAGAAAGTTTGCACTACTTTGGAAAAAAGTTCTTAGGCTTCAATATTAGCTACTTTAATTGTATGTTATTTAAAAACTACATGAAAGGCCAGGTATGGTGACTCACGCCTATAATCCCAGCACTTTGGGAGGCTGAGGTGAGCACATCACTTGAGGTCAGGAGTTTGAGACCAGCTTGGCTAACCTGGTGAAACACCATCTCTATTAAAAATACTAAAATTAGTTGGGCATGGTGGTGCATGACTGTAATCCCAGCTACTTGGGAGGTTGAGGTGGGAGAATTGCTTGAACCCAGGAAGTGGAGGTTGCAGTGAGCCAAGATTGCACTACTGCACTCCAACCTGGGTGACACAGTGAGATTCTGTCTCAAAAACAAACAAACAAAAACAAACAAAAAAAACCACGAGGAAGCAGAGGGATACATTCCCCAATAATGCACTTGGAAGTAACCTTTGGCAGGTTCCTTAACCTCTTTTGAGACTTTCTAAATCTACAAAGAAATGCATTCAGATCTCTAAGGTTCTTATAGCTGTAGAATTATAGTAATATAGACTACTGTTCAAGATAACTTTAATGCAAGCCACATTTGTACAATTTTGAATTTTCTAGAAGGTACTTTTAAAAAGGTAAAAAGCAAGTGAAATTAATTTATAATATATTTTATTTATCTAAAATAGTATCATTTCAATATGTGTTAATTTATAAACATTAAGATATTTTATGTTCTATTTGTACAGTCTTCAAAATCTAGCATACATTTTATACTTACAGCACATCCAATTTGGATGAGCTATATTTGAGTGCTGGATCACCACGTGTGGCCAATGGCTGCTGCGTTGGGCAGTGCAGGTGTAGTCTCTTTGTTACTGGCTTGCACAATTCAGAGGCTGTCACATAGTTACAGCTGTCAGATGGTCTGATTCCATTTTCAGATCTCTTGGCTTCAATAAAATTCAGCTAACTCAAGAACGATCTCAAACCTTCATGTTTGTAAATGAGAAATAGCCTGTCCTTGGTCATGTGATAAATTTGTATTTTCTCACTTCCTTGGCCACGTTGACACCTATTCAACTCCCAATGGCTATCACCCTGCTGAAATATTGACGAGCACATGAACTGATCTCCTGAGGCTCAGGTACCCTCATTATGGCTCCTTAAGGTGTGACCTATGGTCCCTATCTATCTGGCTCCTGACTTTGGTGAACTTGGCTGGATCTGCAAGTCCACCTTTAAACATTTTAATTATTTCCAAAAGGCCTGATGTTAAATTGACTCCAGCCATCCACTTCATGCTTACTTCTTGTTCTATTAGCTTCCCTAGATGAAAAGACATCTAAAATGGTAGGTATCCCCATGCCCTGACTCACCACAGCTAATGCAAAGAAAGAAGTATTATTTTCCTTTAATCGATATGGACAATCATCTCTCATCCTCAGCCCCTTTCCTCATTCATCCTCAGCCTAGTTATATTTCATAGTCTCTCATGAGTAAGCACACAGTGTACCCTCAGTGTGGATTCTATAGTGTTTCAAGAAAAGGTCATATTCTGACTTTTATCTTGATTTCTTTTGGGCTAATTTTAAGCACATTTCTTTTAACACATGTTGGCTTTATTAAGTGCAAACATACATTAAAGTATCAAAAGGAGGAATCATCATGCACATATTCAGAAGGGTCCCCCCGTCATCCAATACTGTGTGGTCATTTTCTTTCAGAGTTCAGCAAAACTCTTGTTTTCCTTTGATTTCCCAAAGTGAGTGTCCTTCACTTTTTGGCCTGCATGTGCTACAAGGCAGTGAAACATGCATCTGTTTTGTTGGAAGAAAATATCAGTTCGCTGTCATCTCCACCCTTCAGCCACCCCTCATGTTATTATACTGTAGAATGAAAATATTGCTCAAAATGCACTTGGTAAACATTCAGTGACAACGAATGCTAAAAACGGCCAGATGGTGGCAGCATTGACCAGCTGCTGCTGTGCATGGCTGCTCAGGGACAAAGCAGAGGACCTGGTGTTCTCAATCTGTCCGCCCTGCTTTTCCTAGGAAGGAAGGGAAGAACTTTGCAAGCTGGGAAATCATTAGGCCCAATAGGGATAACTTTCTTCAGTTCTGGTGGAAAATATACCAAGTGCAATATGTCGCAATTAATTAAATAATGTAATTGAAAGGGTGCTAGGTGAGCTGGTGGAGATGATTTGGGAAAATACGAAAGCCGTGGCAGAGTTCCTGCCCTTGGAACCTTTCAATGTGCAGTGTGGACTTCAGGTGGAAACAGGTTCTGGATTACTGTAAAGACAGAGCTTCCAGTAACAGCTTTAAGATCTTTTGTAAAGTTTTTCTCTAAGGACAAAGACACAGATTGTTTCCCAAGATTTTTTTATGTCTCCTGCTATTGTAAGTGTGTATTTGTTTCCATTTTGTTTTTTGTAGCCCCTTTTTACTGCAGGGCAGCTCTGCTTTCACTGTTCTTTATAGTCTGCAAAACAAAGGCTTCCTGATTTGATGGCAGCCAAAGGTGGGGCTGATTTGCAAACTCAGGGCTCAACTTTAAGTGGAGGAATGGGAAGAGGACATTTTGCTTCTAGGAAACCGGGCCTTTATTGACGAAGTGAGAAAAGAGGAAGAAAATCTAGCTGAGTCATAGTAGCTAATGTTAGTTTAGCATTTCCTGTTTGTCAGGCACTAGCTAAGCAGTGTCTACACATGAGTTGATGAAACAACTCTGAAAGACAGGCATTATTATTACTTTTGCTGTACAGATGTGAGAGGAGCTTGGAGAGATTAAATGACTTGCCTAAACTCACCAGCCAGTTTGTGGTGGGGCTGAGCTCCCTGCCGCTCAGTGCCCCACACTTCTGCGCTGTGCTGTCTTCCGGGGACACCGGCTGTTGGGGAGTGCTGATAGAGCTGCTGGCTGTAAAACTATTCAGGAGCTGTGGAGGGGGCGATATAGACCCACCTCAGCCAGAGAACTATTAGCCTAATGTCGGTTGTCTGTGGGAGAATTTCAAGACAAAACAAAATCTGTGCTGTGAAAGGCAGGAGGCCTTTGATGACTCCAAGGGTGATGGAATGATGAAATGCAAGATTTTCTGCTTATATTCAGGAGACAGTGACATATTTGATCATTTGGCTACAGAAGAAAGGAGACAGAATCTATTTATCTGGTTCATAAGGCAAATCGATGGATGAGAGGCAAAGCACCTTTACATTCACACCCTGTGTACTTGTCCTTTTCTGCATAGACCAAGGGTAAAAGGAGAAGAGATGGTGAGAAATGCAGGCACCCTGTCGACTCTGCCTTTGTGAGGAATCATAGTTCAGTATCACGAGAACTCCTGACAACCTTCTCTGAGAAAACAGATAGGAACACAGCGTAGAAGATTTGAATGAGGGCTGTTAGAAGACAGCATCAGCTGGGCGCCAAGGCTCACACCTGTAATCCCAGCACTTTGGCGGGTGGATCACTTTGAGCTCAGGAGTTTGAGACCAGCCTGGGCAACATGGCAAAAGCCCCCCGTCTCTACAAAAAAATGCAAAAATTAGCCAGGTGTGGTGACTTGCACCCGTAGTCCCAGCTGCAAGGGAGTCTGAGGCTGGAGAATCGCTTGAGCCCACGAGTGGAGGCTGCGGTGAGCTGAGATTGCACCACTCCAGACTGGGCAACAGAGTGAAACTCTGTCTCAAAAAAGACAAAAAAAAAAAAAAAAAAAAAAAAAAAGACACAGCATCGATTCATAGAAGTTGTGGGACACGTCACATACTTCAAAGTCATTTGGAAATTGTGTTCCATGGGCAGTGAATTAACCCCTAACGTTCCATCTGTTTTAGTATTAGCATTCCTCCTGCAATGTGAAATTGTTTCTTTGCAAGCTCATCTTCACAGAATGTTGCTTTATTTGATTTTACTTTTCTATCTCTGAATCACTTTGGTTTCTAGTAATAGTGAATTGTTTTCAGGACTTTCAGATGAGAGCTGGGTTTTTCTGTAGATTCTTATGACTCTATCCTGGGGAGATGACAGGTGTATGTCATTGGGCTTGTGGGAAGTCGGGTCGAGCACTTACCAGAGTGAGGCTTTCTGGGCTTCTTTCAGCCCTAGCAGGTCTCACCTTTCTGTGGGCCATGACCTTAGACTGGTTTTCACATTCTGCCCTCCTTTCTTCCTCCCTGCTGAGACAGCTTGCTGTCGGTAGGGGACGCACTTTTATTTCTCCAAAAGGCAACATCCTGGCTTCCTCTGTTGTCTGCGAGACCAGGAGCCATGCTGATCCAAGCTTTTACCCCAGCTCTGCCACTTTGTATTTATTTCTGGCCCTTTGAAGCTGTGTCTCTTTATTTTTTCCTTTTTTCTTTTCTATCATCGTTATGTCTGAGTGAAATGGGATATTGAAAGTGTAAACTCATAGCATTTTCTTTACCCAGAAAAGAGAGACATATTTCAAGCGAGCATAAGAAAAATGTCTAATTTAAATCTGCCTGAAAGAAAATGGGCTGACTTGTAAGTACAAATCATAAAGGAGAGGTTGAATGATCGTCTCTTAGAGAAGCTTTAAAGAGAATGGCTTCTTCTTCCTTATTTGGAAGGGGTGTTGAATTAGATTTCTACTAAGTTCTCTTGTGGGTCTGTGAGTCTGGCTCTATTCAGGGCTGTTGTTTCTGCAGTTGGTGATCGCAGATGGTGGGCTTTTTCTGAGTGTTTATGTCTTTTTTATGGCCTTTAAGACCCCTTCTTGCAGTTTATTAGAGCTGTCTACTTTTACTGTGTTTAATTTGTGCTTTTAGCAGTGCAGAAACAATGTCAAGTACAAACATCAGAACTAATTTAGCATCAGGCATTTTTGTTTGGACTTCAGTAGCAAGCTTTGTTGGTATTGCACATAAAAGAAGAGACTAAAGAAGCTCTGGGTCAGAATCTAAGGGTCTGTCTCGGAGCAAGTGCCCCAGTTTAGGGAAATGGACAGACTTTTTGACATTTATAGGTCTGGATTTTTAGTTACCACATGGGGTGAACTATGTGGTCTGCCGTTTTAGAAGATAAACACAATTTTAGACATAATTGGTAGACGAGCAAGTTTTACATCCTGGGAAGTCATCTTTGTGGAGAAGAAAGAATTTTAGATGGAAGTCAGGAGAACCAACGTTACCATGACTCTGACACTTCTAATTTAGTCTTGAGAAAATTACATGTTTTTTTTTGCACCTCAGTTTATCAATCTTCAAGTTCACTGAATTTGATTAAGCAATGTTTAAAGTTTCTTCATCTCCACAGGTTCTAAAAATCACATGCCACTGCTTCCAGGAGTGTCTGGCCGTATCCAGAAGGGGGTTGAGTTCTTTATTTAAAGGCTCCCTACACCTTAGCAGTTAAGGGGTTGGCCACTGGCGTTAGGCATTCCTATTGTTGAATGCCATTTCTATCATGTAAGCCATGTGATACTAAGGAGGTCACTTACCCTTCCAATTCTCTGTTTCCTTATCTATAAGATGGAAATGAAAATTACATTAGTATCTATTTTACAGATAATGTTTTAAAGTTTAATACAAGAATTCATTAAAGGACTTTACTCAGGCATGGCACATAGAAAAGCATCAGTATGGGCCTGGTGCAGTGGCTTATGCCTGTATCCCAGCACTTTGGGAGGCCGAGGTGGGTGGATCACGAGGTCAGGAGATTGAGACCATCCTGGCTAACATGGTGAAACCCCATCTCTACTAAAAATACAAAAAATTAGCCAGGCATGGTGGCGGGCACCTGTAGTTCCAGCTACTTGGGAGGCTGAGGCAGGAGAATGGTGTGAACCCAGGAGGCGGAGCTTGCAGTGAGCTGAGATCATGCCACTGCACTCCAGCCTGGGTGACAGATCAAGACTCCGTCTCAAAAAAAAAAAAAAAAAGAAAGGCATCGGCATGTCCATCTTTGTGTTACTGTGAACTTCTCGAGAGCAATCTTTCTACCTTATCTGTCACAGTCTAGCTCATTTATCTCTTATTTTGATTGCTTCATTATGGGTTTTATATGAAGTAGTGTTTAATAAACGAATGATCTAGTATTTTCAAGAAGCATGACTCATACAAATATAGAATGAATACATGTCAAAAAATTTGCTTAGCTCTTTAATGAGGGAACCTGCAAGATAGTAAAGCTGATTTATCAGAACTAGAGAAAAATAATTACGTACTTCATATCAAAATAATTTTTCTAGATTTGATGCAAAACTGATCAAAGTCCTATGAGAGAATAAAACTATAAACTTTAAAGCAATCATCTCTTCTTGACATTTGTGTCTCTATGGGACGGAAATCTATGTTAACCTACAGTTATACAGTTCTTAGATAGGTTTGTGAAACACTATTTTAGTATGACATTATAAGGACATTCAAGTCCTTTTTTGCCATTTCCAAGTTTTGGTCAATTTTTCTAATTAGTTATAAGACTAAACCCAAAGTATTATTTATCTTAGAAAAAGATTAAACAGGTATATGATTCTAGTTTATAAGTATCAATTTCCTGCCTAAACTTATAATAGATACTAGGTCTGTCCATAATTATGTTTTCATAATGTTTCATTAAGGAAAATAGAGGGATATTTAGGAAAACACTATCAATTTCCAAGATGATACTATAGAGGGCAACCATTTAATAAGTACTTACATGGGCCATGCACCATGTTAAGTGCTCTATGTACATTTTAGTTTAATTAGTAAACAATCGTGTGAGGTACGTATTATTATCCCCATTTTGAAAATCAAGTAAATGAGTCTCAGTGAGATTAAATAATTTAGTCAAGATTATGCAGCCAGCATGAGTCAGAATTGAAATTCAGTCTGATCCTGAGTTTTACATTCCCTCCTGTGCCCTGTTATACTACCAAAGTCTTAAAGTCGGAGAAATTTAGAAGCATGTTTCTAGTTAAACACACACATGAATGGTTTTAGTTTTGCTTGTATGATAGAGCATGTGCAAAATGGTCCTTTATCTTTTAATCATTTTGAAACTGCCAGCGATAAGTGACCTTTCTGTTCCCTACTCACAGAATTAAAACATACGTGTTTTAAAGAAAAATAAAATCATTCTGTTTAGCTCTTGGAAGCCTCTGTTTCTCACACTGTTTTCTTTGTAACTTATTTATCTTTCTTTTATCTCTTCTGGCCCCCGATATGCCTGTAGGTGGGCTGGATCCTTTCTATCCTGGATGAACTACAGCTGAGCCCTCAGCCTCCTGTGGGGGTCCTTCCTCTGGGGACTGGGAATGACCTGGCTCGAACTCTCAACTGGGGAGGGGTAAGAACTGCTCTCGGGGACTGCCCATATCATCAAACAACAAACCGAATTCCAGATCCACTGATGTTCTAGTGGAAGCGGGGGGTGGTAACTGCTGCTGTTGTCCAAGGCATAAGTTAGAGTTTGGAATCAAAGTGCCCTTGAGCCCTTATTTGGTCTGGTAGCTTCTTCAGTTTAAACTTATAATCAGCTAGAAGGGAAAGGAAAGCTTAGTATGAGAGAAATAATAGTGGTTAGTACATAGGCCTGCAGCTTTTTGAGGTATCCACTAAAAGATAGTTCATGAGTTTGGCCTCAAGTCTGTGTGTAAAAGGATCATACAGACTTCAATTAATCCAGACTGTCAGCCCCAGCTATGATAGCAAATCTGGTTCAACTTTACACGCCTGACTTGGGAGAGTTATGACTTTTTTTTTTTTTTTTTTTTTTTTTTTTTTTTTTTGAGACAGAGTCTCATTCTATTGCCAGGCTAAAGTGCAGTGGTGAATCTCGGCTCACTGCAACCTCCGCCTCCTAGGTTCAAGCAATTCTCCTGCCTCAGCCTCCCGAGTAGCTGGGATTACAGGTGCCCACCACCCTGTGCAGCATTTTTTTTTTTTTTTTGTATGTTTATTAGAGACAGGGTTTCACCATGTTGGCCAGGCTGGTCTCGAACTCCTGACCTCATGATCCACCAGCCTCGGCCTTCCAGAGTGCTGGGATTACAGGCGTGAGTCACTGCACCTGGCCCCCACAAACTTTTTATCTGCTTATAGGAGAGCATTACCTGGGCTGGGCTTTGTGAAAATTATATTCAGATGTTTAGCAGATGTTAGTTGACCTTTGGGCAGATTAACCTTCCACAGGTCTTTTTTAAAAGTAGGCAGTGTAGAAATAAAAAATGTATTTACGTGGGTCAACTAAGGTTATTAACAGTGTTAACTTCTCCCTTCCAAATCAGTGCCTTGAATATTCCAAATCAGTGCCTTGAATATTGAGGACAGTCTATCTTGCTGTCAGTAATGGATCTTCAAGGATTAAGTAGCTTCCTAACAGGGCCATTCCTCAGTGAGACTTGCCTAAGGTCTTGGGAAGAATGGTGTCCTCCAAGGAGGTCAGGGAGAGGTGGTTGAGAGGGAATGTTAATAGACAAACATTGTCAATCCCATCCCTCCTTGATTCTTTCCTTGCCTCTCCAAACACATTTGTTTTGTGTTTCCCCCAAATTCCTCTAGTGAGAGCCACGAGGAGTCCTGTTTTTTACTCTGATAAAAGTAGCCATCCAGCCTCCAGTATGACCCTTAATGTGTACCGGTGACTATTGGTTCTTGCTGTTGACAAAAAATATTCCTGAGCTCAAACCAGCCAGAACTAGTGTTTCTATGTATCTTACAGTATTGTCTCAAATTTACCTCAAGGTGAAAAATTTGCTCTCCAAACCTTGCTAATTACAAAATAAACAGAATATAGCGGCTTGGCTCTTCCTTGCATAAAATAGCATTGACTTCGCTGTTCTCCGCTCTGGACAGCAATGGATGTGTTCTCTGATTCCTCAGGGCTACACTGATGAGCCTGTTTCTAAGATCCTGTGCCAAGTGGAAGATGGGACAATTGTACAGCTAGATCGCTGGAACCTCCATGTGGAAAGAAACCCCGACTTGCCTCCAGAAGAACTTGAAGATGGCGTATGTAAGGTTAGAGAGTTTTTTGTTCTTCAGAAAGGAACCCTGGAGCATCTGCCTGAGCTACACGAAATAAATTCCTGGCTGGAGAGTCACGTGCTGATGAATTCCTATGAGATAATGTGATAGTGTTTGAGTTGATGGCTACTAGGGCTATGGGTATAGTAGTACCACCTAATGATTCTGCCCCAATGACCTCTAAAGACCTAGATTCCATACCTGCTTCCAAAGCTCAGGGAGCTCTTCTCTGTCTTCAGCCTCTGCACTAGAAAGGCATGTATTCTGTCTTAATCATTCATGTTACTAGCAAATAACTTATGAGAAGATGAAGAAATATGTTAATTTGGAAGCAATGGGCGCTTATTCTTTCAGTAGAAGTACAACCTCCTGAGATTTCAGGCCTGATATAAAATATATCATATGTTGAGGAAGTATTAACTATGCCAATTTTATCACTTTGGTGGGACTTGAAGATACCTCAATAAATGTTTTGACTTCATGTTATTTAAAAAAAATTGACTTTTATTTTAGATTCAAGCTGCCTGTGTGCAAGTTTGTTTCATGGACATATTACATGATGCTGAGGTTTGGGATATGATTGATCCCATCACCCAGATAGTGAGCATAGTAACCAACAGGTTTTCAGTCCTTGCACTTCTCCTTCCCTCCCCACTCTAGTGGTCCCCAGTGTCTATTGTTGCCATCTTTATGTCCAGACTTCATGTTTTCTTT